>NC_073224.2:174434166-175071875 GCF_029281585.2 Gorilla gorilla gorilla
TCACCTGGTCTCCTCAGTTAAGTGATCAAATAGATCAGCAGTTTTCCTTACATAAAACAACCACTTCTTTATTTAATGTTCCATGCAAAACACAAACTACTCTGATGGTTTGGATTCTTGGAATCAGGTTTCATTCTTAAATAACAGAGAAACAATCACAAGTGTAAAAAGGACATAGACACAACCTTGAAGAGACAGTGAAAGGTGGTATCTGACATAGATTCAATGAGAGAAACATATGCACCCTAAACTGTACAAAAAGGAATATAAAGAAGTTTTTTAAAACACAAATAATACAGAAAAAGAGGCTGGGTGCAGTGGCTCACACCTGCAATCCCAGCACTTTGGGAGGCCAAGGCGGGTGGATCACTTGAGGTCGGGAGTTCAAGACCAGCCTGGCCAACATAGTGAAACACTGTCTCTACTAAAAATACAAAAAGTAGCTGGGTGTGGTGATGTGTTCCTGTAATCCCAGCTACTTGGGAGGCTGAAGCAAGAGAATCGCTTGAACCCGGGAGGTGAAGGTTGCAGTGAGCTGAGATCACACCACTGCACTCCAGCCTGGATGACAAAGTGAGACTCTGTCTAAGTAAAAGACAGAAAAAGTGACAGAAATTTTTTAAATTAGTGAAAAAAGAATGAAGCAAAGGGAGAATTAAAGATAGGATGACCAAAATAAGCCTAATACACCAAACACCATTAATATGAAGACACTTCCTAAGGATGAACCATTAATTTGTTCTAACTTTTCTTATGGTTATATTGTTCAATTATAAATTCTGAGTAGTTAAAATGAAATGAGCAGTTTAGGAGAAGACTACAAATAATCCTAATACTAAGAACAGTACAAAATTTTTATTGATTAATTTTATAAAATAACAGCTAACATCCTCATGAACATCCTAATAATACCAGAGTTTCAAAGCAATTTCAAAATTTAATAATTTGTCACCCTCTCCACTACCAATACCCTGTTCTATGCCACAATTATTTCTTCCCGGAACTATCAGAAGAGGCTCTCTACTTCTGTCCTTGTTCCCCAATTCAGTCAGTTATCAACATAGCAGTTAAAGTGATCTTCTTAACACAGATCAGATCATGTCTCTCTAACACAGTAGTCACAGTCATCTTATTAACACATTGACCAGATCATGTCTCTCTTTCTCAAAGCACTACAGCCCTCTCCTGTCACTTGTAGTAAAAGTCCAAGTCCTGAGCAGGACTACAAGGTCCCAGATCCCACTCATCATCCACTGTTCTCCCCACCACTCAACTCACCTTCTAAAGGAGCCTGCTCTGGCCATCCCATCTGAAATTTACCACCTCCTCCATGCCAACATGCACAAAAGCAACCTTCAAAGAGGCATTCGCCTATCATCCAGATACAGCTGTTTGAGAATCTGGCATAATAGCAAGAAGGATTTCAAAATGGTGATTCTTAACCATTTTTTGGACCATGGACCTCACTGAGAATTTGGTGAAAGAAGTGTATCAACGCCATGAGGAAGCACATACAACTAAAATTAGGGCTATAATTTCAAGGGGTTAACAATCCCTTGAAATTTCTCCAGGATTAAGAATTCCTGATATAGATAAATAAATGTAATGCACATTCCACAAGTAGAGCTGCATGAACTGAGCCAGTCACAGACATCACACTATGAAGAGTTGAGATAATACTGCCTAACATTCCCCTGGAATGCAGTTTTCTTCATTCATTTGGGCTGCTATAACAAAATACCACAAACTCAGTGGCTTATAAACAAAGGAAATGTATTGCTCACAATTCTGGAGGCTGGAAAGTCCAAGATCAACATGCCAGCAGATTCAATCTCTGGTGAAGGACTACTTCTCATAGATGGTGCCTTCTTGCCATGTCTTCACATGGCAGAAGGGGTGAACAAGCTCCGCTGCAGCCTCTTTTATAAGGGCACTAATCCCATTCATGAGGGCTCCACCCTCATGACCTAATAACCTCCTAAAGGCCCCACCTCTTAATGCTATTGCATTGGTAATTAGGTTTCAACATATGAATTCTGTGGTGGCACAAACATTCAGACCACAGTAGTAGTCATTCTCTGTTGACAGTTAAAAGGAGTAATGTGCCTTAGCAGTCATTCAAAAAGACGGTAGGGTTGACATCCTCACATGACATGGAAACATGCCAAACAGACTACCCTCTATCCCAATCACCACTGACAATACTTAGAACTGGGCTAGGGTAAGGAAAGGGCTTAATCAATTCTCATTAGAAAATCATTGTGGCTCTACTCTCATAAGAAAAATGAATGTCGCAAAAGTTCTCTAACTATCATGGCAGAAACAAGTATAGCTTGAAAACATTTTTCAAAGAAAAATAAGCAAATTCCCATCATTGCCATAATAAATTATCATAAGGTAATTATAATTACAGATTTGAGCAGTGTAGGCCCCTGTGCCCACTTCCAAAGTAAACTAATTGAAAAATGTACACTAATATGACTGGTCTTACAGACCAGATACAAGTATAAAATGTCTATTAAAAATAACAGTTTAATAATATGTGCTCCATAACCCTACTTTTCAGAAATATTAACAGGGAAGTCTACTGTGGCCATTCTTAGAATTCAATTATTCACCACAGCTCTTTCAAGTCACCGCACCACATGACTCTTTCCTCTGAATCAGATTCTGCAGGAGAACCATTCATCCAGGTGATATGTGGGTCTCAAACTGATTGCTGAAGTTGACAAATTATTTCTATATAAATAGCACATTTTTTATATGCTGTGCATTCTGTTAGTCAGCTTCTTATGTGAGAACATGCTACTGCTGTGCTCAATAAAATAAATTTAGCAAGAAGAACACAAAAAAAGAGCAGGCGGGGGTGGCTGGCAAGATGGCCGAATAGGAACACCTCTGGTCTGTAGCTCCCAGGGAGATCAACGCAGGAGGCAGGTGATTTCTGCATTTCCAACTGAGGTACCCGGCTCATCTCATTCCTACTGGTTAGACAGTGGGTGCAGCCCACGGAGGGTGAGCTGAAGCAGGATGGGGCGTTGGCTCATCCAGGAAGTGCAAGGGATCAAGAAACTCCCTCCCCTAGCCAAGGGAAGCCATGAAGGACTGTGCCATGAGGGACAGTGCACTCTGGCCCAGATATTATGCTTTTCCCATGGCCTTCCCAACCCACAGACCAGGAGATTCCCTTGGGTGCCTACACCACCAGGGCCCTGGGTTTCAAGCACAAAAGTGGGCAGCCATTTGGGCAGACACCAAACTAGTTGCAGGACTTTTTTTTCCATACCCCAGCAGTGCCTGGAATGCCATCAAGACAGACAGAACTGTTCACTTCCCTGGAAAGGAGGCTGAAGCCAGGGAATCAAATGGTCTAGCTCAGCGGATCCCACCCCCATGGAGCCCAGCAAGCTAAGATCCACTGGCTTGAAATTCTCCCTGCCAGCACAGCAGAAATCGACCTGGGACACTCAAGCTTGGTGGGGGGAGGAATGTCCGTCATTACTGAGGCTTGAATAGGCAGTTTTCCCCTCACAGTGTAAACAAGGTCTCTGGGAAGTTTGAACTGGGTGGAGCCCACTGCTGCACACAAAGCCTCTGTAGCCAGACTGCCTCTCTAGATTCCTCCTCTCTGGGCAGGGCATCTCTGAAAGAAAGGCAGCAGCCCCAGTCAGGGGCTTATAGATAAAACTCCCATCTCCCTGGGACACAGCATTCTCCCTGGGGGAAGAATGTGGCTGTGGACACAGCTTCAGCAGACTTAAACATTCCTGCCTGATGGCTCTGAAGAGAGCAGTGGATCCCCCAGCACAGCGCTTCAGCTTTACTAAAGGACAGACTACCTCCTCAAATGGGTTCCTAACCACCCTGCCTCTTGACTGAGACACCTCCCAGCAGAGGTCAACAGACACCTCATACAGGAGAGCTCCAGCTGGCATCTGGTGGGTACCCCTCTGGGACGAAGCTGCCAGAGAAAGGAACAGGCAGGAATCTTTGCTGGTCTGCAGCCTCCGCTGGTGACACCCAGGCAAACAGGGTCTGGAGTGGACCTCAAGCAAACTCCATCAGACCTGCAGCAGAAGGGCCTGACTGGTAGAAGGAAAACTAACAAACAGAAAGGAATAGCATCAACATCAGCAAAAAGGATTCCACAGAAAAACCCCATTCAAAGGTCACCAACATCAAAGACCAAAGGTAGATAAATCCATGAAGATGAGGAAAAACCAGCACAAAGAGGCTTAAAATTCCAAAAACCAGAATGCCGCTTCTCATTTAAAGGATCACAACTCCTCACCAGGAAGGGAACAGAATGAGTTTGATGAATTGACAGAAGTAGGCTTCAGAAGGTGGGTAATAACAAACTCCTCTGAGCTAAAGAAGCATGTTCTAACCCAATGCAAGGAAGCTAAGAATGTTGAAAAAAGGTTAGAGGAATTGCGAACTAGAAAAACCAGTATATAGAAGAACATAAATGACCTGATGGAGCTGAAAAACACAGCATGAGAACTTTGTAAAGCATACACAAGTATCAATAGCCAAATTGAACAAGCAGAAGAAAGGATATCAGAGATTGAAGATCAACTTAATGAAATAAAGCATGAAGACAAGATTTAAAAAAAAGAATGCAAAGAAATGAACTAAGCCTCCAAGAAATATGGGACTATGTGAAAAGACCAAACCTATGTTTGATTGGTGTACCTGAAAGTGATAGGGAGAACAGAACCAAGCTGGAAAACACTCTTCAGGATATTATCCAGGAGAACTTCCCCAACCTAGCAAGACAGGCCAACATTCAAATTCAAGAAATACGAGAACACCACAAAGATACTCCTCGAGAAGAGCAACCTGAAGACATATAATCATCAAATTCACCAAGGCTGAAATGAAGGAAAAAACGTCAAGGGCAGCCAGAGAGAAAGGTCAAGTTACCCACAAAGGGAAGCCCATCAGACTAACAGTGGATATGTCTGCAGAAACTCTACAAGCCAGAAGAGAGTGGGTGCCAATATTCAACATTCTTAAAGAAAAGAACTTTCAACCCAGGATTTCATATCCAGCCAAACTAAGCTTCATAAGTGAAGGATAAATAAAATCCTTTACAGACAAGCAAATGCTGAGAGATTCTGTCACCACCAGGCCTGCCTTAAAAGAGCTCCTGAAGGAAGCACTAAACATGGAAAGGAAAAACCAGTACTAGCCACTGCAAAAACATACCAAATAGTAAAGACCATCAACGCTATGAAGAAACTGCATCAACTAATGGGCAAAACAACTAGCTAGCATCATAATGACAGGATCAAATTCACACATAACAATATTAACCTTAAATGTAAATGGGCTAAATGCCCCAATTAAAAGACACAGACTGCCAAATTGGAAAAAGAGTCACGACCCATCAGTGTGCTGTATTCAGGAGACCAGTCTCACATGCAAAGACACATAGGCTCAAAATAAAGGGATGGAGGAATATTTATCAAGCAAATGGAAAGCAAAAAAAAAAGCAGGGGTTGCAATCCTAGTCTCTGATAAAACAGACTTTAAACCAACAAAGACCAAAAAAGACAAAGAAGAGCATGACATAATGGTAAAGGGATCAATGCAACAAGAAGAGCTAACTATCCTAAATATATGCACCCAATACAGGAGCACCCAGACTCATAAAGCAAGTTCTTAAAGACCTACAAAGAGACTTAAACTGCTACACGATAATAGTGGGAAACTTTACCACCCCACTGTCAATATTAGACAGATGAACAAGAAAGAAAATTAACAAGGATATTCAGGACTTGAACTCAGCTCTGGACCAAGAAGACCTAATAGGCATCTACAGAACTCTCCACCCCAAATCAACAGAATACACATTCTTTCAGCACCACATCGCACTTATTCTAAAATTGACCACATAATTGGAAGTAAAACACTCCTCACCAAATGCAAAAGAACAGAAATCATAACAAACTGTCTCAGACCACAGTGTAATCAAATTATAACTGAGGATTAAGAAACTCACTCAGAACTGCACAACTACATGGAAACTGAACAACCTGCTCCTGAATGACTACTGGGTAAATAATGAAATTAATGCAGAAATAAAGATGTTCTTTGAAACCAGTGAGAACAAAGACACAACGTACCAGAATCTCTGGGACATATATAAAGCAGTGTTTAGAGGGAAATTTATAGCACTAAATGCCCACAAGAGAAAGCAGGAAAGATCTAAAATCGACACCCTATCATCACAATTAAAAGAACTAGAGAAGCAAGAGCAGACAAATTCAAAAGCTAGCAGAAGACAAGAAATAACTAAGATCAGGGCAGAACTGAAGGAGATAGAGACACGAAAAACCCTTCAAAAACTCAATGAATCCAGGAGCTGGATTTTTGAAAAGATCAACAAAATAGACCACTAGCCAGACTAATAAAGAAGAAAAGAGAGAAGAATCAAATAGACACAATAAAAAATGATAAAGGGTATATCACCACTGATCCCACAGAAATACAAACTACCACCAGAAAATACTATAAACACCTCTATGCAAATAAACTAGAAAATCTAGAAGAAATGGATAAATTCCCAGACCCATACACCTCCCAAGACTAGGAAGAAGTCAAATCCCTGAATAGACCAAAAACGGTCTGAAATTGAGCCAGTAATTAATAGCCTACCAACCAAAAAAGGCCCAGGACCAGACAGATTCACAGCCGAATTCTACCAGAGGTACAAAGAGGAGCTGGTACCATTCCTTCTGAAATTATTCTAAACAATAGAAAAAGAGGGATTCCTCCACAACTCGTTTATGAGGCCCGCATCATCCTGATACTAAAACCTGGCATAGACAAAACAAAAAAAGAAAATTTCAGGCCAATATCCCTGATGAACATTGGTGCAAAGATCCTCAATAAAATACTGGCAAAAAGAATCCAGCAGCACATCAAAAAGCTCATCCACCACTATGAAGTCGGCTTCATCTCTAGGATGCAAGGCTGCTTCAACATACACAAATCAATAAACATAATCTATCACATAAACAGAACCAATGACAAAAACCACACGATGGGGGGAGAAGCCAAGGTGGCTGAATAGGAACAGCTCTGGTCTACAGCTCCCAGCGTGAGCCACGCAGAAGACGGCTGATTTCTGCATTTCCATCTGAGGTACCGGGTTCATCTCACTAGGGAGTGCCAGAGAGTGGGTGCAGGACAGTGGGTGCAGCGTGCCAAAGCAGGGCAAGGCATTCTTCACGTAGAATTCACAAAGCAGGGCAAGGCATTGCCTCACTCAGGAAGCGCAAGGGGTCAGGGAGTTCCCTTTCCTGATCAAGGAAACGGGTGAGAGAGGGCACCTGGAAAATCGGGTCACTCCCACCCGAATACTGCGCTTTTCCGACAGGCTTAGGAAACGGCACACCAGGAAAATTATAGCCTGCACCTGGCTCGGAGGGTCCTACGCCCATGGAGTCTCGCTGCTTGCTAGCACAGCAGTCTGAGATCAAACTTCAAGGCGGCAGCGAGGCTGGGGGAGGGGCACCCGCCACTGCCCAGGCTCGCTTAGGTAAACAAAGCAGCCAGGAAGCTCGAACTGGGTGGAGCCCACCACAGCTCAAGGAGGCGGGCCTGCCTCTGTAGGCTCCACCTCTGGGGGCAGGGCACAGACAACCAAAAAGACAGCAGTAACCTCTGCAGACTTAAATGTTCCTGTCTGACAGCTTTGAAGAGAGCAGTGGTTCTCCCAGCACGCAGCTGGAGATCTGAGAACGGGCAGACTGCCTCAAGTGGGTCCCTGACACCTGATCCCCGAGCAGCCTAACTGGGAGGCACCCCCCAGTAGGGGCAGAGTGACACCTCACACGGACGGGTACTACTCTGAGACAAGACTTCCAGAGGAAGGATCAGACAGCAGCATTCGCGGTTCACGAAAATCCGTGGTTCTGCAGACACCGCTGCTGATACCCAGGCAAACAGGGTCTGGAGTGGACCTCTAGCAAACTGCAACAGACCTGCAGCTGAGGGTCCTGTCTGTTAAAAAGAAAACTAACATACAGAAAGGACATCCACACCAAAAACCAATCTGTACATCACCATCAGCAAAGACCAAAAGTAGATAAAACCACAAAGATGGGGAAAAAACAGAGCAGAAAAACTGGAAACTCTAAAAAGCAGAGCGCCTCTCCTCCTCCAAAGGAACGCAGTTCCTCACCAGCAACAGAACAAAGCTGGATGGAGAATGACTTTGACGAGTTGAGAGAAGAAAGCTTCAGACGATCAAACTACTCCGAGCTACAGGAGGAAATTCAAACCAAAGGCAAAGAAGTTGAAAATTTTGAAAAAAATTTAGACGAATGTATAACTAGAATAACCAATACAGAGAAGTGCTTAAAGGAGCTGATAGAGCTGAAAGCCAAGGCTCGAGAACTACGTGAAGAATGCAGAAGCCTCAGGAGCCGATGCGATCAACTGGAAGAAAGGGTATCAGTGATGGAAGATGAAATGAATGAAATGAAGCGAGAAGGGAAGTTTAGAGAAAAAAGAATAAAAAGAAACGAACAAAGCCTCCAAGAAATATGGGACTATGTGAAAAAACCAAATCTGCGTCTGACTGGTGTACCTGAAAGTGACAGGGAGAATGGAACCAAGTTGGAAAACACTCTGCAGGATATTATCCAGGAGAACTTCCCCAATCTAGCAAGGCAGGCCAACATTCAGATTCAGGAAATACAGAGAATGCCACAAAGATACTCATCGAGAAGAGCAACTCCAAGACACATAATTGTCAGATTCACCAAAGTTGAAATGAAGGAAAAAATGTTAAGGGCAGCCAGAGAGAAAGGTCGGGTTACCCACAAAGGAAGCCCATCAGACTAACAGCGGATCTCTCGGCAGAAACTCTACAAGCCAGAAGAGAGTGGGGGCCAATATTCAACATTCTTAAAGAAAAGAATTTTCAACCCAGAATTTCATATCCAGCCAAACTAAGCTTCATAAGTGAAGGAGAAATAAAATACTTTACAGACAAGCAAATGCTGAGAGATTTTGTCACTACCAGGCCTGCCCTGAAAGAGCTCCTGAAGGAAGCACTAAACATGGAAAGGAACAACCGGTACCAGCCACTGCAAAATCATGCCAAATTGTAAAGACCATCGAGGCTAGGAAGAAACTGCATCTACTAATGAGCAAAATAGCCAGCTAACATCATAATGACAGGACCAAATTCACACATAACGATATTAACTTTAAATGCAAATGGACTAAATGCTCCAATTAAAAGACACAGACTGGAAAATTGGATAAAGAGTCAAGACCCATCAGTGTGCTGTATTCATGAAATCCATCTCACGTGCAGAGACACACATAGGCTCAAAATAAAAGGATGGAGGAAGATCTACCAAGCAAATGGAAAACAAAAAAAAACAGGGGTTGCAATCCTAGTCTCTGATAAAACAGACTTTAAACCAACAAAGATCAAAAGAGACAAAAAAGGCCATTACATAATGGTAAAGGGATCAATTCAACAAGAAGAGCTAACTATCCTAAATATATATGCACCCAATACAGGAGCACCCAGATTCATAAAGCAAGTCCTGAGTGACCTACAAAGAGACTTAGACTCCCACACAATAATAATAGGAGACTTTAACACCCCACTGTCAATATTAGACAGATCGACGAGACAGGAAGTTAACAAGGATACCCAGGAATTGAACTCAGCTCTGCACCAAGCGGACCTCATAGACATCTACAGAACTCTCCACCCCAAATCAACAGAATATACATTTTTTTCAGCACCACACCACACCTATTCCAAAATTGACCACATGGTTGGAAGTAAAGCTCTCCTCAGCAAATGTAAAAAAACAGAAATTATAACAAACTGTCTCTCAGACCACAGTGTAATCAAATTATAACTGAGGATTAAGAAACTCACTCAGAACTGCACAACTACATGGAAACTGAACAACCTGCTCCTGAATGACTAATGGGTACATAATGAAATGAAGGCAGAAATAAAGATGTTCTTTGAAACCAACGAGAACAAAGACACAACATACCAGAATCTCTGGGACACATTCAAAGCAGTGTGTAGAGGGAAATTTATAGCACCAAATGCCCACAAGACAAAGCAGGAAAGATCCAAAATTGACACCTTAATATCACAATTAAAAGAACTAGAAAAGCAAGAGCAAACACATTCAAAAGCTACCAGAAGGCAAGAAATATGTAAAATCAGAGCAGAATTGAAGGAAATAGAGACAAAAAAAAACCTTCAAAAAATTAATCAATCCAGGAGCTGGTTTTTTGAAAGGATCAACAAAATTGATAGACCGCTAGCAAGACTAATAAAGAAAAAAAGAGAGAAGAATCAAATAGACGCAATAAAAAATGATAAAGGGGATATCACCACCGATCTCACAGAAATACAAACTACCATCAGAGAATACTACAAACACCTCTACGCAAATAAACTAGAAAATCTAGAAGAAATGGATAAATTCCTCGACACATACACTCTCCCAAGACTAAATCAGGAAGAAGTTGAATCTCTGAATAGACCAATAACAGGATCTGAAATTGTGGCAATAATCAATAGCTTACCAACCAAAAAGAGTCCAGGACCAGATGGATTCACAGCCGAATTCTACCAGAGGTACAAGGAGGAACTGGTACCATTCCTTCTGAAATTATTCCAATTAATAGAAAAAGAGGAAATCCTCCCTAACTCATTTTATGAGGCCAGCATCATCCTGTTACCAAAGCCGGGCAGAGACACAACCAAAAAATAGAATTTTAGACCAATATCCTTGATGAACATTGATGCAAAAATCCTCAATAAAATACTAGCAAACCGAATCCAGCAGCACATCAAAAAGCTTATCCACCATGATCAAGTGGGCTTCATCCCTGTAATGCAAGGCTGGTTCAATATACACAAATCAATAAATGTAATCCAGCATATAAACAGAACCAAAGACAAAAACTACATGATTATCTCAATAGATGGAGAAAAGGCCTTTGACAAAATTCAACAACCCTTCATGCTAAAAACTCTCAATAAATTAGGTATTCATGGGACATATCTCAAAATAATGAGCTATCTATGGCAAACCCAAGCCAATATCATACTGAATGGGCAAAAACTGGAAGCATTCCCTTTGAAAACTGGCACAAGACAGGGATGCCCTCTCTCACCACTCCTATTCAACATAGTGTTGGAAGTTCTGGCCAGGAGAAAGAAATAAAGAGTATTCAATTAGGAAAAGAGGAAGTCAAATTCTCCCTGTTTGCAGATGACATGATTGTATATCTAGAAATCCCCATTGTCTCAGCCCAAAATCTCCTTAAGCTGATAAGCAACTTCGGCAAAGTCTCAGGATACAAAATCAATGTACAAAAATCACAAGCATTCTTATACACCAATAACAGACAAACAGAGAGCCAAATCATGAGTGAACTCTCATTCACAATTGCTTCAAAGAGAATAAAATACTTAGGAATCCAGCTTACAAGGGATGTGAAGGACCTCTTCAAGGAGAACTACAAACCACTGCTCAATGCAATAAAAGAGGATACAAACAAATGGAAGAACATTCCATGCTCATGGGTAGGAAGAATCAATATCGTGAAAATGGCCATACTGCCCAAGGTAATTTATAGATTCAATGCCATCCCCATCAAGCTACCAATGACTTTCTTCACAGAATTGGAAAAAACTACTTTAAAGTTCATATGGAACCAAAAAAGAGCCTGCATCGCCAAGTCAATCCTAAGCCGAAACAACAAAGCTGGAGGCATCACGCTACCTGACTTCAAACTATACTACAAGGCTACAGTAACCAAAACAGCATGGTACTGGTACCAAAACAGAGATATAGATCAATGGAACAGAACAGAGCCCTCAGAAATAACGCCACATATCTACAACTATCTGATCTTTGACAAACCTGAGAAAAACAAGCAATGGGGAAAGGATTCCCTATTCAATAAATGGTGCTGGGAAAACTGGCTAGCCATATGTAGAAAGCTGAAACTGGATCCCTTCCTTACGCCTTATACAAAAATTAATTCAAGATGGATTAAAGACTTAAACATTAGACCTAAAACCATAAAAACCCTAGAAGAAAACCTAGGCATTACCATTCAGGACATAGGCATGGGCAAAGACTTCATGTCTAAAACACCAAAAGCAATGGCAACAAAAGACAAAATTGACAAATGGGATCTAATTAAACTAAAGAGCTTCTGCACAGCAAAAGAAACTACCATCAGAGTGAACAGGCAACCTACAAAATGGGAGAAAATTTTTGCAACCTACTCATCTGACAAAGGGCTAATATCCAGAATCTACAATGAACTCAAACAAATTTACAAGAAAAAGACAAACAACCCCATCAAAAAGTGGGCAAAGGATATGAACGGACACTTCTCAAAAGAAGACATTTATGCAGCCAAAAGACACATGAAAAAATGCTCATCATCACTGGCCATCAGAGAAATGCAAATCAAAACCACAATGAGATACTATCTCACACCAGTTAGAATGGCAATCATTAAAAAGTCAGGAAACAACAGGTGCTGGAGAGGATGTGGAGAAATAGGAACACTTTTACACTGTTGGTGGGACTGTAAACTAGTTCAACCATTGTGGAAGTCAGTGTGGTGATTCCTCAGGGATCTAGAACTAGAAATACCATTTGACCCAGCCATCCCATTACTGGGTATATACCCAAAGGACTATAAATCATGCTGCTATAAAGACACATGCACACGTATGTTTATTGCGGCACTATTCACAATAGCAAAGACTTGGAACCAACCCAAATGTCCAACAATGATAGACTGGATTAAGAAAATGTGGCACATATACACCATGGAATATTATGCAGCCATAAAAAATGATGAGTTCATATCCTTTGTAGGGACATGGATGAAATTGGAAATCGTCATTCTCAGTAAACTATCACAAGGACAAAAAACCAGACACCGCATGTTCTCACTCATAGATGGAAATTGAACAATGAGAACACATGGACACAGGAAGGGGAACATCACACTCTGGGGACTGTTGTGGGGTGGGGGGAGGGGGGAGGGATAGCATTAGGAGATATACCTAATGCTAAATGACGAGTTAATGGGTGCAGCACACCAGCATGGCACATGTATACATATGTAACTAACCTGCACATTGTGCACATGTACCCTAAAACTTGAAGTATAATAATAATAATAAATAAAATAAAATAAAGTTTATCAATGTTGTATCACATATCAAAATTTCACCCCGTTTTAAGGCTGAATAATATTCTATTATATTTATATGCAAAAAAAACCACATGATTGTCTCAATAGATGCAGAAAAGGCCTTTGATAATATTCAACACCGCTTCATGCTAAAAACGCTCAATAAACTAGGTATTGATGGAACATATCTAAAAATAATAAGAGCTATTTATGACCCATAGCCAATATCATACTGAATGGGCAAAAGCTGGAAGCATTTCCTTTGAAAACTGGCACAAGACAAGAATGCCCTCTCTCACCACTCCTATTCAACATAGTATTGGAAGTTCTGGCCAGGGAAATCAGGCAAGAGAAAGAAATTAAGGGTATTCAAATAGGAAGAGAGGAAATCAAATTGTCTCTGTTTGCAGATGACATGATTGTGTA
The DNA here is from genome assembly GCF_029281585.2 of Gorilla gorilla gorilla. Lineage (NCBI taxonomy): Eukaryota > Metazoa > Chordata > Mammalia > Primates > Hominidae > Gorilla > Gorilla gorilla. Next base: position 174,447,823 of record NC_073224.2, read on the forward strand.
TTTAGAAAACCCCATCGTCTCAGCCCAAAATCTCCTTAAGCTGATAAGCAACTTCAGTAAAGTCTCAGGATACAAAATCAATGTGCAAAAATCACAAGCATTCCTATACACCAATAATAGGCAAACAGAGCACCAAATCATGAGTGAACTCCCATTCACAATTGCTACAAAGAGAATAAAATACCTAATGACCTCTTCAAGGAAAACTACAAACCACTTCTCAAGGAAATAAGAGAGGACACAAACAAATGGAAAAACATTCCATGCACATATAGGAAGAATCAATATTGTGAAAACAGCTATACTGCCCAAAGTAATTTATAGATTCAATGCTATCCCCATCAAGCCACCACTGACTTTCTTTAAAGAATTTTAAAAACTACTTTAAATTTCATATGGAACCAAAAGAGAGCCTGCACAGCCAAGACAATCCTAAGCAAAAAGAACAAAACTGGAGGCATCACACTAACTGACTTCAAACTATACTACAAGGCTACAGTAACCAAGACAGCATGGTACTGTACCAAAACAGATATATAGGCCAATGGAACCAAAAGAGGCCTCAGAAATAACGCCACACATCTACAACCATCTGATCTTTGACAATCCTGACAAAAACAAGCAATGGGGAAAGGATTCCCTATTTAATAAATGGTGTTGGGAAAGCTGGCTAGCCATATGCAGAAAACTGAGACTGGACCCCTTCTTTACACCTTATACAAAAATTAACTCAAGATGGATTAAAGACTTAAATGTAAGACCTAAACCCATAAAAACCCTAGAAGAAAACCTAGGCAATACCATTCAGGGCATAGGCATGAGCAAAGTCTTCATGACTAAAACATCAAAAGCAATGGCAACAGAAGCCAAAATTGACAAATGGGATATAATTAAACTAAACAGCTCAGCTTCTGCACAGCAAAAGAAACTATCATCAGAGTGAACAGGCAACCTGCGGAATAGGAGAAAATTTTTGCAATCTAACCATCTGACAAAGGGCTAATATCCAGAATCTACAAAGAACTTAAACAAATTTATAAGAAAAAAACAAACAACCCCATCAAAAGGTGGGTAAAGGATATGAACAGACACTACTCAGAAGAATACATTTATGTGTCCAACAAACATATGAAAAAAAAGCTCATCATCACTGGTCATTAGAGAAATGCAAATCAAAACAACGAGATACGATCTGATGTCAGTTAGAATGGCAATCATTAAAAATTCAGGAAACAACAGATGCTGGAGAGGATACGGAGAAATAGGAACGCTTTTACATTGTTGGTGGGAGTGTAAATTAGTTCAACCATTGTGGAAGACAGTATGACAATTCTTCAGGGATCTAGAACCAGAAATACCATTTGACTCAGCAATCCCATTACTGGGTATATACCCAAAGGATTATAAATCATTCTACTATAAAGACACATGCAGACATATGTTTATTGCAGCACTATTCACAACAGCAAAGACTTGGAACCAACCCAAATGGCCATCAATGATAGACTGGATAAAGAAAATGTGGCACATATACACCATGGAATACTATGCAGCCATAAAAAAGGATGAGTTCATGTCCTTTGCAGGGACATGAATGGAGCTGGAAACCATCATTCTCAGCAAACTAACACAGGAACAGAAAACCAAACACTGCATATTCTCACTCATAAGTGGGAGTTGAACAATGAGAACACATGGACACAGGGAGGGGAACATCACACACCAGGGCCTGTCAGGGGGTGGCTGGCTAGGGGAGGGATAGCACTAGGAGAAATATCTAATGTAGGTGACGGGTTGATGGGTGCAGCAAACCACCGTGGCATGTGTATACCTATGTAACAAACCTGCACATTCTGCACATGTATCACAGAACTTAAAGTACAATTAAAAAAAAAAAGAATAGGCACAATGTTTCTCATCCATATTAGACTTTTGAAAAACAAGTATTTTAATATATTCTCTGGAACATTGTAAGTACTCATAAATAGTTGTTGAATCAATTAAAGTATATAATAAATAATTAATGTAGATATTTACTCTCACGTTTAAAAAGAAAAACAGCCCCTAGGAATTTAGAAAGAAATGAAAAGAAAAAAAAGCCTATGTTGAAATATACAAATATTTGAAGAAATCTGTATAAAGTATACAAAGACAAATCCACAGTCTGATCTAAATGATGCATCCATGATGTATGGGTATGCAAGCAGTAATTCAATTTGCATAATATGCCCAGCACAGTAAGCATATTAACCATGCTTACTCTTCAGTTATTACTATGAAGAAAAAATCCAAATCTATATTCTACTGAATAAGCATAATTTGGGCTTTCAAAGGAAGATCAGACTGTTTAATTTCTATTGTAAAGGATTATTTGTGTTATTTTTACCTATTAAATTCTACTTAAATATAAAACAAAACAGTCTCAATCAGTGTTTGAGCAGAAATAAAATTATTTACAACTTGCTCCATTGATCTCAAAAAATCTCTGAGTGTGTAGGAAAGTTTATGAGTAAGAAAAGCAATTCTGACAATAATGTTGCTTTGATGAGTTAACTCAATGAGCTCCAAATGCCACTAATTTTTGCTTTTACTTTTTGTTAGAGAAGCATCTATCTATCTCTCACTTAAATAAGCATTTAAACATTTAATTTAAATGCAACTGAAAAACATTATTTCTTCAAGTATCAAAAATTTAACAAAATAAATATAGCCTGATCTATTTCTAGTAGCCTTGTCATTTTAAGTATGTTAACTTTTATTTATTCACTTGGAATATAAATTGGTCATGTTATTCTCATCAAGTAGCTGTTAAAGACTTACATTATTTTTTAATTAAAAAAAAAACCTTCCAACATCCTGGCATAAGTATTTGTCACTTTGAAAACATAATTTCAAGTACTTTAATTCCTAATATTACTCTGTGTGATCTTGTCACATATTAATTCCTAAAAAATGCATAAGGATAAGCTATGATTCACAGATGTGGGTACCATAAAGTCAACAAAGTTGAGTCAGAGTAGGCATCTTACCTACGGTGTAATCTAAAAGCTATACATAAATTGACTCATTTAAATATTAACCAGATATTCAATAAAATGCAAACTACCACACGTGATGCTAGAAATGTAGAAAATAATTAAAATTTATTTACTTTAAGAAATAACATTTTATTAATTTTTTTACATGTCAAAGCACGATAATACCAATGGGACTTCAGGTTCAAGATGGTAAACTGGGACTAGGCATGGTGGCTCATGCTTGTAATCCCGGCACTCTGGAACCCCAAGGCAGGCGGATCACTTGAGGCCAGGAGTTCGAGACCAGCCTGGAAAAACCCCATCTCTACTAAAAATATAAAAATTAGCCATGCATGGTGGCGTATGCCTGTAATCCCAGCTACTCAAGAGGCTGAGGCATGAGAATCGCTTGAGCCTGAAAGGCAGAGATTACAGTGAGCCAAAATTGCACCATTGTACTCTAGCCTGGGTGACAGAGTGAGATGCTGTCTCAAAAAAAAATGGTAAACTGAACAAACTGATCTTTCCCTCCTGAGATACCTTGAAAATTATAGTAAAGTAAATAATATCAACCCACTACGAGAGTGAATGAGAGAGCGATCAGCAGCAAAAGAGAAAAACAAATTTCTAAAACATTAGTGTGTTAGTCCATTCTTGCATTGTTAAAAAGGAATATCTGAGACTGGGTAATTTATAAAGAAAAGTGTTTTATTTTGGTTCATGGTCCTGTAGACTATAAAGGAAGCATGAGGCCAGCATCTGCTTCTGGTGAGGGCCTCAAGAAGCTTACAGTCATGGTGGAAAGTGAATGGGGAGCAGGTGCATCACATGGCAAGGGGGAGCAAGAGAGGGTGGAAGAAGATGCCAGGCTCTTTTAACAACCAGATCTTGCATGAACTCAGAGCAAGAACTCACTCATTACCACAGGGAGGGCACCAAGCCATTCGTGAGGGACCCACCCCATGACCCAAATATCTCCCACCAGGCCCCACCACCAACACTGGAGATTACATTTCAACGTGAGATTTGGAGGGGACAAATATCCAAACCATATCAATTAGCAAAGACTAATGAAGTATAACAAAGGAAGTAACTACATAGGATATTTGGAGAATAGGCTGTCAACAATGAGAAAACAAACCTGCAGATGTTCTAAATGATAAGGGCAGGAGGGTGAGGTGGGGCTAAAAGGAGAGGCCATTTTGGTCTGCACGTGTAACATCTGCGTATGTAATTCACCTCCTCACAAACAATGCACAGCAGCTAAACTAGCTCCGTGTAACTGTCAGGAGAGTGACTAACAAACAACTGAAATGAACTTTGACTAGTCTAAGCAGGAAAGAAATTTATTAAAGTTTACTGGGTAGCTCTCCGAACCTCAGTGAGTGCCAGAGAACCAAGCTAGAAAAGCACACAGCCAAGACCACACCCAAAATCCCATGCAGAATTGCTCTAGAGAAGACAGCCCTGCACCATACCAGGATACTGCATGTTATGACTGAAACCTCAATGCCTACTACCTCTGAGCTCCTGGGAGCTCATCTGCTCTTTCATGTCCCACACTTCTGATCTAAAATCTGGCACAAATGCCTCTAACTGATGGAGCCTACTTCACACTCTACATGCAGACTGCCAGGAAGCTTGGGAAAACAGGGGCTTATTAAGTGGAAATTCCTCAAACACGAGCAAAGTATTCAAAGGTGTCAAATGGCCAAAGACAATTTAAAAATTATAGTATATACTCCTATGTGTTAAAGGAGGAAAAAGTACAAGTTATTTGAGAACTTGAGCTTTTCATGTAAGCTTGGCACCGGTATGGTAAAGCCCTGGCATTTACGCGACAGGCCTTTAGCATAAATGGCAGCTCTTTGATTGAGTGCCTAACATGAAGCCTATCAGTTGATAAACACTGCCCATATGCACAGAAGTCACATTCTTCCTGTTTCTTCATTTAACAGCCATGCTGAATGGAGACATAAAGACATGAAGAAAGTCCTTAGCATTGTGTTAAATTTTTCTTTTATAAAAAGAAAGTAAAAAGGAAACTAACCACCAGGGACAAAGGGATAAATTAAAGAAAAAAAAAGCTTTAACAAATCTTTAATGAGTATTGGCAGAGACATTTCAGAAAGTTTTGGATCCATAAAATAACAAAGGAATAATGAGAGCAAGAAAGAGCTTTTGAAAATTACATGCATAGTACAAAAAAAAATTTCAATGGTTTTAAAAAAATGCATAATTAACATTTCCCCCCAAAGGCAAAAAAAAAAAAAACAGGAAATAAATGTTTAAGAAAAAGAAGTCACTTAAAAATAAATCCAAGAGACCCAAATCCAACCAACAGTACTTCCAGAAAAAAAGAATAGAAAGGAGAAAATAATCACACAAAAAAAATACAAGAAAATTTCCCAGAGATAAAAGGCACAAATGTTTCCAGAGATAAAAGGCACAAGAGATAAAAGGCACATTTCCCATAGATAAAAGGCACAAGTGTTCAAAGTGAAAAATATGGCTACCAGGCTCCAAGAAAGAAGAATGGAAACAGATTCATTCCTAAACATATAATTAAGAAATTACCAAACAACAAAGAAAAAAAGAATATAAGAAAAGATTCCAGAGAAGAAAAAAATCACTAAAGGAGTAAGAAAGAGAATGGAAAACAAATGTTTCATCCCAAAACACCGAATACTAGAAAATAATCCAGCAATTGACTTATAGAAAATTCTTTTCAGTTTAGAATTTTATATCCAGTCAAAGAAGTATCCGAGAGAAACAAATATACTTTTAGTAATGTAATGGCTTACAAAATTTATATAGTATAAATTTATTTGCCAGAAGTAATTTTATAAAGTATTCCAGCAAAATGAGGAGAAAACCAAAAAGGACAAAAACATACACATTCAGGAAATCGTGGTTACAAACAAGTTTGCTGGCTCTGCAAACTTTCAAATGACTAGTCCAGATAGCAGCTGTAGTATAGATGGCCCCCAAAAGGAGATGGCAAGGAGGAAGGTGGAGATGGAAGGCAACCTGACACATAATATAATCCTGAAGCCAGAAAAAAACTTGAAAATAAAATAAAAACAGAATAAACACCAGGGAAAAAGGAAGTCATAATTCAAAATTGAAGCCACTAGAATATGAGTCAGTGGACTTCAAAAAAAAAAAAAAGGAAGAAAATGCATTCAAAAAAATAAAGAAAGTAAAAAGTTGAAAATTATTAAGGATGAAACCAGGAAGGCCCACATATGCTTTCCCAATAAGAAAAAATAAAGGTAATTTGAAAAAGCTTCACAGAAATTCACAATGTAAATATGAATGAAAATAAAATATGGAAAATTTTTAGCAAATGCTAGAATTAAATAATCCATTTGAAAGAAAGAATCCCCTTAACTTTGATTCTAGGAACATTCTTTGGGTGGCTCAGGAGCCATACTGAATGAAATGTAACTGTAGAATACTTCTTGATTCTGCAGTAAACAACATTTACAGGGTCATAATAACTTTAATGCTATTTATTAATTTTTCAACTTTTAGGGTCAACCAATAGACAAAAATACAAAATTTAATAACAAATACTAAACCTAAAATATTATCAATACTCTCACCATACAGTTGTCAGATTTAGGTGTTATAATATACAAGGAGAGATGGTGAGAGGAGAAAGGGTGAAATATCCCAAACTCATGAAGCAGGGGTTCAAGAGAAACTGTCCGTAGTTAATGGAACAAATATCGTGGTGGAAATGACAAATGTAACCAATAAAGGAGCTCATAAAATTAATATATGTGGAGGAGCAAAAAAGAAAAGGAGGTGAAATGAGTAGGCTAAATTATCTTCTACTATGGTATCTGCTTAAATGATAAATGAAAAAAAAAAAAAGCAGACAGTATAAACATACAATTTAGCCCTAGAGGAAGAAGTACTAAAACCAGAAATGGTTCAAACTAGTTGTTCCTAGGGTCAGGTTATACCCTTTAGTGTAGGCAGTAGAGTAGAGGGCTACTGCTTTATACTTAAGTAAGTTTTTTTTAACCATGTACATGGATTATTTTCACCCCAAATTATTACTTAGTTCCTTTCATTAAATAAAGTACTATGGGATTTCAGAGAAAATAGCTACTCACAAAGTCCTAGGGGCCAACGAAAGGTGAGATTTTTAGTTGAACTACAAGAAATACAAAGGAAGAGAGTAGTATTGTATGTCTTCTATTTTAAGATTCACAATATTTTAACACCTCTGGCATCAGCATCATTGTTTAAATTTATAGCATCTTACAATTCCCGATGGCCTGGTAGCAGCTGTGATCTGGTTGTTATTGATTGCATACATCAAAACTGGACACTTTCTTAATGACCAACTGGACAATTTTAACCTATCAATATTTTGGTCAACAAACTATTTAAAGACCATTTGAGGAAAGAATATGAACTCCAAAAAACCCTATATTGACATCTTACAAGATCAGTTAAAAGCCAGCATCAAAATTAGCAAAATGAACCAGCTTGGAAGAAAATCCCAGAAACAAGAGTGAGGCATTCTTTTTTGAATTGCTGTATCACAAATATTCTTGATAGCCCAGAGTATGATACTGTTTGGGAAAATATTTACATCAACAGTTCTGAGATGAAAAGCAACTTGAAAAAAAACAGACTTTGAATATGAATAAGAATCCCTTAACCGAAATCTTTGATTTATACTTTCCTTATGAGAATGACATGATTTAAATAAAAATGTTTATATATATAATTCTTAGTGAGCTATCTGAATAAGTATAAATTTTTAAATGATAAAAAATACTGTATAATAGTTAAATACGCAGAGCTTTTTCTTTTTACTGATACAAAAATGATGGTTATCTTAATTCATTCATGTTGCAATAAAGGAAAACCTGAGACTGGGTAATTTATGAAGAAAAAAGGTTTCTTGGCTCATGGTTCCACAGGCGATACAAGAAGCATGGCACTGGCACCTGTACTGCATCTGGTGAGGGCCTCGAGTTGCTTCCACTCATAGTGCAGGCAAAGGAGAGGGGAAAGGAAGCCAGCATGCAGAGATCACATAGTGACAGCATGGAAGCAAGAGAGAGGAGGGACGAGCCAAGCTCTTTTTAAAAATCAGTGCTCACAGGAACTAATAGAGTAAGAACATGCTCATTACTGTGATGATGTCACCAAGCCACTCTTTGGGGATCTGCTCCATGACCTAAACACCTCCCTCTTCAAGACTCACCTCTAACACTGGGAATCAAGTTTCAACATGAGATTTGGAGGGGACAATTATCCAAACTATATCAGTGGTGTAGCTTAAAAATCCATGTTGTCTTAGACTTAAAGAATTACAACTACCTAGAAAAAAGGGTAATTAGGAGAAATCAGAGTAATTACTTATGATTGGGAAATTATAAAAGATTCCATAGAGTAGACATTTAATTGTCCCTCAAAGATGCAGAGGAATATGAAGCACATTGTAGGTATTAATAAATGAGGTTCCCACAGAACCTCTGGTCAGTAAAAACAAACATCAGCCAAAGGGCATCGGTAAATGCCAATAAGAACTCCTGCATAAGAATTGATTTGCAAGTTTAGAATCCTATTAATCAAAAGACCAAGAAGCCACTTGCCTAAATTGCTGTTTTTATAGATTGTTTCTTTGCATCCTGTTTGTTGTGTCAACAAAACTTTTCTCCCGGCCTGGCACGATGGTTCACACCTGTAATCCCTGCACTTTGGGAGGCCAAAGCGGGAGGATCACTTGAGTTCAGGAGTTTGAGACCACCCTGTGTAACATAGCAAGTCTTCATCCCTACTAAAAATTTGAAAATATTAGCCAGGTGTGGTAGCATGCAGTGGGGACACTGAGGCAGGAGGGTAGCTTGAACCCGGAGACTGAGGCTGCAATGAGCTATGATTATGCCACTGCACTTCGGCCTGGGTGACAGAGCGAGACACTGTCTTAAAAAAATATTTTCTCCCCCAAATCAGACCTATGACTAGCAGTGTTGTTGCAAGACACCACACTAGATAGTATCACCACACTAGATACCCAGCTACCTCCTGGATAGGTCTAATATGATAAGTATACCAAAATTCTAAGAGATAACATCTTACTACTGTAACAGCAACTACAATTAACAGGTGCTTATGTGTATGCCAGTATGTTTTCTCTCTGTGTTTATACACACACACACACGCACACACATGCATATAATATGTGTGTTTATCTATGTGTGTGTGTATGATTTATCATCTCTTTCATCTCCTAAACACAAACCACTTTGGTTCAGAAATTCTGTTGGTGTGCACAGAAATCTAATTGTTTGATTCTCTCATGTTCATAGCTTCTTAATTTGTATAGGTTTAGACACCCAAATAACAGCGGCTAAAGTTACAATAAGAAAGTATAATTAATTCTGAGAAAAACTAAGTTGTCCTCCACCCTCACAAAACAAATAGTTGGTAACAGCTGTTCTTAAACATGAGTTTTCACGTTTTTAAAGCCTATTATAATACCATTATAGAAGCACCTGAGACTCTCTATTTGGCTCAAACCTTTTAGCTGTTATCTAGTGAAAATAGATAAAACATTTATATGTCCCTACAAACTTTATAGACAGTATTGGTCCAAAGCTAGGGCACACTCACTCACTTTCACTTGTACTTATGTGTACTCACTCTCATTCATTCTCTTTCTCCCTCTCTCGGCACTCCGAATCTCTTTCACCTTGCTCTAGTTTTTTTTCCATATGCTTACTACCTTCTAGTATATGGTATAATTTACTCTATTAAGTTTATTGTTTGCACTCTGTTATGTCTTACAAGCACAGGGATGCTCATCTATTTTGTTCAGTATCTAGAATAATGCTTAGCCCCGAGTAAGCTCTCAATAAATATTTGAATAAATAAATGGAATTCAAGATGCTCATAATATATGGCAAGAGAGTATTAAATGAAGTTAAAGTAAGCTAAGGCCTCTGTATTTTCCTGTATTCATTACTGCTCGAAGTGTATTCATTTTCAACTTCGATAACTTAAGGATTCATATGGTAACTTCTACAGTAGTTACTGAACAATAGAAATAGAGTGTATAACTCTTAAAGTAATGAAAGAAAATTTGAAGTGATAAAAATAATCAACCTAAAATGTGGCAATAAAAAAGAAAATAACCAGAATTATGGGCAAATAAAGAAAGCAGAAAGTAAATACAAGCCTAAATATATCAGTAATTGTATTAAATGTAAACTGACAAAATTCTCCAGTGGAAAGACATTGAATTTAAAATACCTTAAGAAATAAATGCTGTTTACTACAGACACATCTAAAACATAAGAATATAGAAAGGTTGAATGCAGAATGACAGAAAAATGATATAGGACACAGAGACACATTTAAAATAAGTAGAAATCTGAAAGCAAAGGATGGAAAAAAGATTTAACATGCACATACGGAACAAAAGAAAGCTGGTGGAGTTATATCAATATCATACAAAATAGGCTTTAATGCAAAAAGAAACATTAGAAATCAAGAAGCTTACTCCAAATTGACTAAAGTTTCAATTAACCAGAAAAATACTTTTAAGTTAATAACTAGGCAAAAAGAAATATGAAAATCAGAACATATTTTAAACTGATCTTAGTGAAAACAGTATCTCAAAATTTATTTCACACAGATAAAGAAGTATGTAGAAGGCAGCTCAAAGCCATAAATAATACTTTTCAAAAAGAGGAAAGGCTGAAAATTAATGTGCTATCATTCCTTTATAATCTGTTAGAATAAAACATTTAATAGAACATTCACTTAAGCAGTTAGAACAGAAAAAATCAAAGAAAGTAGAAGGGAAAAAGAAATAATAAAGAAACACTGTCTTGATTACTACAGATTTAAAATGAGTCTTGCTATCTGATAGCACAAATTCTCCCATTTTGCATCTTTTTCAAGAGTGCTTTAGCATTCTTTGGGTTTTGACTTTCCATATACATCTTAGAATCAGCTTGTCAAGTTCTAAAAAAATTGTTAGGAATTTAATAGAGATCCTATTGAGACTGTTTTGAGTCTATAACAATGAAAAGGAAATTGATATCCTTTAATCATTCAGTCCTAAAATGTATGACTATCTGTCTCCATATACTGAGTTCTTCTCTAATATGAGATATAAATCTTATCTAATTTTTTCCATAAAAGTCCCTGAACATCTTGTTAGATGTTTTTCACAGGAACTTCATGTTTTTGAAATTATTTTAAATGATGCATTTCTAAAATATTTCATTTTCTGTTTCTTGATGGCATATAGAAATATACTTGATTTTTAAAGTATTTTTTAAAATATCAGTTTTATTGGTCTATTATTCATATATCATAAAGTTCACTCTTTTATAGCATACGATTCACTAGGTTTAGTACATTAACAAAGTGAATGTATCTAACAGAGCAATCATCACCACTGTCTCATTTCAAAATATTATCATCACCCCAAAATGCACCTCTTCCTCATTAGCAGTCGCTCCCCTTTCACCAGCTTCCTCCATCCCTGGCAACCACTGATCTACTTTCTGTGTTTATGGACTTGTCTATTCTGGACAGTTCATATAAATAAAATCCTGGGGTCTTTAGTAACTGGCTTCCTTCTCTTAGCATAATGTTTTCAAGGATCATCCATGTTGTAGCATTTATCAGCACTTCATTCCCTTTTATTGCCTAATAATATTCCATTGTATGGATATACCTCAGTTTGTTTATCCATTCATCAGTGTATGGACATTTGGATAGTTTCTATTTTTTGGTTATTATGAAGAATGTTGCTACTAACACTTCTGTACAACTTTTTGTGTGGATGTATATTTTCATCCATCTTAGGTATATACCTAGGACTAGAATTACTGGGTCATATTACCATATGACTATCTTAAACACTTATGTTTAGCATTTGAAAATAATTCATGTCACTTTCAGATGGAAGCATTTGAAGATGGCTCACGAGTATCCATCCCTGCTGTCTTTTCCCCTACCACACCAAATGGGAAAGTTCCATGTTCCAGATGGTTACAGTTACAGAATGATGGAGTTTCCCTGAACTTAGACCTCCAAGTTATTACATGGAGAAGTTGCCCCAGAGAGTTGTCTTAGTCCATAGGAGACTTTGCATCAATGAAGAATTGCATTAAGCCCATGAGATTTGAAGATTATTTGTTACTGCAGCATAACCTAACCTATCCTCACAGACACCAGGCTTAATCTCACCAGTAATTAAAGTAGTAACTATTAATGAGATAATACCCATCAGATGGCGAAAAATTAAATGTTCTGGCAATACGAAGTTTGTCCATCTGGTGTAGAGCAATAAAAACAGGAATGCAAATTGGTGAATCCACACTAAAAATGTGTGGCATTCATTATCTAATAAAGTTGAAGTCTGCAAGTCCTGCTAGCCCATAATTTGTCTATTGGTTTTATGCTCTAAAGAAACTTCTGTATACCAACACACTTGTAGATGGATCATAGCTGCTTTATTTATAGTGGCAAAAAAGAAGGAAGGGAGGAAGGCAGGAAGGAAGAAGTGATGGGTGAGGGAAGAAGAAAGGAAGGAAACTAAATATGCATAATCAGAATTCATTTTTTAAATTAATGTGTTATATTTATAGAATTGAATATATCCAGGAATAAAAATGAACAAACAATAGCATTCAATCACCAAAAAAAGTATTGAGCACCTCTTACATGTTAGGCCCTATTTCACACACTAGGGACATAACAGTGAACAAAACAGGACAAAATTCTGCCCTTGTGGAGTTTACATTCTAGTGGAAATGGGTCAGAAAAAAAAAAGATAATTAAAAAGTCACACAGTATTTTATAAGGTAAAATAATGCAATAGGGAGACACAACGGAGAGAAGAGAGGAAAGGAAAGGAAAGGAAAGGAAAGGAAAGGAAAGGAAAGGAAAGGAGGAAAGGAAAGGAAAAAGAATATATTACAAGGTAAGAAGATATGTAATTTTAAATACTGTAATCAGAGTAGGCCTCATTGAAAAGGAGACATTTGAACAAAGACTTAAAAGAAGTGACAGTAACAAGGCAAACCATGTGGAAATCTGGAGGACAAGCATTCAAGGCAGGAAAAGCTAAAATGAAAAGATGGTTTCTAATATAGTCAAGAAATAGCAAGGAGCCCAGTGTGGCTGGAACTGAGTAAAGTGAAAGGAAGAACAGTAGGAAATGAGACCAGATAGGTAAAGTGGCAGGCAGAATGATCAGGTAGGGCCTTGGAGGTTATCCTAAGGACTTTGGTTTTTACTCTGTGTGAACCAGAAATCCATGGAGAGTTTGGAGGAGAAAAGTGACACGATCCGACATACATTATAAAAGGAGTGCTCTGATTGCTATTTTGAGAATGTATTGAAGAGGGCAAAAAATAAAAGCAGGGAGACCAGTTTGGAGGTCCTTGCAAAAACTCATATCAGAGTTGATGGCACCTTGTACCAGGGTGGGAGCTGTCAGAGGCATTTGAACCAGAGCAACTCCATCTTGAGTAGGGGCTGGGTAAAATGAGGCTGAGACCTACTGGGCTGCATTCCCAAACAGTTAAGACATTCTAAGTCACAGGATGAGATAGGAGGTCAGGACAAGATACAGGTCATAAAGATCTTGCTGATAAAACAGGTTGCAGTAAAAAAGATGGCCAAAACCCATCAAAATCAAGATGATGATGAGAGTGACCTCTGGTTGTCCCCACTACTACACTCCCACCAGCGCCATGAAAGTTTACAAATGCCATGGCAATGTCAGGAAGTTACCCAATATGGTCTAAAAACGGGAGGCATGAATAATCCACCCCGTGTTCAGCATATCATCAAGAAATAGCCATAAAAATGGGCAACCAGCAGACCTTTGGGCTGCTCTGTCTATGGAGTAGCCATTCTTTTATTCCTTCACTTTCCAAATAAACTTGTTTTCACTTTACTCTACCTAATTGCCCTGAATTCTTTCTTGCATGAGATCCAAGAACCCTCTCTTGGGGTCTGGATTGGGACCCCTTTCCTGTAACAGAGCCATGGAAGTAATGAGAAGTCATTATATTCTGGATTTGTTTTGAAGATAGAGGACAGAGAATTCCCCAACACATTACAAACGAGGTATGAGAGAATAGGAGGAATCAAAGATGACTCCAAGGTTCGGGGCCTAACTAACTTGAAAGATGGAGATGAGGAAGATTGCAGATAGTGCAGGTTTGGGAAAGATGAAGATTCCATGTGGAGAATTTGAACTGGAGATGCCTACTAGACATCCAAATGGAAATGCTCAGTAGACAGCTGGAATATAAAGATCTGAAGTCCAGAGGGAGCAGTCAAGGCTTGAGCTATCACTTTTGGAATCATCAACACACACACATAGAGAGATTGCATGAAATCATCAAAAAGCACGGAGAAAAAAAGAGCTAAACCTTAAGGTATTCCAAGGTTAAAACCTCTAAGAAAAGAGGAGAGGCTAGTAGCACAGGAGACAGAAAGGAGCAGCCAGTGAAGAAGGAGGAAAATCAAGAATGCATGGTGTCCTGGAAGTCAGTAAGGGACTGTTTCAAGGAGCAGAGTAATAACCGTGACAATGCTACCAGTAGTGAAGTAAAATGAACCCTGACAACTGACTACTGGATGAGCAAAGGTAGTATCATTGGTGAACTTGACAGTAGTAGACCTTGACGTAGTTTTAGCAGAATATTGAAAACAAGATTAATAGGAACGAGTTTTTTTTAACAGTGTGAAGAGAATAATTGGAGACAGGGAATAGAGACAATCCTCCCTCCCTCCCTCCCTCCCTCCCTTCCTCCGTTCCTCCCTTCCTCCCTTCCTCCGTTCCTCCCTTCCTCCCTTCCTTCCTTTCTTTTTCTTTTTGAGACAGAGTCTCACTCGTCTCCCAGGCTGGAGTGCAGTGGTGCGATCTTGGCTCACTGCAACCTCCGTCTCCCAGGTTCAAGCAATTCTCTGCCTCAGCCTCCGGAGTAGCTGGGATTACAGGCGCCTGCCACCAGGTCTGGATAAATTTTTTTATATTTTTAGTAGAGATGGGATTTTGCCATCTTGGCCAAGCTGGTCTTGAACTCCTGACCTTGTGACCCACCCATCTCAGCCTCCGAAAATGCTAGGATTACAGGCGTGAGGCACCATGCCCAGCCGAGATAACTCTTTCAAAAAATATTGTTTTAAAGGAGAGAGAAGAAATCCCTTAATCTCATAAACATAATGTTAAGCAAAATAATCTATGATTTAATGCCTACCATAATCATATAAAACTTTTTTTGGGCCAGGCATGGTGGCTCACACCTGCAATCCCAGCACTTTGGGAGGCCGAAGTGGGCAGATCATGAGGTCAGGAGATTGAGACCATCCTGGCTAACACGGTGAAACCCCATCTCTACTAAAAATACAAAAAAAAAAAAAATAGCCAGGTGTGGAGGCTCACGCCTGTAATCCCAGATACTTGGGAGGCTGAGGCAGGAGAATCGCTTGAACCTGGGAGGCGGAGGTTGCAGTGAGCTGGGATCGTGCCATTGCACTCCAACCTGGGCGACAGAGCAAGACACCGTCTCAAAATAAATAAGTAAATAACTTTCTTTTTTTAAAAAAAGGTAAATTAGATTTGTGATGAAGGAACAAACAAGAAGTTTTGGGATATTTGCAATGTTCTTTTTTTGGGGGTGGTGAATAATGAGAAATTTGCCTTACAATTACCTATTATAATGATTTATCATATTACCTGTCAACCATTAAATTTGTTTTATATGCTTCTCTCTATATTCATTACAGTTCAAATGTGTTAAAGATTGTATTTATATTTATATAAGATTTGTAGTTTTAAAATATTTTAAATATTAATAAGATTATGTGTGACGATAACAGGTAATATCACTATTAAGTCACAAAAAGTACTAAATCAGCCTGGGCAACATAGCAAGACTCCAAAAAACATGTTTGAGAAGGAATATTCCAAACTATAAGCAGATCGTATTTGACGAGCAACTCCAAAAGGTTGTACATACTGCGTGTGGCCAGTAGGTGAACATTTGCAACTTTCTAATTTAATTAAAACTGGAATTTGTAAATCACATAAAGTCTTAAGAATTAGAGCAGACTATAAGCCTTTTTCTTCATTTTTAACTCCACAGGACATACTCTTTAAGTGGGTGTGTTTGGCTCTCAGTATGAAAAATGCAGTACAATATCTGCCAAGAGAGTTCTTTTTTTTTTTTTTCTGGATACTTTTAGTATTTATTTCCAAGACCTCCCAGAAATATTGCACTTCACAAATACACACCATTTGTTCCTATAATAGTGATCTAAGTGCGAAGAGATTACTTTTTTCTCAGTAAATTGCTGAGAGAGTAAGTCCCCACATTACAAAGGAGGAACAGAGCCTCTGCCACCCATGATGACACTCCCAAGCCATGAATGAGTTGGCTGTGGACCGTGAGCTGTTGGATCCATCCAGTTTCAGTTGTTTTCCAAATGACGAGCAACCAGGGTATATTTGAGTTCTACAATTCCCTGTTCACTCAACAAGCAATTTACTTAAATCTCTGAGCATCTGTTTCAACGGAGATGACTATCTCTACTTCACCAGAGAATATGAGGGAAGATAAATGCCTGAGTAACTTACGACATTTCCAGCAGGCAAAAAGGCACTGAAAATAAGTTAAAATGTACTCATAAAAGAGTACTTCAAATCCATTTCACTCTCCCAAATTGCATACAAAGCACATGTGGGTGAGAAAAGATTGTTTTATTATTTTGAATCCGAGCCACCGAAAAGAGGCAGAAATATTCTTAAACCTGTCCTTACTAGTGATAACTAAGTTTCAAATAATCTTGAAAATGCTACTGATAAAACATTAGAAGTAGCAACAAAAGCTACTGTAACATTCTCTGTCTGCTAAAACAACCCGACATTTTCTTCTAATCAAAAAGAAAGTACGAAGTACACTAACCCTTCACAGTACATACTCACTGTAGACACTTTTGTGTGTGTGTGTGTCCATTCCTAATTTCTGGTTTATCTGTTTAGTTAATCTCTGCTATTTTCTGGGATTCATTCCAAGGCAACTAACTGCATTACTAAAATTGGCATCTCTGCTATTGTGCTTAATTTCACAGCGGCTCAGAAGTGACCTGAAACCAATTTTTTAACATTCTGCCCACAACTTTATGCTAAAAAGTAGCCAGCACTGTCCAAGAACAATAATTGATAGGAAAGGTGCAATGTTTGTTTTCCTTCAAACGCATTTTTATTTCCTGCAGATGTACAATATTTAAAGAGAATACGTGCTTTGCTAAAGCCATGTATTTTTGTTGCAGTGTTGCAAATACTGGCTTAAAGATTATTTAAGGTAATATGAGAGGTGTAAATATTCATATAAATCTATATGTTTCTGAGCTCTTTATACATGTTTTTCTCTATACCTTTTGGTGGGAAAATCCTAAAAGCCTAAGTCATAAATGCATATAAACTAGTGCCAAGATTAATACAGATTGTTTTTATTTCATGAAATTATGAAACTAGCAATGTTTGTAACAAGTTAAAGAGTTAAGGAATTATACTTTTTTATTCTGGGGCATACCTTAGATATTCTCAAAAAGCCCTCAGAAATTATCTTAATCCAACCCTCCAACTTGAAAAAATGAGGAAACTGAGACCCACTGAGGTTAAACGAACCACAGTGTCATAGATAATAAAATGGAAATCATACCAAAACTCAGATTTTCTGATTCCAATTCCAGAGCCGTGAAAGGGTATTTGTTTCAATATACTTTAATACTTACAGAAATAAAAGTTAACAGAGGACACCCCAGGCAACACTTCAGTATAAAGAACTCCATTAGGCTGACAAGAGCCCAGAATTCTAATCTGTTTGCAAACACAAGTTCTAGAAATAACACCAGAAAGAACCAGTTTTTAAATGGCACCATACCTGCGGTTCCCAAATGATTCCTCAGTTGGGTCTCTTTTTCTCACCACTACAAATCCCTTTCAGTAAGTGGTTTGGTTAGGATTGGGTTTGGGGTTTTGCTGCTGATGCTGCTACTGTTGTTTAATTTGCTTGCAGGGAAGCGGGGAGGTGGGAAACAAAAGCTGAGGTCTAAACCATCCCTACAGAACAATTATTTTTTTCTCTTGTCATTTGAACCAGCAAATTCTCTTCAGGACCCCAGGGTTTACTGTTTTAGGTGGCATTCCCTTCAGTTTCCAAAGTAGGCACGAAGCCTGGAAAAGAAGTTGGCCGGGTGGCATGCTCTCTCGGTGGTCCGGAGCAGGTTCGCTCCAGGCGCTGCCGGCTGCTGTCAGCCGTGTGTCCAGATCTTCCTCGCCCCACGGGAGCCGAGAGTCGCCCGGCGTCGCACCCACCCCACCCCCGCCGCCCGCCGGGCGCTGGCCCCTCTGGTGGTCCCGCTAAGCTGCCCCGGACTCCCAGTCCCTAAGCGGCCCGCGGGGCTCCGCGTCTGCCACGCGCGTCCCAAAGCCCCATTCTCGAGTTACCCAGAGCGGGAAGAGGTGGCAATAGGGGGTGTCGGAGAGGGAAGCAGGTCCCACCTTGATCCGGGGGTCCAACTCGACCGAAGGCAGAGATGGCGGCGGCGCCGGGGCTCGGGCACCTGCGTTGCGCGCGCTCGGCCGGCCGTGGGCTCTGCGATGGGGCCGCTCCGAACTCCTCGCCCAAGGTGCGGGGCAACTCTCAGGAGAGGAGGAGGGCAGCCGAGTGCGTGGGGAGGTGGGGCTGAGCAGGAGCAGGCTGGGGTGGGGAGAAGGGAGGGAAGAGTCGGGTGGCCGCCCGCGTGCGCCCCGCGCCCTCCGCAGCCGCCCCTGAGCGGGAGGAGCGGACTCGAGCGGCTAGGGCGGTCGCGCAGGTGGCGGGGACGGCGGCGGGGAATGCCGCTGCAGGTGGCCGCGGGCCTGCGGGAGGAGAGACCCGGCGCTGGGGAGGGAGGACCCCTGCCCGCAGGGAGGCCGAGAGCCCAGGCGAACTCAGCAAGCACGCGGTGCCGCGAGTTCCCTGGCAGTCCCCCCCCCCGGAACCCGCGTCGGTGGCTGCAGGCTTGAGATAGGCACTGGGGTTCCCCCGTCCCTCCCACCCCCAGACTTCCAGAACTCTGCAGCAGCAGTTGTGTAAAATGCTACAATTAAGGTTGCGATAACTGGGAGGAGTGGGAAAAGAAAGCTAAAGGGAAAAGATCAAAACTAGTGAGGTCATGAGTTTCCTGATACCAGGGATGCTTCCGCCAGCATCTTCGTCATGCTTATCAGGAAGGCTGAAGAGGGCATTCGCGCATCTGGTGGGTGGGGGTGTCTGGAGGGGATTGAGCTATATGACCACCACTCTTTCAATCCTGAAATTCAATGATGTTTGACGTAGCAAGAATTTTTTTTGAAAGTACTCTTGAATAGTCTGATTCCAACTCCCAAGTAAATAGACATTTTCCGGCCCTCCACTCAAAATGTTCACTCATTATTTGTCTATGTATTAAATGCATCTTTATTGAGGAGTGCCAGACAATATGCTAGGTGCAGTTATAGAGTTCCTTGAATTTAGAGTTAGGGGTGGGAGGACAGACAGATAAGCATGTATTCATACAATTACCATCAGCGCTGGGTGATATGAAAGAAATCAACAGGGTAAGGGAGAAAGAATGAAGCGTAGTGGACATTCTCTAGATTGGATGGATGGCTAATTTTTAAAGGCCTCTACTTAATTTGACTAACGGCCTCATAGGAAGAAGCATTCCAGGCATACAGGGAAAGTGAGTTGCAGGAAGTAGCCCAGAGATGGGTAGGCCAGAAGCAACGACTCCCGGCTCCCTGGCCCAGCTGCTGTGCATTATGGAAGGAACCTTGCTATAACTTCGCAAATGGAGCTTCTCCTTCATAGGAACCGCCTCCCAGAACGAGTGTCACTTTTTTGAATAGCACTTGGATCTCCAGACCAGTTGTTGAAGCCACTTTATTCAGAAATGTCATATTTGTATACTAAATGGGCTTTCAGCGCTATCTGTGGTAGGCGAAAAATAACCCAGAAACACTAACCCTTGGATTTCCACCAAATCTAGACAGACAGGTGTCTCTATTGGATGGAGAGAAAAATTGAGGTAGGTTTCTGCAGACTATTTAGAGAACAAAACAATACAAAAAGAGTCTTTAATTAAATAATCAGTACGAACTAACATATTAGTTTCCTAGGTCTGCTTTAACAAATTACCACAAACTTGATGCTCAAACAGAGATGTATTCTCTCATTGCTCTGGAGACTAAAATTCCAAAATCAAGGTGTCAGCAGGTGTGTACTGGCTCCCAAGGCTCTATGGGAAAATCCTTCCTTGCCTCTGGTGGCTTCAGGAATTCTTTGGCTTGTGGCCACATAACTCCAGTCCCTGCCTTCATCGTCACATGCCTTCTCCTCTGTGTCTGTGCCTTCTTCTCTTCTTTTTGTTGTAAAGGACATTTGTCTTTGGATTTAGGGACCAACCAGATAATTCAGGATGGTCTCATCTCGAGATTCTTAACGTAGTTACATCTGCAAAGACCCTTTTTCCAAATAAGGTCACATTCACAGGTTACAGGAATTAGGATGTGGGCATTTTTGGTGGGAAGTCACTATTTAACCCACTATAACTAGTAAACTAATAGAGATCAAAATCATTGTCTACTGTGGTATCGGGTGTCATTCCAGCATCATTATTTGAAATTGTATTGGCACTAAATATAATTAATTATTTCATTGTGAACTACTAAAAATAAGTATTGCCGGGCATGGTGGCTCATGCCTGTAATCCCAGCACTTTGGGAGACTGAAGTGGGCAGACTACTTGAGCCCAGGAGTTCAAGACCAGCCTGACCAACATAGTGAAACCCCATCTCCATTAAAAATACAAAAATTAGCTGGGTGCGGTGGTGCACACCTGTAATCTCAGCTACTTGGGGGCCTGAGGCAGGAGAATCGGTTGAATCCAGGAGGCAGAGGTTGCACTGAACCGAGATCACACCACTGCACTCCAGCCTTGGTGACAGTGAGACTCCGTCTCAAAAAAGTAAATAAATAATAAAAAATAAAAATAAGTATCATTAAACCTGGGCATTTTGAAGAATAACTGCCCTGTAGGAAACAAGTACAAAGGCTCAAACCCTCAACTTGTGTTTGAGTTGCAGGCAATACTTGAAGGTCAAGCATGGCACCTCACAAGTGACCATTGTTACAGAAATGCATCCTAAATGCATCTGTATAGATTTCTGATAATGTGCCACTACTGTGTTCCGAGTGAGAAGGTCCTTACCTTATAGAATTTACATTCTAGGCTAGGAGACACCTTTGAATCTCATTTCACCTGGCACAATATTGGGTACATACCTGAAGCCTGATAAAGAACTGTGAATGAATGCATGAGTAAATACCAAGCAGCTAAGCAAATTATTACTATGGTGAAAAACATCTCTACAATAAGAAGATAGAATTTACTAGAGCAAAGCAGATTAGCACCCTGACTCATTCAGTACTTTTTTTGACAGAAGGAAAAAAAAAAACCCTAAAAGGAAAGCTTTGATGTGAAAAAAAAAATAATGAGATCACCTATCTTCTCTTTTGAAAAAAAATCAATACTATGCCCACTTACACAGATACAGCTCCTGCTGGGAACAATGAATCATGACTGAAATTATAGTTACTTAAATCAGGAGAAATATTTTATCCAAGTATTTTAGTTGTTAGTTTCAAAAACATAAATATTGCCCAACTATTAAGTTGAGAATATTGATACGCCACTTCTTGAAACTCTTTACGAATAATGATTTGAATGACTCCGTTTTCTTTCTGGCTCAACTGTTTTCTCTTTGACTTTCCTTCTTACTCTTCCACTCTTACAATTTTAAGCAACCAACCTATATCTTAATAACTACCAAACTGGGTCTTATTCATTGACTTACGTGGGTTACAGGCCCATCCCCGCACCAGTCGTGTGGCCAGTGAGTTGGAATATGATGACTGCCCAAGTAAATGGGAAAATGGAAAACCTGGAACCCCAAAATAAAATTAGGGTGCTTTTACTGATGGGGAAGTTGACAAAGAAAAGCACATATATCCACTACAATAGACACTCAGAAAAGCTTGTGGTTGAACTGACTGTAGTTTTAAATAAAACAGTGACTCACTTTGGCCATGATACCCTAAATGTCTTTTGGAAAGTTTTTCAGTATAAAATAATAATTATAACTATGATTATATGTCTAATTACTACACAAATCTTAAAAATTTGCATTCAAAAATGCATATAAAAGCCTTCCGAGTAGTTGGGATTACAGGTGTCCACCACCACGCCCACGTAATTTTTGTATTTTTAGTAGAGACGGGGTTTCACAATGTTGACCAGGCTGGTCTCAAACTCCTGACGTCAATTGATCCGCCTGCTTCAACCTCCCAAAGTGCTGGGATTACAGGTGTGAGCCACCATGCCCAGCCAGCAATAAACTATTTAAATAGTACCAATGCCATTTCCAGCCAAAAGAAATTTATATTTAATGTACATGAAACTTTTAAGTCCTCATGGAAAAACAATTTACAACTTGTAAGTTGTAACTGCTAATTCAAGAACTATTGTGTTCAATGAGCCAATGATATAGAACTATTTCTATTTTGATTCCTAACATGTCTCTGAGAATAAGTCCCTTTAAAACCTAAATGTCCAAGTGAAAATAAATTATTGTGTTATGTGAGGTGGCACCTTTGGTTAATGGAATAAGTGATAGAAGACACTGTGACAGTCTTTTTGATGTATCAATATGGCTAGGCTGCAGTCCCCAATTACGTAATCAAACACTAATCCAGGAGTTGCTAGATGTCATTAAAGTCCATAATCAGTTGACTGTACATGCAAGAGATTATCCTAGATAATCATGGTGGGCCTGGTTCTGTCAGGCCTTTGAGTCAGATGGCTGTTTTAAGGGTTTTCGATCAGACAAAAGGCCTTAACCCTCTTTCCATTTAGAAAAAGAGAAGTGCAGCTCACTGCCAGCACTCATTTAATTTTACATTAAACACATTCTTTGAGGCTGAAGCAAATCTGACTGATTTTCAATGTGAAAATAAAATATAAAAACTGTTCTTGGAGTTATTTCTAAACAGAGCTAACACCAGAATCATCTGAATCATCGGAATCATCTGTTATGGAAAAATCAGGTTAATCAAATGAATCTTTGGCCAACAACTGTTGGGAACAGGCCCCCAAATCTGGCCATAAACTGGCCCCAAAACTGGCCATAAGCAAAATCTCTGCAGCACTGTGACATGTTTGTGATAGCCATGACACCCATGCTGAAGGTTGTGGGTTTACCGGAATGAGAGCAAGGAACACCTGGCCCACCCAGGGCCGAAAACCACTTAAAGGCGTTCTTAAACCACAAGCAATAGCATGAGCGATCTGTGCCTTAAGGACATATTCATGCTGCAGATAACTAGCCCAACCCATCCCTTTACTTCAGCCAATCCCTTTATTTCCCATAAGAAATACTTTTAGTTAATCTATAATCTATAGAAACAATGCTTATCACTGGCTTGCTGTCAATAAGTATGTGGGTAAATCTCTGTTCGAGGTTCTCAGCTCTGAAGGCTGTGAGACCCCTGATTTTCCACTCCACACGCAATATTTCTGTGTGTGTGTCTTTAATTCCTCTAGCGCCGCTGGGTTAGGGTCTCCCCAGCCGAGCTGGTCTTGGCAAACAACTCTTCAATAATGATGTTAACATCATTCATAGGAATGCCACATTTTCTAGGATTTGACATTTTCAGGGACTGAGAATTACTATATTTTGTAAATGGAAATATCACTACTAAAAACAGAATGTGATCAATAGAGTGATGTCTTTTGTTTCTGAAGTCAATATACTGGAGGGATGTGAAAATAATAATAAAAGCATATTTCTTGGCAAAGTTATCTTGGGGTAAATGCTACAGCTACAGACGCCACTGGTGGGTATTCTCTGGGCAAACCGGTTAAGTCCAGGCATGGTGGCTCACTCCTGTAATCCCAACACTTTGGGAGTCCAAGGCAGGAGCATCACTTAAGGCCAGGAGTTCAAGACCAGCCTGGGCATCATAGCAAGACCCTATATTTAAAAAACATTTTTTTGGCCAGGTGCTGTGGCTCATGCCTGTAATCTCAGCACTTTGGGAGGCCAAGGCAGGCAGATCACGAGGTCAGGAGATCAAGACCATTCTGGCTAACACGGTGAAACCCCATCTCTACTTAAAATACAAAAAATTAGCCGGGCGTGGTGGCAGGCCCCTGTAGTCCCAGCTACTTGGGAGGCTGAGGCAGGAGAATGGCATGAACCCAGGAGGTGGAGGTTGCAGTGAGCTGAGATCATGCCACTCACTCCAGCCTGGGCAACAGAGCGAGACTCCATCTCAAAAAACAAAAACAAAACAAAAAAAACACATTTTTTTTTGTAAATTAGCCAGGCTTGGTGGGGCAGACCTGTAATTTTAGCTATTTGGGAAGCTGAGGTGTGAGGATTGCTCAAACTCAAAAGTCAAGGCTGCAGTGAGCTGTGATCACACCACTGTACTTCTAGCCTGGGCGACAGATCAAGACCTTCTCACTTCCTTCTGAGGAAGTAGAGTTGTTAGAATCCATATTTCTTTTTTTTTTTTTTTTTTTTGAGACGGAGTCTTGCTTTGTCGCCCAGGCTGGAGTGCAGTGACGCGATCTCGGCTCACTGCAAGCTCCACCTCCCGGGTTCACGCCATTCTCCTGCCTCAGCCTCCCGAGTAGCTGGGACTACAGGCGCCCACTACCACGCCCGGCTAATTTTTTGTATTTTTAGTAGAGACGGGGTTTCACCGTGTTAGCCAGGATGGTCTCGATCTCCTGACCTCGTAATCCGCCCGCCTCGGCCTCCCAAAGTGCTGGGATTACAGGCGTGAGCCACCGCGCCCGGCCTAGAATCCATATTTCTACTAAAAGTCTGCTTAGTTAGAAAGATAGAAGGCTATCTTAAACAGACTTTTAGTAGAAATATGGATGTTAACAACTCTGCTTCTTCAGAAGGAAGGGAGAAGCAAGGTAGAGAAAAATATATATTACCCTAGAGAATACCTAAATCATTATTAACAGGCTATTGATAGAAATACGGACATGAAAGTGGCTGCTGGAGACCAGGCACAGTGGCTCACACCTGTGATCCCAGCATTTTAGGAAGCTCAGGCAGGTGGATCACTTGAGCCCAGGGGTTTGAGACCAGCATGGGCAACATGGCAAAACCCAGTCTCTACTGAAAATACAAAAATTAGCAGGGTGTGGTGGTGTGCACCTGTAGTCCCAGCTACTTGGGAGACTGAGGCGGGGGAATTGCTTGAGCCTGGGAGGTGGAGGTTGCAGTAGGCTGAGATCACACCACTGCACTCCAGCCTGGGTGACAAAATGAGACCCGGAAGGAAGGAAGGAGAGAGAGAGAGACAGAGGATGGAAGGAAGGAGAGAAGGAAGGAAGGAAGGAGAGAGAGAAAGAAAAGAAAAGAAGAAAGAAAGAAAGAGAAAGAAAGAAGGAAGGAAGGAAAGAGAGAGAGAAAAAGAAAAGAAAAAAAGAAGAAAGAGAAAAAAAGAAGAAAAGAAAAAGAGAGAAAGAAAGAAAACAAAGAAAGAGAAAGAAAGAAAGAAAGAAAGAGAAAAAAGAAAGAAAAAAGAGCTGGCTGCTAGTGAGGACTCAGGTGGAAATGAGAAACGTGTTATTGGAAACTGGAGGAAGGGTGATACTTGTTACATAGTGATAGAAAGCTTGGCAGAATTGTGTCCTGCAGTTATGTGGAAAGCAGAATTTGTAAACAATGAAGTTGGGCATATAGCTGAGGAGATTTTCAAGCAGTGCTGAAGGCACATTTTGGTTTCTCGCTGCTTATAGTAAGATGTAAAAGGAAAGATAAAAATTAGGGAAAGAACGGTGAAACCAAAAGTGGCCAGGACTTGATGACTTAAAATGTTATCAGCAAAAATTAAGGATTCGCTGCCAGAAGAGTGCATTGTAGAGAAGAAGCCAGAAGTGTGGCTGGTAACACTTTTGCTATTACCTCAGAAAGATAAAAATCAGCATTCAGTCACACAAAAGGCTCTTTAAAGAGATTAAACAGGTGACACATGGACCCCCTCGGCCTTCTCAGCAGACCCCCAAAATAGAGACAAGATTATCTAAGAAAAATCTATAAACAAGCTTCTTTTCTTCAGGAGTGAATTTCTCCAATATACACAGGAAAACTACAAGATTCTTGAGAATTTTAAACCAGTGGAAACACTGCCACTTTGAAATTTAAAGGATAGAGTACAAGACAAAAGAAAGCTATTGGACCTCCAAAATTCCACAGACAAGAAACACCCTGATAAAACTACTCAGATGTAAACACAGATCACACTACAAAACAGACAGAAATCCTAGGCCTACCAGAAACCTAATCAACAAAAACCTCTGGAGGTGAGGAAACAGGATTCTGCATTTTAATAGGCATACCAAATGAAATTGGAGAAAACTACATTTAGGAGGAAGGCAAGAATTATAGTTCACTTCACATATTGGAAAGACAGTCATGAGGAAAATATGGTAGACTATTCAATGTAGCTCCTGTAAACTGAACTAATGTCAATGAGTGGAATGAATAGGGAGCCAGGTTTAAACCAAATCTGAGGAATAACTTTCTAACTGTCACAACAATTGGAAGTGGAATGGGCTTTCTGGTAAGACAATGCACTCTTCATCATAGATATTTTTAAATAGAGGCTAAATTATGTTCATCAGGAATGTCATAGGATGGGATTTGATGGGAGACAAGTTAGACTAGAATGATGGTGATTAAGGCCCCTACCACATCGAAGACTATTATTCAAAGCTACAACTTCAGAGCATTTAAATAAAAAAGATTTGAGGTGTAAATGATGAGTTAGAGAGTAAAAATGTTACTGACTATCCGCAATAGAGTTGATCCACCATCCATAGAACATGACCAATTTTTCCCTCCAAAGGTGGTGATTGCTTTACTTACTTTGCCCACATTTGTTCTCCATTGGTGAGGGGAGAGAAGTAACATACAGACAGAGATCAGAGATAACTTATTTTCAAGATGGTCAGGGTGAACTGGCAAATCTGAAACAGGAAAATTCACTGATGCAGATTATCACTTAAACATATATACACAGGCCCTGACTTTCACCAGCTCAGTTAAGCAGTCAAAGAACCACTAAGTAACTTCACAGCTTACGGTGCATTTGCTCTGCTCTGACTTTCAGATTGATTGTGTATGAATCTTTCAGGTCTGGAATACCAATATCCTGCAGGAACCACTACTATCTATAGTTACAGGAGTATTTACCAAAGTTTTCTTGACTTTGACCAGCTTTATACACCGTATCCCATTTGTAATATCAAAGAAGTCTGGAACAAACTGGTAGAGGTAAAAGGACATTACTATTACCATCTAAAAACCATGGGAGATTACTCGAAACACTAAAATTTCATGAGAGAGATTTGAGACTGCTTGGTTATTATGGTCTAAAGAGAACCATGAAGCTTTGTCTTTCTTTTGCGATTTCGTGTTGCTACAATTGCTCTGGTTTGTCCTTGCCTTTGGAAGGGAAAAGGGTGATGGGGTGGCAAAATCAAGGTCTCAGAATAGGTGATGAGTCTTTGTGAAATGGGTACAGAGGCACTTACATCTAACAGCAAAAGAGCTGCATTTGCAAACTTGAAAGGTGCTATGGTACAAAAGAATTCACCAATACAATTAATAGCAATAAAAATTCAAGTATATTCTTAGATTTAAGTAAATGCCTTCTTACGCACTGAGTTGCATTAGCTGGAAAAACAATATAACTGTTTAATTAAATAATGGATTCTGAGACCAAAGTAAACATTAGAAGAGAAAACCTTTTACATAAAGATGTTTAATTTTGGGGGTCACTTGACATGCCATTTGCAGATAATTAGTAGGCTTGCTTATTTGAGTAAATGGCAACCAGTATCTCTGCTTGAGCCGGAAACACATTTAGCAATGGAAAGTAGTTTTTTTTGGTTTGGTTTGGTTTGGTTTGTTGTTTTTTGAGACGGAGTCTCGCTCTTTCGCCCAGGCTGGAGTGCAGTGGAGTGATCTCGGCTCACTGCAACCTCCACCTCCTGGGTTCAAGTGATTCTCCTGCCTCAGCCTCCCAAGTAGCTGGGATTACAGGTGTGTGCCACCACACCCAGCTAATCCGGCTAATTTTTTTGTATTTTTAGTAGAGACAGGGTTTCACCATGTTAGCCAGGATGGTCTCAATCTCCTGACCTCGTGATCCGCCTGCCTCGGCCTCCCAAAGTGCTGAGATTACAGGTGTGAGCCACCGCACCCGGCCAACAATGGAAAATTTTAAACCTTGAGTATAAAAGTTGACTTAATGAAAGCCTAAAATCAATTTTACACATTAAATGCAAATGGTAACTGTAAAATACATTTCATTCTTCAAAAAGTTTTAGCAATTTAAAGTTAAACCAAATAGCTAATAAGCAATAAAAGAAAAGTACTTTAAAATTTTAGAAAGGAAATTGAACAACAAATCAGGAGAATCTGAGTTTCAAAATCCTTAATTAACAGGATAATTAATATCAACTAACCAAGTTGACTATCTTAAGTGCTAGCAATTTTTTCTTTAAATTTCACGATATTCAAAATGTATCTTACTAAAGTGCTATCTCCAGGCCCAGCCAGATAATTTAACCCAAATTCTCCAGGACATACAGTTTTTATAGTGCTCATTATACAATACAATAGTCTACTCATATAGTTGCTCCATTAATGCTTTTTGAATGAAAGGGGCATTTTATGAAAGAAAGACAAGAGGAACAAATACATACAGAACAAATGAACACTCTATTGTCAAGCCATAAATTGAGAAAAACAAATACTAATAACAAGAAAGTTTAGACATTAAAATACTTCAGGATATCCTTACGCTTTTCTAAGAAGTTCTAAGAAGGTATTCTTGGGGTACAAAAGTAAAAATAAAACTATCTATAATTTATATTAAAAAATAAATATGAGATGTTTAGAGAACAGTTATATGAACACTTACCTACACAAAAAATGGTTTTGTCATTCCTTCTAGGAATTTAAGTTTCCATAAAATATTCTTAAGGTACAGCCTTGACCATTTTACGGACTTGCTCAAAAGCATCTGTGTCTCTGCACTGCCTACAGGATAAAGTTTAAACTAAGTCTGGAACTGAAATTCGTTCTCAGAGTATTGTCAACTTAATTTACCAGTGTTTTCTTCCGCTTCAGCAGAGAACTCACAGTGACTTAAAAGCATCTTTGCATTTATTTTCACTTCCTGATTTTGTTCATGCTATGCCATCCTGAATGTTATTCCTTCATTCCACAGCATCCCTCCCTCAACCATCACCCACCACCATTATCCGCTGGCTGAGATCCTGGCCAATATGTCAAGATCCAACAAAATATTCCTTGTAATCTCCCAAATTGGGACTATGCTATCTAAGGTCTATGATCGTTTATAAATTTATTTGGTTTCCATTTTATCATGAAACATTATCTGATTCATCTAATGATTGCTTATGCATATCCCTATATAAATGCCCTGAGGGCAAATGTTATGTCTTATTAATGTTGTTTCGCTATTTCCTAAAGTATTTATGACAGTATCTTAGATTTAGAAATTGCTCAAATAATATATATTGGACTCAAGTATAAAAGGCAAATTTTACTGTTTCCCATTTGTATAACTAAAAAGAACAAAAAAGTGATTTGAAGAATAGATACTTCACAATGATTATATGCCTATAATTTGTTTTAAATTCATATACCGAAGGGATTTTTATTCTGAATTACCACAGAACATATATTATAGGAATTATATATTCAGCATAATCTAAATGGATTTTAAAATATATATGCATAAGAAAAAATGATGAGCTATACACCAAAATGTTATCAAAGGCATCTTCAGATCATGGAATAATGGATAAGTTTATTTTCCTGTTTATATTTACTTTTCTAATTTATCTACAACAACTATAGGTTTACTAAAATAATTGGGAGGAAAAGAGTTATTTGAAAATATCTATGTAAGATTATGTGTTCTTTGGAAGCTCTTCCTGGGAACTAGAACCATTCAGATGCTCCTACAGGCCTGGGGCTGCCCAGTTACTGTTGGTGGCTCTTCACTGGCCAATTGCTCAACGTGTAACTCATTTAGACCCCTGATCTGTTGAAACATCTTTCCTTGCCCTTTGGAATCTGCTGGCATGAATATGGCAGAATCATATTTCCTTGACTATCTGAAAAGCTATGTAACAGCAGTGAAATTCAAGCAGCTATTTACACTGTGATCAAGAAAATGTTCAGAGTTGAAAGGCAAGTCAATTGGATTGTTTGTTTATAATTTCATACCAAGAGCAAAAATTACTTAACCCCAAGATTAAAATTAACAACAGAACGTGGACTAAAATATGACTTCCCCAAGGAATTTTTTTTACATTTTTTCAGTACTTCATGCAGTATCCAAATTTTTTTATCTATTTGCCTATTTCTCATAAATGAGCAACACAGTGTAAGAAAAACTACAAAATTATCCAAATTGTATACATACGCCAAATTATTTTTTATTTCCTTGCACCTGAAAGAATATCAAGAAAAATAAAGAGAATAAATCTTGAGAAATAACTCCTAGAATATTACCTGAAAAGGCTGTTATAAATAAGCAGTTGGCCAGAATAAAACTATTTTAGAATTATGCAGCTAAGTAAAGTTTTTGTAGAGAAGTATTTCAGATTTAAGTCCCTATGAACCTGAAAGGAAAGTGGCCAACATTTCTGACAATCCTGATAATTGGTACACACATACTACAAACCAATTTTCACGAAGCACAAAGCACTTTATTCTCTGCAGGAGTATAATGGGATTTGACAGCAAAACCCACCAGGCCTATTCCCTGACCTATATGCCAACTCTCATGGTTAAACTGCTGCAAAGTTTACAAATTTACAATGAAATGGCTGTGTTATTTTTTTTCCAGAGCCCAGGTTCTAATTCTGAACTAATGAGTCATAAAAGACATAGTCAGTATCTTGTTCATAATTTTAGTTTCTTGCTTTGATCATATCAATGTGACATTAAGGAAACCTTTATTAGTATAGGCACACAAGGTAGATAATGCAATTCAGTGTTTTTATCAGCCTGTTCCCCTCCTCCTCTACCTCTGATCAAAGTATTTATTCCCTTTTGGCAGAGAAACTGTTCCTTCCCTGACACCAAGCACATGGATCTAGGCGGAGCTACCAGTTACAGCATGCTGGCTTCAGAGGCCACATAGCAAGAGCTCCAAGCTGGACCCATCATAATATCTCACATTCCTAACTCTGTAGTTGGTAAATAGGATGAGAACATGACTAGAGAAAGGCCAGTCAAGATTGTTCTCTGAAGCTTTTCAAACAGGAGCTTGGATGAGGGCACCATGCTGTAAGAGTCAAGGAGGTGAAGAGCTTTTTCCTTACAGATGGTGAATATATGCAGTTGCAAGCTGCAGCTGCTAGTAGCCAGGTTCTCTGCCGCATATAAGAACACAGTCTGAAGTAGAAGACAAAATTTAAATTTCAGGTCACATAAGCAAATGATCAGAAAGCGTGGCTTAATTTTTTCATGCAACTGAACTTAATTTCTTCAATGAGATCCTGTTTTACTAGATGATAGAAACTCAGCCTCAATGAATTCAGGCTCCCATTTCTTTTCCTTCAGTTCACATCTAATTTTAAGCAAGGGACACGGGACAGAAGGAAGGCAGGGCCAGAATAAGCAAACGTTCTGATATTTGATCATTTGTTGAATTTGGCATCTCCCTCCTCATCCTGTCTGTTTTTCAAGTGTTGATCCACATGGATCCATGCCAAAGGTCACTTCAGGATCAATGACTCTCCTTCCTGGCCCCTGATGCCCTGCTGAAGTGCATTGAAAAGTGTTCTCCAGCACCATTCTGGGCTCTGGGCACCTGGGTGAAGGCGCAGCAACATGACTATGCTAGGCTCAGGAATTAGTCTACTGCTCCTACACCTTGCTGAGGCAAGTTGGAACTCCATGAGGCTGCTTCAGATCTGAGGACCTTCATCACACAGCTATTCCTACATACTGCCCCATGCTACCTGATAGGGTTTAGATTTGTGTCCCCGCCCAAATCTCATGTCCAGTTGTAGTCCCCAGTGTTGGAGGTGGGGCCTGGAGGGAGGTGATTGGATCATGGGGGCAGTTTCTATTGAATGGTTTAGCACCATCCCCTTGGTGCTGTTCTTGTGGTAGTGAGTGGGAGGTGTTTGGGTCATGGGGGCAAATCTCTCATGGCTCTTTGCTGTCCTTGCTGTAATGAGTGAGTTCTCACAACATCTGCTGGTTTAAAAGTGTGTAGCATCTCCCCCTTCACTCTCTTGTTCCTGCTCCCACCATGTGAAACAGCTTGCTCCCCGTTTGCCTTCTGCCATGATTGGAAGCTTCCTGAGGCGTCCCCAGAAGCAGAAGTCACTATGCTTCCTGTACAGTCTGCAGAACCATGAGTCAATTTAACCTCCTTTCTCTATAAATTACCCAGTCTCAGGTATTTCTTTACAGCAATGAGAGAGCAGTGACTAATACACTAACCCGAGTTGCAGAGGGGTTTTCTCTCCACCCCTAGTTCTATCTGGAATAAAGGGGAGTAGCTCTTTCTACTCTGCTATTCTCTCAGCTATTGTGATAGTTTTCTACAGATTGTGGCATTTTCCTGCATTTGCTAGTCTCTCAGGGACAACTCTTCAAACTTAGTCCTCTCTTTTCTGAACAAAAATTACCCTGTTCGTTCAACTACCTCTTGCATGGCAGAATTGGAATATGAAATTTTTTAGTGTAGGAATAAGATCTTACTTTTAAAAAAAGTTTCAAGTTAAATCAGTTCTTAGCACATATGCTCTTAAAAAATGTTTTGTGAATACACAGATGAATTAATGAATGGGGCAATGTGATTGCAAGACCTTGGTTGCCATCTTTTGGGAAAAATACACGTGTGTGTGTGTGTGTGTGTGTGTATACATATATATATGAACACTAGAGCAATACTTTTCAAATTTGGATGTGCACATGAATTACCTGGAGATCCTGTTGAATGTAGATTCTGATTCAGGTCTGGATTGGGGTCTGAGACTCTTCATTTCTAACCAGATTCCAGGTTGTGCGGATGTTGGTGGTCCTAGAACCACATCTCAAGTCACACTGCTCTAGAATCATCTGACAATGGGGCTCTTTAGGACACACTGGGTTGCCAGTCACTGGAAGTATTTAAGCAGATGTTACTGTTTGTCAGAAATGTGACAGAAAGAATGTAAGATTGTTAATAATAGGGGAAACTGGGTGTACAGTACACGAGAACTTTCTGTACTATCTTTGCAATCTTTCTTTAGCTCTAAAACAATTCTAAAATAAGTGTTTTGTTTTGTTTTTTTGTGAGACAGGGTCTCACTCTGTCACCCAGGGTGGGGTGCAGTGGGAGTGTCTATTGCTCCTCCCCCAGAGGGTTCAGTCCTCGGAGATGAATTTCACAGAGTACTTCAAAGTTTTTGTTTCAATTACAGATTGGCTGTACATGACATTATAAAACATATTCAATTTAAAACAATAAACACAAATGCCCCCTGTGTGTTGCCTAGTGATAGTATCATCTACTAGGTGCAGGGCCCCTTTCCCAGTGGTACCAACTCAGCTGTCTTTCTTTCCCTTTTGGCTTTCCTTTTCCCGCTAACGTGGGATAGCTCTCTTAATCTTCAGAGCCTAAATTCAATCCTAGTCTGCGCTTTTGAGATTCAAAAACACAGTATGCTGTAACGTCTCCTTCTGTGGCAATGCACATAAAAATGCCAATGAGTAGATGAGGGTTATGGGGTAAATAAAGTACTGGTGGAAACACATAAGGTAATCAAAGTATTCCTCCACAGAGAGCACAGTGTCCAGAAAGAAGGAGCAAAGGCCACGTGAGGGAAGTGTGCTGCTGCGTTACCTAAGTCTTGGCCCTAGGTTCTGAGTCCCTTCTAAAGTGCTTGCTTCTGCCTTGCTAAAGCTCAATTGATCCAGTCTTCCTTTAATTCTGTGAGTTACCTAAGTATCTCTCCTCAATTCCCTCTTTTTACTTAAGCTAATTGTAGCTACATTTTTGCCACTTGCACCCTATAGAATCCCACCCAAAATAATAGCTTAGCCAAAAAGGAGAATTTTTATTTCATGGAATCAGAAAAATTTCAACAATCAGGCAACAGGAATGGGAGATATGTAGATGGTCTTCGGGAACCCTAAAATCACCAGTAATCCTATCTCTTGTCTCTGCTTCTCCATATGAGTCAGTTTCATTTCCTGTTACTGACCAACTCTCTCCACATAGTGGAAAACATAGTGCTGACCATTCCCAGGTTTTCCATAGGGTGGTTTCCATCACCAGATAAAGGAAGAAATAAATCAGTTTCTATTATTTTGTTTAAGTAGTAGAAATGTCAAGAGAAAGAAAATTCTTGAGTTCTCTAATTATTCCATGCCATGTGGACGACAGCTTGTGTTTGGATTGTAATGGTAAAGAAAAACTCCTCTTTATGACCAAGCTATCCAGCCCTTTTAAAACTCCCTTTTAAATGTATACAAAGGAAAAAATGAATTGGAAAAGATTGCTCTGTGTTTTTCTTAAGCTAAAGTCAGAAAACAGAAAGTAATGAGAATAAAAACAAAGAAAGTTTTTAAACAGATAAAAATTTAAAAAACAATCGTGTGTTAATTCCTTTTCACTCAATATTAAATATAACACAACATAACAAAGAAGGACCTCATATTCCCAACACAGAAGAATTTTAAAGTCAAGGAGACTAAACTGTGATAAACATACACCCTGTTTCTTGTACCCTATCCAAGCAAAAGATACTGTAAAATTTTTCTTTCTGTTCTAAATTTGATGTACTTGACATTATAAAACACATTCAACTGAAAACATCAATAAACAAAAATGCCCACAGAATGAAGGACAAAAAACATATGATCATCATAATAGATGCAGAAAAGGGTTTGACAGAATTAAACATCTTTTCATGATAAAAACGCTCAACAAATTCAGAGTAGAAAGAATGTTCCTCAACACAATAAAGGCCATACACACCAAACCCATAGCTAATGTCACAATGAATTGCGAACGTTGAAGATTTTTCTCTAAGATCAGAAACAGGGCAAGGATATCCACTCTCACCACTCCTATGCAACATAGTACGGGAAGTCCTAGCCAGAGCAACTAGGCAAGAGAAAAGAAGTAAAAGGCATCCAAATTGGAAAGAAAGAAGTAAAATTGTCTCTTTTTGCTGATGACATGTTCTTATAGATGGAAAATCCTAAAGACCTAACCAAAAAAATTAATAAAACTCATAAACTAACTCAGTAAAGTTGCAGGATACAAAATTAACCTACAAAAATCAGTAGCATTCCTATAGACAAACCATAAACTAACTGAAAAAGAAACAATGAAAACAATCCCATTTACATTAGTATCAAAAATAAAATAAAATACTTAGGAGTAATTTAACCAAGGAAGTGGAAGATCTGTATACCAAAAACTATAAAACATTGATGAAATAAATTGAAAATTATACAAATAAATGGAAAGATATTGTGCATTCATGGAGTGGAAGAATTTATATTTTTTAAACATCCATATTACTCAAAGCAATCTACAGAGTCATTGCAATCCCTACCAAAATGCTAATGTCATTCTTCACAGAAATTTTTTAAAATTCTAAAATGTGTATGAAGTCCAAAAGACCCCAAATAGCCAAAGCAATCTTGACCAGAAAGAAAAGTCAAAGCCAGGGTCATCACACTATCAGATGTCAAAATATATTACAAAATTATAGTAATCAAAACAACATGGTACTGGCATAAAAACAGACACATAGACCAACAGAATAGCACAGAGAGCTCAGGAATAAACCTATACGTCTACAGTCAATTGATTTTTGACAAAGATACCAAGCACACACAATGGGGAAAGGACATCTCTTCAATAAATCATATTGTGAAAACTGGATATCCACATGAAGAATAATCAAAATGTACCATTACCTTATCCCTTATAGAAGATTCAACTCAAAATGGATTAAAGACTTAAACATAGGACCTGAAACTATAAAACTACTAGAAGAAAACCTAGGGAAAAGTTTCACAACGTTGGTCTGGGGAATGATTTCTTGGCTATGATGCCAAAACCACAGGCAATAAAAGCGAAAATAGACAGATGGGATTGCATCAAACTAAAAAGCTCTGCACAATAAAGGAAAATCTCAAAAGAGTAAAGAAACAACCCATAAACTGGGAAAAAGTATTTGTAAGTTATACATTGGATAAGAGGCTAATATCTAAAATATACAAGAAACTCAAACTACTCAATAACAAGAAAACAAATAACCCAATGAAAAAACTGGCAAAGAATTTCCATAGACATTTCTCAGGAGAAGACATACAAATGGCCAAGACATACATTTACCAAAATGCTCAACATTTCTAATTATCAGAGAGATGCATATTAAAACTACAATGGGATATCACCTCATGCCTGTTAGATCAGCTATTTCGAAAGATAAGTATTAGCAAGTATGTGGAGAAGGAACCCTTGTACACTGTTGGTGGTATTACAATTAAGTGCAGCAATTTTGAAAACAATTTTGAAAAACAGTATGAAGTTTTAAAAATATAAAAACTAAAAATAGGGCCGGGCGTGGTGGCTCAGGCCTGTAATCCCAGCACTTTGGGAGGCCGAGGCAGGTGGATCACCTGAGGTCAGGAGTTTGAGACCAGCCTGACCAACATGGAGAAACCCCGTCTCTACTAAAAATACAAAAATTAGCCGGGCATGGTGGCGCAAGCCTGTAGTCCCAGCCACCCAGGTGGCTGAGGCAGGAGAATCGCTTGAACCCGGGAGGTGGAGGTTGCAGTGAGGTGAGATTGTGCCGTTGCACTCCAGCCTGGGCGACAAGAGAGAAACTCTGTCTCAAAAAAAAAAAAAAAAGAAAAAAAAAAACTAAAACTAGATTTACCTTATTATGATCTAGCAATTTTACCTCTGGGTATATGCAAACGAATTGAAATCATATGTTAAAGAGATGTCTGCACTCCTATGCTCATTGCAGCATTATTCACAGTAGCCAAGATATGGAAACAACCTAAGTGTTCATCAACAAATGAATGGATTTTTTTTAATGTTGTGTGTGTGTGTATATATATATACACACACATATATATACACATATATATGTATATACATATATATACACACACACACACAATGGAATACTATTCAGCATTTAAAAAAACTCTGTCATTTGGGACAATATGAATGAACCTAGAAGGCATTATGTTAAGTGAAATAAGCAGTTGGGCATGGTGGCTCACACCTGTCATCCCAGCACTTTGGGAGGCTGAGGCGGACAGATCACTTGACTTCAGCAGTTCGAGACTACCCTGGCCAAGATGGTGAAATCCCGTCTCTACTAAAAATACAAAAATTAACCAGGCGTGGTGGCGGGTGCCTGTAATCCCAGCTACTTGGGAGGCTGAAGCAGGAGGATCGTTTGAACCCAGGAGGCAGAGGTTGCAGTGAGCCAAGATTGCGCCACTGCACTCCAGCCTGGGCGATAGAGCAAGACTTGGTCTCAAAAAAAATGAAATAAGCCAGGCGTGGCTAGACAAATACCCCACTTTTATGTGGAATCTTAAAAAGTCAAACTCATAGAAAGAGAGAGTAAAAAGGTGGTAACCAAAGGCTGGCAGTGGGTGAGAGTGTGGACAGGGAAAGGAGAGATATTGTTCAGCTGATACAAAGTTTCAGTTAGGAATAAGTTCTGGTGTTTTATTGGACAGCATACTGACTGTAATAATAATGTATTGCGTATTTCAAAATCTCTAAGAGAGGATTTTAAGTGTTCTCACCACAAAGAAATGATAAATATTTGAAATGACTGATAATGCTAATTAGCCTGATTTGATCATCCCACAGAGTATACATGTATCAGAATATCATATTGTACCCCCATAAATTTATACAATTACTATTTGTCAATTAAAAATAAACTAGAATTTGGAGGGAAAAAAAGTGCCCAGTCTGTGTTGCTTAATGAGCTTTTGTAATTATTTATAAGAAAAAAGACTTAGACTAGTATAAAGTTAACAGCGCTGGATCTGTGAACATGGAAGTTCTAAGTCACTGTCACACTGCATCCATACTTAATTGAAGAGTCCTTGCAACTTCTTGCTAAAACTTTCAGATGCACTCTTTTCCTCTTCTCCATCCCTTCCCCCATCAGATCTCCGGTGAAATGCAATACGTGTGTTTTTGAGACTCAAAACATAGTGTGCTGTAAAATCTCCTTCTGTGTCAGTGGATACAAAAATAACCACTTCAATTTTTATCGATCCTCCTACTTTTCCCAGATACTACTTCCCTCTTTACCAGGAGTGGGACAATATGTTATGCAAACAACTGAATCCCGGTAATTTGAGTGTCTACTGTGACAGCCATTGGCAACTTTCATCAGATTTGTAAGATTCTTGTGGTAAAGTGAATGATAGCTGAATCCCCTTAATGTTTCAAAGTTGAATTCTCACTTAGGTCAATGGTTCCCAGACTCCAATTTTGAAAATGAAATTTCGAAAATATGTGGGGAACCAGCATGTTTGCCAGCTCTTACTTTGCCAAATAAGGACTTAGGGAAAATAATGTTCGCTATTATCAACATTGTTTCACAAAACAAAGAACATTTTTAAGGCCAGAAAAGTAGGCAAGACGTTATCTTGGCTTAAAAAGAGGTGGGGGAGAAAGAGTCATCATTTCCAGAGAATTGACAATGATAGACTAATTGCATCAGTCAGAAAGCCTATCAGGAAACAGATGACACCCTCAAAAAGTTAAAATATTTCAGTAAAGAGACAATTTACAGAGATATGAGTAAAGTTAAAAAAAATAAAAAGGGATGGTGAGTTACCTAGAGACTAGCAACAGCAGGAAACCATTACTCCCTCTTAGTTTGAAGGGGTGAGAAAAGGCAACTGTGTTTCCAGAGCCAAGTGTGAGCCAGAGGGGGTGGGAGCTGGAGTTGCAACAAACGCAGCCACTGCCAGAACCATGATGAAGAAGGGAAAGACTTGGGTTAAAACGATGATACCTGTCTCCTCCATCTTGCCTAAACCTAACTGGAAATCAGAGAGCAAGGAGGCCTGAGGATTGCAGTCCATAGAGTCAGCCTCCTGGAGCACAAACAAGGTCAAAACACGGCAGAAAAATGGAATCGTGGTGGAATCCACCAAAGCATATTAATGTGGGATCAGACAGCATAGGGATCAGACAGAGGAAAGAGTATGCATGTCATATCCTTTTTTCTTTTTTTCATTTCAATTGGAGGAAAATTACAAGAGACATTTTAAGATGTAATATTGCTTGTAATTATATGCTTGATACATTTGTCAGTTAGGAGCTCAATATCCAATAGTGTAACATCAAGTGGTGCTCAAATGGGCAACATGTTCCAGTACTTTATTTTTATCATACTCATAATTAAAATTTTGACTTCACATAGGTACAAAATGGAGGCAACACACAACGTTTTCATTTAGCTCAGGACATTTTGTATGAATTAAGGAGTACCAAAATATAACAGCTACCACAGCTCAGGGACTTCTACTACAGAGGTTTCCAGTGCTGCACGT
This sequence comes from Gorilla gorilla gorilla, assembly GCF_029281585.2. NCBI lineage: Eukaryota > Metazoa > Chordata > Mammalia > Primates > Hominidae > Gorilla > Gorilla gorilla. Next base: position 174,487,636 of record NC_073224.2, read on the forward strand.
TGACAGCACTTGAGATGTTTAAAAAATACTGATCCCTTTTCACACCCTAGAAATTCTGATTTAATTGGAATGGGGTAAAACTTGGAATGGGATTTTTTTAAATAAACTTTTTATTTATTTTAAATGATTTAGATGCTCAGAAAAGTGATAAAAGATAGTAGAGTTCCCATATACTTCACACCCAATCTCCCCTATTATTTCTATCCTATGTAAGTGAGGTGCATTGGTCATAACCAATGAACCAATATTGGTACATAATTTTTAATTAATGTCCATACTTTATTCATATGTTAGTAGTTATTAACCTCACACTATTTTTCTGTTCCAGTATCCCAACCAGGGTGCTGCATTACTTGCAGTCGCATGCCACCGTAGACTGCTCTTGGCTATGACAACTTCTCAGACTTTTCTTGTTTTTGATGGCCTTGACAGTTTTAAGAAGTACTGATATTTTGTACAATGCCCCTCAATTGTGATTTGCTTAATGCTTTTCTCAGGATTGCAGTGTGATGTTTGTTACATGCAGAGGAAGACCACAGAAGTTAAGTGTCATTTCCATTGCATCATACAAGAGTACATACTATCAACATGACTTACCACTTTAATATTGACCCTGATCACCTGGCTGAGGTAGTGTTTATCAGGTTTCACCCTTTAAAGTTACTCTTTTCTACGCTTTCCATATGGTACTCTTTGGAAGGAAATCACTATGCACAATCCATGCTTACGGAGTAGGAGTTATGTTCTACCTCCTTGAGGATGGAAGAGCTTCACAAACTATTTGAAATTCTCCTGCACAGGAGATGTATATTGTTCCCTATTTGTTTACTTACTCGACTGTTTATTTATGTCAGTGTAGACAGGAATATTTATTGTATATATACCTGAATTATAATCCATTGCTACCTTATTTATCTTATTGCTCAAATCGTCCCAGCGTAGGCCATTAGGAACTGCTTACATTGGCTCTAGTCTCCCTTTGATGTGCTCCATCATTGTGGGTATTAAGTACTTCTTTCTTTTAAGAAACTACAACATGCTCCAGACTCATATTGTATGCTTCCTGAGAATCAGCCATCTCTCTAAGGATCCCTGGTTCCTTTTATTGGAACAAATAGTATTAGAAACAAAGATCTGACTTGTTAGGTGTATCCTTGTATCTTGACCTCTTCAGCTGACAGAGCAAAATGTGTGTGTGTGTGTGTGTGTGTGTGTGTGTGTGTGTGTGTAGCTAACTTCAGTATATATACATATCTATAAATATTTCTATATGTAAACGTCTGTACCTATAATAATGTAAGCATGAGTTCATACTGATGTCTCTAACTCTAATCCATAACCATATGAATCTTTCTTGCCTTCTCCCCATGCTTTCCTGTAAGCTCCCACTTCAACAGTGAGAAACCTGGCTCGTGCTTCCTGCTATCCACATTCCATTTACTTAATTCTTCAGTTCCAGATTAGATGTATGATGGTTTCAGAATTGTTAACCTGTTCCCCCATGGGAGACTTTATCAACTAGATTACCGTGCTTACATACAATTATTTTTCCCTTTAGTCTTACAATCTCTGCTCATTTCTAAAGTTATTCAGGCTAGCAACTTTTTCTGCCAGTCCCTTCAGTGAGGTTTTATCATACGTTTGTAACATTGTTAATTGTTTAGTCATGTTCTATATTCCACCCTGTGACCCTCTGACCTCAGAAATAATTTTTTTTTTACAATTTTCATACATTAAGTTTCACTCTGTACTGTAAAGTTCTATGGGTTTTGATAAATGCATGGCGTTGAGTACCCACCATTATGGTATCATGCAGAATGGTTTCCTCACTTACAAAGAGTATCCTTTGTGCTTCACCTGTTCAACCTTCCTCTCTCCCCAAACCCCAGTAATGTCTGATTTATTTGTTGCCTCCATAGTTTTGCCTTTCCAGAATGTCCTATAAATAATGAAATCATACAGTGTGTAGCCTTTTCAGACTGGCTTCTTTCTCTTTGTCTCTCTGTCTCTTTCTCTCTCTTACTCTCTCCCTCCCTCATCCATACCCTCCCCCATTTTGCCTGCTCACCCTTCTTTTTGTATTAACTTCATTCTGGGGACTGGTTTTCTCTACAAGTTAGTCCCCAGTAGCTCCATAGCTCCCCCACCCCCATTCTCTCTGACATGTTACTCTCCCCCCAGGCTCTATACATTTCAGCTCCACTGGCTTTTTGATGTTGTCTCTTGAACATGTCAGACACAATCCCAAATCAGGGTCTTTGAACTTGCTACTTCCTAAACCTGGGATCCTCTGCCTCTTCCTCATCTTATTCAGATATTTGTTAAAATTTCAGCCTCACAATGAAGCCTTCATAACTATAAAATTGCAACTTTCTATATGATGATTTCTCTGACTTTTTTTCTTTGTAGCACTTAGTCTGATCTGACATATATTTTACTTATTTATTGTTATTCCCTTTCTCCATCCGCTAGAACATCAGCTCCACAGGGAAGCTATATCGTCAGCACCCAGAATAGCATCTGGACCACACTAGTCACTAAATCAGTAACTAAAAATTGCTGTATTTGTTTGCTAAGCTGCCATAAAAAAAATGCCAGTCTGGGTGGCTTAAACATCAGAAATATGTTTTTTCACAGTTCTGGGCTGAAAGTCCAAGATCAAGGTGCCAGCAGGCTTGGTTTCTCCTAAAACCTCTCTCCTTGGTTTACAGATGGTCATTTTCTCAAATGGTCTTTCCTCTGGGTGCACACATACCTGGAGTCTCTTGGTATGTCCAAATTTCCCTGTCTTATGATGACTTCAGAAGACATATTACATTAGGGTTCACCTTAATAGCCTCATTTCAATTTAATTGTCTCTTTCAAGGCCCTACCTCCAAATACAGTTACATTCTGATGTACTGGGCGTTGGGGTTTCAACACAGAAATTTGGGGAATGTACAATTCAGCCCACAAAAATTACCCTTCCAGTGGTAAATTATTTCCTCTTGTTTTCTTTAAGAAGGAGACAAAGATGAGGACCACTGATTACGTATCTCATATAACTTTCACATTGCCAATGTTACCTTATTAAATACTCTTACTCTCTTCTTCAAAAGTAACATTTGTTAAATATTTTTAAAGGCTCCACCACCTCAAGTGTGGTTCTAAAGGAAAAGCTAAGGGAATATAGTCACATTCAAGGAGGACGCATCAGAACACTGTATCTCGAATATCCTCCTTGGACCCTTGTGTTACACCTGTTTTATGAGTCACATATTTGACACTGCCAAATTTTAGTTTTCCTCATTATTTAAATAATTGCTGAGAGAAGGGAGCCTAAGAAATCACTCTGAAGAAACCTAATATTTAAGGGAGAGGCAAGAAATGGGAACGCTACTGTTTTGGGTTGAATTGTATCCCCCCAAAAGATGTGTTCAAGTCCTAACCCCTAGTACCTGTGAATGTGACCTTATTTGAAAATAGGCTCTATGCAGATGTAATCAAATTAGGATGAGAGATCATTGTTGATTAGGATGAGACCTAATCCAATATGACCAGTGTCCTTATAAGAAGAGAAACAGACACAAGGTTTTCCTCCTTGTGTCTGTTTCTCTTCTTATAAGGACACCAGTGACAGAGGGAAGACAGCCACATGAAAATGGAGGCAGAGATTAGAGTTATGCTGCCACAGAACAAGGAATGCCTGAGGCTACCAAAAGCTAAAAGAGGCAAGGGGTATTCTCCCCTAAAGGCTTCAGAGGGAGTATGGCCCTCCCAACACCTTGAGTTTGAACTTCTAGCCTCCAGAATTCTGAAATAATAAATTCATGTTGTTTTAAGCCACCCAGTTTGTAGTATGTTTTAAAGGCAGTCCTAGGAAATGAATACATTCACTGAGAAGACTGAGAAAGAGAAGCCATATAGGTAGTAAGAAAACCAGAATGTTTCAGAAGTCAGAGGAGGAAAATGGATGGAAAGTCACTTGTATTGTCAACTACTCTACACAGGTTAAATCATATCTAAATCAGGAAGTGTCCACTGATTTGAGCATTATACGAATGTATAGAACTTTATTATTAATATTATGAGGAATTACTAGGCAATTCCAGAAGAATAGAAATCACTTCTGTCCAAAGTATTCAGGAAGACTTCATAGAGGGCATGACATTGATGCTGGAATTTAAAGAATAACCTTTCAAAGTGCAGAAATGGAAGGTATAGTTGAACAACGTGGGGGTTAGGGGTGCCAACACCTTGTGCAGTAGAAACTTGCATATAACTTTTGACTCCCCAAGCACTTAATTACTCATTACCCACTGTTAACCAAAAGCCTTACAAATAATGTAGTCAATTAACACATATTTTGTATGCTACATGTATTATATACTATATTCTTACAGTAAGTTAAACTAGAGAAAAGAAAATGTTATTCAGAAAATCATGTTAGAGAAAATATATTTACTATTCATTAAGTGGAAATGGATCATCATAAAGATCTTATCCTCACTGTCTTCATGTTGAGTAGGCTGAGGGGGAAGAGGAAAAGGTAGGCTTAATCTTACCCTCTCAGGGTGACAGATGCAGAGGAAAATCTGTGTATAAGTGAAACTGCACTGTTCAAACTCATGTTGTTTAAGGGTCAACTGTATTATAGTCAGAGGGGAAAAGTGAATGAAATTATGGAAGAAAAATATTTCAGAACATATTGAGGAACTGGCCAATATAACATAGGGTCTTTATAAAGGAGATGTTATTTGTTGGGGGGGTCTGTATTAGTCTGTTTTCACACTGCTATAAATAACTACCTGAGACTGGGTTATTTATAAAGAAAAGAGGCGTAATGGACTCACAGTTCCACATGGCTGAGGAGGCCTCAGGAAACTTACAATCATGGCAGAAGGTGAAGGGGAAGCAAGGCGCATCTTACGTGGCAGCAGGAAAGGGAGAGCAATGGAGGAAGTGCCATATTTTTAAGCCATCAGATCTCATGAGAACTCATTCACTATTATGAGAGCAGCATGCAGGAAATCCAACCCCATGACCCAATCACTTCCCACAAGCTCCCTCCCCTGACATGTGGGGATTACAATTTAACGTGAGAGTTGGAGGGGGACACAGCCCAACTAGGTCAGGGTTAGATCATGGATGTCCTTAAATGCTATGATAAGGAATCTGAACTCTTTTCTAGAAAATCAGAAATGGCACAGTCTTAAATGTAAGTTAGGAAGGTTGTGTGTAAAATTTTATACAAATACTAGGGGTAAACAAACATTGATGAGCTGTAGACAAGGAATACTGGGAGGTATTAAATGCCTAAAGAAGATGTCTGCAGATTTGATCCTAAGTGACAGTGGGAATGGAAATGTGGTTCTTATTTTTGAAGCCCTAACACATGCCAGGCCCCCTACTGACTGCATTATATATGTTACTACACTAAACCTGACAACATTTCTCCGTGGTGGAATTTATCCTCCTAATTGTATACTCGTGAAGGCTGGGACTCAAAGACATTAAGTATCTTCCCGGAATTCACATATCTAATAATGGTGGGGCTGATATTTATATCCAGAAATTTGGTATAATTTTAGGCTCCTGCCTCATCAATTTGCCCCAACCCAACCCAACCTACAGCTCATGTTGAAAATTTTGGATTATTCAGAAAACATATTAAATGAGGCTTTACATATTTTTCCATTTTACGCCACCCACCCCACACACCCCTAAAAAAGAAGAATATTTTGAAAATGCAGGAATTCTCTTTGGGAAACTCGCTATATTCTTGACTTACAATTAGTTTGCCATCTATTTCCCCCCATCTTTCCTATCTCCTGAAATACAGTGTCTCACTCTTATAAGCATTTAATAGCTTTCCTTTTCCTGCTGGCACCAGAGAACATAAAGGGCATTTTGACATAGTAAAGTGCCCTTTGAACTCTCTGTAAAGTGAATGCTGCTACTCAAGTGCACATTGGCTTTCCTTTTAGACTAGGATCACTTAGTATTTCTCTGTCAGAGACTCGCTGATGGCCATTTACCCTTGAGACATACATGAATGAACCAGACAATGTTCTAATGATACTCAATTGGAAAGAAAACTGTGCCTTGATTCCTGCTTGTAAGGTTATTGACTCAAGATAAAGATGCAAACTTTTAAAGAGAGCATTCTTCTGTGTTTGATAAAAGAGGACTCGAGCTATTCTTCAATCAGCTTTTAAAGAAAACATTCATTTATTTATTTTTAAACAGTAAAATATTATGGAGTCAAGCACATACCTGGGTATTTAAAGAAATGATCAATGTCTTTGCAAGGTAACTGGCTTCCAGCTTTTGAGAATCTAAACTAAACAAAAAACAGGAGAAACTGAGAATTAGGAGGGAAAAGGAACAAGGACCAAATAAATGCCTTTCCTTCCTCTGTTTATATAATAAATGCACTTATTGTTGCCATGGCAAAAGAGCTAGTCTATTTTTTCCATTCCTCTGTCTCTACCCATTATTATATCCAACACCAGAAAATGTCATATTTCGCCATCGTCATTCTTGGGTCATTATGTTTATCCATCTACTCTGCATTTACCACTCTCCTTTACAGTTTTTTTCATAATAGTATTTACAGAAAAAAAAAAGTAATTTCAGGTGAGGGAAGTGGCTTGCAATGCAGTTACAGAAGGAAGCAAAGAATGATGGAAAGAAAAGGGGGAAAGCCCTCAGCAGTTATTTAGCCAGTGGGGGACCTTCCTAATCTTGTAAAGCCTTTCACTCAAGAAAAATCTCAAAAATGCCATTTAAAGCAAATTCTACCTTACCGATAAGCTAAGTCAATGTTGTAGGGGTCTATTTTGGCCTTCTAAACACAGACTGCCATAATGATGGGGGTCATATTCTCTTTCATCTTTATTAGACTGAACTCATCAAAAAGTAAATTCTAAATTAGGGAAATTAATAATACCACTATCCTACAATATTCATACACCATATGGAGTATTCTGCTCAATTCATGATGCCACATTTTATCAGGGACAGGGGACAGTAACGCACTAAGATGTTTTCAAAAGATGGCAAGCAAGGTCTTGCAATCACATTGCCCCATTCATTTATTCATCTGTGTATTCACAAAACATTTCTTAAGAACATATGATTGCTAAGCACTGATTTAACTTGAATTTTTTTTAAATAAGACTTTATCCCTACTCTCAAAAATTTCACATTCCAGTCCTGCCATGCAAAAGGCAGTTGAATGAACAGGGTAATTTTTGTTCAGAAAAGAGAAGACTAAGTTTGAAGAGCTGTCCCTGAGAGAAGAGCAAATACAGGAAAATGCCACAATCTGTAGAAAACAGTCAGTAAGGGTGAGATAAGTGGTTTCATCCTGTTTATATGTCCTGAGGCTTGAGTGTATAAACAACCCACTCATAATGTTCTTTCTCTCTCATTCCCATTCCACCTACGATTAGGGCAAAGGGATGAGGTAGCCTGCCTTCCCTTTCATAATCTTTCAGTTGCAGACCCTGACATTCATGTAAAAGCAATCCTGCAGGACAAAGTTACTATTGGACAGCTCAAGACAGGAAGGGTGTCTAGCCTTGAACAATCTAGGAAGAGTCCAGCCAAGTAAAAACTTGGATTCTGCCTTCGATTATCTGAACAGCTGTCATGTGGAATAAGAAACAGACTAGATGTACACAAAGTTAAAAGAAACCCAACTGAGACCAAAGAATGTATATTATAAAGAATAAGCTTTTTCCTGAATTTTTCTGAATTTGCTGTTCTCTCAGGGTCAGCTCTTCAAACTTAGTCCCCTCTTTTCTGAACAAAAATTACCCTGTTCATTCAACTACCTTTTACATGACAGGACTGGAATGTGAAAATTTTTAGGGTAGGGATAATTTTTTCTAAAAAAAATTCAAATTAAATCACATAATATGCTCTTAAGAAATGTTTTGTGAATACACAGAAAAATTAATGAATGGGGCAATGTGATTGCAAGACCTTGGTTGCCATCTTTTGGGAAAAATACATATATGTGTGTGTACATATATATATATGTATATGAACACTAGAGCAATACTTTTCAAATTTGGATGTGCACATGAATCACCTGGAGATCCTGTTGAGTGTAGATTCTAATTCAGGTCTGGAATGAGATCTGAGACTCTTCATTTCTAACCAGCTCCCAGGTTGTATGGATGATGCTGCTGGTCCTAGGACTACATCTCAAGTCACACTGCTCTAGAGTTATCTGGCAATGGGGCTCATTAAGACATACTGGGCTGCCAGTCACTGGAAGTATTTAAGCAGATGTTACTATTTGTCAGGAATGTGACAGAAAGGATATAAGATTGTTAATAATAGGGAAAACTGAGTGTACAGTACACATGAACTTTCTTGTAATCTTTGTAATTTTTCTTTAGATCTAAAACCATTCTAAAGTAAAAGTGTTTTTTGTTTTTGTTTTTGTTTTCTGGGAGAGGGTCTCACTCTGTGGCCAAGGCTGGAATGCAGTGGTTTGATCACTGCAGCCTCAACCTCCCAAGCTCAAGCCATCCTCCAACCTCAGCCTCCCAACTGGCAGGGACTACAGGCACGTGCAACCACACCTGGCTATTGTTTTTGGTTTTCTTTTGTAGAGACAGGGTTTCGCCAACTTGCCCAGGCTGGTCTCAAACTCCTCAGCTCAAGCCATCCCACCGCCTTGGCCTCCCAAAGTCCTGGGATTATAAGCATGTGCCACCGTACCTGGCCCTAAAATAAAAGTTTTTATTAAAACAAATTTTCTCTTAAGGAGATAATTATCTTTGGGGTAAAGTATTTTCTTTATTGTGGCTTTTTTAAAAAAATTGATTGACACATAATAATTGTATATATTTATGAGATACATCTGATATTTTGATACAAGTATATACAATGTGTAATGATCATATCAGGGTAACTGTGATATCCATCATCTCATTTATCATTTCTTTATATTTGGAACATTCAAAATTCTTCTGTTTTGAAATACACAATAAATTGTTGTTAACTATAGTCTTCATACTGTGCTATAGAACACTTGAACTTATTCTTCCTAATTAACCATAATTCTGTACTTGTTAACCAATGTCTCCCTATCCTCCACTCCCCTACCCATCCCAAGCTCTGATAACCACTATTCTACTCTCTAATTCTATGAGATCAACTTTTTTAGCTACTATATATGAGTGAGATCTTGTGGTGTGTGTCGTTCTGTGCTTGGCTTATTCCACTTAACATATATCCTCCAAGCTCATTCATGTTGCCACAAATGACAGGATTTCTTTCTTTTTTATGGTTGAATAATAGTCCCTCATGTGTACATATACCACATTTTCTTTATCAATTCATCTGTTGATGGACACTTACGTTGATTCCATATCTTGTCTATTGTGAATAGCACTGCAATAAACATGGGAGTGCAGATATATTTTCAACATACTAATTTCCTTTCCTTTGGATAAATACCCAGTAGTGAGATTGCTTGATCATATGGTAGTTCCAGTTTTAATATTTTAGGACACCTCCCTACTGTTTTCTATAATGGCTGCACTAATTTAAATTCCTGCCAACAGTGTGTTAAGGGTTCCCATTTCTTCACATAGTTACCAAACCTTGTTGCCTTTTGTCTTTTTGACAACAGTCATTCTAACAGGAGTGAGGTAATATGTTATCATGGTTTTGATTTGCATTTCCCTGATGATTAGAGATATTAGCATTTTTCTTCCATCTGTTGGCCATCTGTACATCTTCTTTTCAGAAATGTCTATTTAGGTCTTTTGGGTTATTGGCTTTTTTTGCTATTGAGTTGTTTCAGCTCCTTGTATATTTTGGATATTGACCCCTTATCGGAGGTATAGGTTGCAAACATTTTCTCCTATTCTGTAGATTGTCTCTTCACTGTGTTGATTGTTTCCTTTGCTGTACAGAAACTTTTTCACTTGATATAACCCTCCAATTTGTCTGTTTTTGCTTTTATTACTTGTTTTTTTAAGGTCTTATTGATAAAATCTTTGCCCAGACCAACATCCTAAAGCATTTCCCTTATGTTTTCTTCTCATAGCTTCATAGTTTCAGATCTTACATTTAAGTCTTTGACTCATTTTGAGATAATTATCTTTTTAGTGAAAAAAAAATGCCATTATGACTATGGAATCATAGCCCCAGGTCATGATAGATAGAGACTAGAGAAATATTAAGTTTGGAAGGATTGTGATATTTCCAGAACCACCTAGCAGGAGATTAGGCGCCAAAGATTAGCAATAAGGGAATGGAAAGAAATCAGTGATATGGCAGGAGACCCTAGAAACTGAAGAGAGAAGTCAGTCTGTAAAATATTTACAGTGGCTAAGAAAGTTTAAGAACTTGTGCCTAAGTCCAATTTAAATTTTTCTGTAGCATTATGATATAAAGTAAACCTTTGTGATAGCTTTTTCTCCGTTAAATATCTCATACAGACAACTGTCTTAAGTGATATTTTGAGAAACCAAGGAAAAATTGATGCTTTGGGGTACATGCTAGTGGAGGAGAGAGAACAGCCAAAAGAAGCAAAATGCAGGTGAGGAAAATAACTTTGAGAATCCAGAAGTCAGAACAAGAGGTGACTATAAGAGACGTAAGCCCTCAGAGAATATTTGGAGATATAGGAGGAGGGGAGATAATGACTTTCCCCTAATGCTGTAAGGCTATGATGTAAAGGGACACATTATTAGTAGTGTGTAAGTATATAGGCCTATTTTTAAATAGCAATTGTGAAAGTATTTGCCATGTGCAATTTTATGAGTGTATAAGATTAAACTCTAGTTCATATCAACCACTTCAAACAAAAGGAAGTTGCAAGTTATTTATTGCCATCTTAGTTGAAAAAATAATACGCCAGTACAGAAATTTCCTTTCAATTATGTGTTCCTGGCTTGCTGCCTTCTTAAAATAAATAAAGCAGCACTGTCCCACCTACCAGAACAAAAACAATAGCACCATGTAACAGTTAAGCCAAAAAGCAAAACCTCCAAAGCAGACGGAATCAACTCCTTGTGCCAACTTCTTACTCTGTTGACTTTCATCTTTCTTGTTTACATAAGTGGAAATGTTTTCAAGATGTGCACTATTTCATTGATATCAGAATCCAGGTCTGTTGACAGAATAGGCTTCCTGTGGAGTGAACATTAGATTAGAACATCAGGGAAGCCAGGGTCAATTCAAATTCATGAAACAATTATTAATTGATTATACCAGGTAGTTTGGTTAAAAGATACACAAGTCAGTAACACAGCCTTGTCCTCAAGAAAATTTTGGTCCGATATGCAAGAGAAAACAAGTAAATAAATGACTGCTTAAAAATGTAAAGAAAGATCTCAAGATGAAAAAAGTTCTGCAGATTGGTTGTACAACAATGTGAATATACTTAACACCATTGAACTATATGGTTAAGATGGTAAATTTTATGTTATGGGTCTTTTGCCACAATTAAGAATTTTTCAATTTTAATGAAAAAAATATCTGTAAAGATAATTGACTGACCACCCCATCCCCTTGGGAGAAAAAAGAGGGAAAGGCTGGCATGGGTTTGGCCCCAGGCAAGATTGGATTCTGGAGTATGGAGCAAAAGCAAGACCTTACCCTATAATACCTAATGTTGAAAAAATCCAAGAAGTTATTTCAAAATCTATTGTGGAGAATCAATTATAAAATGCTAAGAGAACAAGTAGGAAAACCAAAGAACCAGAATTGGTGTGGAGTTGCAGTAAAAATAGAACAGAGATGGGCAAAAAACTGGCAGCGTCCGGGAAGAATCGACAAAATACAAAAAAGTACCTGAAATAAGAGAAAAAACAAGGATCAATGTCCAGCAACAATCTCTAGCTCCCTCTCTAAGTTGTTGGTAAGCAATTCAAAAAGTGTAGGGACAAAGTAGGGATGGCTAGACACTAGGTGTGATGCTGCAGAACAAACTGCAAGGATTTTCCAGGATGGAAGGAGGAGGAAGATCCGGAAAAGCTTCATGGAAAAGTGGAAGTTAAAGTGAGCTTTAAAAGATGGACGATTAATACCTAGCTGATGGGTTGATAGAGGTAGCAAACCACCGGGGCACACATTTACCTATATAACAAAACTGCACGTCCTGCACATGTATCCCAGAATTTAAAATAAAATTAAATTTAAAATAAATAAATAAATATTCACTTTTTTGGAAAAAAAAAAGATGGATGAATTTTAACATATGAGATGGAGAGGAAAGCATTCCCATACAACAAGAATAGCATAACCACTGAAGCTATACGAAAGGCCAGGAATCATGGTAACGTATACCTAACACATGCATTTATCTAAAATGTGGGAAAATAAAGAAAATAATATGAAGCAACCCTAGAAAGAAGACTATGGCCACACTATTAGGATATCTCAGGCCATAATGAAGCACTAAATAAAACTAGGTTTGCAATTATGTTTTTAATGTTTTGGAGTAGAGAGAGAAAATACATAAAGGACCTATTTAAAGGCTTTTCAGTGACTTGAGTAAGAAGAATGTACCCAACATAAGGTTTTATCTTGATTATTGCTGTTATTCCCACCTACTAATACCTAGTACCTAGTAGGTGAATAATAAGTGTTTGTTCAATTAATAACTTCATGCATAATAAGGAAAAGCTTAATTCATGAAAGAAGAGAGCCTAAGCTAAGATAATGACAATGGTAATGAAAAATTAAAAACAAACACAAAAAATATTGTTGACACAAAAGTCAACATGATTTAATATTAGATTGGAAGTGGAGAAAGAATATATGATTCTGGAGTTTGGAACCTGGGTGCACTGGGGGTAAAGTAGAGAAGATAATGAGTCTTTTACCCCCACTTGTGCATAGAAAAGATTTTTTATTGTTAATCTTTCTCATATGAGATATGAGCTATGGTTGAACTCGGTAAATAACCACAGTACAGAAAGGAGCACAAGAAATTGTTTATAATTAACATGAAATTGAATTTACAAATTATCTAGCTATACTTTTTGGAATGGGTAAAAACAGTACTCTTAGCTAAATTCTAAAAGGATTCTAAGCAACTTGGATTCTGCAGTGAATGGATAGCTTGGGTCCCACTCAGCTTTTCTCAACAGAAACACAAAACGAAAAAAGCTAATTAAGTAGAAAAGCTGCCCTATAGCTCCTCTCACAATTTTAGAAACAATCCATTTTACTTTAAGTACTCCTAACAGATACCTTCTAAAAGGCAAGGATACTGGTAAAAATGAAACTCAATGTTCCCAGCTCACAATGTTTCCATCTCTGCCCTGATGGTTGGTAAAATAATCAAAATGATCTACATACTCCCACTGTAATGTCTGGCTATTTGCTAAAACAGATGTTTGGCTTTTACGCCATAGATACCTTGAGGTTCCCCTAGGCAGAAAATCAGAGGAGAAGGCGCTTTCCCTTAAAAGACAAAATCTTAGATATTGAACACATGGATAAATCTGACCATACCTCTCTTTGAAATTTTAAACTAAAGCATAGGTAAAGGATGATATTTGGCTACCTTAATAGTCACTTAGCAATAGTGGGTATTACTAAGAAATCTCATTTCTTGTTCAGGCTAACATAAGCGCGTTAGATTTTCCTGAAGTTTTACAATCTAAACCCAAATAGGCTCAGACCTGTTAGCTGGAAATGGGGCCTCTGGTTAGAGTTCTTTTATCTTCGTGATGTATTCTGTGTACATACGAAAATAACTGCCTGTGCCATTTATCATAAAGAGATTTTAAGTATATGACAAACACTAATCAATTCCCATCTGAACTAGCAGAAGCAGATTCTTAAGGCCAGGCTGATCTCCCTGCCCGCAACAAAGACTTCGTGAGGGTGTAGTAAGGAAATGGAAGCACATTATACAACCACATATATAATTGCATATTGTTCAGCCCACAGTTTTCATTTTGGAGTTGGAGTCTTGTGTTCAAGATCCAATCCAAGATCCATTCAATCCTCTGATTTCCAAATAGCATTCTCTCCCATTATTAAAAATCCATGGGCATCCAGATTCCTCAGCATCCCCTGTGAGGGTTATCCAGTGTTCCACAAACATAATAAGTTGTTTACACTTCTGAAATCATCTATATAGTCACAGTTCTTTCTCCTTCTCAGTTGAAACTGGGGAAACGCAATCAGGAAGGAGCTTGGAAGATACTTCCACAAGTCATCCAAGAGGGTGGAGACCAAAATACAAGCACTGCAGCTTCAAAGGCCTAGCCGCTGGCTAACAAGAACTTGTTTTTAGGCCCAAGGATAAAAATATTCAAGATGGGCCATTTTCCGTAAAATGCTTAAGAAGAAATGAAAAATTATAACAGAATTATTTGGAGTCTTAAGGCACCTTTTTCATCTTGAAAAGCTGCCATTTCTAATATCTCTTTCCTCTAAAAGCCATTCTTACAACAGCCCAGATTGAAACCACTAGGATTGAAAGGGGAAAAGTTCAGAAAACCCACAGTGAATTAGAGAAAACAGTCTCTACACCAAGAAAACAGAAATTTAAGAAGTCCAAGGGAATTTGCTCTCACAGGAAAAGAAGCCTGGTATGTATAATCCTCCCAGAAAAATTCATATTATCCCCAAGACAAGGCTCTAAATAAACTGTGCTACCACTGTCAAATTTTTAAGATTTTTTAAAGTAACATTGGGATTACCAGAAAATGTAATGTGCCATTACACATTAAAACACTTCCCTTCATTCTCTTACTTTGCAAGCTGTTTTTTACAGTTCTCTTTCGGTACGTAGACAGCAGCATCCCCCAGTAATAAAAACAACACTGGAAGCGATGACCTATTGGATATTTACTAGGTGCCAGGGACTGTGCTGAGTATTTTATAGTCATTAAGTCTTTTAGCCCTCACAGTAATCACTATAATCTGGTAGTATTAATTATCTTTTAGAAATAAGAAACTGAAGCTCAAAGAAATTAAGAGAATTTCCGAAAGATTGCATACCTGAAAGGTAGCAGAGCCAGGGTTCAAACCCCTGACCTTAGTAGCACTATGCTGTTTCTATTGCTAATGAAAATGGAGGATGCATCAAGTATAAACTTGGCTTATTGCCCTGGCATTTAGGGTATGAAAAAAAATTGTGCCTTCTTTATCAAGTCCCCTCTCACCCATAAAACTGAACTCACAAGTGATAGGGGCCAGGGAAATCCCAACAAATTGGAATTACAGAAAAGCAGCTTGAAAATGAGTGTTTAAATGTTGGTTGATTTGGTTGAAGTAAAGAGTGGGATGGAGGAGATTAACTAAAAGCCCAATGAATGTGGGGAAATTCTCCAGGACATTGGTCTTGGCAACTATTTCTTGAGTAATACCTCAAAAGATCAGGCAACCAAAGTGAAAATGGAAAAATGAGATCACATCAAGCTAAAAAGCTTCTATGTGGCAAAAGAAACAGCAAAGTGAAGTGACAACCCACAGAATGGGAGAAAATATTTGCAAACTATCCATCTGACAAGGGATTAATACCCAAATATATAAGTAACTCAAACAACTCTATAGGAGGAAAATCAAATAATCCAATTTACAAATGGGCAAAACATCTGTAATAAAAATTTCCCAAATGAAGACATACAGATGGCCAACAGGTATATAAAAAAATACTCAACAACACTGATCATCAGAGTAATGCAAATCAAAACTGCAATGAGATACCATTCCATTGTAGTTAAAAAGGTTTTTATCCAAAAGACAGACAGTAACAAATGCTGGTGAGGATGTGGCAAAAGGGGAGTCCCTATACACTGTTGATGGGAATGTAAATTAGTACAGCCACTATGGCAAACAATATGAAAGTTCCTTGGAAAACTATAGAACTACCACATGATCTAGCAATCCTACTGCTAGGTAAATATCCAAAAGAAAGGAAATCAGTATGTTGAAGAGATATCTGCACTCACATGCTTATTGCAGCACTATTCATAGTAGCCAAGATTTGGTATCAACCTAAGTGTCCATCAACAGATGAACGAACAAAGAAAATGTGGTACATATAAATAATGAAGTATTACTCAGCAATAAAAAAGAACAAAATCCTGTCATTTGCAACAGCATAGATGGAACTGGAAGACATTATATTCGGTGAAATAAGCCAGGCGCAGAAAGACAAACTTCTCATGTTCTGATTCACATGTGGGAGCTAAAAGTTAAAGCAATTGAACCCATTGAGATAGAGAGTAGAAGGATGATTAGCAGAGGCTGGGAAGGATAGCAGGGTGGGAGTGGTAGGGGGTGGGGAAATTAGTAATAGGTGCAAAAATAAACTTAGAATGAATAAGATCTAGTATTTGGTAGCACAACAGGGTGACTATAGTCAACAATAATTAATTGTATATTTTTTAATAACTAGGCTGGGCATGGTGGCTCACACCTGTAATCCTAGCACTTTGGGAGGCTGAGGCAAGCAGACTGCTTGAGCTCAGGAGTTTGACACCAACCCGGGCAACATAAGAAAACCCTGTCTCAAAAAATACAAAAATTAGCCAGGTATAGTGGTGTGCACCTGTAGTCCCAGCTACTTGGGAGGCTGAGATGGGAGGACTGCTCCAGCCCAGGAGGTTGATTCAATGCTGTAGTGAGCCATAATCATGCCACTGTACTCCAGCCAGGGTGATGGAGTGAGATCCTGTTAAAAAAAAAAAAAGAGGAAGAAGAAAGAAAGAAAAGAGAAAAAGAAAGAGAGAGAGAGAGGGAGGGAGGGAAAGAAAGAAGAAAAGAAAGAAAGAAAGAAAGAGAAAGAAAGAAGACAGAGAGAGAGGGAGGGAGGGAAAGAAAGAGGAAACAAAGAAAGAAAGAAGGAAAGAAAGAGAGAGAGAGGAAGGAAGGAGAAGAAGGAAAGATGAAAGAAAGAAAGAGAGAAGGAAACAAAGAGAGAAAGAAAGGAAGGAAGGAGAAAGAAAAAGAAAAGAAAGATGAAAAGAGAAAGAAGAAAGAAAGAATGAAAGAAAGAATGAAAGAAAGAAAGTAAAAGAGTGGAATTGGAATGCTCCTAACACAAAGAAATAATAAATGCTTGAAGTGATGCATACCCCAATTACCCTGAGGTGATTACACATTGTAGCCTGTATCAAAACATCACATGTGCCCATAAATATATATACCTATTATGTACCTAAGATAATTTTTTTTTTAATTTTTAATTTAAAGCCCAATGAAGGGACAAGTTTAACCTTCAGTTTTATTCAAGATACACAGAGGTGACAGTCCCAAGTACATCTGCTGGTCTGTAAATGTAATCACACTTATTTATTTAAATATGGTCAACTTTTCTTCACTCTGGTAAAACCTTACTTTGTTTTTTCCTAGCTATGTATATATATTTAGATTTAAATGTATATAAGATATATGCATATAAATGTATATATAAAACCACACATAACAATTCAAGTATCCAATATTTATTTACTATACCTACAACAACCCAGAATCTAAGAGGGAAACAGACAGTAGGCAAAATGTTCTTTCCACACTCAAAATAGATATGACAAACATCATGTAGTGCCCACATTCAGAGCTTACGAGCTTTTATTTTACTCATCATTACTCAATTCCACTGCTAATAAGTAAATGGAAAGAAAAGACAACATCCTTACCAGCAGCAAAAAGTGACAACTGACAGACAAATAGTAAAAAACTATAAAAAGTCCATTCACATACAGTAGTTGCTTAATATATTGTTGTTGAGTGAATGGGTGAATGAGCAAACTTTCCACAAATTCTATTATACAATTGGTTAAACTGCAGTTCGTGTGAAAAGATCTGGGTGTTTTAGTTATCTGTGTGCAGAATATGAGTCAAGAATTAGTGTTATATTAGATTGAATAAACTGTTTTATAGAGTGGTAGGAACAGAACTAACATAGGCAACCTTCAATAACGGCACATGTGTGTGTTTCTCTGTTTTTCTGTCAGGGTGGGACGGTGATTATTGTAAGGATTCAGAGATCTCAAAGAAATGAAGAACAGCTGACCATCATGGAAACTGGAGCCACGGGCTGGAAAGCCATCAGGTATCTGGACAGCCATATGGCCCACCTCATGTTCTCCCTGAGGTCATGTGTCTCTCATCTGTGTTACTCTTGGTTCTCCTAGAAACGTTAGCCTCCATGAGGCTTTAACTAGTCCTCACTTTCAGCCTTAGTGTTGGAACTTTCAGCTCATCTCCCCAGAGATAGGTCTTAATTCCAAATACCCAGGAGAGGAATTTGATTGGCCCAGATTAAATCAGATATTTACCTTTTCTCCAACAAGTCATGGCCAAGTGTGGCAGGGTAAAACGTTACAACCACTACTAGAGCAGCATTCAGGATTTATTCACTCAATCATGAATTTACCTGCTTACATATAATATGTGGTCCTTCACCACATGGAGCTCACATTTGAGAAGAGTTAATGGTCACATTTTATGCTTCACATGTCAAAGAAATATAATATTTTGTTTCAGTCACTCTAGTGGAGAAAAGAGAGAACTCATTTAGTCATTCATCAAGAAATTTAATGAGTACCAACTATATTTCCTACACAGCACTAGGTGCTATGGTTATAACAGAGCACAAAATGAGACCCAATCCCTGCCTCATGAGTGAGATTTGACTGTTACCTTCAAATTTTAAAGTTTTTCATGAATAAAATATATATCTATTCTGTTCTGCTTTCAAAGGCAGAACTCACATCAGAGAATGAAAGTTGCATAAAGAAAAACGGCTGAATGAACTATCTGTTAGTCGATTCCAGAAATAAAGTTAAAATTCCCAGAAGATTGTGCTTCCCTCTCCAACTACAGCAAGTGGAGATAACTATGAAGAATATTATCAAAGTAATTCAGCATGAGAGAAAAGGTTTACAGTATTTGCTAAAGTGCCTTTTAAATCTAAGATTCCAAAATGGAGCTTCGGGGAATGGTGTTCAGAAGCACCGTAACTCCATCTGACACTCCAGTTCACCTTAGAGAGAGAGCTTCCCAACAGGCTTAATTACGTCATTCCCCATCCTCATTCTTCTTGGATGTACTGTCTGTACAGACAACATTGCAGAAATGTTCAAAGAGACCCACAATGGCTCCAAAAGAACATTTTTATAAGCAATATTGTAGACTGACTGTACAAATTGGTAATGGAAGCACTATAGGATCTATTGTGACTAATCTGATTTTAGAACAATACTGAAAATGGCACAACTTGTAGCAGACAGGAAAATGGGCTGACCTCTCAGAAAGAGAGAGAGAGAGAGTTTGTGTGTCTGCATGTGACAACAAGAAAATATTTATGTAAGCAACCTTGAAGATCATCTGAACCCCACCTCCTATCTAAAAGGTGATGGTGATGCTCTCTATGGCAACAGAAAGATGCAAGAAAGCCAAGAATTTCAAATGCAGACTTTGGGGCCCACCACAGGGCAGAGGGTTTGGGTCCTGGCTCCCTCATCTTCGCCTTTTATTTCATTTGTAAAAAGGATATAATCACAACACCTACTGCACATAACGATTAAAAAAGAAAAAAATATACATAAGGCACTTAGCCCAGTCAGTGCCTGGCCCATGGTAAGCATTCAAGATACGTTAGTTGTAAATTAACATAATTATGAACGTGTGTTGACTGCTTTATCTGAATTTTCTCACTACTCTTCCCTGTTTTATAGATGAAGAAATGCTTTATGGATGAAAAGATTGAGACTTAGAGGAGTTAGCTAAATTGATCAATGTCAAACAGTGAGTGGCATGGATGGAATTTGAACCCCAGTAGATTTCAACCAATAATTTAAACCCAAGTAGTTTCCAACTACTTCAAGTGTATTCTCTCTGCCTGGCATCTTTACTATCCGGCTTCTGTCTGCATTTTTGGTCATATGAAACAAACATGAATTTAGTTGTCTGAAAGATAGTTCCTTTCACTGACCAGATAGCAGATTTCCTTATAAACATATACAGCATTGTGATGAATTTCAGAATAAAAATCATAGCAGTATCCTTTAACCATCCTTTTCTTCAAAAGAAGCATGCAATTTTCAGATTCTAGTAAACCATATTGAAGGATGCATCTGATAACCTGTGTTTGCTCTGAAATTGACCTAAACAAATCTTGATCTCATTGGCTTGTTACAAAATATGATCTCTTTGGGTGTGGAACAACTTTCCTTCCCCATGAGTTATTATTGAAGCCAGAGGCTTTTCAGTTGCATGAAATACTCAAGATTCTGATCTGATGGCACTGTGCCTCACCCAGAGTCCTCCTGTACCTTCGGTGTTCTTTATCATCATTCTTTCCTAGTTCATATTGACAAGTCTCAGTGTTAAAAGAACAACTGATGACGCTCTCTCTGTACAGTCCACAATAGAATAAATATTGACCAGAATGTAGGAAAACCTTGGACCTGTGACAATACTGACTTGAAAGCAAATCATTCGTTTAAAAAACAAGTGTGTGATAAACAAATTCTTTTTAAAAAAAAAAGTGTGGGAGGCATGTATATGTAACAAAATTCCCACATGATGTTAGTAAATTAGATTTTAAAATCTAGAAGTAAAATATGTTGTTAATTCTATTAAATAAGAGCTTATAAGGAATTTCATGTCCCCTGATTACACAAATATTAAGCTCCTACTATGGGCCAAGTAATCTGGGAACTAGGGGTATCGCAATAATAGCCTAGTGGACGGATACAAACACACAATAAAAAAGTGTAAAGGCCAGGCACAGTGACTGGTGCCTTTAATCCCAGCACTTTGGAAGGCCGAGGCAAGAGGATCTCTTGAAGCTAGGGGTTCGAGTCCAGCCTGGGCAATGTAGCAAGACCCTACCTCTACAAAAAATTTAAAATTACCCTGCAGTGATCTATGACTGTGCCACTGCACTCCAGCCTAGACAACAGAGCAAGACTTTATCTCAAAAAAAAAAAAGGAGAGAAAGGAAAAAATTAAAAATTTAAAATGTAAAGTCATGATGAAGGTTATAAAGAAAAATAAAACAAGGAAGAAGATAGTGACAAGTAGGATGGGTGGTCACTTTTCAGATAAAATTATCAGAGAAATCATCTTAAAAAGATGATCTTTCAGCAGGCACTAGAATGCATGAAGAGACAGAGCCATGTGGATATCTGGAGGATGGATATTCCAGTAAGAGGGAATGGCAAATATAAAAGAATAATTGAGAAATACTTCCAAGGACTGAGGATGGCAAGAGTGATGGGAAAGTAGTAACAAGTGAGATTACAGAAGCAAGGGAGACCCAGATCATACATACCAAGTCCTGGTAGGGCATTTTAAGGACTTTGATTTTATAGCGGTGGCCTTGATATAAGTTAATATTCACAGGCTGATGCCACACAAGCCTAAGGTTGTTGTGATATCGTAACTCCCTCAAAAACTTAGGAGACAGGCCTTATTCCTTTAGGTTAATTCCATGCTGAATCTATCATTGTCTAAGGTTCTCATTGTCCTACATCAACAGTTTTTTGTAATATCAGGTTGTATTTTTCCAATCTGATAGGTAGGAAATGGTGATGCATTGTGGTTTTAATTTTCATTTCCAAGATTACTAAGGAGTTTGAGAACATGTCCATGGTATTGTCTTTTTCTTATTGATTTGTATATCTGAATACTAATTATTTGCTAGATACACACGCGCACACACACACAACATTCTCCAAGTCTGCTTTCTGCTGTCCTTACAGTGTCTCCTGATGAACAGAGGTTCTTAATGTGCTCAAATTTACCAATCTTTCTCTTTATGGTTTGTGCTCTGTGTTTTGTCTAAACAATATTTCCCTGCCCCAAGTCACAGATACTCCCTTTGTAGACTTTTACTTTCCACATTTACTTTTTTTTTTTTTTTTTTTTTTTGAGACAGAGTCTCACTCTGTCACCCAGGCTGGAGTGTAGTGGCACAATCTCGGCTCACTGCAACCTCCACCTCCCAGGTTCAATCCCTGCCTCAGTCTCCCAAGTAGTTGGGATTACAGGTGTGTGCCACCACGCCTGGCTAATTTTTTTGTATCTTTAGTAGAGACAGGGTTTCACCATATTGGCCAAGCTGGTCTCGAACTCCTGACCTTGTGATACGCCTGCCTTGGCCTCCCAAAGTGCTGGGATTACAGGCTTGAGCCATCGCACCCAGCCTCACATTTACATTTTTAATAGACATGGAATTGATATCTATGTTCATGGTAAAGTGAACATCCAGTTCCACTTTTTCCATGTAAGTAACCAATTATTTCAACCCCATATGTTGACCAATTCCCTCATTTCACTGGTTTTCAGCAATGCCACCTCTGTCACATACCAAGTTTGTTATGTTCCATTGCTCCCTTGGTCCCTTAGTCCTCATACCAGTCACTCACTTCTTATTTAATAAGCTTAATAATAAAATTTGCTTCATCTTTTTCACGACAATTTGGGTCATTCTCGGACCCTCAAGTCATCTATATAAATTTTAGAACCAGCTTTCAAGCTTTGTCATTTCAAGCTTTTTAGTACAACACAGATTGCCTTCAGATACATATTTCAATCCCATTGAATATATTGTTCCATTTGAGTAGATACAGCATCTCAAAATATTTTGTCTACAAATTCATACATATGGTATATCTTCTATTAATTCTGATATTTTTAATATATTTTAATAAATTTAATAATTGTCTCCATTAAGGTCTTTATTTTTTCAGCTCATTCCCTGGTGTGTGTGTGTGTGTGTGTGTGTGTGTGTGTGTGTGTGTATGTGTAAAATTGCTATTGTAAATTAAATTGTAACTTTTAATTTCAGCTCTTTTAGAGCTTTGTTGCTATTGTATAGAAATACAATGTATTTGTATATTGATTTTTATCCAACAACTTATCTAAACTTTTTAATCAATTTTAGTAATGTATCTGTAGCTTGTTGTAGGTGTTCCATATTAAATCATCATATAAAATTTCTAATAATGCTAATTTCCTCTTTTCTCTTCTAATTCTTATACTCTTCTTTTTCTTGTTTTTGTTTAGGGTTTTAACTTTTCTTCTGGGGTGTTTTTTTTTTTTTAGTAACATTAGCAAATTATCTGAAAGATAATGTGTCTTAAGTTGTACCAAACTTGTACCAAAGTTGAAGTATATTTACATACCTGGAATAAACTGAACTTGATAATGATGTATTAATTCCTATACATATTGCTGTAATTACTTTTAAATAATATAAAGTCTGGGATTTTTGTACCTATATCTTAAACATTGGTCTATAATTTACTTTTATTTATTATACCTATTCAATCCACTTTTAGAATGAAATGAGTTGGGCAACTGTTTCTTATCTTTTATTTTCTGATACAACTAAAGTAATATAGGGATTTTCTGTTCCTTGGAAAGTGTGTTTGGACTCACCTGTAAAACCACCACAGTCTCTATCTACTAAGGAATGTGGTAGTAAAAGGAAAGGATTAATAATCATATTATATTATTGATGTATTTAATTTTCTATATCACATTTATGCTGGGAAGTTGTGGGGTTTTTTTTCCCCGAAACCCACTTTTCTAGACTGTTATGGGCTGAATCATATTCCTAGAAAATTCATATAAAGTCTTAATCCTCAATTCCTCGAACTGTGACTGTATTTAGAGATAGGGCCTTCAGAGAGGTGATTATGTTAAAATGAGGCTGTTAGGGTGGGCCCAAATCTAACCTGCCTGCTGTTGTTATAAGGAGATACATGTGACAGCAGGCATGCCTGCACACAGAAGAAAGACCACGTGAGGATACAGTAGGAAGGCAGTCAGTCATCTGCAAGCCAAGGAGAGAGGCCTCAGGGGAAACCAAACCTACCAACACCTTGATCTTAGACTTCTAGCCTCCAAAGCTGTGAGAAAATGCATTTCTGTTGCTTAAGCCACTCAGTCTATGGTATTTTGTTATAAGAGCTCTAGGAAACTAATATATACATATTTATTGGAGTGTAAGCTAGTTGTTCAAAACATTTTTTTCTTTCTCTCTTTATCATGTATTTTGCTTATTCATATCTTTTCTTTTTTTCTTACCCTTGCTAGAGATTTTTCTGTCTTATTAAGAGTGAACCAGACCTCCCGGTTCAGATCCTGGCTCTGCTATTACTGGTAGTGTGAACTTTGACAAGCTACTCAACTTCTCTTAGCTTCTTTTTCCTCTTTTGTAAAATGGGGATAAATATCCTCATGTATATATCTTTAATATATAAATAAATAGGAAAAACAGAAAATCTACTCAAACCTATAAATTTCCTCTGCCTTAGCAACTTCCAGTAAATTTTGATATGAGATACTTTCATTATCATTCACCTGTGGGTATTTTGTATTTTCCTTTTAAATTATCATTTACTGCAAGGGTTAACTGGCACCCTGTATTCCATTTTATTTTGTTTCCAGAGATAGGGAGTGTTTTGTCTCCCTTCCATTATATTTTAGCTTCACTCTAGTCCTTACTGGATACATCTGTCTCCATGCAGCTCCTGGTTCATAGACACCATATCTTCTTGTACTTTTCTGAGGATGCCAGACTATTTCTTAAATATTTTTCTGGATCCCAGACTAGCTGGTTTTCACATGTGTATTCTTCCTCAAAAACCATCTCAATACGGTTTTTCTTTGTTGCACAGTATCTTTTTTTTTTCTACCATAGGAATTGTTTTATTTTTCTTCTCTGCTTCTTGAACAAGGCAAGACCTATTAAAGCTCCAGGTTTTCAATAGGTAGGTGGATGGAGTTTCTGTTGGTCCTGCTCATTGTCCATTGGTGTGGTGGTTGACTACTTTTCTCAAATCTAGAACTGAAGGGTAGATTGACAGGCACTGCTCGCATTCTAAACCCTAGATTCTAGCTGGCTTCCTTCTGGCCTGCTTCTGTTTTTCATGGGTTAACACGTTCCACGTTCCTTCCACCTGACAGAGTTGTTTTTTTTTTTTGTTTGTTTGTTTTTTGTCTTGTTTTGTTTTGTTTTTAGTGAGCTAAACTGATTACATATCTACTAAGATCAAGTTTCTTTTTCAACTTAAACCTTCAGGACTGTATTCCTGGGAATTGCCTTCTTAGAAAGCAGTGAATGCTGCTGATTGTCTTCTACTTTCTGCCCAGTTGTTTTGGAGGATTTGTGGTTTAGTATCTACCTGGCATTAAGAAGATGACAGTTGAGTTTGATGACGGATATACAGAAGATCAGGAAATATGTACTCTGTCTTAGAAAGCACTTTTAAAAAGGCATACAGGGCTTCCTCAAAACCCATTTTCTTTATTGTCTGAACAAGTGAAGAAGTGTAAACTACTGCTGTACCTCTGGTCAGGTAGATGTCTCTGGAAGCGAAGCTGGTATATGCCAGATACACTTTGGAAATTGCTTCATGATATGTCCTATCTCTATCATTTTCTTACATGTAACTCTGGGGACAAGTTTATTAACCTCTCTGCCTCTCTCGGTTTCCTCACCTGTACAAAGGGGAAGTGTACCTCTATGGGCTATTATGAGGCATAAAAGTCATAATCCATACAGAATACTTAGAACTATGCCTGGATTCATAAATGTTCCATTATCATTATTTAATAATGCTGCTGCTGCTATTGTAAAAAAAAAATATGTCCTGTACTAAGAGCTATGAGACTTAGGTGCATTTCTATCTCCTCCAACTGAATAATCCTGAGCTTTATTTTCCTCCCTGTGCCTTTTTCCATTTGTAAAATTATAGTGTTGGGATGTACAATCTCCAAAATCCTGCCTGCTCTGACATACACACCGTGGAAGCTGTAGCATCACTTTGCTTCATGAATCCTCTGGGATTGGAAATTCTTTATAAGGCTGTATTAAACAAACACAACTCTTTCTGAATCCTGCAAAACAAAACTGGACCTGGGACAAGTATTTTAACACAAAGTTCTATTTGTCCTCAATCTTGTTTGGCCCTGACCAAATGTAGGGTGTGATTTTTTTCTTCTCCACTCCTTCTTACACAAGGCAAGACCTACTCAAACTCCAGGTTTTCAACAGGTGGGGTGAGTACAGTTTCCATTGGTCCTACTTGTTGCCCATTGGTATGGTGGTTGACTACTTTTCTCAAATCTAGAACTGAAGGGTAGATTCACTGGCGCTGATCTCATTCCAAAACCCACCTTCTAGCTTACTTCTTTCTGGTCTACCCCTACTTTTTGTGGTTAACATGCTCCTTCCATACAACTGAGCTGTTTTTGTTTTTGTTTTTAGTGAGCTGAACAGATTAAGTACCCACTAAGATCAAGTTTCTTCCTTTCAACTTAAACTTCAGGACTGAACTCTAACTGAACTGCAGACGAGCAAGCATAGGAATGTGTATGGAATATGAGCCACTTAGATACTGAAGTTGGCATGCAGCAAAAGCTGACTAAATACATCTCCCTGAAGCAGAGGTCCACACAAAACAATTTGGGAAAATGACCTCTAAAAGCCTTCAAAAGACCTCTTTCTACCTACCATAATTAACCAGTATTTAAGAAAACATGGCAGCCTTTTAGATGTAATATAATTTTACACTTTTCATTGTGATTCCCATATTTATATTCCACATAATAGAGTGAGTTAGGATGGACGGCCCCATTACCCAACCAAAGGGGGACTTGGAGAGCCAATAATTGGCAGAGATGTCAGTGGGACCCAGGTCTCCCAAATCCTAGCCTGGGTGCTTTTCCACTAAACTTTGTCTTCCTCTTAGTTTTTATAAGAAGCCCTTCAAGCTCTTGCACATATTTAGGTCAAAATTACTACTTTCAGACCTATTGTCTGATTTGGAAGGAAATCTTGTAATTACAGGATGACTTCAAAACAATATTCAATTGCATAATAGGAGTGTGGGTTGCATGTTTTGAGCATTAATAATACTAAGAAGCCTTCCATTTATTTGGTTGAACAAAAATAGTAATCCAATGTCCACTACCCAAAATGGCCCAAGTAACTATAAAAGCTACTCTAAAGGGATGAGGAGCTGTGGGAAATGACTAAATAGCACTCAAAGCAGTACTCTGCTCTTTAAAAGTTCAAAAATTAGGCAATCTGGGTGAGAGAAAGATGTGATCTAAAGGAAACAGGACACAGCCCTGAACAAATTCCAGAACTCATAATGTGGTCAGGTTATACAATCAAGTGCTAAAACCAATTTTGGGGCATTGCTTTAAAAAGCATTCCTGTTGAACCCATTTGAGGGCAGGTGGCCTCTTCAGTATGGCCTTGCACTTGTGTATGGCACCTGCCCTTGGCCCCAGGCACAGTGTACACTCCTTTGGTGTTGCAAGGATCTGATTCCCAGTGCCTGCCACAGAGATCCCAGGCGGCATTCAAGGGATGACTCAAGGTCTCACCCATTAAAAATATGCCTTTCACATGGCACTGCCTTACCCTTCGTGTAGAAGTGGAAATAGTACAGCATTTCTGAAGGGCACTTTGACAGTTGTATTCATTCAGGTATCCATCATTGGACAAAGAGATACTAAGCTACCTCTCCATGCCAGGCACTCTGTTAACGACTGTAGATACTGAAGTGAGCAAAGTAGACAAAAATCTCTGCCCTTATGGAGCTGACATTCTAGTATGTATGTGGAAGTGGGGCCACGGGGAGGTGGGGAGATAAGTTACTCTGAGGAAGCAAAGTAAATTAAAAAGTAATTAATAAATAGAAGGTAAGAAATTCTTTGGAGAAAACTTAAGCAGTAATGAGGACAGGGAATGGAGGTGGGTTATAATTTTAAGGTGGTAAGGAAAGATCTCATTGATAAGGTGATATCTATCCTAAAATTATGTCTAAAAGATTATAGCTACAAAAAAAAGAAGAAAAACTGAATGGAAACACATAAAGTGCAACTTGTGGTTATCTTTAGAAGATATTTGCGGTAATTTTCTGTACCGTGTTCTGCATATGTGTGCTTGTGTGTTTTTAATTAGTTGGAAATTTTGACAATGTACTCTGGCATCTTTATTTCTTAAAAGACCCCACCAAGCAATTCTGAGGCACAATAAACTATAAAATTGTTTTCTTCGCACCTTACGTTTTAAGTTCTATGCTCAAAAAGATTCTAGTAGTTCTGGGCATGCTGAGTTCAACATTTTAAGTTATACGTATTTTTTAATTGCCCTGAAATTCCCCTCAATTGGGTTACTAAAGAGTTATATGTAAATATCTCATAGTGCATTGTGAGAAATGAGTTATGTAATCCATGTAAAGAGGTTAGCATCATGCTCAATAAATGTTTAGCTGCCATCAGTGTTATTATTGTGAGAGGCTTAGTGGAGAACTTGCTGTTTGATCTGGACCTTCAAAAAGAAATGGGTAAAGGATGTGGATAAAGGTCAGAGGGTGGATTATCTAGGCAGGAAAAATACATTGGCAAAAACATGAGGAACGACCTCATCGTGAGCAAAGGCAAGTCTCCCTTTCATTCAGTAGACCTTTACTGAGCTATTGGACCACAAGCTCCAGGAGTTCTGAGGCTATGTCCACCCCGTTCACTGCTTTATCCCAGCACTTAGTACAGCACGTTACACAAAAAGAGCTGTAAATATTTGTTGACTGTTCAAAGTATTTTAACCACCACTAAAAGCATGTTCATTTTAGATGTGTCCTCAGGCAGCTTCTGTGACATCAGTTGTCATTTTAATAAAGAGCTAACCAGAGCCACTCTAAGAAAATGAGTTCACCAAGATATATTCAAGCTACAATAAAATGTAATAATTTTTGGATTTGTATGCAATAACAATTCATTTATCTAGTATGGTTAGGAAATTAGTAACTTATTTAGAATGGAAACATCCCTTTAATGCTAAAGGTTTTCAGTTCTATTTTAACCAGGTTGGATGGAAATATTTTTAATTTGGGGGGTTTTTTGTTTTGTTTGTTTTGACACAGGGTCTCGTTCTGTCACCCAGGCTGGAGTGCAGTGGTGTGATCATGGCTCACTGCAGACTCAACCTCCTGGGCTCAGGCAATCCTCCCACCTCAAGCCTCCCGAGCAGCAGGGATTACAGGCACACACCACCATGCCCAGCTAAATGTTTGTATTTTTGTATAGATGGGGTTTCACTATGTTGTCTAAGCTGGTTTCGTACTTGTGGGCTCAAGTGATCCTCCTGCCTCTGCCTCCCAAAGTGCTGGGATTACAGGTGTGAGCCACCATGCCTGGCCTATTTTTAATTTTTATTACAAATATCTGTGGCTTTTTGAACGCTGCATATAGAACAAAATTGATCCCTTTAATGAATCTGTGTCAGTTATGAAACACAAGCTGTGAGCAGCCAAAGACCACCTTTGACTAACATATTTTATTAGAATGTTTTAAAGTAGTCTTCCAAATTAAAAGCAAATTGGACAACCAGTCTTGAAAAGGTCAGGGACCATGCAGCTCCAGGGTTCTACGTGGAAGGGAAGAATTCAGGATACCACCATAAGGATGAGCCAGCCCAATAGCTTTGTGTTGCTCTGCTCAACATCCAAATTCCTGCAAAAAGGTGACTGACTTGTCTTGGACCATAAGCTCAGCCTTGTTCAGGAGATGGGAAAGCTCCTTACATGATGGTTCCTTTGGAACAGAATACAAATTGGGAAGGGTAATTTTCTGAAGAAAGATCATAGTGCTGCCTCCAGAGGAGAGCAGAATGAATGCTGAGCATGTGAAAACACGGAAGTCCAACACAAGAATGAATAATCATTTTGAACATCAATTATAGTATTCACTTGTAATTCAGTAATGTTCTTGAAAACTGATGTTTAAGGCTACTTTTCCCCTTTAATTAGTGGTCTCAGGCTTCTTTACTTTTTGAGTTTCTAATTTTTATAATTCTCTTGTCTTTTTTTTTTTTCACCTTTCAAAATGATTACTTTCTTGCTACTTTTTTTTTTTTTTTTTTTGAGATGGAGTCTCGCACTGTCGCCCAGACTGGAGTACAATGGTGCGATCTCGGCTCAGTTCAACCTCCACCTCCCAGGTTCAAGCAATTCTCCTGCCTCAGCCTCCCAAGTAGCTGGGATTACAGGTGCACGCCACTACGCCTGTCTAATTTTTTGTATTTTTAGTAGAGACAGGGTTTCACTATGTTGGTCAGGCTGGTCTCAAACTCCTGACCTTGTGATCTGCCCGCCTCGGCCTCCTAAAGTGCTGGGATTACAGGCTTGAGCCACCGCACCTGGCCTTTTCTTGCTACTTTCAATTTACCCACTTTGGGTAGTCTCCATCCACTTTCTTCCTCTATTTGGCTGTGGACTGGGAAATGAAATAAACAAGCTTGTTAGATGTGTGTATGTAATGGGACTGTGAATAAGTATGAGTTTATGAGTAAAGTACGTGATAAATGCATAGACTTGGTGTCATTTACATTGACTGCTCAGAGACTTCTCTTGCTAATGTTTAGTTGTTTAGCTACTTAGATAGTGACCAGATGAGGAATTTCTCTGTAAATGATATGCTACCAATTATAAGAACACCATGTCCTTTTTATAATTGCTTTAAATTCATTTTCACCATATCATTGAAAGGAAGGAGAGGGCAAATATTTGCTCAGTTTTAAAAGTATGAAAAATGGAGCCACAGAGGGCTTAAGTACACTGGGGAAAGGCTAGTGCTGAGCCCCAGGTGTCCTGGTTTCCATTTTAGAAGTCAGTTAATAGATTCAGCTATGTCAATATCAGGAGATGTACAGAATCATAGGTCAAAGACAGCTTAAAACTTCAGAGATCACTAGGGGATACAACAAGTGTATGATATAGACAGAAAAGCACAGGGAAAATTACATATGTGACTGTAAAACACACATACGAAGCTGTTAACAGCACCCACAAATGGGAACAAACATTGATTTCCCTGTTCAATCACTTTTAGCAACAACTTGGATGAAGATACTGAAAATATGTTTAACAATTGCAGGTGACACAAAATTGAAAAATATTACCAGTATATTTAATGAGAGAACCAAGATCCTGGCTGAAACTACTGGCTAAAATGTAATCTTGATTAGACAACATGAATTTTTCAATTTCTTATAATTATAGCTAACATTCTAATTTACAAACATGATGTAGGGGAAGTCTTACTTGACAACAATCATACGGGTTTTGGTTTGCTGCAAATAAAGAAATAATAATACCATTTATTGAATATAGTGCCAGCATCATACTAAGTGCTTTATATGTACTATGTCAAGTCTCACAATTCTAAAACATAGGCATCATCATCATCCCCACATTGTAAGTGAGAAACTGATAATTTGAGAAGTTAGATAAAATGCCCCGAATCTGACAGCTAATGAATGTTGAAATCAGGTGTCAAATCTACCTAAATCCATGTCTTAACCAATATGCTGCTGTTATTATGTAAAAATAAATGCCATTATTAAAAGATTCAAGGAAGTCTCTTTGTACTACTCATTTTAATTGAAGTATGTGATTGTCATTTTCTAGGGGTCAATAACTTTTGTACTGATTTATATTTTTATAGAGATACTGTCATAGCATATTCTGAAAGCATTGGAAAGCATGCCATATGAGAAATCAATGAGAAAACAGAAGAGTCTAAAAGGTGCCTTCAAATATAGAAATTTGAAACAGGAATTATGCATGGTGTCAAGAAATTGGCCTAGGCATTGGATTTAGCCAGACTAGATCCTTCTCTCTTAGCTGTGTGACCTTGTGCCAGTTCCCTCACCTGTAAAATGTGCAGGATGATCCCTGCCTGCCACTAATGTTGCAAGTGTTACAAACAATGCATATGAAGCTCCTTGGCACAGACCCTGGCACAGGGCAAGCCATCAAGAGTATTATCACTGCTTTTTGTGGAAGCTAAAGAACAATGGACTTTACCTCAGTATTAGGAAGAATGGCACCTGTCAGAAAGATAATTGGCTGCCTTGTGAGACAGTAAACTTCCATCCCTGGGGGCATTTAGCCAGCATTTATGTATGTACCTTAGAGGAATACTGCACTGCATTAGATGAGTTTTTGAATTAGATGCTATCTGAGGTCCCTTTTAAAGATGAGATTCTGTATAAGAACAGATGTGCTTTGCTTCATCTACAAAAATGTACTAACCAACCAGCAGTGGGACATCCTCATCTTATCCATTCCCCATTGAGCAAAGCGCACATCCTTTCCAGAAGCCGGACAAGGTAGAGAACTATTTGCAACCCCAGGTTGGTGCACACTCTTCATGCAGTTAAGCAGCTCTGAAAAGAAAGTGGCTTTGGCATCAATTACACTCTTTTAAAAAGGAAATATATATGTGTGTGTGTGTGTGTGTGTGTGTGTGTCTATATATATACTCATTTAATTATTTATTCTGAGAGCATTGATATTTCATCAAACATCAAATAGCAATGCTGTGTTCTATGCACACAGGTCAATCATCTACTTCATTCACCATTTAGCTATGGCTATAAATAAAAAGTATATTATATATATATTATATATATACACACATATGTGTGTGTGTGTGTGTGTGTGTGTGTGTGTGTGTGTGTGTGTGTTTTAGCCACAGCTAAATGACCCAGAGGAATAAGGTTAGTTGGACTGGGAAGAAATGGAAGGGGAAAGACTGCAAGTTAATTTCTCCATCCACTCCACCCGTTTTCCCAAATGACAGCCCTGTTTATGAATTACACCATCTGGTCTGAGTTGCCTCATTTTACTACCTCACTCTAGCATGACATTAGTGAATTGATTTTACGCCTTGTGCTTTTTAAAAAAAACGGATGTTTGGTAATACCTTCTAGAGACATGATGTTTTGAAGGCCTCAGTTGCTCTTTGCTTTATCTTTTGAACCAAATTTCATAGTATTTATTCACAAAGACCAAAAAAAATTTTACTATGTTACTAAAGTTTGGAAATTCTTCTGAGGTGATGAAAAGAGTAATTACAAACTGACTTTAAGCCTTGGGGAAGTGTTTTGGGCATTTTGTTTACAGGCCAGAGAGATGAAATCTACCTCTTTGAAGTCTTCCTCTTGACACATTTCTGGCCAGACTAAAGTAAAGTAATGAGATTTTCTAATATCACGGGATGTTATGTTTCTATTTTGAACTTTGGAAAATTTTTACCATTTGAAATTTATTAAAGTCAAATTATTCTGTATTCCACATGCTACTCCTGCCTGTAAATCACTTCCCCTAGCTCATGACCAGGCTATTTTCTACTCTTCCTTCAGATCTTTGCCAGAAGAGTTCATTACTTCATAGAGCCTTCCCTGACTACACTATAGAACTTTGCTTGCAAGTAGATCCTTCTTGAAAACATGATTCTCTGTTTGTCCATCAAAGATTTGGTCAAAGGTCTTTTGAAAAAACAGGTCAACCAGGTCATTTTTTGACTTGCCACATGGGCAAAAGCATTCATGTACAAAGGTCATGAGCAACACAAACATTGTAGAGGCACAAGACCTGCCAAAGTTTCATTACTACATTCCCTAATGCTTTCTGGGACTATAATGTTATCAAGATAATGTTTTGGAAAAGTACAAATTATCTCAACATGTGGGTGTATTTAACCAATAGCAGTAGTTTCCAATCAGTTTGTCTTAAAGATTTGCCTTTTGTTTTTTCCATGCCCTGACCCCACAACCCCTTATCATAAATGTATGAGGGCAGGGACAAAGTCCACAGTGCTCCTCATCTTACTCCTACTGTCCAGCACGGAGAAGGCATTCAATAAGCAATCATTCAGTAAATGAGTGGATCCTACCTTAAGTCTGGTTCTCCTTGCATGCAGACAAATTAGGAGTGATCAAACCAAGAATACATACAAACTTTTATATCAGCAAGGGAAGTTTGATTATCACATAAGTAACTGTTTAATCCAGCATTACTTGGTTACCAGTCATCAGGAGTATTGTCTTTCCTTACTGCCACATACAAGAACACTTCTGGAGCTCTTCCAGGGAAACTGCCTTCAGAAGCTGTTTTTTGAACCACGTGAAGAAGACTGTCTCATTAATTTTTACTCTTACCCACTTTACTGCCCCCAAATGACTATCAATCATCCACTTCACTCACCACACTTAACTTCAGATAATTCCTTATATGTTTTTAGAATTGTCTAGTTATTACAAAATATTTTGCACATTTTTGAAATAAGGTTAGGACTTTCCCCTACACTGATGAACTTAGATAAAGAAAGCACTCATTTGGATATCAAGAAAGTTTGTTATTTAACTTGTTGCATAAAGTTTAATTCCTGTTACATATAGATAAAAGAGTTTTCATTATAAATCTTAATGGTAAAGTCATAAGCAATGTTGGGTAATCAGTGGTACATCATCCCACTAAAATCAGAAATTTCCCTCTGTTTGCTTATTTAGGAAGGGGAGCAAGGGTTTGGGAGGGGCCCCACTAGGGATTTACATTATTCAGTCACAACTTTATCAAGGTTGCCAATAGTTTCTACTAATTAATAAGTGTTTTCTCACATAATGAACATGAGATTAGAGCTACTCACCAGGCAGAGCTAGAACCAATGTTAAGTTACAAAATATCAACTTCAGCATTGTTAGGAAAGACCAGCCAACGATTACCGAAATCCTATTTAAAATACGTAGCTGCCAATTTCCTGGCCTCTGATTTTTGTGCTCTCACCGTGAGAGGCTTACCATAAATCCTAGAAATGATATTTGATCTCCTTGGTGATGGTGGTGAGGTAGGAGTAGTTATTTCAGCCCCTCTTGGGCTATTAAAATGTCAACATTGGCACAATAAGTGTTTAAAATAGAATGCTATTGTTTAGGGAGGAATGTGGTCAGCTGGTGGCCCAGTGGAATTTGAGAGTTTCAAATGAAAATAATGAACTAGAATTTAGGGGAAAGGATGTCTAAGGGAGGATAAGGAAAGCAAGCCAGGCAGAGAGGGAAACATTTCCCCCCAGAATAAAGCCTTTTCATTTTGTTGGCTGTATGCCACGCTTTAGAAGGCTTCCCGGCTGACTCTGACCTAATCTCACATCAAATATCAATGCTGTGGGCTGTGCGCACAGGTCAGGCCTGGCTTTCTCCATTTTAGCAGTTCTGGATCAGTGCAATAATCCTTGGAGGGTCAAGAGGCACTGAGAAAGAAATGAGAATGAGGATGAATACAGCATGCACCTATTGGGGTTAAAGCTCAGTGTCCACAGCAGTTAACTGGGCCCAGATAGGCCAGCCTAGCCCAGCTGGAAAGTGTATGTATAATCAAATAACTGCACACAGGCATATGCATATACACTGTTTTGCTAAGTGTTAGGAATGGCCACTCTCACCTTAACCCAATCATTCTAACTAGACTCAGTGCATTAATTGACTCTACCTTGCTCTTTGTGGCTGGAAAGTTCTGGTGTAAATGTCAAATTTCTCATTCTATCTCCTGATTTCTGCCCTGTACTCCTTCAAGAGAACCCGAGTATTTAGTCATCTGTTGCCAACAGTATATATTCCAAATACTCAGGCCCATCCTAATATGGCTCCAGCCTAACTTTCTAGCCTGATAACTACTTCTGCTCTTCATGATTCTTTACTCAAATCATCCAGTCTCCAAAACACACCCTGTGATGTTCTAGTTCTGGACCTTTGCTTGTGCTCTTACCTCTTTGTTCTCCACATTGTCCTCAACTTTCAAGTACAAGCTCAGTTATTTACTCTCACGGAATGATCTCATCACAGCTCAGGACACAGACTAACTCCATGCTCTACACCACACAGACACAGCCCTGCCTCATCTGTATTAGCCCACTGGACTCAGCATAGCTCAGGTTTACAGAAATAATTGCAACCTGGTGGTATGGACTGTGTGCAGTCCACAGACACATTTCCTTCAACACAGATTGGGCATACATGATGATTAATAAAAACTTTCTGAAATAGTTGCCAACATTTAAAAAGCAGAATTTTCCACATTCAAAAAGTAAATCTAGATTTTCAGCTTCTTTTGAAATACCAGAAAATGCATCTCAGTTCACCTTCCTGCACAGCAAAAATCACCCAGCACTGAACAGAGCAGCAGCTGTTCTGCTATTTGAGGCTTGTGTCTCCTATTAAGCATAGCTCCCAGCACTTTCTTATTTCTTATACCCAACTTGCTTTGCTCATTTAGACTTCCTAGCTGGATGCTATGGGGATTTGAGTTTGCATGTACACAATGCATCCGCATGTGCACATACACCCAGGTCACACCAACGAACTGTTGAACCTTACTCTCCAATTCATACGGTTCCATAGAGCTATAGCTCCTCCAAGGAAGAGCCCCATGACAGCAGAGCAGAAACAAACTGAACACCATAACTTGGCTCCAGCCTTCTCCCAACCAAATGTCATCTCTCTCCTCCCACACCAGATAGGAATACAGGTTCTAGTCCTCTGTGGATTTTGCCTCAACTCTCTTTTTTCCAAGGTTACAAAACAAAAATACTTACTCCTGCTCTGCCATCAAATTTTTTAAGGAAGCTTTTTATTTTAGAATGGTTTTAGAATCACAGAAGAGTTGCTAAGAGAGTACAGATTGTTCTCATATAACTATACCCTATACCCAGTGTCCTCTATAATTTGTAACCACTGTAAACCAATTCTAATAAATGAATATTAATTAACATCCATACTTTACTCAGATTTCTTTAGTTATTCAGAGTTTCCTAACCAAATATCCTCTTTCCCTTCCTAAGATCCATCCAGGACACCACATTACATTGAGTCAGCATGTCTCCTTAGTCTCCTCTTGGCTGTAAGAGTTTCTAAGATGGGCAGTTGCTTCCAAGATGGCCAAATAGGAACAGCTCCAGTCTGCAGCTCCAGCGAGATCAATGCAGAAGACAGGTGATTTCTGCATTTCCAACTGAGGTACCTGGTTCATCTCATTGGGACTGGTTGGACAGTGGGTGCAGCCCACAGAGGGTGAGCTGAAGCAGGGCAGGGCATCACCTCACCCGGGAAGCGCAAGGGGTCAGGGGATTTCCCTTTCCTAGCCAAGGGAAACCATGACAGACTGTACCTGGAGAAAAAGTACACTCCTAACCAAATACTGTGCTTTTCCCACAGTCTTAGCAACCAGTAGACCAGGAGATTCCCTCCTGTGCCTGGCTCGGCAAGTCCCACACCCATGGAGCCTTGCTCACTGCTAGTGCAGCAGTCTGACCTGTGACACTGCAGCTTG
Organism: Gorilla gorilla gorilla; assembly: GCF_029281585.2. Classification (NCBI taxonomy): domain Eukaryota; kingdom Metazoa; phylum Chordata; class Mammalia; order Primates; family Hominidae; genus Gorilla; species Gorilla gorilla. Next base: position 174,524,757 of record NC_073224.2, read on the forward strand.
ACTGGGGGAGGAGCATCTGCCATTGCTGAGCCTTGAGTAGCTCACAGTGTAAACAAAGAGGCCAAGAAGCACGAACTGGGTGGAGCCCACCGCAGCACGGCAAGGCTCACTGCCTCTATAGATTCCACCTCTGGGGGCAGGGCATAGTAGAACAAAAGGCAGCAGACAGCTTCTGCAGACTTAAACGTCCCTATCTGACAGCTCTGAAGCGAGCAGTGGTTCTCTCAGCATTGTGTTCAAGCTCTGAGAATGGACAGACTGCCTCCTCAAGTGGGTCCCTGACCCCCGTGTAGCCTTACTCGGAAACACCTTCCAGTAGGGGCCAACAGACACCTCAAACAGGCAGGTGCCCCTCTGGGACAAAGCTTCCAGAGGAAGTATCAGGCAACAATATTTGCTGTTCTGCAGCCTCCACTGGTGATACCCAGGCAAACAGGGTCTGGAGTGGACCTCCAGCAAACTCCAACAGACCTGCAGCTGAGGGGTCTGACTGTTAGAAGCAAAACTAACAAACAGAAAGGAATAGCATCAACATCAACAAAAAGGACAGCCACACCAAAATCCCATCAGTAGGTCAATAACATCAAAGACCAAAGGTAGATAAAACCACAAAGATGGAGAGAAATGAGAGCAGAAAAGCTGAAAATTCCAAAAAATAGAGCGCCTCTTCTCCTCCAAAGGAACACAACTCCTTGCCAGCAAGGAAACAAAACTGGATGGAGAATGAGTTTGACCAGTTGACAGAAGTAGGCTTCAGAAGGTCGGTAATAACAAACTTCCCCAAGCTAAAGGAGCATGTTCTAACTCATCGCAAGGAAGCTAAAAACCTTGAAAAAAGGTGAGATGAATGAATGGCTAACTAGAATAAACAATGTAGAGAAGATCTTAAATGACCTGATGGAGCTGAAAACCATGGCACAAGAACTTCGTGATGCATGCACAAGGTTCAATAGCCAATTCAATCAAGTGGAAGAAAGGATATCAGTGATTGAAGATCAAATTAATGAAATAAAGCAAGAAGACAAGATTAGAGAAAAAAGAGTAAAAAGAAATGAACAAAGCCTCCAAGAAGTATGGGACTATGTGAAAAGACCAAATCTGCATCTGACTGGTGTACCAAAAGTGACGGGGAGAATGGAACCAAGTTGGAAAACACTCTTCAGGATATTATCTAGGAGAACTTCCCCAACCTAGCAAGGCAGGCCAATATTCAAATTCAGGAAATACAGAGGACACCACAAAGATACTCCTCAACAAGAGCAACCCCAAGACACATTAATTGTCAGATTCACCAAGGTCGAAATGAAGGAAAAAATGTTAAGGGCAGCCAGAAAGAAAGGTCAGGCTACCCACAAAGAGAAGCCCATCAGACTAACAGCGGATCTCTCGGCAGAAACCCTACAAGCCAAAAGAGAGTGGGGGCCAATATTCAACGTTCTTAAAGAAAAGCATTTTCAACCCAGAATCTCATATGCAGCCAAACTAAGCTTCCTAAGTGAAGGAGAAATAAAATCCTTTACAGACAAGCAAATGCTGAGAGATTTTGTCACTCTAGGCCTGCCTTACAAGAGCTCTTGAAGGAAGCACTAAACATGGAATGGAACAACCGGTACCAGCCACTACGAAAACATGCCAAATGGTAAAGACCAAGGACACTATGAAGAAACTGCATCAATTAATGGGCAAAATAACCATCAATTCAACAAGAAGACCTAACTATCCTAAATATGTATGTACCCAACACAGGAGCACCCAGATTCATAAAGCAAGTCCTTAGAGACCTACAAAGAGACTTAGACTCCCACACAATAATAATGGGAGACTTTAACACCTCACTGTCAATATTAGACAGATCAACGAGAAAGAAGGTTACCAAGGATAACCAGGACTTGAACTCAGCTCTGGACCAAGTGGACCTAATAGACATCTACAGAATTCTCCATCCCAAATCAACAGAATATACATTCTTCCCAGCACCACATCACACTTATTCTAAAATTGACCACATAATTGGAAGTAAAACACTCCTCAGCAAATGTAAAAGAACAGAAATCACAACAAACTGTGTCTCAGACCACAGTGCAATAAAATTAGAACTCAGGATTAAGAAACTCACTCAAAACCACACAACTACATGGAAACTGAACAACTTGCTCCTGAATGACTACAGGGTAAATTACAAAATAAAGGCAGAAATAAAGATGTTCTTTGAAACCAATGAGAACATAGACACAATGTACCAGAATCTCTGGGACACTTTTAAAGCAGTGTGTAGAGGGAAATTTATAGCACTAACTGCCCACAAGAGAAAGCAGGAAAGATCTAAAATCGACACCCTATCATCACAGTTAAAAGAACTAGAGAAGCAAGAGCAAACATATTCAAAAGCTAGCAGAAGGCAAGAAATAACTAAGATCAGAGCAGAACTGAAGGAGATAGAGACACAAAAAACCCTTCAAAAAATAAATGAATCCAGGAATTGGATTTTTGAAATGATCAACAAAATAGACCACTAGCAAGACTAATAAAGAAGAAAAGAGAGAAGAATCAAATTGACGCAATAAAAAATGATAAAGGGGATATCACCACCAATCCCACAGAAATACAATTACCATCAGAGAATATGATAAACATCTATATGCAAATAAACTAGAAAATCTAGAAGAAATGGATTAATTCCTGGACACATACACCCTCCCAAGACTAAACCAGTGGAAGAAGTTGAATCTCTGAATAGACCAATAACAGGTTCTGAAATTGAGGCAATAATTAATAGCCTATCAACCAAAAAAAGTCCAGGACCAGATGGATTCACAGCCAAATTCTACCAGAGGTGCAAAAAGGAGCTGGCACTATTCCTTCTGAAACTATTCCAATCAATAGAAAAAGAGGATATCCTCCCTAACTCATTTTATGAGGCCAGCATCATCCTGATAGCAAAGCCTGGTAGAGACACAATAAAAAAAGAGAATTTTAGGCCAATATCCCTGATGAACATCAATGCAAAAATCCTCAATAAAATACTGGCAAACTGAATCCAGCAGCACATCAAAAAGCTTCTCCACCACAATCAAGTTGGCTTCATCCCTGGGATGCAAGGCTGGTTCAACATATGCAAATCAAGAAACGTAATCCATCATATAAACAGGACCAAAGACAAAATCCACATGATTATCTCAATAGATGCAGAAAAGGCCTTTGACAAAATTCAACCGCCCTTCATGCTAAAAACTCGCAATAAACTAGGTATTGATGGAACGTATCTAAAAATAATAAGAGCTACTTATGACAAACCCACAGCCAATATCATACTGAATGGGCAAAAACTGGAAGCATTCCCTTTGAAAACCAGCACAAGACAAGGATGCCCTCTCTCACCACTCCTATTCAACATAGTGTTGGAAGTTCTGGCTAGGGCAATCAAGCGAGAGAAAGAAATAAAAGGTATTGAATTAGGAAAAGAGGAAGTCAAATTGTCTCTGTTTGCAGATGACATGATTGTATATTTAGAAAACCCCATCATCTCAGCCCAAAATCTCCTTAAGCTGATAAGCAACTTCAACAAAGTCTCAGGATACAAAATCAATGTGCAAAAAATCACAAGCACTCCTTTACACCAAAAATAGACAAACAGAGAGCCAAATCATGAATGAACTCCCATTCACAATTAATGCAAAGAGGATAAAATACCTAGGAATCCAACTTACAAGGGATGTGAAGGACCTCTTCAAGGAGAACTACAAATCACTGCTCAATGAAATAAAAGAGGACACAAACAAATGAAAGAACATTCCATGTTCATGGAAAGGAAGAATCAATATCATGAAAATGGCTATACTGCCCAAGGTAATTTATGGATTCAGTGCTATCCCCATCAAGCCACCACTGACTTTCTTCACAGAATTGGAAAAAACTACTGTAAAGTTCGTATGGAACCAAAAAAGAGCCCACATAGCCAAGACAATCCTAAGCAAAAAGAACAAAGCTGGAGGCATCATGCTATCTGACTTCAAACTATACTACAAGGCTACACTAACCAAAACAGCATGGTACTGGTACCAAAACAGAGATATAGATCAATGGAACAGAACAGAGGCCTCAGAAATAATACCACACATCTACAACCATCTGATCTTTGACAAACCTGACACAAACAAGCAATGGGGAAACCTGACACAAAAAACCAAATAGGGAATGACTATAAATCATGCTGCTATAAAGACACATGCACACGTATGTTTATTGCGGCATTATTCACAATAGCAAAGACTTGGAACCAACCCAAATGTCCAACAATGATAGACTGGATTAAGAAAATGTGGCACATATACACCATGGAATACTATGCAGCCATAAAAAGTGATGAGTTCATGTCCTTTGTAGGGACATGGATGAAATTGGAAAACATCATTCTCAGTAAACTATCGCAAGAACAAAAAACCAAACACCGCATATTCTCACTCATAGGTGGGAATTGAACAATGAGATCACATGGACACAGGAAGGGGAATATCACACTCTGGGGACTGTTGTGGGGTGGGGGGAGGGGGGAGGGATAGCATTGGGAGATATACCTAATGCTAGATGACGAGTTAGTGGGTGCAGCGCACCAGCATGGCACATGTATACATATGTAACTAACCTGCACAATGTGCACATGTACCCTAAAACTTAAAGTGTAATAAAAAAAAGAAAAAGAAAAAAAAAAAGGATTCCCTATTTAATAAATGGTGCTGGGAAAACTGGCTAGCCATATGTAGAAAGCTGAAACTGGATTCCTTCCTTACACCATATACAAAAATTAACTCAAGATGGATTAAAGACTTAAATGTAAGACCTAACACCATAAAAACCCTAGAAGAAAACCTAGGTACTACCATTCAGGACATAGGCATGGGCAAAGACTTCATGACTAAAACACCAAAAGCAATAGCAACAAAAGCCAAAATTGACAAATGGGATCTAATTAAACTAAAGAGTTTCTGTACAGCAAAAGAAACTATCATCAGAGTGAACAGGCAACATATAGAATGGGAGAAAATCTTTGCAATATACCCATCTGACAAAAGGCTAATATCCGGAATCTACAAAGAACTTAAACAAATTTATAAGAAAAAAACAAACAACCCCATCAAAAAGTGGGCGAAGGATATAAACAGACATTTCTCAAAAGAAGACATTTATGCAGCCAACAGACATATGAAAAAATGCTCATCATCACTGGTCATCAGAGAAATGCAAATCAAAACCACAATGAGATAACATCTCATGCCAGTTAGAATGGTGATCATTAAAAAGTCAGGAAGCAACAGATGCTGGAAGGATGTGGAGAAATAGGAATGCTTTTACACTGTTGGTGGGAGTGTAAATTAGTTCAACCATTGTGGAAGACAGTGTGGCGATTCCTCAAGGATCTAGAACTAGAAATACCATTTGACCCAGTGGTCCCATTACTGGGTATATACCCAAAGGATTATAAATCTTGCTACTATAAAGACACATGCACATGTATGTTTATTGCAGCACTATTCACAACAGCAAAGACTTGGAACCAACCCAAATGTCTATCAATGATAGAACGGATTAAGAAAATGTAGCACATATACACATCATAGAATACTATGCAGCCATAAAAAGGATGAGTTCGTGTCATTTGCAGGGACATGGATGAAGCTGGAAACCATCATTTTAAGCAAACCACCACAAGGACAGAAAAACAAACACCGCATGTTCTCACTCATAGGTGGGAGTTGAACAACAAGAACACATGGACACAGGGCAGGGAACATCACACACTGGGGCCTGTTGGCGGGTGGGGGGATGGGAGAGGGATAGCATTAGTATCCCTAATTAGTAATGCCTAATGTAAATGACGAGTTGATGGGTGCAGCAAACCAACATGGCACATGTATACCTACGTAACAAACCTGCACGTTGTGCACGTGTACCCTAGAACTTAATGTATAATAATAATTTTAAAAAATAGTTTCTAAGACCTTAACAGATTTGGGGAGTATTGGCCAGGTATTTTATAGAAGGCCCTTCAACTGGGAGATGCCTGATGGTTTTTTCACGATTAGGCTGATGTTTGGGGTTTGCTGAGGAAGACTATGGAAATAATATGCCTTTCTTATCACATCATATCAAAAATATATACCATTGATGCTGACCTTGATCCCCTGGCTGAGGTGGGGTTTGTCAGATTTCTCCACTATGAAGTTAGTTTTTCCTCTCTCCATAACTGTATTATTTTGAAGGAAGTCAGTATGCGCAACCCACACTTGAATGTGGAATTATGCTCTACCTCCTTGAGGACAGAGTACCTACATAAATTTTTTGGGATTCTTCTGTATGGGAGATCCACCTATTCTCCACTACTTCTTTATTTATTCAATCATTTATTTATATCAGTATGGACAGACTCGTGGATATTTATTTATACTTTATAATCCAATACTATTTTGTTGACTTTGTTGCTCAAATTTTTCTATCTTCAGCCATTAGGAACCCTTCTCTGGCTACAGTTCCTTTTAACATATCCCCATCGTTGTGTGATTTTTTTCTTTTCTGAACACTTCCTTATGCCCTGGTACCTTAGGCCTATGTTTGTATTTCCTGCCCCAGTGCTAGAATTGACCGCTTCTCCTAAGAGCCCTGGTTTATTTTACTGAAGAATGGTATTAGACAACTGGATCTGGGGCCAGGCGTGGTGGCTCACGCCTGTAATCCCAGCACTTTGGGAAGCCGAGGCAGGCGGATATCTTGAGGCCAGGAGTTGGAGACTGGCCTGGCCAACATGGTAAAACCCCATCTCTACTAAAAATACAAAATTAGGCAGGCGTGGTGGCGGGCACCTGTAATCCCAGTTACTCGGGAGGCTGAGACAGGAGAATTGCTTGAACCCAGGAGATGGAGGTTGCAGTGAGCCAAGATTCCACCATTGCACTCTGGCCTGGGCAACAGAGTTAGACTCCAACAAAAAAAAAAAAAAAAAGAAAAGAAAAGAAAAGAAAAGAAAAAAATGGGATCTAGGTGCCTGTCTTCCATTTGATATATTTTTATTTTTCTCAATACCCAATTTCTAATTTTACAAAGTATTTCAAAGGTTTTGTTTTTGTTTTTGTTTTGAGACAGAGTGTCACTCTGTCACCCAGACCAGAGTGCAGTGGCACAGTCTTGGCTCACTGCAACCTCAGTCTCCCAGGTGAAAGCGATTCTCCTGTAGTTGGGACTACAGGTGCACACCACCAAGCCCGGCTAATTTTTGTATTTTTAGTAGAGACGGGGTTTCACCATGTTGGCCAGGCTGGTCTCGAACGGCCTCCCAAACTGCCAGGATTACAAGCGTGAGCCATCGCGCTTGGCCCCTCTTGAAGGTCATCTTTTTGGTGAAGAGTTCCATGACTTTGTCTAATAATTCTTTCTTGGAAAGATATTTAACACATTATTATTCTGAGTAGGGGGCAGGAGTACATGGATCTGTATCTATGCACACACAGTAGAGAGCCAGATCCATAGAAAGAAAAAAATGGGTAATGAGATAACAAAAGCTCAATTATTTTAGAGACTCCACTGTAACATGTACCTCAGCTACACTCTTTCCAGCACTCAGGGAGGTGGTGGTACAGAGCCATGACAATCAGAGCACTGTCATCAGGATGACCTGAGGTGACTCCTGACTCTGGCACTTGCTAGCTGTGTCCTTTGGGAAAGTTACTTTCTCTCTCTGAGCTTCAGTCCTCAGCTATAAAATAGAGATCATTCATTCATTCAACAACTATATAGTATTTTTTATGAGCACTTACTACTTGCCGGGTACTCTTCTTATTGCTGATATGTAATATAGATTATGGTCTGGCTCTTACTTGGCTTATTACTATGTGGATAAGAACATAGCAAAAAAAAAAAAAAAAGGATAATTTAGTGATAAGTACCGTGAAGAAAACTAAACAGCAAAACAACAGAAGGTATTATAGGCATGTGGGCTCATTTTAGATTATTCAAATGAGGTCACATTTAACAAAGACCCAAATATTAAAAGAGAGCTAGTTATATAAAGATATAGGGAAACTTGTTCCAAGCATGGAGCATAGCAAGGGCAAAGGTTCTGAGGTAAGATGAGCTTGGAGTGTGCAAATAACAGAGAATGGCTAAGATGGTGGAAAGTAGGCAGGGTGGACCTCCAATAATGTTGAAGAAATAGGTACAGAGTAAATCATTATAGGTGCTGGCAAAGAATGGGAATATATCCTATGTGTAATGGGCAGTTCTGCCAGTTATTAATTTATTACATTTGAGTTATAAATTCATGCTTCTTTGTCCTGGGTTGGGATGGCAGAGCTGGATCCTGTGAACATTTCCCTTTGTTAGTTGGACAGTAGTAAGCTTTGTCAGTAGAGGGAATTAGAAAGATGCTGAGGGAAGAAGGAGCTCCACTTCCTGATTTGAGTGCTTTTTTGGTTTGTTCTTGCTGCACATAGCTGCCAGTGGCATGTGAGATAGGTAGAAGGTGCCTCCCCAGTGAGCTTTGCTGGCACTCCTAAGGGTGGCTTTCTAGTGAGTTTGGCCAGCATACCATAGGGCAGCTTCCAAGTGAGTTTCAGGAATGTCCTCACAGGTACACTTCCCAGCTACTCTTTCCAGCACCCTGAAGGGCAACTCTCAGAGGTCAGCTCCCCAGAGAATTCAGTAGCACCCCAGCTGGCTTCTCGGTAACTACCACTGGCAACACCATGGGTGATTCTCTGCCTGCCAACATCTTAGCCAACTTCATCATCCAAGGGTGCTGAGTCACATACTGTGGACAACGACCTGTTGTCCTAAGAGAAACTGAACAACAAAAAAAATCTCTCTACACTTTGGGAGACAGACAGGAATACATGCAGAGCTCTTAGCCAGATAAGCATAAAATCTCACACTAAAGGTATATTTACATCAGTTCCTTTCACCTATAGATTATGTCTGTCTCACAGAAATGAAGAGTGCCTTTGATGGACTCAGCAGTAGACTGAATATGGCTGAGATAAGAATTGTTGAGTTTGCAAATATGTTAATAGAAACTGCCTAAATTGCAAAGGAAAGAGAAGAAAGACTGAAAAGAAATGGTGCAAATATCTAAGAACTGTGGAACACTTACAGAAGGATAATAAAGGTATAATGGGACAAACAAAAGGAGGAGAAAAAAAGGAACAGAAAAAATAAAGAAACATTGGCTGAGAATTTTCCAAAATTAATAGCAGACACCAAACCAAAGATTCACGAAGCTCACACAATGCCAAGCAGGAAAAATACCAAGAAATATCTACACCCAGGAATATCATACATAAACTGCAGAAAATCAAAGACAAAAGAAAGTCCTTAAAGAAGCTATAGGAGGGCAAAAAAACAAAAACAAAACAAAAACCCCTTACCTACTGGAGGAACAAGGATAAGTATTACGTTGGAATTCTCTTCAAAAACGACTCAAACAAGAATAAGGTAGAGCAAAATAAAGTGTTGAAAGAAATAAATCACCAATTTAGAATTCTGTATCCAGCAAAATTTTCATTCAAAAGGGAAACAAAGATTTTCTCAAATGAAAATTGAGGGACTTTGTTGTCAGTAAACATGCCTTGAAAGAAATGTCAAGAGTTCTTCAGAAAGAGGGAAAATAATATAGGCCTGAAACTCAGATCTAAATGAAGATGGGAGGAATATTTGAGAAGGAATAAATGAAGGTACCACTATGGTGACTCTAGGAGGTGAAAGAGCTAAAGGAGCCTCCTGTATCTCACATAAAAAGACTTTCCCTCCACTATTACCATAACTTGTCCCTCAGTATGAATTAAGTTCAAAAATGTTTTCATCTAAATTTGAGGTTTGTGGATTTCCTTCAGTAGTCAAAGCTGTTCTCAGCACTATGGTTGCTCCAGTATCACATTGTTGGCACATTTCAAATTGCTTGCCATGTAAGTTTTATAGGCCTCAACTTTGTAGGTATTCACGTATCATAGGCTAACTCAAGTGTACTCAAGATGCATAAAAGGGAAAGGAAGCTACTGGCCTTTGAGAACTCAAAACTCATGCAGGTGAACCATTCATATTGGGTACAAATATACCATCAACTTCAGCTTTGAAATTACATGAGTAGTTTGCTTTACCTATGGATTTGGATTCTGTTGTAGCCTGTCTCGAAATTTAAAAAGAAAAGAAACATGAGAACACTGTAAACACTGTAAGTGGATGCTGAGAAAAAAGGTGGACACATGGAGCTAAAGAGTGGAATTATAGACAATGAAGACTCAGAAAGGGGAAGAGGTGAGAGGGCAGGTGAGGAGAAATTAATTAAAAGGTACAATGTATGTTATTCTGGTGATAAATACCCTAAAAGCCCTGACTTGACCAGTATGTGTGTAACAAAATTGCACCTGTACCCCATACATTTATATAAACAATTATTTTGAACCATGTAATAGACATGAAGAATGGCTTTGATGGCTTATTAGTAGACTGAACGTGGCTGAGGAAAGAATGTCTGAGACTGGGGATCTATCAGTAGAAACCTCCAAAACTGAAAAGCAAAGAGAACAAAGACTGGAAAAAGCAGGACAGCATATTCAAGAACTGTGAAACAACTACAAAATATAAACATATGCATAATATGAATACAGAAGGAGAAGAAAGTGAAGGAAAAATTAAAAACTTCTATTTTTCTTATTCTTAACTGATCTAAGACGTAACAGTTTTCGAAATAGTAATAGCAATAACGTATTAGGTTATATATGCTTATGTATATATCTTATGTGTATCTATATGCTTATGTATGCTTACATATAAGTAAAATGAATAACAGCATTGATAAAAGGGATAGGAGGAAAGAATTGGGTTATTTTGTTATTAAAAACACTACCCATGAAGCAGTATAGTGTTATTCAAAGGATTGGATTCTTGCAAATGTATACTGCATATTTTAGGGCAAACACTAAAAAATGTTTAAATAAACAGATACAATAGATATGGAAAAAAGTATAACAGAGAAAATGGAACCACGTAAAGTATTTAATTAAAAATACAAAAGACAGAAAAAGAGTGGAAGACAAAAACAGGGTCAAAGAACAAGGGCAACAAATAAAAATCTAACAAATAGAGTAGGTATTAATCCCACTATATCAATAATCACTTTGCATGTCAGTGGTCTAATGCACCAATCAAAGACAGAGACTGTTGGAGTGGATGAAGAAACCAGACCTAAGTATATGTTGTCTACAATTAACCAGCTTTAAAAATAGACACCAAGATTAAAAACAAATGGATAAAGAAATACCATACTAACACTAATCAAAAGAAAACAAGAGTAGCTATATTAATTTCATTAAGAGCAGACTTCAAAGCAAAAATAGTTATCAGGGACAAAGAGGGGCATTACATAGCAATAAAGAGGTCTGTTCTCTAAGAAGATATAGAATCCTTAATATGTATGTGCCTAACCACATACATTAAAATGAGAGGCAAAAACATCAGAACTGCAAAGAGAAATAGATGAATCCAAGATTGTAGTTGGAGACCTGAATACTTCTCTGTCAGAAATGGACAGATCCAGCAGGCATGAAACCAGTAAGGACAAAGTTGAACTCAACAACACCATCAATTAACTGGATATAATTAACATCTATGGACTACTTCATCCAACTTTTGCAGAAAACATTTTCTTCTCCAGTTCACATGGAACGTTTAGCAAGATAGACCACATTCTGGGCCATAAAACACACCTTAGCAAATTTAAAACAACATCTGCTCTCAAACCACAACAGAATTAAACTAAAAATTTAATAACAGAAAGACAACTGGACAATTCCAAAATACATGGAGATTAAACAACACACTTCAAAATAACACATGGGTCAAAAGAGAAATCTCAGAGAAATTTAAAATTATTTTTAACTAAATGAAAATAAAAGCATGACTTTTCAAAATTTGTGGGATACAGTAAAAACAGTGCTTAGATGAACATTTATGCCATTAAATGTATATATTAGAAAGGAAGAAAGATATAAAATCAATCATCTAGGCTTTCACCTTAAAAAACTAGAAAAAAGAGGAACAAATTAATTCTAAAGTAAGAAGAAGAAATAATAAAAATGAAAGCAGGAATCAATGAAATTGAAAACAGAAAATCAATAGAAAAAAAATCAGTGAAACTAAAAGCTATTAAAAAAAAAAAAAAGATAAATAGGCCCTGGACATGGAGCTTGCCACCTACAGGTAGCTGCTGGAGGGGAGCTGGGCTCCAGCTTTGGCTCTGGCACAGGCTCCAGCTCCTTCAGCTGCAGCAGCTCCACAAGGCTGTAGTTGTGAAGAAAATCAAGACCTGTGATGGGAGGCTGGTGTTCGAGTCCTCTGATGTCCTGCCCAAGTGAACAGCCATGGCAGCCCCTCCCAGCCTACCCTTCCTGCGGCTGCCCCAGAGCCCGAGACGGAGGCGGCTGTGCAGGGGAGCACAGGGAACAGGAGACCCACCTGAGGCTTAGCCCTTGCCCTCAGCCCATCCCCGGGAGGAGTTCACTGCCTGAGGCACCCTCCAGCTACAAAACAATTCAATTGCTCTTTTTTTCCAAAATAAAACCTCAGGAAAAATAAATAAATAAATAAATAAATAAATAAAACCACTAAGCCTCTAGCTAGGATAACCAAGAAAAACAAAAACATGACACAAATTACTAATATTAGAAATGAGGCCAGGTGCAGTGGCTCACGCCTTTGGGAGGCCAAGGCAGGTGGATCACTTGAGATTAGGAGTTCGAGACCAGCCTGACCAATATAGTGAAACCCTATCTCTACTAAAAATACAAAAATTAGCTGGGCTTGGTGGTGGGCACCTGTAATCCCAGGTACTAGGGAGGTTGAGGCAAGAGAATCGCTTGAACCTGGGAGGTGGAGGTTGCAGTGAGCCGAGATTGTGCCACTACACTCCAGCCTGGGTGACAGAGCAAGACTCCATCTCAAAAACAACAACAACAACAAAGCAAGAAATGATACAGGGAACATCATTACAGATCCCATGGACACTAACAGGATAATAATGGACAACTATGAACAACTTTATGACTACAAATTTAATTTGATAACCTAGATGAAATGGACCAATTTTTTGAAAGACATAAACTGCCAAAACTCACACAAGAATCAATAAATAATCTGAGTAGGCCAATATTTATTAAAGAAATTGAATTAATAAATAATAACCTTCCAAAACAGAAAGCACCAGGCCTAGATAGTTTCACTGGTAATATCTACCAAACATTTAAGGAATAAATTATACCAACTCTCTACAATCTCTTTTAGAAGACAGAAGCAGAGGGAATACTTCCTCACTCATTCTATGAGGCCAGCATTACCTTATTACCAAAGCCAGACAAAGACATTACATAAAAAGACTACAGATCCAATATCTTTCATGGACACGGATGCAAAATCCTCAACAAGATATTAGCAAATTGAATCTAACAATGTATAAAAAGAATTATACACCATGAGCAAGTGGAATTCATCCCAGACATGCAAAGCTGGTTTAACATTCAAAAATCAATTAATGTAAAATTCACTACATCAACAGGCTAAAGGAAAAAAACACATAATCATATTAATATATGCAGAAAAAGCTTTTGACAAACTCAAACACACATTCATGATAAAAGCTGTCAGTAAACTAGGAATGGAGTGGATCTTCCTCAACTTGATAAAGAATGTCTACAAAAAACCTGCAGCTAACATCATACTTAACGATAAGAAGCATGAGGCTTTCTCACCAAGATCAAGAGCAAGATAAGGATGTTCCCTCTCCCCACTCCTTTTCAACATCATATTAGAAATCCTAGATAATACTGGGACAAGAAAATGAAATGAAAGGTACACGGATCTGGAAGGAATATATATTACTGTCTTTGTTCACAGAAGACATAATTGTTCATGTAGAAAATCCAAAAGAATAAACAACAGACTCCTGGAACTAATAAGTAACTAGAGCAAGATTAATATACAAAAGTCAATCACTTTCCTATGTATGAGCAATGAACAAGTGGAATTTGCAATTAAAAACACAATACAGCACTGTAGGAGGCTGAGGCGAATGAAATCACTTGGGGCCCAGGAGCTTGAGACCAGTCTGGGCAGCATGGCAAAAACCCATATCTGCAAAACAAAAATACAAAAAAACTAGCCGGGTATGGTGGTGCACACCTGTAGTCCCAGCTACTCAAGGGGCTGAGGTGGGAAGATCACCTGAGCCCAGGAGGCCACAGTTACAAGTGAGCCAAGGTTGCACCATTCTACTCCAGCCTGGGTGACAGGGTGAGACCCTGCATCATAAAAAAAAAAAAAAAAAAAAAAAACGAAAAAAAAATCACAATACCATTTATACCAGTACCCCCAAAACCAAACTACTTCGGTATAAATCCAACAAATTATGTACAAGATCTATATGAGGAAAACTATAGAACTCTAATGAAAGAAATCAAATAAAAACTAAATAAATGGAGAGACAGTCCCTGTTCATGAATAGGAAGACTCAACAGATGGTGCTGGAATAATTGGATTTCAATATACAAGGAAGGAAGGAAAGGAAGGAGGGAGGGCCTTGATTGATCACTCATACCCTTTACAAAAAATTAACTCAAATGGATTACAGACCTAAATCTAAAATTTTAAACTATAAAACTTTGAAGAAAACATAGGAGAAAATCATCATGACCTTAGGCAAAGATTTCTAAGAAGATGCCAAAAGTATGATCCATCCGAGAGAAAAAAAAAGATGATAGATTTAATCCTAGCACTTTGGAAGGCTGAGGCAGGTGGATCACATGAGCCCAGGAGTTTGAGACCAGCCTGGGCAACATGGCGAAATCCTGTCTCTACACACAATACAAAAATTAGCCAGGCATGGTGGTGGGCACCTGTAGTCCCAGCTACTCAGGAGGCTGAGGTGGGAGGATCACCTGAGCCCTGAAGGTTGAGGCTGCAGTGAGCCATGATTGTGCCACTACACTCCAGCCTGGGTGACAGAGTGAGACCCTGTCTCAAAAAAGATAAATTAGATTTTATCAAAATTTTAAACTTCTGCTCTTCCAAAGATGCTAAGGATGTGAAAAGACTCCCACATCATCTAGCAGTTAGGAAAAAGAAAAAAGAAAAAGAAAATTAAAAGACCAGCCATGGACTGGATAAATATTTGCAAATGAGATATACAATAAAGCCTTGAGTTCAGAATATATAAAGATCTTTCAAAACTCAGTATTAAGAAATCACACAACTCAATAAAGAAACGGACCAATAATTTCTATAGACATTTTACTGAAGATATAAAGATTATAAATAAGTACATTAAAAGATTCTTAACATCATTAGTCAGAAGGGACCTCGCTGATAAAACAGGTTGCAGTAAAGAAGCTGGCCAAAACCCACCCAAACCCACATGGCAATGAAAGTGACCTCTGTTCGATATCATTGCTCATTATACGCTAATTATAATGCATTAGCATACCAAAAGACACTCCCACTAGCTCCATGACAGTTTACAGATGCCATGGCAATGTCATTACCCTATATGGTCTAAAAAAGGGTAGGAACTACTAGAATGGCTAAAATTTAACAACTGACAATTCTATTTACTGATGAGGATGCAGAACTAGGACTCTCATACATTGTTGGTTGGAATGCAAAATTGTACAGCCACTTTGGAAAACAAAATCCCAGTTTAGTACAAAGTTAAAAACAGACTTACCGTTCAACTCAGAAATCCAGCTCCTACGTATTTACCCAAGTGAAAAGACTCATTGGTATCTCAGATAAAAATACAGTCAGCACCTCAACTAATAATTTCTCTGGTCATTATGCAATCTCATTTGACTTAGTGGTATCTCACAAAATAGGATGACAATATTTTTCTTAGTTGGAAAACAATTTTATCCTAAAAAAGATTTAAAATTAAGCATGGAAATATTGAAGAGAACCCCATAATATTAATGGTTTCGTGTTAAATCTGCATATTTGATTACTTTATGTCCTTAAAATGTTAAGAGAGTTTCACCCGTTCCTGTTAGCAGGTTAATTTACAACATGTAATTGAGAATTGATTAAGTCTTCTATTTTAAGTTGAAATTTCTTAAGTTCACTTGCAGAAATGGCATATGTAGAAAATAAAAAAAACTCTAAGTTCAGTGTGTGTTACAAGTTAGAGATTCTTACTTAAAATTGCTAATACATTGAAAGATTTGCTGTTTTAAAAAAAAAAAAAAACTCTATTCAGTTAATGTAATCACCAAAAGCTCCACAGAAAAACAAGTATTGGCTGATCCTGGTAGTGAGTTTCGCACAGATCCACTCATTATCTTCACGTTATAAAGACTTTAAGGTGGAAGATAAAATTACAGCCAGCACCCAGTGATGTCTTACACCATAGTGGATACGTGAACAAGATGTGTCATTTGGGGTTCGAAGGACAGAAGGAAGAATGATACTTACCAGCAACTTTGCCCCACATGCAGTATATTAACCTCTCTAAGCAAGTGACATTCCTTTTACCAAAAAACAAACTAACAAACCTACCTTAATTCATAGTTGACCTTTATTTATTTATTATTGACTTTGTCCAAATATACATTGAACACAGCCAGGAGCAGCATTTACAATCTGTGTAGCTTGGTAAAGGGCTTTTTGACTTGTGCTGCCCATAAGAAGAATTAATTTAAACTCAGTTTTCAGCCATAGATAAGGTAAACTGTACCTTGGATGTACCCAAGATGGTACCAATTTACACCTATTGTCCCAACATAATGGATAACACCTACTTCTGCTCTCAAAAGTGTCCCAGTTAGGATGGCAATCCATAGCCTACACATCTAGCTTGCAGCCCATTTAGATTGGCATCTGTAGAGTACAAAGTCGCTGCCCTTGAAGTAAAAAAAACTTGGGTCTGAGTAACATTCAGGTTATTTGTCATCTAAGGCAAGCCCCTTAACCTTGAGGAGCCTCGAGATTTTCCAGTGATGCTGCTGCTTTTTCATTGTTATATGGACCTAATTGACACAGTTTTGTAAACTCTTAATGACTATATGAGCACACATTATTACAACAATAAAGCAAGAGGATGTTAGCAAAAGTAAAAATTGTAATAACATAAAGAATTCAAAATATTTAATAATTTTTAACTCAGTGCCACTTTTCTCATTTAAATAAAGTTACTCATCCCTTCCTCCTTTCCTCTCCTTTGTTTTCTTCCCTTCGATATTTTTTGAGTCCCTACTACATGCTGTAGGAGCAAAGGGATTTCCCTCCCCACCCCACCCCCCGCCCGCCTCCACCCTTCTGAAAGTTTGTTAATCTGAGTCTATAAAACAAACTGACAATAGCCAGATTCATGGGAGACAAAGTATACATATTTATCACATGCACATGTGCACAGGAGCCACACAAACTACGAGACTCGAAGAATCAAAGAAGGGCCAGATAGTTGAAGCTTCAATAGCATTTTAAGCTACAGAAAGAAATAGGGTCCTAAAGGCTCCTGCAGGGAGGTAGCAACACATTATGAGAGGGTGTGGGGAGGAAAGGCATGGTCAGCAAAGGCTGTCCTGTGATGCAGATGAAGTCTCTCAGGGAGCAGCCCTCAGAAGGAAGAGATGCAGCAAAAGTTTCACTGTCCAAACTTTAAAAGTATCAGGTCTTTAGTCTCCTTTTCTTGTTGAGTTCCTTTTTCCTGATCCAGATAGGTGGACCTCAGAGAAAGCCTCTGTGTCTGTTCTTTACCTCACCAATGCAGATTTCCTCTACAGATGCAAATCTACCCCCAAAAGAACAGCTTTTCAGAACTATTCCTGTCCGCTATTTCTCTGAATAACCAACTGAAAATACGCCAAAGAAGTATATTTTGAGGTGACATATTTTGGTTTCCCACAGTGTCAGGCACTATTCTAGGTACTATATGAAGAAAGGATTCCAAAAGAAGACCGAGATGTGGCTCTTTCTAATATGAACTCATCCAATCATTTGTCCAGTATTCATTGAATGCTTAATACTTTATCCCTTAGTATTTAAATATAGTATATCTTTTTAAATATTTAGAGCTTATATACCCTGCAATAAATTTTTGAAATTTTTCTCCAAGTATTGCACATCTTTATAACATCAGATATAGATGTGTATATATAAAATTATATATATATTATAATCATTTATGTAATTGTCCCTATTGAAAATTTGGAAAATTGCATTTTCAGAGACAGGGTCTTGCTATGTTGCTCAGGCAGGTCTCGAACTCCTGGGCTCAAGTGATCCTCCCACCTCAGCCTCCCAAAGTGCTGGGATTATTGGCTTAAGCCACTGTGCCCAGTGCATTTTCTAATTAGTTGGTACTGGTGTTTAGGAAAGCAATTGATTTTTTTGATACTGATCTTTTATCTAGTAAGTTTTATAAGTGTAATTTTTTTCTAATAGTGTATAGATTCTCCTGGATTTTCTAAGTAAATAAGAGTATAGAATGCAAATAATAATCTGTTTATTCCTTTTCAGTCTTTCTGCCACTTACATATCTAGCACAATGTTGAAAAGTGGTAAGAGTTGGCATATCAGCCAGTTGCCAGAATCAGACTGTTGCTATTAATTTTTGCATGTCTATTACTGCCTTGTAATATGAGGTCCTCAAGATAGGGGCTGGTACCTCTTCCCCCTAGGTCAGTGATTCAGGATCCTCAGGCTCCTGAGTATGGTCTCTGTGTGCAGTCTCCCTTGTATAGTAACCCTCCATAATGTGTGCTGAACTGAGTCAAATGTCACATCTGTGACGATTTTCTAAGCTTCTGCAGGCACTGTTACTTGATCTTTGTATTCCCAGGTTGGTTTTGTTTTTGGAGGCAGGGAAGGCATTGCTTTATTTTTATTGAGGTATATCATATTTTATTGAGTGTATATATTGTAAGTATACAACCAAATAAACTTGCACAAACTTAAAACTACTGTGTAATCATCATTAGATCAAGAAACAAATATTCCAGCTGTTGATGAAAAGAGTCAGACTCTGTAAAATATTTAAAGAGCTTTATTCTGAGTCAAATATAAATGACCAAGGCCCAAGGTACAGTCTCAAGAGATCCTGAGAACATGTGCCCAAGGTGGTTGGGTTATAGCTTGGTTTTTATACATTTAGGGAGACAAAAGATATTAATCAATACATGTGGGATATATACTAGTTTAGTTGGAAAAGGCGGGACAAACTCAAATCAGTGGGGTGGAGTACGGGAGGGGTCATAGGTCATAGGTGGATTCAAAGATTTTCTGATTGACAGTTGGTTGAAAGAATTAAGTTATTGTCTAAAGACCTGGAATCAATAGAAAGTCTGGTCAAGATAAGGAGTTGTGAAACCAGGGATCCTATGCAGATGAAGCCTCATAAGGCACCAACCTTTTGGGAATCACCTTTTCATTTTATTTTATTTTTTTAAAAAGGGCTTAAGTCTCAACCCACATATAGCAGAGTCCTCCCAACAAATATTTCTGAGGCATTTGGGGTAACTTATTCTTCTACTCACCTCTTGGTCCATTTTACTCTGAATACTTTCTTTACCCTGTGTCTCACGCCTCTTTGCTATCCTCTTCTCTCTCAGCCCACATTAACCCCACATGCAAACCATTCTCCTTTTCTTCACTCTCCTACCCCTCAATATACCTGAACACCACAGTGAACAACAGTATATATCACAGGCTTTGAGTGGGAATCTGGGGCAAAGGAGGGAGAAGCAATGGGAAAAGGGGAGAGGGTTTCACCACTGCTCTGCCAATATCCTTGTTCTCAAAAATTCTTAGGCTGTCACCCCAGAGGGTCTCCCTGGCGCTGTTTTAGCCTCAGGCTCCAGCCCTTCAGTGGCCAGGATTTCTGTCACCTTTTCCCTGGATTTCTTCTCCACTGGTGTTAGTGTATCACCCCTCCCCCACTTCCCCTTCGTCATTCTGATGCAAATCCCAAATTCTCCTCACTTTATTATCTAAAACATTTCAAATCCCTTCCCTGTCGTGGGCCATAGCTCTTAACACTCAAATGGCTTATCTAAGATTAAATAAACAAAAAAAGTTTTCTTCTCGGAATTGTGCTACCAGCCATTAAAATGATAACTTTCCCCCTGCTCCACTATATGAATTAAAGGAATACAGTCCAAAGGCTAGGACTTAGAAACCACTTTCCTTTTATTGATAGCTTAAACCTAAGGAAGTGTGAGTCCTGAAAGCAAATATGCCTAAATGGCACCAAAGTCAGCTCCTAGGGTCACCACCTGTATGTTTCAGGACTCTCTCCCTTGTCCCCTATCACTCTCCCCACCCCTTCTGCTAAATCAGATGTTAACATCCTCATCTGCAGGCCCCAGGGACAGACACTCAAGTGATTATTGCTAAGGATGTGGCACACCAAGCTCAATGCTATTAGGACATAGTTTCAGCTATTTGGGGTTTACACAGCATTATTTGCCAACTTCATTGAAAACATGTTTTCATGAGAATTCATCTCATTCTACCTACTGCTGGCTAAATTTATCTCCACAGAGTTTAACAACATGGAATGATTAATTAGGGACCAAGCTATTTCCTGAGTGCTTTGCACATAACTGTGATTCTGTGACTCTGTGATTCACTCTCGTTGCTTCAGCCATCTGTCCCTGAACAAAATGCATTTATTTATGTTTTCTGTGATTTGTTGTTCTCCTCTTTCAAAGACATAAACATGATTGATTTGGAAAAGCAAAATTGTTTTTTCCTCTCTTTATAAAATAGTTTTAATTATAACACAGCTAGAGCATCCCAATAAAACATAATCATGCCACTCCTGCTCATATCTCTAGTGGCGTCTCATCTCTAAATGAATGCCGACGCCTTACAATGACCTGCTAGGCCCCATAGGATCCATCCACCCCTACACACACATTATCTTATCTCCCTCCACTCTCCCTGAAGGCTTCATGCCAGCTCACAGGTACGCTCCAGCTCAGGGCCGCTGCACTTGCTTATCCCTCTTTTTGAACCATCTTGCCCATTGCCGCCTCCATAACTGCCTCTACTTCCTTCAAACGTCATCTTCTAGGTAAGCCTTTCTTGGGCACTGTATCTTAAACAGAAGCCACCATCACCCGTTCACGCCCACATGCACACTCACACATATTCTATATCCCTTTCTTCCTTCCTTTTTTTGCCTTAGCATTTCCACTAACATACCATCCATTTGACTTATTTGTGAAGTTTATTTTTTGCTTCCCTACCAAAAAAAAAAAAAAGTAAGCACCATGGGGGCTGGGGGTTTTGTCTATTTTATTTACTGTTCTATCTCCAGCACCTAGAATAATATCTGGCACATAATAGGTGCTCAACAAATATTTCTTGAAAGAATAAGTGAATATTAAAAAGAATCGAAAGAGTAGACTTAAAATAGGTCCCATCGTGTTGATTCCTTCTCATTATTCAATAGCTCTATTCAGCCACCAATCATCTCTATCCACCCTATTTAAATAGCACCACTGTAAGTCATTCTCTATGCCTTTATCCTGATTTATTTCTTCATAGCATTCACTACTGTCAATTTTCTTTTTCTTTTTTTTTTTTTTTTGAGACAGAATCTCTCTTCCTCGCCCAGGCTGGAGTGCAGTGGTGCGATCTTGGCTCACTGCAACCTCCGCCTCCGGGTTCAAGTTAGTCTCCTGCCTCAGCCTCCTGAGTAGCTAGGAGCTGGGATTACAGGCACACGCCACTGAGCCCAGCTTTTTTTTTTGAGATGGAGTTTCACTCTTGTTGCCCAGACTGGAGTGCAATGGCATGATCTCGGCTCACTGCAACCTCTGCCTTCAAGTGATTCCTGGGTTCAAGTGATTCTCCTGCCTCAGCCTCCTGAGTAGCTGGGATTACAGGCATCTGCCACCACACCCAGCTAATTTTTTGTATTTTTAGTAGAGACAGGGTTTCACCAGGTTGGCCAGGCTGGTCTTGAACTCCTGACCTCAGATGATCCACCTGCCTCAGCCTCCCAAAGTGCTGGGATTACAGGCATGAGCCACTGCACCCAGCCCAAATTTCACTATTGAATTATTTTTTACTTTAAAAATTATTCGTCTTGCCCATTTGAAGGTAAGCTCCATGAGGGCAAATAATTTGTCCTGTATCTCCTCAGCTTAAAATGTTTTTATTTTTTCCTAATCATCAAAAATCATTTGACCATATATTTTTGGGTCTATTTCTGAATTCTTGATTCTATTCCATTGATTTATATGGGTGTCCTTTCTCCAATATCGCATTGTCTAATGTATAACTTTGTAATAAGTTAGAAATCAGGGAATATATTAATTTCTCCTAAAAATCTTACAGGGATTTTTACTGTGATTGCTTTCAATGTATAAATCACGTTGCGGAAAATTGATGTCTCAACAATACTGAGTCCAATTCATTGGAGGGATATACATCTGAAGATCCCATAAGCAATGGGAACTCATGTCCTATTGCCCAGCAGTACCCTGAAATGGTGACAAGAACTGAATGGGGAAGTAGCTTTATGATTTTAAGTCTCATCAGAGATAGCTTTGCACCAATATTTTAACCTGGTTAAAATATCTCTCAATCCAAATAAAGAAATCCAAAGCAGAATCAGTTTCACCTAGAAAATTAAACTCTTTTAATTGCTGATACTGCCCAGAAGTACATGAGGTTTAGCAGTTCTCTAAAAGCTTTTGAGCACCTGAATAATCACTTGGGTTATCTAAAATACAATGGGGTTTGTAATCTGACTGATTTGGCTTAGAATAAAAGAGCTCATAAAAATGGACTGCTTTCAGCAGTTTCCAACCTGCATGAGGATAAGTTCAGATAATGAAGAAACACAGAGTAGAAAAAAAGAAAAAGAAAATTTTCCTGACATTGTCTAAATTAGTCCTCAAAGTTAACAGTAGCTACAGTTCAGCTACTGCCACTTCATGAATCTATACCCACTGTATTAGGGTCCACTTTATTTACTCTCTAACCCAACTGTCTTTTTTTTTTTTTTTTTTTTGAGACAGAGTCTCGCTCTGTCGCCAGGTTGGAGTGCAGTGGTGCAATCTTGGCTCACTGCAACCTCCGCCTACCAGGTTCAAGCAGTTCTCCTGCCTCAGCCTCCTGAGTAGCTGGGACTACACGCGTGAGCCACCACGCCCTGCTAATTGTTGTATTTTTAGTAGAGACGGGGTTTCACCATGTTGGTCAGGATGGTCTTGATCTCTTGACCTCGTAATCTGCCCACCTCGGCCTCCCAAAGTGCTGGGATTACAGGCGTGAGCCACCGTGCCCGACTGGTCTCTTCTTTATCGTGGCCATAACCTGGCCAGTGTTCCAGCTAGCACAACTTCATTTCCTAAATCAAGCTATTTTATTTATATTATTTATTTCTCAAGCAATAAATGCCAAACCTTAGTTGGAATATTTTTTGAAAATAAAAAAAGAAGGCTAGGAGCCATGGCCCATACCAGTAATCCCAGCATTTTGGGAGGCTGAGACAGGCAAGAAGATGGCTTGAGGCCAGGGTTGGAGAGCAGACTGGTCAATGTAGGGAAACTTCATCTCTACAAAAAATAAATAACTTAGCCAGCTGCGGTGGCCCGTGCCTGTAATCCCAGCTACTCAGGAGGTAGAAGTGGGAGGAACCCTTGCGCTCAGGTTAAGGTTGCAGTGAGCCATATCTTGCCGCTGCACTCTAGCCTGGGCAACAGAAGGAGACCCTAAAATCCACATGGCTCTTTTCTTTGCCTCTTTTGGGTGAGGCTTTCATGGCCACCCTATCTAAAACCACAATGCCCCAAATACTACTTATCCTCCTTCCCCACTATATTTTTTCCAGTAGCGCCTACCATATCATATACTTTATTTACCTAGTTTTTTTCTACTTACACTGAAATATAAACTTTTTTTGGAGACGGGGTCTCCCTCTGTCGCCTAGGCTAGAGTGCAGTGGCACGATCTCGGCTCACTGCAACCTCCGCCTTTTGGGTTCAGGATTCTCCTGCCTCAGCCTTTTGTGACCTTTTATGGCCTTTCGTGACTGGCTGTTTTCACTTCACATATTGTCTTCAAGATTCATCCACGCTGTAGCAATGTTTCAGTACTTCATTCCTTTTTATGTCTGAAAAACATTCCATTGAATGGATATATCACATTATCCATTCATCAGTTAATGGACATTTGCATGTTTCCAGCAGAAGTACTAGCTACTTACGAGGTTGACGCAGGAGGATAGCTTGAGCCCAGGGAGCCTGGGCAACATATTGAGATACCATCTCAAAAAATATATATATATATGATTTTATTAAAGAGCCGAGCAACTGTCAGTTCCACACCATGGAATCTTGAATAAATCAAGCCTAAGACTCACTGCCATTAATTTAATCAGGAATCCGATTAAAACCTGCGTTCAGAACTCACGTAACTCATTTCCATCAGTGGTTAAGTGGATTTTAGCAGAAGCACTGTCAAGGAACCACAAATGGCAAGGCTGCAGCAGGGAGGGTTGGAAGTACTGGAGAATTCTGGGTTTGTCAGATGAACAAGCATACAATTTTGAGGAGAAGGCTGTAAGAAATCATGAAACTCTACAGAGTGTGGTGATATAATTTGTTTCTCAACCACAGAGGAAATGAAAGTGTTGAGGCAGAGGCATTTATGCTTTAAATTAATAAGTGCGATGATTATCCAGCTAAAGTTGAACTGATGGTTTTATTATTTAATTATTCTGACGGGAAAAATGAATGCACACACTTAAGTTAATATCTATTCATTCATTCGGAAGTGTGTAAACACTTATAATTATTCAATTTTGATAAAGATATAATCAAAAGTGAAGAAAGATTGTGCAGTCTCCAAGTGTGCTCTTCTCCAAAAGAGCAATCTCAGGATTAAGACCACTTTGCCTATGTGCCTCATATTGACCACAAATAAATGTTTCAAAATGGTCATCTATTAATTTTCCTTGGGAACTGACTTTTCTTATGGCCATTTTATAGTTATGTTGGTATTATCAAATTTTTATTTCTATTTCTATTAAAAGTTTAACTTTACACTTAGCTTGGCAACGCAAAGAAACAACTAGCTTGATTTCTTTACAATCTGGCTGCCTAAATCCACTAGTAAAACATCAGATCTTTCCCAAATGTTTTGTGCATAAAGAGGACATATTATTCCTTAAAGACTACTTCCTATTAGTGCATTCTTTTCTGTAGTGTGCAAAAAGACTCTTCAAAATATGTAGAGCACTTTTCTTAAGGTGTCAGGTTTTTTTCTTTTCCAATACAGCTTTTCCAATCTTCCATGTCCACCATGGGGAGTGTCAGCCACAGAAATTAAGGCCTGGATTCCTTCCAGTCAGCACAACATTCCTGGACTGTTTCTCTTCAACTACAGCAAGTACAGGCTTCAAACTGGTCAGATTCACATTAAGATTATACAGACAAAAACACTGGGAAAATTAACTTGCTGATCTCCTTTCCAAATGTAACGTACCGCAAAGTAAAATATAAACTTTTTCATTTAATAATGTACATAAAAGCCTTTGTTAAAATGTCAATAACAAGTTTTATTTACAAAGTAATCGTCCTGTCACATCACATTTGGGGTTACATGTATCACTGTTGTACGCTGGTAGCATGGCTATTTGAAAGATTATAATTTATGAGCTATTACTCAGTGGGATTTTTGCAATAACGTACTTCATGAGACAAAATGGAAAAAGGAGAATTAAATTAAAATGCACAACTAATATTTATCTACTACAGACATAATATTTCTCAGTTGTGAACTAATTACTATGCTTGGAAAATGCTAGCATCCTCATAAATATTTTGGTTCTATTGGGATACAAAATCTGATTTTGCAAACTTTGCAAAGGCACATTTTGGCCGGGCACAGTGGCTCAGGCCTGTAATCCCAGCACTTTGGGAGGCAGAGGCGGGCGGATCATGAGGTCAGGAGATCGAGACCATCCTGGCTAACACGATGAAAGCCGTCTTTACTAAAAATACGAAAAAATTAGCCAGGCGTGGTGGCGGGAGCCTGTAGTCCCAGCTCCTTGGGAGGCTGAGGCAGGAGAATGGCGTGAACCCGGGAGGCGGAGCTTGCAGTGAGCCGCGATCGCGCCACTGCACTCCAGCCTGGGCAACAGAGCGAGACTCTGCCTCAAAAAAAAAAAAAAAAAGAAAAGAAAAGGCACATTTTGTGACACCACCTAAGCATTTCCCTGAGAACATAAAGAAGGTGATTAACATAATGAACTATTTCAGCCTTGAAAACAGTATTCATTGAGGAGATACCTCAGAGGTAAGGACTTCCTTAGGACAGTCAGAAAAATCTATGAGTTCTTAAGTGGAAGAAAAGAAACAACTATGAAAAGCAGGAACAGCTCAGAACTCCTCCTGAGGAAGAGATGAGGTATGACAGGATTTTCCCTGTCCCAAAATATTGCTATCCTTCTATAAGCTGCTGGAATGTTTCTTCATTCCGTTCTCCCATTCTCTGTGAATGAGAATCAGTGGGTTATGAGGCATTCTCTAAAAACGCAGGTGCAGCAGTCATGGGAATGGCAGTCGGCCCAATGCAGGTGTCAAAAGGAATTTCAGATGTGGAGAAGATAATCACAAGGCATTCTTTCTGTGATGAAGTGTGATCTGCTTTCTTCTCAGCACCACATGACATCAGCTGTACTTAGAGAACTGACTAATGGGAGGAGAAGGGTGGGTGACTCTGGAATATGAAGAACCTCAGAAGGGAGGATGGAGCCCAGTGGGAAGGCTCTCAGTTGGGAGAGGTGAACAAAACTCCCAGGAGTGTACCTGGATCTCAAGGGCATTAGGAGGTGAAAATGAGTGGAAAAATTAAAAGGAGAAAGACCTTGTTCTTAGGAAAAGGGGTGGAAAGTTGCACTGTCCTTCCTCCAAACTACTCACACTACCCTGTCTCAGAGACCCAAAACTCAGGCAGGCACCTTCAGTATCACAGGTTAGGTATATTAGAGTTGAACCTGTTGAGGGAGGCTTGGCCTGGGAACTCAATCACCAATTCATAGTATTGTTTCTGTGGAAAAGTGTCTCAAAGTCTGCTTGTAACCCACTTGTTTGAAACATGATAAAGAATCCCTTCATAAGATTATTTACTTGTGGCCAATTTTGGAAGTGCAATCTCAGTTTTAGACTATAGTCACTATGCTCTGAATCTCCAAATATATTGTACAATATATAAGAAAAGAGCCTTTTATAAGGAAAAAAATGTCCAACATTTGTGTCACCATGATCAAACTTTTGTATTATATATTCAGATATAGCAATATTTCCTATTAATATTTACTGTTTAAATGTTATTTAGGCACTGCAGAATAGCTCTCTTTTCAGACATACAGCAAATCTAATAATCTATCACTTCAAATACTCTATATGAAAGTACTTTATATCAATCTAAAGATACAGTCAAGAGGTAATGCTTTAAGGCTACATATGAAGGCTACCTTGGTTATTGAAAATGTGTATAAGCAACAAAAACACTTTTGCAAAATGTAGTAGAAATGAATCATTATTGCCATCTTAGAAAGAAAAGCTATTGCACACCAACTAGACATTCAAGACGGTATCCTAAAACTTATTGCTACTGTTCTGTTAGGACAGATTATTGCTCAAAACTGCCCATTTTAAAACATCAAGAAATTCTCTCATTTTTGTTATCTTTTCAGGCAAGGCAACATCACAAAAAAATTTTAAAGTTAAACTTTTAAAGTTAAAAGTGAAATTTATTACAATAAATGCAAGTGTCATTATTAAAAATGCTGGTTAAAATTATAAAGTATCTAAATAATTTTTCTAATATAAATATTGGAAATGACAACTTTAACAATTCTATATGTACACAGGACACTGAAAACATAAAATCATGCACAAGGCCAAAAAATAACGTTGCACATTAACCCTTTAGTTATTACTTTCTGTTTTCCAGTCCCAGCATCATACCCGCTAATTACTCAGATCACAAGCCTCAAGGATTAAGTGTTTTGAATGTATTTCAGTTTCACACTTTAACAATGCTTAAAGACTATTGGTTGTATTCTGATCAAATGGTTCTCCTTACCATATTTCCCTTTCTCAATAGATCTTAGACAAAAAGGTGAGCAGGGAAAACTGTGATTACAGGATCCAACATGACAGGTATACCCAATGATTCATTTAAGGGTGGCATAAAGTTATATAGAAAAGACCTACAGGATGGAAGACAATAAGTACATCAACATGTAGTGAAACTAAGCAGTTCACCCACTGCGTGCTTACATGGCTCCTATATCTCTTCGGGAAGAAGCCAGAGCCGTAGAGAAGTCAGGGCAAACCAGAACTGTTGAGGAGTAGGGGTAGGGGGCAGAGGGAAGGAGCTGGGGAGAAGTGCCAGATCATAAAGGAAATGTAAAAGAGTTACCTATCTATTCTCCCCCTCCTGCTAACGCAGGGGCTGGCTCGAGCCCAGCCTCCCTGCCCGCATCTCAGTGGAGCTCTTCCCCCAGCATTGTCTTTCAGATGAAAAGATACATCTGTTCCCCACTGAGAAGTTTTTTTTGGCGGAGGGAGTATGTTTTGTTTTTTATTTTGATTATATATTGACAAATTATTGTATATTTTTATAGGGTACAATATGGTTTTATGATTTTTGAATATAAGGTGGAATGATTACACTAATTAACATATGATCTCAAATATTTAACTTTTTTATGAGAACATTAGAAATTTACTCTCTTAGCAATACTGAAATATACATTCAATTACTCCTATATTTAGCATGCTGTGCAAGTGATCTTTAAAAAAAAAATCACACTTATTCCTCCTAACTGAGGCTTTGTACCCTTTGACTGTCTCCCAATTCTGAGAACACTTTTCATAAATTTGAGGAACAGCCTAAATACTATAGGCTTGAACATCTGAACTTGTCTTCAGCATGAAAGCAGGTGAGACTTTTTTTTTTTTTTAAACAAATGAGCAGGTAACACCCAGAGAGGTTAAGTGGTTTAGCCACTGGAAAGATAAGGAAGTTGGGTGTGATGTTTACTTCTCTATGATGACGCTTCTCAAACTTTCATGTGCATACAACTCCTTTGGATCTCATCAAAATGCCCTGGGTCCAGAGTGGGGCTTCAGATTCTGCATTTCTAATAAGGCTCTAGGAAATGTTGAGGCTCTTGGTCTGTGGGCCACACTTTTAATAGCATGGACTACAACACAAAGAGGGATCCACCCCGGCCTTCCTGGGCCATGAGAGGCCTGCTTCAGTGTTATCTGCCTCTCCAAGCACATCCCCAAGCAAAAGGTTTCGATGCACTGCATAAGGTGGCAGCTGCCTACAAGACTGAGTTAATATATTTTCTGAGAGCACCGTGACTACATGAACAGCCAAACAAGTAACATAATTTGAGTAACATAATCTAAATTTGACAGGTCTATTTGCTGAGAATAAAACTCATCTTTTACTTATGAAGTCTTCCTTAAAGTGAACATGATATATAAAGGTATTAAAAAACCCAGCATATTAAATTTCATAGTAAAATGCCGCATGTGCACATGTATACAGATAGTATGAGTTCTAAGAAATTCAATGCACTGTAATCAGAATAAAGTGCTACCACTGCTCCCAGCTAAAATCATCTCCTCTTCCAAATATAAGGAAAAACCCTTGAATTGTAAGGAAAATGACTGCATTGCCTGCCAACACAAGGCCACAGGCTCCCCATTTGATCTGAAAGACAAGAAAAGAAGAATTAAATTCTTACTTCCTTCATATTGTACTCTTTGCAATCCCTATTATTTTCTGCATTAGAAACATCCAATGAAATGTTACACAAAGCTGCTAAAAGGCTTAATAATGTAACAGGAGACAATGAACTGTTCAGTAATGAGTCTAATTACTTCTGTGATGCTTGTTAATTAAGTCTGGTATCATCCTTAACATGTTCCCAATTAGACATATTTCTCTACTTGTTTTTAATTGACAATGATTGCCTTAAGTAAAACTCAAGTGGTAAGATTATAAATAGTGCAATTACAATATTGAGTACTGAAAGTTCTGCACACATCAACTTCTTTCATGGAAAATAAAAATTGTAGAGTTATAAATTTGTGTGTTTCTTTTCTAGGCAAGAAAAGACTTTAAATAATAGTCTTCATACAACTGAAAACTGCTTTCCAGCTTAGTAGATGGTTTGTAGATGGTTTTACAGAAGCACATTTGGGGGTGAGAGTACCCTCTAGTGGGCATTTTTTGTTTTACTTTAAGCAATAGAAACATCAATGAAAGTTTCTTCACAAAACATGATGGCAGTATTGAAAGGAAAAAATATAAATATTTACTGCAGCGCTTAAGAAGGGCTGGTCTAAAGCACAAGAAAAATAAAGTCATGACAATCTTGTTGTATTCAAAAACCTTCAATCTTTCCCCATTATCTAGACAAAGATCAACTGGCATGGGGTTCAAGACCATTGCTAATCAGGTTTCACAACCCTTCCAGCCTTAACCTCAACAACTTTCTTTTAGCTCTACCACACTGGACTCTTCTTTATTCTATATACTGCATTCTTACACTTGAATGTCATTCCATACAACAGCCATCCTACCTCAATACAAATGCTATTTATCCTTAGAGGCCCATATCAAATGCCAGTTGGAATTTCTCTCTTCTTGGTGCCCCTGTGGCATTCTGATCATGCTTCAACCGTCTCACTTAGTACACTTATAGTATACTTACCCAGCAAGCTAGTTTCTGTGTTCCTCAGGAGCAGAGACAGTACCTATTTCTTATTTCTGGTGTTTTACAAGTAGCAGTTGTTGCAAAGATATTTATTGAATGAACAAGACTTGCGCTTATCTGATATTCAATGCCTCAAATAAGAGTTTCATAAAATTAAAATAGAACGTAATTGGAGGGAATAAAATCAAATAGTAGGAAAGACAGTGAATATCAAATAATTGAATAAATTATACCTACAATGTGTACTTTGAAGACAAAAAGAAAGTTTTTATCTTGGAAGTGAAGATGTCAACTTATTCACTGCATTTTCTGGAAGCTACACAGTTGTCCCTCAACATATACCTATTATACTGAGTTGAGAGTTGAGTCCATGATCCCATTTGCAGGAGAAGAATTTGAAATATCTTCATCTTGCAACTAGAAAAGTACTGCTAGCATAGTATCTGTGGATTACTGTAAGATTTAAGAGGCAGGAATTTAAGAACAATTCCAGAGAATAGCTTAAAGTAGAAAAAGTAAGAAATCATATCGTCTGGCTAAAAGTTGTAAGAGAAATAAAGAAAGCACTCTGAAGGCATGGCCGAACTACTGTTAGGCAGGTCTAAAGTAGAGGAACAGAGAAACTAAAAACACACGGCCTTGAGTATAAAGCCTAAGTAATGAACATGAAATGGAGGTCCCAGACACAGGCCTCTGAAGTAAACTCAGCAACGGTTGGGCAAAACAATAGAAAATAAAACTTACCACAGCCACACGAGCAAGAATAACAGGAAATCCAAAGGCAGAAACAACAATTCCAGTAGTGAAGAAATATGCCAGTTCCCGACAGGCACTACTGGTTGCATCTGAGTCATAGGTGACTCTTTTGGCAATGAAATGGGGGATGGGGGAGATGGCGTGGAAAATCAGGACGAATAAGGGCCAGTAAACGCTGTCAGTTGGACCCAGGCAAAATCCAAAAAGAAAAGTAACAGTTACATTTTAAATGAAAGACATACTACTATTTCAAAATCATTGCTATTTTAAATGTTTAGGTCAAAAAATTAATTAATTGTGAATATTAGAACATAAGATGATTTCTACCAGGGATAGATAAGTAGTGATAATTTTAAAATTACTATGTTGGTAGCTTATATTGTGTTAAGAAGCCACTATATAATATATACCCTAGAAACTTTACTGTTTTCTGTACCACTGAGCCACAATTTCTTTAAAGACAGAATTTTAACTTGGTCATTTCTGCCTTCCCTATAGAACATAGTAGAGTGTCTTGCAAATCTAGTTCGGTAAAGATCTTTTGAGTGCACGCATGCTTGAAACCTTTTAAGAGCTTAGAATAAACTCCAAATTCCTTGCCCTAGCCTACAAAGCCTTTATGGTCTGGTATTATCTACTTCTTCCACTCATTTTGTACTCTTTTCCCTTCATTTGCTTAATCTGTAGCCACACCAGCCTTTTTTCTGTTCCTTGAACACTCTGAGCTCATAGCTGTTATCCTGGGGCCTTTGCGCTAGCTGTGCCCCCTGCTTGCAATGTCCTTCCCCATGATCTTCTCATTGGCTGACTCCTTCATACCATGTGATCTAAACTGACAGATTCCTTTCTAAAAGCAGAACTTTCCCTGGCCATCTATTCTAAGGTACCCCAGGTCACCCTCGAACATACCACCCTCTTTGAACTTTCCACACAACACTTATTCCCATCTGATAGATTAGTCTTGATCAAACGCCATTTATCTCCAGGGCCTAGAATGATGTACTCCATTTATACTTGTTAAATGAATAAAATAATAAATAAATTTTAAGTACGGAAGGCATGAAAATAAATATGCTCACTAGTGAAAAGCTTAGATGTACTTTGATCTTCATTATAAGAGCTCACAATTAATAGTGTAATACAAAAACAAAACAAAACTGTTTTCCTCCCAAATTTCAACATTTTGCAATTATAAAAAAAAAATTGCCATCTGGTTTCCAACAGTATTTTCTCTATCAGTACTTCAAAAATAATCTTTTTTTCTCCATCAGACATTTGTTATGCTTCATTTCTTAAGAAAAAAAAAGTCTCTGCTCATTTTTATATATACACTACAATAATAATTCATATCACCACAATACTGTGATCACACAGATACACCCAGACAGCACCTACAAGCAGGAGTTGGGATGAAGACACACTAATGAAAGCCTCCCATTCCAGCCACAGATCTAGGCAACCAAAAGGCAAGAAGGGAATGTGTCCTTCAAGAGGACTCAGGATGGAAACAGTGGATTTGGACCCCCGATTTTAAACTAGAGGGATGATAGTATGTTTCAAGAATCACCAAACAATATTGTGGGAAGTAGCCCTTGGACATTCTCTACTTCAAAGCCCTTCTTTCAACAGTGAGAAAGGAGACACAGAGAGGGGAAGGGGTTTGGAATAGATATGTCACCTGACATATCCACAGCCAAGAACTCTTAATTTTTCCTGGAATACAGTGACAGTTTTGTGAAAAACAATCTGACTCTATGTTTTCATTCATAGTAAGCCACCAATATCCAACTAAGAGAAATATTAATGTACAAGAAACCTTGTTTATATATAAAATGTAAATATTAAATATATACAATTCAGTAAACACATAGGCCAGGGGTTGGCCAACTTTTTCTATAAAGGGCCAAAGAGTAAATAACGAGGATCTGCAAGCCATAAAGACTATCTCAACTACTCAACTCTGCCAAAGATAATTGGCAGAGCAATGCAAAAGCAGCCAAAGATAATTCATAAACAAATGAGCATGGCTGTATTTCAATAAAACCTTTATTACAAAAACAGGTAGCAGGTTATATGTGGCAGTTTGCTGACTTCCAATATAGATGATAATCCTGGTTCACTATCAAGATACAGCTTTGGGAGGCCAAGGCAGGAGGATGACTTGAGGCCAGGAGTTCAAGACCAGCCTGAGCAACACAGAGAGACTCCGTCTCTACAAAAACTTCTAAAAAAAATCAGCTGGGTGTTGTGGCATCTCTAAAAAACAAAAAATTAAAATAAAGATAGAAAACAAACTTATTTGTAGTAGCAGTAATGAGTCATTTTCTTACCTTACAAAGACAGTGTATCACAGAGAATTAAAACTCCTAGATTTACAGTTGGTTGTGGAATAGTGGAAAAACGTTTGGTCAAGGGCGTCAGAACATGAGCTCCATTTCCATGTCTGCCATTTTAATTTTTTTTCTACTTTTTTATTTAAGAGACAAAGTCTCACTCTGTCGCCCAGGCTGGACTGCAGTGGTGTGATCACAGCTCACTGCAGCCTCCAACCCCTGGGCTCAACCAATCTTCCCACCTCAGCCTCCCAACCCTGCTGCAGGCACCATGCCTGGCTTATTTTAGTTTTTTGTAGAATGGGGTCTCACTTTGTTGCCCAGACTGGTCTCAAACTCCTGGCTTCAAGCAATCCTCCTACCGTTGCCTCCCAAAGTGCTGGGATTATAGGCATGAGCCACCACGGCCGGGCTCTGTCACTTACTGCTGTTCAATCTGGGTAAGTCTTTAACGACCCTTGGCTTTGGTTTCCCAGCGAGAAATGAGGATAATAATACCTTATTACATTCCAAAAGCTAGAATAAAGTAATTGCTGTGAAGGCTCTAAACAAATGTAAGTGACCGCTTATATCTGAATCCCTCTTGGGTTTAAACAATTTCTGTAATAGTTGGCCAGGACTGCGGTGATGGATTTGAATTCATCACTGTCATAACAACTCACTTCAATTGGTCTTACTTAACCACATCATCATCATCTTTTTTTTTTTTTGGAGACAAAGTCTTGCTCTGTCGCCAGGCTAGAGTGCAGTGGCACGATCTTGGCTCACTACAACCTCCACCTCCTGTGTTCAAGCGATTCTCCTGCCTCAGCCTCCTAAGTAGCTGGGGATACAGGCATGTGCCACCACGCCCAGCTAATTTTTTGTATTTTTAGTAGAGATGGGGTTTCACCATGTTGCCTAGGATGGTCTCGATCTCTTGACCTCGTGATCTACCCGCCTCAGCCTCCCAAAGTGCTGGGATTACAGGCGTGAGCCATGGTGCCTGGCCTAATCACATCATCTTCTATCTAGTTGTTCAAGCCAATCACCTGGGAGACATCTAAGAACTCTCCCTCCTTGTTGAATCCTGACATCGATGAACAAAACCTGTTGGTTGGTTTGGTTTCCTAACTCACTCTCCTTTTCTTTCCATTCCTACTGCCCCAGCCCTCAATTTTGCTTGATTTATGATAGTAGTCCCCTACTATTCTCCCTGACTGCAGTCTCAGCTCTTTCCTATCTAGTCTCACGTTATGGCAAGAATGACATTTTAACATAACCCCCTCCTCCAAACCCATTCTCAAGATATTTTCCCAGGTCCTACTGTCTGATGTATAAAATGGAACCTCCTCTACACGGCAGGCATATAGAGCCCTAAGTGCTGACTTTTACACTCTTGACTAACCCTTCTTTTGCCACTCCAACTACAATTTATGCTGTACCATAATGTACCATGTGTGGTTTCCTGAAAAGGCTATATACACTTTCATGTCCCCGGGCCTTAGCATACAGCTTTCCTGGTGCCTAAAGTGCTTTTTCCCTAGAGATCTGTATGACCTGCTTGTTGATTTTCTTGACATTTCTTCTCACTTTTTACCTCCTCTGAGAGGCCCTCCCTGACCACTGTCTTCCCAGCTTCTATGCTCTTCATCTTTTGTACCATTTCTACCTCTGACAGTATGCATACTTTTGTTGTTTACTGTCCGTCTCCCCCACTGAAACACAAACTCTGAGAGAGCAGGACCTTTGTTTTCTTATGTCTTAATCCCTAGTTCCCATAACAGTAGCTGGCACATGGGAAGCATTCAACCAACAATGGTTGAATGAAAAAATGTGTAGAATGTTCCCTCTGCCTGGAATGTCCTCCCCTGACTCAACACCCTGAAAAACTCTTATTCATCCGCCTAGTCTTGGCTCAGATACAACCTCTGCCATGCAGCCTTCCCTGACTGTCCCACTGAAACTCAGGTGCACTTTATCCGAGCTCCAGCGTATTGGGCTGGCATCTCCACTGCAGCTGCCAGATTACTGACTAGACCGTTTGCCTGTCTCTCACTCACAAATAGAACTTTACCTCTTTGAGGACAGGACTCTCTCTTCATTTGTGTGTCCACAGCTAGTCCAGAGTAGGTGTTAAACAAATGCTTATGGAATGAATACATCAATTTTTAACAGAGCCCTCTGCAAAAGTACACCTGACCCACAAAGGGACTGTGTTCATAATCTGGGCTCCACTAACTCACTGGTTAGAACTTGGTGCTAAATTGACCAAACTCTCTAACACCCATACTAACAGTGACAAAGACACAGAAAGAGGAATAGTTCTTTTTGAAATGATAACTTACCCATAATCCTCTAAGGCACATCCCAGCATAAGAAAAGTCAGTCCAATAGCCCCACTGAAGGATAATGCCACGAGAGCTGTGAAAAATAAAGCCAAAAGTTAAAGTTCCCACAGTAGAGGCTGTCAGGCACTAGAGGGTTTGGGGAAATGGGGAGTGACTTCTAATAGGTCCAGAGTTTCTTTGGGGGATGATTAAATTTTCTGGAATTAGATAGTAGTGATGGCTGCATAACCTTCTGAATATACTAAAAACCATGAAATCTTACACTTTAAGAATGTTAATTTTATGGTATGTGAATCATTTATCAATAAAAACATTTACTAAAATAAAAAAGAAAGAAAAAAAGGTCCCAAATTCAAGCAAATGTAGCAATTTACTCATTTTATTGAGATTACATTTGACCCGTTACAGACTGCATTATGTGTGTCCCTTTCAAATTCACATGTTGAAACCTTCCCGGCTCCATCCCTCTCACCGTGAGATGCTATTAGGAGGTGGACCTTTGGGAGACAATTAGGTTCAGATGAGGTCATGAGGGTGGGGTCTCCACGATGGGATGAGTGCCCTTATAAGAAGAGAGAAAGTAGAGCACACTCTCTCTCTGTGTTTCTCTCCCTCTGTTCTCCAATGTGAGAGCAGAAAGCAGGCCTGCAAACCAGGAAGCCGGCTCTCACCAGACACCAGATCTGACTGCACCACAATTTTGGACTTCCCAGTCTTCAGAACTGTGGAAACCAAATGTTTGTTGTTTAAGCCACCCAGCCTAAAATATATTTCTTATAGTAGCCCAAACTGATTAAGACAATGACCCATGTCTGCCACCTTAAAATCATAAAGTATACAAAGGTCTCAAGTAATTCCAGTACCTAACCCCTAACCAATGGATGAATTCCCTCTGTATTTGTCACCAGAGGGCAGCCAGTTGGTCCACATAACTTCAGTGAAGGAAAACTCACTACCACCCAAGGCAGGTCATTTAATTCCAACAGCTTCTAAATGTTGAAAGCCCTCCTTCTTTAAATTATATCCAGAACTGCCTCCCTGTAATATATACCTTTGATCATTTTGCCTCCCCAAACCACAGTACTGCAAGTATTTGAAGATTGTTTTCACGTCTTTGTAGGAAACAATTCCCAACTAGTGTCCACTGAATAAAATATGTATTCCCTGTATCTACTGGACACTAGTCTCTGCGGGAGTAGGAACGTATTTGCCCTTGTTGTGCTGCTGAGTGAGAAACAGAGTATCAAGGTTGTTAAAAAATCTTGAGCTCTGAGTCACAAACATGAGTCAAATCTTAACTCTGCCACCATCTGGTCTTATGACCTTGGGTAGAAGCTAATCCTCTGAACCTGATTTCTCACCTGTAAAATGGAAATAATGGTGCCACCTTATTGAGCTTACGGGAATTAAATGAGACAATCTATGTAAAGTGCTTGGCAAAAGGAGGTAGTCAAATAAATGTTGACTGACTCAGGTATCTACTCATTTTAGCAATGTTCTTTGATAAAGGTAGAAATCAAAAGCATAGGAGACTATCTTATCCAAATTTTCTTCTGAAAAAAGTCCATAATACTCATAATTAGTATTAAACTAATTAATTAAGCCAATGAACATTTTTGATTGCTTCCTTTTACTTGAGAGAAGATTTAGAGAGACTCTTTAATAGGAAGGTGCCAAAGTGCTTTTTAAAAAACATCTGAAAGTATACAGATGTTAAGGGACAAAGAAACACTGTCAATTTTAACATATCTTTTTACATTTCCACTCTTTAATGGAAAATGCCCATGTGTGGATGGAA
Organism: Gorilla gorilla gorilla; assembly: GCF_029281585.2. Classification (NCBI taxonomy): domain Eukaryota; kingdom Metazoa; phylum Chordata; class Mammalia; order Primates; family Hominidae; genus Gorilla; species Gorilla gorilla. The sequence continues at coordinate 174,562,761 of NC_073224.2, forward strand.
AGCAAATACCACATACTATTTCATTACAGATGATCTTTTCCTAGCGGGCTTTGCTCCTCTCCTCTGTGCCTGACCATCGGCAGTACCCCCTCCTCCATGAGGCCTGTCAAAGCTAGGAACTGCAGACCTCTTCCTTCTGTTCTGATACCAGTTTCTCAACGTTCACAACCATCTTTCTGTTTGATTCTTTTTGGTCTTTTTTTTCCTCTTTTTTCAGGAATCACATCCTCTGAATCTCTTAAAGTTGGAGTTGACCAAAAATCCAACCCCATCTCTCTTTTCACTCCACGCACTCCTGCTGAAAACTTATGTTCAACCCAAACTCCTACTACCACAAGGGCCCGGCCGCAACTGATGCTCCAGCCCAGAGTAGGTCCTAAAGAACCAGGCCTGTACTTCCACCTCCAGTCTGGACTTCTCTGCCTTGACCGCCAACAAGAACCTCAAATTCAACATGTGTAACACGTGTAAAACCGAACCACTATCCCTACACTTTAAAGGTCCTATCTTAAAGGACTGACACCATGATTGCATTCCACCTTCCAATGAATCAGTAGGTCAAGGTGACTCAATCTCCCAGACTTCTTAAACTCTCTGCTACAGCCCTGGTACAGGCCCTTAACCTCTTATTCCTGCCTCTGTGACTCTTCCAATCCATCCTCTACACAGCAGACAGTGATCTTTCAACTATATATATCACTGCTGCCATCCCTTTGCGGTTGCTTCCACAGCCTACAAGTTGTTCTGGCATGGAGGCTCACCATGGCCTGACTCACTCCGAACTGCCTGTCCAGCTTCAACCCTCACCACTAAGTTCCGGTCTTACTAATATAGCTTAAGTACCTGAAGAGAAGGCATGTTGTTTCATAAGCCCTGCGCCATGTCACGTGCTGTCCTCCCCACTTGGGATATACTCCACCTTCACTCCATGCCTTGCCAAGTGAAGCCGCATTGATCCCTTCAGATTCAGTTCAAGTATCGCCTCTTCTGTGAAAACAGTCCTTTCTCTGGAGCAGGGGAATTCATCCCACCTGCATCAGCTTCCTAGGGCTGCCGTTACAAAGTACCACAAACTGGATGGCTGAGAACAACAGAAATTTATCTTATGATAGTTCTGGAGGCTGGACTTCTGAAATCAAGGTGTCAGCAGCGCCACCACAATCCCTCTGAAGGCTGTAGGGAAGCACCCTTCCTTGCCTCTTCCTAACACTCAGCGGTTGCCAGCATGGTTGCCAACAATCTTTGGTGCTCCTGGCTTTGTAGCTGCATCACTCCAATTTCTGTCTCCATCTTCCCATGGTATTCTCCCTGTATGTCTCTATGTCTAAATTCCCCTCTTCTTATAAGGACACCAGTCATTGGATTAGGGCTCACCTTAAACCAGTTATCATTTTAATTTGATTATATCTGCAAAGATACTACTTCCAAATAAGATCACATTCACAGGTACTAGGGAATTAGAGCTTGAACACATCTTTTTGGAGGACAAAATCCAATCCACCATCTGTTCTCCCACCACATCTGAGCCCAACATAAACACTGACATAGTAATATAATTATTTCCAGCTCTGTCACCCACCAATAACTTCTCATTTATCTTTGTATCCTAAGTCTCTGGCATACAGTAGTTCCTCAATAAAAGTTGAACAATCTGTAAAATGCTTCCTTCCCTTAGTCCGTTTCCATTTCAGACTTCCTTTTTTTTCACTACATCACAATTTTCTAACACATTCACACATAAACGTGATCATGATTTGGTAGTTTCTGATCATGTGTAGTACTGAGACACTACTTTTCATCTGTTTTCGGCATTGGCTTCAAATGGATATATAACACAGTCGACACTCTCCAAGTAAACCATGTTTACTAAACTGATATTAAGTATAAAAGTCAGCCAGAAATAACGATAAAATGTCTGCTGCTAACAGCTCACATACTCGGATAAATTCATAGTGAACAGAGGCGTACTCGTATATATACTATCTACATGTTTATAGCAGATGTTAACTGGGGATATCTTTGGGTGCAAATTTCAAGGATGATATAAACGCCAATATAACAACAAGTCATGCTACTCTATTCGACAGATTAGAAATGGAATGTTTTCCTACCAAAATACAGGAAGCCTTGCAAAAAACCTTTTCCGTCTCGCATTGCTCTGAAGCCATACAGATAAGGGACGCGGTGTTTTTACCAACTGCCCCATGCAAAAAACACATACTACACACACACTGCTTTCTTCTCTGTCCATAAACAGAGAAAACACCGAAGAAAGCAGTATTAAAATTACACGTAATCTACTCTCCACGACTGCGAGAAACACCGTCTTTCCGGGTGCTTTCCATTGACACCCGCCCGCGGTCAACTCTGCCCAGTTGGAAAAATCATTAGGAAAAAGAGGATTAAGTTTCCCAGTGCTAAGAACGCTGGAGACAAAGGGTCCTTTGTGGCAAATAGGAAACTGCGGAGGGGCAGAAAACCAGAAGAAAGGCGTTAGGGTGGCGTCAAGAAGTGGAAACCTTGTTTAAAAACTCAGGAGGGGTGGAGGGCGCCGCTCTCGCCGAGGGCTCCGCCTGGGGAGGGGTCTGGTGCCGCCACTGGAGAGCAGGAAGGCCAGCGGCCTTGCAAAAAGGGCCAAGGCTCCCCCGAAACGCCGCTCCACCCACACCCCAAGGGACGAAGGGAGCGGTCGATTGCCTCCCGACCCAGAGAGGCGGGAAGGGTGGTGAGGCCGTTCCCCAACGGCGCGCGGAAGGCGCAGCCCCAGGCTTGACCAGAACGGAGGTGGCAACCCCACCACACGACGAGCGAGCCGGGGACCGCGATGTACCTTTAACGCCCGCCATGTCTCCCGAGCTGGGGCCGCGGCTGCTTCCGGCTTCCTGCCACGGCCCGGGCAGCCTGCCCAAGCCAGACCGGGAGTCGCCCCGCGGATCCCGAGCCCGCCCCGGCCACGCAGAACCCCGCCCCCGCCGGTGCAGAACTCCGACCTTAGCTCGCAAACGCCGCGCCTGCTGCTCCAGACCCCGCCCCCACCACTCAGAACCCCGCCCCCGCCGGTGCAGAACCCCGCCCCCAGCTCGCAGAGGCCGCGCCTGATAGTTCAGACCCCGCACTCGCTACTCAGAGCCCCGCCCCTGACAGTACAGAGCTCCTCCCCTACCTCGCGAAGGCAGCGCCTGCGGCACCAGACCTCGCTACCGCTACTCAAAGCCCCGCCCCAGACAATGCAGAGCTCCTCCCCTAGCTCGCGGAGGCCTCCCCTGCTGGTCCCGCCCCAGCCCTCACCGGCCCAGAATTCCGCCCCCAACTCTCAGAGGCCGTCCCTGCTGGTCCCGACCCCGCCCCCGCCACCCAGAACTCCGCTCCTGCCAGTCTAGAACTCCGCCCCCAGCTCGCAGAGTCCATCTCCAGCCCTAAGGTCCCACCTGGTCCCACAGAGCTTTCCCAGAGTAACCCCAACCCAGTGCCCTGGGCCCTCCTCCTAGATCCTGAGCCCTCCAAGTAATCCTCAAGCCCGTTCAATGTGGGTTGGGACCTTGGCTCCGCCCCGACCGCGGGCCCAGAGTCTCTCCCCGGCCTCTCAGAACGCAGTGCACGCAGCGGGGGATCCTCCCTGAGCCTTCCTGAGAACGGAGATGTAGAAGGTGGGGAGAGGCAGGAGAGGGAAGGAGGGGAAAAGTTGCAATCGATGGGAGAGGGACACCGACTCACTAACCAGTGTTATGTTCCCTGAGCTCCCAAGTGCGTGCTAGTGTGCGAGTGTGTGCCTGTCTGCCTTCACATGACTGTGGCAGAGGAGAGGCGGGGTACCAGAGGACAGGCCCCTTAGGAAACACTCCTCGTTAAGAACTTTGTATTTGCATAGGTTTCCTTTGCTTAATAGCAACGCTTTACTGAAACTAGCGGGGTTTTTCTTTACTCCCTGGTTTATTTATAGAGACGAAGACCATATAAGCTTTTGTGTCCGAAGCTTTCATGAACCTTAAAAAAAAATAATTAAAAAAAAAAGCTATTATTTTTGTGCCTTGGGGCCTCAAAGTTTGCAGGTAACCAAGGCCAGTTTTTAGATCTCTAACACACAATGGTTTTTAGAGCCATTGTGTACTTATCTTACAGGAATGGAGAGTTCTGTTTTGGCAAAAGCAATCTAGAAGATCACTGAAACAGTCTGGTCCAAATGCTTCATCTTACATTTAAGGAAAGAGGTGCAGAAAGGATAGGACTTGCCTGTCACACAGCTCTTTGGAGGAGGCTGGATTCTGGGCCACTTCCCCTCATTCTAGCTGAGATCCACTCTACCTGATGGTGCGGTCCCTCGTCTCTTGCTTTTTCTCAGTTTTCAAAAGGACTGAAAGACAAAGGAATCTGTGGAAACCTAGCTTCCCCTGGCTACCTGAGAAGTATAAATTCTAACCACCATCATGTGTCGTGATCCTTGCTCAGTTTACTTTTTCAAAATTGCACATTGAGCATGTTACTGTTTCAAGAAATGTCTATTTGTTGATTCAGTGGAGTATTTTTCTAGCTGTCAGTTTATTTTTCTAGCTCCTCTCATTTCTCCTCATAGATGGATGGCACACTCACTGAAAACAGCATTGTAATACCTGACTCACTGCGGATGCTTGGAGATCCAATACTACATACAGTACAGCACTTTTTACTTTGGAGCCTTCAATCTACTCAAGAGCATTGGCAGTGTATGCCACTTTGGTTTAAGGATTATTTTGAGCTGAAGGCAATTAGGAAGAAGCAAATAGGTACAAGGTACTAGAAAAGCACTCTGCCCTCCCTCTATTTGCCAAAAAGCAGGATATAAGTTTACGAAGGTGTACCTCCTGCCTGCTCTACCAGGAAGGACAAAGATTAATCACCAGAGACAATTTTAGACCCCTGTCAGCCTGGAGACAACACAAGAAAAATCTACATGATAAATCTTAGTATTTGGCCTTTATCTGCAACTAATCTCCCATATATTTGTCTTCCGACAATTTGCTGCCCCTAGAGACTCAAGATCCTTTATCTTTTCATTTCTTTAAAAATTTATTGTTCCTTGGCTAATATGCTATATAAACCCAAGTTCTAACCAAATCTTTGAGTTGCTTATCTCTGAGTATCCCCATGTTACCTATATGAACAACGCACGTGTTGATAAACTTGCTTTACTTTTGTTCATCTGTCTTTGGCCAGTCTAATGCACAAGGCCCCAGCCGGAGAACCTAAGATAGGTAGAGGAAAAGATTCTTCCTCCCCTACAAGAGCTTGTTTCCCTATCATATTATTTCTAATACCTATTAGAGCACTCAAGGGAACCTGCGTATCAGACAAGCCCTGGAAGTCTGTGGTTTTTAGCTCTCTTCGTGTAGTGCTAAGCTACTCTCATGGGGAAGATATTCTATGGGGTTAAATTTCCCTCATTCCCCCTTCCATTTCCAACCACCCACTCTGTCTCCAGAGAGCCTAAATAGGGTTTACGGGAGCCTTCCACATCAGCCTGACTCCAGTCCCACAGAAGATAAGTGATTTTAGAGAAAACTGACAACACATCAGAAGCAGAGTTTGGTTTGAGCACCCTAGGCTCAGGAGTAAGATATTGGAAGGTGGTATGAAAGAAAAAGTTGAGGTGTTTGCCCCAGGGTAATGTCTGGAATTTAAAAAATGCTGGGACAGTGTTTGTCTTGAACAAGTTTTCTGCCCACGCCAGCTGTCCTTTCCAGGTTACCAATCACCTTAAAGAGAAAGTTAGCTATTTTGCCATAGGCTTTAACCATCTGAAAAAAATCTGCTTTTCTTTTGCCTGATGTTGCACTGAAAAAAACTGTTCTTCTACTTACTCCTTCCACATTTTCTCAAAAATAAGAGTCATCAAAAACAGAAAGTAAAACCCTAAAAACCAAATCCTTATCCCCAACTTGCCATTGATATGTTACTTGTAAGATCTGTGACCTCTGTCATGCTGCCTAGGACTACAGTGGACTTACTGGGATGAATTTTAATATTCTCTCCTTGCATTCAATAGTCTCGCATGATGAGCTAGGTTTTACTGTCTCTATCTTACAGATAGGAAAACAAGCTCCCAGTAACCAGTGAATAGGGAAGCTGAGATCAAGTCCCAAACTGTTCAACTCTAAAGTCAGATGGTCAGCACTTGTACTGTTCCCCACAGTAGATCTTATGCACCAAGAAGCAAGAATTCTTGTAGTAATTAGAAATAACAGTAACCTCTTATGCTTCACAGGGCATCAAATCCATTCACTGTCTTAATTTTCTCCAGCATATCTATTAGCATCTTGCATACAGTATACACAAAATGTTGGCTGAATTAACAAATATTAATAAGTTTACCATACACAGTATCATCTCTCCCTAGCCTCGGGAAAAAAAAAAATATAGCCTCAAGCTCCAGCTCTGGGTAAATTTCTCCATGCTTTAGCTTCCTGAGGTAAGATTTACAAAAACCTGTCTCTCAGAATCTTTGGGGGAATTAAGTGAGAAAAAAAGTATATAAAACATATATATATATATATATATATATATATATATATATGGTAACACCTAGGGCAGTGCACACAAGATAAATGCCAGGATGTTATATCTACACTGGGGTAGGCTTGCAAGTCAGTGCATAAATGCAAAAATGATGCAACACTAATTGAAATCCGTAAACGTTGGTTTTCCTTCCCAATGCTCAATCACTACTTCTTTTTACATAGCTATTCCCTTTACAGAAACTACGATGCAAACCTCTTTGCCATTTTATGTAGACAGATCTCTGTAAACCCAAGGAGATAAGGAATAAGGACCAAGGTAAACGTAACTTTGGGTTGCCTTTTCCTACTTGTGTCACTCCCTAGAATATGAGGTTTCCATGTAATTCCAGCTCCAATACCCACCTACAGTGATATACTTTGTCTTATTTACTATCAGTAACAATAACAATAATTACTATTTAGTGAGTACCCGCTTGTTAAGAGTTTATATACACAGTTCTTAATTCCTCCATTGCAGGGTTGTTAGAATTCTATTTTACAGGTGATAAAATTAAGACTCAGTTCAAGAAACTTGTCCAATATAAGAGTCTGTAAGGCTTGGCACAGTGGCTCATGCCTGTAATCCCAGCACTTTGGGAGGCTGAGGCTGGAGGATCACTTGAGGCCAGGAGTTCAAGACCATCCTGGGCAACACAGCAAGACCCCATCTAAAAAAAAAAACAAAAAAAAAACAGGCATGGTGGCTCTCACCTGCAGTCCTAGCTACTCAAGAGGGCTGAGGCGAGAGGATCACTTGAGCTCAGGAGTTAGGGGTTGCAGAGAGCTGTGACAGACCCACTGCATTTCAGCCTAGGTGACAGAGCAAGACTCTTAAAAAAAAAAAAAAAGTCTATAAATGGAAAAACTAGGATTTAAACCCAGTCTTGTAATCTCAAACCAACATGTATCACTATTCCCAAAAACCATGATTTATCTTTAGAATAATCAAAATCTGCTACTTGAGCCAGCTTCCCTGATAGGTGTTTCCAGCAGGGAGACTGACTTGTTGCTGCAATAACTATTTCTGGAATTCAAATTTTTTCTTTTGTTGTTGTTGTTGTTGTTTTAGTGAGGCGGAGGTGAACTATTCCTGCAGTTACTGCATTACCAGGCTGATGTGTGGAATGGGTGGGGGAAACTCCTATTCCATCTCCCTGCTCCAAAAAATCCATTTAAAATATTGTACATGGATAGAAGACATATCAGATGTTAAACTGATAAAATTAGATGCTACATTTATTTTAGCCAAAAGGCCAAAAAGCAATTGGAATTCAACTTTTTTGCTCATTCCCTACACAGATTGTGTTTCACTCACGGCATTAGGATTCAACTTGAACATTCTTCCACATGTAGATAGTACAGTGACAGGTCAAATGCTTTTGAATTACAGCATTTGTTTCCAAATAACTAAAATATCTGAAACTTTGTTTCTATGATAAAGTCCCAGACTTCCAGGTTCAATCCTTTTGCCTCAACATACAGATTCATTTTTTTGAAAATCCTTTGATTTTTTTGGCTAGGAGACCAGGATTTCTATGCTAATTTTTTTGAAACATGTATCATGTAGCATAATCAAAATCATGTGTGCGTGCATGCGTGTGTGTGTGTGTGTGTGTGTGTGCTGGGGCAGGAGTGATTACGTATAAATCCAGAAATCCTGTCAGATTACATTTTGGTGCATGCTTTTTGTATTCTCTCCTCATAACTTTCCTTAAAAGTAAATCATGTCAGAAGGTGGCATTCAAGCTCCTCATTGTATTCCTACAAGTACCCAAATAACTTAGATTTATACAAATATTTTTGAACCTTTTAATATACATTACAAATATTTTAGACCAATCACATTTTGTTGTAACATATTTACAAAACAAAAAATATATTACAATAAATATGATGAAACAGTGAATCTGATCAACAACAAGCTTTGTCACAACCAGTTATTTAAAAGGAATGCAAAAACCTGTTGGTCTGCATATATTAAGAGTTTTGAGATAAATAGGGGTCCAGAATTATAATGTATCTGGAAAAGAGATGTGGGGGAAAATCCCCAAATTTAAGTTAAGTAAGATTCTTTCTCATTGCTAATTACATAATGTTTAATGATGTTTTAAACTGTGAACTTTGATGAATTATCCAAACATGATACAAAGCTAATGTAGTTCTATCATTTCAAAATACGTGACATCCACAGAATATCCTTTTAATTGTTATCATTATATACTGTAGTTCACACAATATCTACAAATGTGAATGAGAAAGAAAAACAGGTCACAGCAACATGTCTCACATTCCAATTTTAAATAAGACAAGCACATACTGGATCAAACATTATTTTATAATACGTTAATAAATAACACCTAGTTTGTTATGGTTACCTTGAACAGTTTATGACTGTATATTTAAAAAGAGAACATTTTCTTCGAGTTTCACATTGTCAGTATAAGGTAAAATAAATAATGAACTTTAACAAACAAACAAACAAAACAAAAGAGAGAAAGAGATCTATGTAGAACCTAAAGTATTTTTGACATGCCGCTTTTCCGGTGTAGCTTGCCACAAGAAAGTTAAAACAAAAACAAAAAATGATTGTCTTTTCAAAACAACTTTTAAAAGCTTTTCACAATATTGAGCATGAACCTTTGAAGATTAGCATGAAAATCTTTTTGCCCATCTGCTTTGTGCATATATTTAATATATATGTATAATGCACATTGTATATGTGCACACAAAAGAGATCTACTAAAGTCACAGAATAGCAAACTGCTTACCCCTTAAAATGAGAACCAGCCAACACACTGATCTGAATCCAGCCAGTCTGAGATCGGGAAAGCATTCATTCTTGCTTTGCTTTCACAAATGTCACTGTATGAATGTCGTTCCTGTGGATCCCTAACCACTTTTAAAACAATAAAGCCCACTGTAATAATCTAATGGGTCTAGATTTGCCTTGTGGGGAGGTGGGACCTGGTTCCTCAGAGCAGATACTGACAAGCCATCTGACTGGGTCTGCAGATGAGTGCAGCTCTCTCACTGTGCTCGTGCCATTCCCTTAACTCCTATTCAGTGTTGCCTTCCATTCTCTTACCACAACTGCTCACAAACCTAGAGAACACTGAGTCCATACTAGATATTGGTCCTGATAAGTTGTGAACAGCCCAAACTACTTTACCACCTGTTTCCAGCTAAGAATGTTTTCTTGGCTAAACAAAAGAAGAGCATTAAGCCTTACAGCAAAATTAGATGTTTCATTTAAACCAGGTTTAGAGTTGTTATAGTAGTAAGACTTTTTATTTAATTAATCACAGTTTTCTAAAGGGAAAGAAGGGTAGCAGCCCACCTTCCTAACCAGGAATAAAGATTTCGACATCTTCAGAGTCCCTATTTTCTTTAGCCACCATTTTCATTCATTTTTAGCTTAGTCAGAAAGTTGGTGGTAATCACTGGACTGTAGTTTAATCACTGGACTATTATCACTCCCCACATTTCAAGTTCCTTCATATTTGTTAGTCCTCTTGACCAAAAGACATTTACAGTATTATGCTAAAGGCCTTAGTAAATTTTTACTTAAAAAAAATACCTGATGGTTTTGTTCTTGGAGTCTGCATAAAGCCACTGCTCAAATTATATCTTTCCAAGAAAAATCTAGAAACCATTAAACCATCATATAACTCTATTATCATAACTTTTGCTCATTAATCCTATTCTCAGACAATGTGATGGGTGTTATGCCTTCATGGGTGGTGGCCTCTGTTTTCCATTTCCCCAGGTAGAATGCTGAGTAGGCTCCCCAAAGGGCAGGGTGGAATGCGGTGGTTCTGCAAGGTCATCTGACTAGAAGTTCCTCTCATGCTTCGGATCTTTTATGGTGGGAACTTTGAGAAACCAAACATCCACATTCCTTATCAATGAGAAATTAATTCATGAGTAACTTAATGGTTTAGTACTGAAAACATGTTACTGGAGTTTTTGGTTCATCTGTGAAAACCTCAGAATTGTGACACACACTAAGCATTAGCACAGGTCTGCAGCAGAGATGGAAAAGCTCATAAATTAATATAAGGGCTTTTGGCCTTGGTTTTCAAATTCAGACCAGGCATCATTGAGCTCCATGAAAATCATCTTTGCATATTGTTCATAGGGTTGCCCAGTAGCCTGTAGAGAAAACAAAAACACACATTAGATACCACAGACCAAAATTTCATTAATATTAAATTTTTCACTGCCAATATATGGGCTCTAAGTAATGGAAATGTTTTTCTATTTGGCCATTTCTCCTTTTCAGCCTAATCTACTATATCTGACCCAAATTACCATAACCTCCCCATAATGACCTCCCCCTAGAAATGCACAAGGGTAGTAGTAATCCATCAAGAAGTAGACAACAGAGAGCTTATCAGGCAGCACAAGACGTATCTCTGTTCTCCAGACGTATCTGCCAAATGACAAAGGTTCATGACAGCCCATCTCTATTACTGTTTTTAACTCCCATTTTCCCATTTCTAAAAAGTTCTTTGAGAATCATAATGGGGAATACAGTTTGTGGATTTTTCTGAGCTCTTGTTTCTCCTTCTCTTTTGATTCATCAAAATTCAAGCACTACCATTGCTTCTCATTAATTCTTCTTTTCAGACTAGTACAAAAAAATGTGGAGAGATGAAAATCATATGCATCAAATTCAAGCCTGTGTTCCCAAGTGGCACTTCGGTCATAGCTTCATGTCATATGACTGGTATAGTCTATGTGACAGCAAGATGACTCACTTCTTGCTGAATGTTTCTATGTATTATATGATGATTTCATTTGTCCATGAGTTACTTGAAGTTTCTGACAAGGTAGAGCCCTTAGATGTATATATACTTCAATGAAAACATAAACTGACATAATCAATGTAGTGACAATCAAGAGAGGGCAAATTTAATTCCATTCTGAATATTTTATTGATTCTCACAAATTTTACCAACTACATTCTGAAGCTTTTTCATTACCATCCTAGCTAACTATACTGCTGTATCTCTAAAGGAAAGGAGTTTTCTTCTGTCCAGCTCTTAGCCTGTCCTTACTATTGTAAGCCAGGACACAATTTACTTTTTCTTTTCTTTTCTTTTTTTGGAGACAGGGTCTCACTCTGTTGCCCAGGCTGGAGTACAGTTGAGCGATCTCAGCTCACCGCAGCCTTGATCACCCAGGCTCAAGTGATCCTCCTACCTCAGCCTCCCGAGTGGCTAAGACTACAGGCTTATGCCACCACACCAGCTAATTTTTTTATTTTTTTTGTAGGGATGGGGTTTTGTCATGTTGCCCAGGCTGGTCTCAAACTTGGGGGCTCAAGCGACTCGCCTACCCCGGCCCCCCAAAGTGCTGGGATTACAGGCATGAGCCACCGTACTCAGACACAATTTACTTCTGAGCCCTAAAAATTAATCACTGGGTAAATCTTACTCTCTCTAAATAAGCCCCTGTAATATATAGTTTGATATCGTCTTTCTCATTTCATAAAGTATAACTATTTGTTTAAATATCTGATTTTAGCTCATTGACTTAATTTTATTAAAAATAGGCCATATCAACCAGCACATTTAAAGTAAAACACATACTCATAAGATAATGAAGCAAGGACCTGACAAGTTACACAACAGGGCAGGTTATACCCACTTTATCTGGGTGCACCACCAGGACAGCCTTCCTGTACACCTTCTTCACCTGCTCTGGTGTTACCAGGTCTGCCATGCCAACTGGTTTCCACTTGGTCTCCCCAGCCCACAGTACGGTATGCATCGTGGAGAGAAGGGCTCTGATATTTCTTTCTTTGCCTTCAATCCATTCCAGAATCTGTAAACACAAAGGGGATTAAGAAATTCAAATGCTTACTTACTAGTTCAGAAGGTTTCCACTAGGACTCTAGAAACCCCTTCTGCTCCAGCAACATCAAAACACTTAGGGCAACCTGTATAATCCAGGCTGTTTCCTCCACCTGGAATGCTTCTCCTCCTCAATCTCCTACCTTGTCTCCCTGGTTAACTCTATTATCTTTCAAAAGGATGCTGAGAAATTTCACACTGTTAGACTTTGAAAGTTTGAATTCCTTTCTCTCCCATCCCCACCCCCAGAGTTATACTCAATATAAACTCCATGAGGGTAGATACTGCACTAAGTAAGTAAACCTTAAAAAAGGGCCAAACTTCTCTGGGCCACTCTACCTTAAACATATTTCTACCATAATATGTACCACACTTTATTGTAATTGTGTGTTTCTCTTTGCCTGCCATTAGGCAGAGCTGTTTGAGGAAAAGTATTATTTCTTATATATCACTGTATCTTGGAACCAAATAAGAAACCTGGTGCAGAACAGAACTCAAAAAGGCTTGTTACGTGAATTGACCCATTTAGCCATTTATTTGAACTATGAACATTCACAGTTTGAACAAATGAGGTGATTAAGTCAGAGGGATCATAAAACTGTATCAGCATTGAGTACCTAACAGGAGTTCAGCTAAGTGAGTATTGCCGGATGACTGGTTTAGTCACATTAATGACAGCTACCCTCCCAAACAATTACATACCCTGTACCAATTAAATAATCAAACATGGTTTAAATGAAATAAACAGCTTTCTTTTATAGGAAACTGTCCGAATTTGCCTAATGAACAAAGGTTATTGAGATGAAGCACAAAGTTTTTGGAAGAAATATTAAGCTTCTGTGACACTGGGTGGAGTGAAAAACATGCAAATGAAAGACCCTACATTGTACTAAAAAATGTATCAAAGAATCTAAGTTATATTAGATGTATATTATATATATCTGCAACAAATCTGTCAGGAAATTATACAGTACAGTGGTATATGTTTTCAGAATGTGTTAAGATTGACTTGCCGTTCAAGTACTGGTTTTGCAGATGCTTTAATACAGAGACAGATTACATCCTCCTCTTTCAGTTTGTTGCAGTATCAGCATATTTAGTATTTTGTCACATAGGAACTCAACCTCTCCATCTGTGAAGAGCATTCCAATTCTCTTGATCTTTACAAACTCTTCCAGACCTCATACCACTCATCAACAGAACCACCCTCTGTTTCCCAGCTAATCTGCATCCGCCTGTCCATACAACATCTTCATCTATGAAGTTATGTGGTTTTTTTTCAGCTGTGAAACAAAGGGGTTAGATTCGCTGAACTGCAAACTTAAAAAAAAAAATGCTGAAACATACTAAAACAGTATGTTGATTTGAGGAAAAAAGTATGTTGATTTCATTTGAGGAAAAACCTCAAATCTAATTTTACCTAAACCTCCAGAATCAGAAAGAGAGAAAAGTGGAACTGCTTTGGTTAAAAGTAGAGGGAGACAATGGGGAAGACAGGAGCCACACTTCCCTCAGCCTTTCTCTCCTCTACTTTCCAAAGCTCCAGGTCTAATGTTGCAGGAATTGGTAAGTCTCAGGTACATAAATATTTCTCTATCGGTAGAGAAAAGATCCTGGGGGCTTCAGTCAATCTGGTTTAATAAAAAAGCTCTCAAGGCAGAAAGAGAAAACATAAATAATGCATTCTTCTTACCAGCAAATTCTAATGACTCATCTTTAGAATGTGAATGCCATCTGAATAACAAAATCACCTCTTAGAAAGTGCCACTGCTCATTTGAACAGGCAAACAAAAGAAATCTATATTGCCATATCATGGAATAACATTTATTTTATTAAAGGAAGTAAACAGTGTGTGCAACCTCCTCAAAGCTACTTTGCTATTAAAGGGCACAGCTGTACTCAAATCACAGCTGCAAAGACCAAATGAAATAGAGTGGCCACCAGAAATCTACTATCATGCCTTTTATAGGTGATATGGTCTGAATGTATGTATCCCCCCAAAATTGCTATGTTGAAATTCTAACTCCTGAGGTGATGGTATTAGGAGGTTAGGGCTTCCTATTGGGAGGTGATTAGTTCATGAGACAGACCTCTTATAAATGGGATTAGTGCCCTTATGAAAGAGGCCTGAGCAAGACCTCTTTCTTCTGCCTATGAGGACACAGGGAAAAGACCTCCATCCATGAACCAGGAAGATGGCCCTCACCAGACACCAAAATGGCTGGCACCTTGATCTTGGACTTCCCAGCCTTCATAACTATGAGAAAAAAAAAAATCCTGTTGTTTATAAGCCACCTAGTTTATGGTATTTTGTTATAGCAGCCTGAATGGGCTAAGACAATAGGTTACTCTCATGGCGATAGCTCCATACACATGACTTTATCACATGACTTTGTCATATAGGATAATCAAGCTGCGTCAGGGGCCTCACTCACCTTTAATTTCTCAGGATCCATTTCCTTAGCCATTTCCTCCTTTCTCATCTCAGCTATTGTCCGAGGCCCCTTTTTGTCTTTGTGAGCATTGAAACCTTGACCAGAGAGTAGGTCTTCAAAATCAGCTGCTTTTTGTTTCCCTTCTGCAATGTAATTTTTGAAAATCATTATAGTTTTCATTCTTAAACATAATACTGTATCATTATCTCACAGCATCTGGAGTCTTCAAGGTGTTTTTAATATGCATTCAGTCCCTTAACCCTCATGCTTGCTTACCCTGTGAGTAGGTAAGAGACTATTGCATCCATTCTACAGATGATGAAAATGAATCTGTCCAGAATCATATATGTGGCAAGGTTAAAACTGGAGGCTGGATCATGAAGCCAAATCCAATTCCATTTCCACTGTACCTTCTCTTTAGATGAGGAGGGATACTCATTATCCCTCCAGATTATAACTAACTCATATCAGTGTTGGCACTGGGATCTCGGTTTTGGTACTTGAAATTCATGCATGCTACCACTTCTCTGCCCACATTCTGTTGATATTTTAGTCAATCACTTTGCTCTTTCTCTCCAAGTCTGGTTGTAGCCTCTTAATCTTTCTCAATTTGTTTGGAGAGGCAGCCGAGCATGGTGGCTAGGAACAGAGACTTTGGACCCCAACTCCCTGGGTTTGAATTCCAGCTCTGCCACTTATTAGTGATGTAACCTGGGCAAGTTACTTATTATCTCTGTTCCTCAACTTCCTCATCCATAAAATGGGGATGGTGTTAGGAATATTACTCACCTTATGGACTTGTTTTGAAAATGAATTAGTTAACATTTAAAATGCTTAGAACAGTGCCTTGCTATCTAAATGCTTGTTAAAACAAAATAGAACCAAAACATAACAGTCCATACAGTCGATTCAAATCAACCAAAATCAGTTTTTGAGTTGAAAACCATTTGCTATCTCTATACTGTAAAACATACACATACCTGTTTTTGCACACACTGAAATGTAAGTGCTCTGAAACTAGGGATTTTGTTTCTTGTTCCCTGCTGCATCCTCAATGTTTTCTACACTGAAGATGCTCCATAAGTATTTGCTGATTGAAGTCACTCGCCCTACATCTATCTACTCAAAAATGGAGGGGAATTGGCATGACTCTATGGAATTGTCCAGGAAATATCCCTGCTAGTCAAGAACAAACATGTTACATATCCCCGACAACTGAATTCCTAACATGCTGGTGTTGTGAGCACCTGTGTTCTAGCCAGTAGAGTGTAGCAATGAAGGGCAGGGGTTCTGGAGCCAGATTGCCAGGGTTCGAATCCTGGCTCTGTCGCTTATAAGCTGTATAAACTTAGGAAATTACTTCATCGATCTGTGTCACAGCTTCCTATGATATGCGGTTGGTTTTGAAGATTATAAGAAATAATACAGGAGTCCCCCCACTTATTCACAGGGGGTATGTTCCAAGACCCCCAGTGGACACCTAAAACTGCAGATAGTACCAGACCCTATATATACAGTACTCTTTTTTTTGATCTGATAACCGAGATGGCTACTAAGTAAGTAATGGGTGGGTAGAAAATACAACATAGATGTGCTAGACAGAGGGATGCTTCACATCCTAGGCAGGATGGAGTAAGACAGTGCGAGGTTTCATCACGCTACTCATAATAGTGCACAATTTGAAATGTATGAATTGCTTATTCCTGGAATTTTCCATTTAATATTTTCAGACTGCAGTTGACCTCAGGTAACTGAAACTGCAAATAAAACCACAAATAAAGGGGGATGCCTGTACATGAAAAATGCTTAGGATAGCACCTGCCATACAGTAAGGACTCAATAAATGTTAGCTACAGCTATTAGGAAGAGCAGAAGAATTGCCTTTCCATGTTCCATAGAGAGAAAGGCCTCTTCCCTCACCATGTTCCTATGTACTTCATTGGAGGGTCTGACAAAATCAGCTGAAATATAAAATGTACCAAAATAGGCTTTTAATAAACTCAAATCTAACCATCCTTCCTATGCAAAAATATTACTTTTCACTCATTGTCAAGATCCTATCCAGAGTATCCTCCAGCCTCAGGTGTTGGTACCATCATAGGTACCCCGCTGATCTCAGGAATCCACCAAGCAGAGCATAAGAAAGACCAAGTTTTCCAAGACACATACAGTCCTCCAACTGGGACCAAAGGGCAAATATGACCAATGTGCTTGAAAGATTCCCCAACTTTTTCTTCCACTTCCTCTTCCAAAGGAATAACAGCTTTAAGATCCATCTACCTCTCCACTCATATCCCTTCAACATTCATTTAGTGCCTACCCTATGCCAAGCACTATGCTAGGTGCTAATGATACCATGGCAACTAAGACACAGTCCCTGCCCTCCGTCTGGTTCCAGTCTGGAGATAAACAGACAAGTGAGCCCACAGTCACAAAATGGTATAAAAGTTAGGAGCATAGTCAACCTAGGAGCCTCCAGGTACAGCGTTGGGGGTAGGGATCATGTTGTATCTCTACAACTATAAGATTCCCTCAGAAACTACTGAATTGAAACTACCCAGAAAATACTGTCACCTTCAGAGAGACACATTCAGGCAGTGTGACAACATAGATAGGCTGCCCTATAGCTAGGTCCCATACCATTATCCTTACCCAAATTACTTGATCCTTTCCCACGTTCGTTCTGGCCCCCAGGCATGGCTGAGAAGCTCACGTTGTAGTTGGGTCGGTTCTGGGGAGAGGAGTGGGGCATGCTGGGCTGAGGTTTAGGCTGTGGCTGCTGCCAGTTGTAGGCACCTCCCTGCTGCCACCCGCCACCCATAGGCTGGGGAGACGCCTTCTGTGGCGAGCTGAGAGGCGGGAATCCTCCACCCAATCCAGTTGGTGTGGTGGGTTTGCTGGCAAATGAAGAACTACCTAAAGAAAAAAAGAGATAAAGAAGGTAAAACTATTTTGAGTGGCCTCTAACTCTTGTGTCTTAAGACACTGTTTGCGGTGGCTTTAATAGCCATTCCCTTGACTGACAGCATAAGTAATCTTCCTAATATAGATAAAGCAATTGCAGGCATACATATTATTTCCTTAATCCCCACAATAACATTTCTAGGTATGTTTTAATGGCCTCATTTTTCCTTCAGATGAACAAACTGCAGGTCAGAGCAGTTAAGTGATTTTTCTCAGAGGCACACAGCAAGTAGCTGAGCCGAGACTTGATTCTGGATCTTTGCCACCAGGTCAAAAGAACCCTGGCTCTTCCCACTGTGCCATCCTTCCCCACCCTTCCATCTTCTGAGCAGATTCTGTTTCTTCACTAGAATAAAATTTAAAAAAACTACCAAATGACAAGAATGGGGAATAAAACAGTAAGTCCACTCATTAAGGTGCTACTTAAACTTCAATTATTAGGATTAATCATTTTTTGTTATAAAGCATGGTTAGTGCCCAAGAGTAAATAAAGATGTTTTGAAATTTCACACGTAGGTTTTAACTTCATACTACTTGCATTTCACTGAAGGAGAGCAAAAACAGTCAACATTCTGATAACTTTAAACAGGACAAAGGATCTTATTCAAGCTTTGAAAATGATGTTATTTTGTGCCAGGAATTTAAGTAGAATCTTGATTCCATAATCTCCAAACTTTTAAGCACTCACTGCATACAAGCTGGGCTATGTCCAAAATATGAAAACCAGCTGTGGCTTGCATTTAAAGAGGTAAAATGAGAAACTGAAATGTGCTGATCTCCAAAGACCCTTTCATGTAAAAAGTCTAAAGTAACAATAATAAAATAACTAATATTTATATAGCTCTTTAGAGTTAACAAAATGTGTTTATGTACATTACTGCTCAGATCTACACAACACTCTTAGGAAGTAAGTAGTATCACTGGCTCCACTTTAAAGACAAGGAAATTAAGGCTCAGAGAGGTTTCCTGATATACTCATGATCACACAGCTAATTAATGGAGCTGGGATTAGACTATGTGCATCCTACCTCCAAATGTCATGTTCATTTACTGCACTCAGTAATCCTTAATTCCTCTCCTAATTGCTAAGCCTTTCACTATAACTCATCCCTTACTATCTCTTCTTTCTATAGATACTTTCCCTATTCTGATCCTGGGGCTCCACTTTCCTTCCCTGCTGGAAATGCATCATGATCACTGGACTTACCATCAATCTGAGTTTGAGTCTCAGCTCTATCATTCATTCTTGCATTCGTTCTTCATTCATTCATACATATATACACTAATTCACCACTATTTGATGAGCATTACCAAGTGTCATGTACTATGCTGGGCACTAAGAATATAGCTGAAAACAGGATGTAGAGAATCTTTGCTCTTCTAAAGCTGGGTAAAAAAACTCACTCCTTTGAGCCTGAGTTTCTTCATCTGTTTAATCAAAACTATGTCTATATCACAGGTATACTGTAAAGACACAACAACTATAGGAAAGTATTTCACAATTAAGCAAACAAAGAGACGTTAGATATTATAAAATAATGTAAGCTCATATGCTAATAAGCACACGCCTGGTACATCTTCAGGGCTCAATAAACACTTGGTGATAGGAAAATGTAATGACAGGGCTTGTCTTAAAGCTTGGCATTGCCCCACTCATTCCATAACTAGCAGCATGAATTCCTTCTTCCTATGTCCCAGAGCCCTCCTGCCAATAGCACGGGAACATACACCTAAGACTTGGTATTCGTTCTACACTGGGGTTTCATTTTATATTTAAGGAAGCTTACTCTGTTCTGAACATATGTGTTTTTTTATTTTAAAATTTGGTAAATATGGAAAAGCCTAAAGAACTAAGAAAACCTTGCCATATGCCTACCACACTGTCAGTTATTCATTCATTTAGGAAACACTATTGAGCATCCTCTAGATGCCAGGCTGCAGATACAGTGGTGAAAAAGCAGACGCTGACCCCGCACTCATGGGGCTCATCAACATTGCAGGACTCTCTGATGTCTACCCTTCTAGAATATTTTCTCCCCAGGCTCAGCAAGTCTAATTGTTAATGCTATTGAAGCAGAGAACTTACAGAAATACAAAGTGGTAGCTAAATCCAGAGACCACTGCAATCCTCATTAAAAGCAAAGCAGTAGTTCTCAACCTTGATTTTGCATTAGAATTACCTGGGGAGCTTTTTAAAAAATGCTCCATCTTGTGTAGCCCCTACAGTACCGGATATTTTACATTTGATTAAAGTTTCTTCCTCCCACTGTAGTGCAAGTTTCAAAGAACAGGAATGTCATCAGCTTTGATTCTTTATTACATCCTGAATGCCTACCACATAGTAAGTACTCGACAATACCTGTGAAATGAGGGAATTAATGCTCAAGGGTAGAAAACCATTGACTGGATGAACTGAACTGATACCCCTTCCCACACTCAGCTACATCAACCTCTAAACCTTTTATGAGTGCAAGCTCCAGAGCTAGACTTCTTGGTGTTGAAAGCTTGTGATTTGTGCATGTTACTTAACCTGTTGTGTCCCTGTTTCCTCATCTGTAAAACGAGGATTATAACAGTCACTACTTCAAAAGATTATGAGGAAGATTAAATGAAATGATATATGTAAAACACTTTGAGTAGTGCCTGGCACATAGTAAGGCCCCAATAACTATTAACTGTTATTTTTATTGTTTTCATTATTTGACATTATATATTTGTTAATTTATTATTTGATTCCCCTTCTATAATGTAAGTTTTATTAAGGCAGGAGTTTTGTTTTGTTTGGTTATTTTTTTTTACTAAAACAGTCCTAGCACCTAGAAGGCACAAACGTGCCTTAAATACTTGTTGGATGAATAAATGCATTAAATGCATTAAAAATAAATAATAAATGAGATTTTATTGAAGTAAAATTTCATCTGATATAATATTACTTTAAAATTTGAAATTTTCAGTAAGATACAAAGAAAGGTGGAGAAGAAAATGACTGCATAAAATAATTTTGAGAGTTTTTAAAAGGGAAAAACATCTAAATAGTACAGAATGGAAGATAAAGATGCTGACACAAGTTACAGACAACAATGGTAGCCAGGCTCACATTCCCTCCATCTGGCTCCAAATGCCTCAGGAGGGCTTTCTGAGATCACAGCCTATCAATATAGCCAAGATAAACCTTTGTGTCAGGGCTACCCCACCCTTATTTAACAAATCTGCACTGCCCTAGAGGAGGAAGGAAAAAGGAGGAAGAAAATGTTTCAGAACATAGTAGTCCAGTGAACCCCTCCTTGAAAACAGGCTCCTTGGTGAAATCAGTTTGAGAACTCTGGATACTGTGTCCCTCTTAGTGGTAATCAAAATCCACTGAAACCAGTGCTTCCCAATCTCACTTGCTCTCAGAACACTTATCCTGTAACATCTATTAACATATGGTGAAAATATTCTGGAAATACGATACTTGAGTCTATTTTCTGTATAGAATTTTACAAATTGACCAGAGAGCACCACAGTTAATGGAGAGAAGGGGAACGGTGTGAAGATCTCACAGGTAACATCACCGCATCACAGTAAGTGTTCTGCAAGGTTGGCATCATGTGGCACAAATCCATCTGACGAGCCCTGTCTCATACTGTTTCCCTACGCATTACTTTTGCGCAGCCAAACTCTGTTGCCATGAGCCCCTGAAAGCTCTAACTTTATTCATGCTACATATCCAGATTTAGGCACTGGAGAAATGAATCAATAAAGATGATTTCTAACCCCACATCTGATTCTCGCTTTCCTTTTTTAAAAAGCCAATCTCAGGTTTCAGAGGATAGCTTAAGAATACACGCTATTTGAGGTTCTAGGTGACAATACCAGCTTGCTGTAACACCAAAGACTGAGATTTGAGGCTTTATAGCTATAAATAAATGTTATTTGTATCTTGATCTTCTGAGTTCGTACCTAGTGTCCCAAGGTCGGCAAAAGGATCCAGAGTCTGGGGTTTGTTTTGATGGGTGGGAGTACCATGCGAGGATCCGGTTGGGCTGGTGGCAGCTGACTTGCTTCCCATTCCAAAGCCTCCTGAAAAGGAAATAAGGTCATTGAAAATGAGTTAGTTGTTTGAGGCTGAATTCTGAAATTCAGAATTCCAGAGTTACTGTTTATTTGTCTCCTAGGCAAATTAGGACAGGGTTTGAAAATGTCTAAGAAGTTGCTAGACCCTGTTTCCCTGACCTGGGTGAATGGT
Source organism: Gorilla gorilla gorilla (assembly GCF_029281585.2). Classification (NCBI taxonomy): domain Eukaryota; kingdom Metazoa; phylum Chordata; class Mammalia; order Primates; family Hominidae; genus Gorilla; species Gorilla gorilla. The sequence goes on from NC_073224.2 coordinate 174,584,777, forward strand.
GGCCTTGAACAAGGACAGACCACAGAAAAGACAAATGCTGTCTCCAGGCCACAAGTGTGAACTATTATTTCCAGTGTTTGTTTTATTTCCAGGTCCTCATGTCACCTGACTTCACTCTTTCCTATAAGATTCAAAGTTAGGTCTGGATCTGGATTCTGGCTTTGCCAATTCCTGAGTGACCGTGGGAATCTTGCTTAACATCTTTGAGCTTCAGCATTTTACCATTAGTTTTAAAAAAGAGAAATAATATGAAACCAACATCACAGGCAACAAAAGAAAAACAAATGGGACAATTGTCAAGCTAAAAACTGCTGTGCAGGGAAGGTAACAATCAACAGAATAAGAAGGCAACAGGGTAAAAAGACTCATCTCTCACCATATAAAAAAATCAGCTCAAAATCCATTAAAGATTTAAATGTAAGACTCAAAACTATGGAATTACCAGAAGAAAACATACAGATGAATACCAGAAGAAAACCAACAGACGTATAAAACCAACAGATGTATAAAAAAATACTAACAACACTAATCATCATAGAAATGCAAATCAAAACCAAAATGACATATCACCTCACTCCTGTCAGAATTGCTATTAAAAAAAACAAAAAACATGTTGGCAAGGATGTAGAGAAAAAAGGACACGGTGGGAATGTAAATTAGTACAGCCATTATGGGAAACAATTTGGAGGTTCCTTAAAATATTAAAAATAGAACTGCCATATGATTTATCAATCCTGCTACTGGGTATATATCCAAAGGAAATCAAGTCAGTATGTCAAAGAGATATCTGCACTCCCATGCTTACTGCAGCACTATTCACAACAGCCAAGATATGGAATCAACCTAAGTGTCCATTAATGGATGAATGGATAAATAAAATATGGTGTATATACACAATAGAATACTACTGAGCCATAAAAAGGAAGAATTCCTGTCATTTGAGATGACATGGATAAACCTAGAGAGCATTATGTTACGTGAAATAAGCCAGGCACAGAAAGACAAATACTGCATGTTCTCATTCACATGTGGAAGCTAAAAAAGTTGGTCTCATAGAAATAAAGAGTAGAATGGTGGTTACCAGGTGCTGGGGTGGTTGGAGGTAGGGCAGGGATGAGGAGGCATTGGTTAAAGGATATATTATTACAGCTAGAAAGGAGGAATAAGTCAAGAGATCCATTGTACAGCATAGTGACTCTAGTTAACGATGATCTACTACATTCTTGAAAAATCCAAAGAGAATGGATGTTAAATGTTCTCACCACAAAAATGATAACCATGTGAGGTAATGCATTTGTTAATTAGCTACATTTAACCATATCACAGTGTATATGTACTTCAAAACATCATATTGTACACGACAAATACATACAATTTTATCTGTCAATTTAAAGAAAAATCTTTTTTTGAGACAGGTTTCTCACTCTGTCACCCAGGCTGGAGTGCAGTGGTGTGATCTCGGCTTATTGCAGCCTCAACCTCCTGGGCCTAAGTAATTCTCCCATCTCAGCCTCCCAAGTAGCTGGGACTACAGGCACACACCACCATACCTGGCTAATTTTTGTATTTTTGTAGAGATGGGGTTTTGCCATGTTGCCCGGACTGGTCATGAACTCCTGGCCTCAAGGGATCCTCCCACCTCAGCCTCCCAAAGTGCTGGGATTACAAGCGTGAGCCACCATGCCCCAGCCAAAAAAAAATTTTAAATTAAAAACAGAAGGAAATCCTGTCACATGTTACAACACAGATGAACCTTGAGGATATTATACTAAGTGAAATAAGCCAGCCACAAAAGTCAAATGCTGTATGATTCTACTTATGGGAGGTATATAAAGTAGTCAAACTCATGTAGAAGGGTGGTGGCCAGGGGCTGGTGGAGGCAGAGGTAGGGAGTTATTTAGTGAGTGTAGAGTTTCAGTTATGTGAGAAGGTCAGTGGGGAGGTGGGTTCGTTCTGGGGATCTGTTGCACAACAAAGTGCATGTAGCTGATAATACTGTATTGTACACTTGGAAATTATTGGCAGGGTAAATGTTATGTTGTGGGGAAGGGGTTGCTACAATAAAAAAAGGAAACAGCAACTGCTTCAGAAAGTTGTTGTGATAAGCCCATTGTGTATGTGTTTGTATGCGCACGCGTGCACTTAACTTGCTCAATGTCAGGAGCAGTCACACAAGACAGCTCCATAAATGCCATAGTGGTCATGAGGAGGAGACCTTGTTGATGACAGACAAATCCCACCCTGAAGTAAGTACTTTTTAAAGAAGGAAGAATATTCACATTTGTCAGCATCTACAGTATGCCAGAAATTCTTATATAAGTTTTTTTTATTTAAACTTACACAACTATGTGGGACCAAAATTATTATCCCCATTGTTCAGATAAGAAAACTGAGGCTCAGACTTGCCAAAAAAACCCAAGAGTTTCTAAGTGATAGAGTCTGATATATATTTATATCTGTCTGATTCTATTATCAAGATAAGACATTCAGCAAATGAAATTTAGAAAAGTTAAATGGTGTATGATAAGTAGCACTATCATGTCGTCAAGTGCATTGGGAAAAGCTCTTCTAGAATATGAATCTTTAGGAAAAAGTGACACAAATTACACAGGTAGGCCACAATACTCTGTGAGTACTCACTTCATCTTGGGTAAGGATTATGCTTTTGCAATTATATAAATGTGTACAGAAAATAACCTGCATTTACCTGGTTTAGCATGCCAGTCCCAACCTCCAGAAACATCTGGCTGAATGTTCACAGCAGGCGTACTAGAAGCTGCAAATGGGGAAAAGAAAAAGAATGAGAACAAGAGAGCTCAGAACCCACTTTTCTGAGTTCACACAGGATAATGCCATTCCATCCCTGAAGCCTGCATGGCCCCAGCAAGATCCCAAGATATCCACTCCTCCTTCTGAGTTCTTGCCACACTCTGCAACACTCAATATGTTCTGCCTTCACCTCTGGTTGTTCACATGAGGCTTGACAGAAACTACATATTATTTGTCTCTGCTCCTTCTTTGTCTCACTTTGGTTTTACCTCCATATCCACACACTTTGAGTTATCACTGAGCATGTGTCTGTCTCCATTCAATTGTCAGTCCCTTGAAGTCAGGAAAGAACTATCTTATGTGTGTGTGTCCCACCTCTAAATTTAACACAGAGTCAGTGTGCAATAAGAAAAGGGGGAAAACACCTTAAGCTCAGTTTACCTTTGCTAAGCATTAAGTATAGAAGCATAATCCACTTAAAACTGACATTTTGTTTTCTCCTCTGCTGTGACATGAGTTGAGAATAATGAGTCATGCAGAACATGTACTGGGCACTGGCTATACATCATCACTATGCTGGTTGTCAGGGATGTGTCTATGGTACTCAAAATAAACTCATTACAGCTTCAGAATAAATCATTCTGACCCCCCCTCAAAGTTCCAAACATATAATTTAAAAGAAATATTTGGCTAAAAAGAATCAGGTGGCCGGGCGCGGTGGCTCACGCCTGTAATCCCAGCACTTTGGGAGGCCGAGGCAGGCGGATCACCTGAGGTCAGAAGTTCAAGACCAGCCTGGCCATGGTGAAACCCTGTCTCTACTAAAAATACAAAAAATTAGCCGGGCGTGGTGGTGTGTGCCTCTAATCCCATCTACTCGGGAGGCTGAGGCAGGAGAATCGCTTGAACCCGGGAGGCGGAAGTTGCAGTGAGCCAAGATGACGCCATTGCACTCCAGCCTGGGCAACAAGAGTGAAACTCCGTCTCCAAAAAAAAAGGAATCAGGTGTACTAGAGGAATACATGTGCGTAGTAAGTTTTTTATACATCTATAAAATCTATATAGGAAACAGGATGCCATGATGAAGAATTTCTTTCTGAGGCACCTCTAGGTTTTGCCCACACAAATTAATGATTAAAATGCAAATACTAAACTGACATTGCAACTGGGATTTAAAACACACACACACGCACACACACACCCCATCACCACCAGAAGACATCAAGATTAGCATTCCAAACCTTTTATTTCCTTGTTTTGTTTACTTAGTACCAACCAAGTCATCCAGTACCTTCCCATCATTAAGTTAAAAAGGATATGCCATTATCAGCAATAATAATTCTTTCTTTTCTATTTCTCCCTTCTATTTTTACACAGTAACCCATTCCACTGAGGTGGAAGTTAGACGGTTTTGCCAATACGTTCTATCTGATTTCCTTTAAGCTCTGATCCTAGACTTACATCCAATTAAGATGCAGAAGTAGGTATCAGAACTTCAACCTTATTGCTAATCAAACCCACAAACCCTTATGACTACCTACCACATGCAAGGCACCACACCAGGGGACAGAGACTGAAAGATGCATTATCTATCCTCAAGAAACTTAAGGTCTGTTAGAGAAACAGGAATATATTTTTTCAAAAAGGTAATTACCTAATATTTTAGTCTCTATTTTGCCTTTTATTATGATTATTTATTTGTTCTTCCAACATCATGTCCCAAGTGATTATTCTCTTCAGAGTAGATGTTCAATAAATATTTGTTAAGCCCAAAGGCAGTATTTTTTTTATTTTCACAAGAGATTGGCGACGCCTTGCAGAAACCCGGGGGAAGTACCCCGAGGATTTGCAGGTGGGCAATCTGACCTCCCAAAGCGGACATCTGAGTGTCACCTATATTCTGTCCTATGTGAAAACGGTGAGTTGATTCAGTAACAGTGAAATGATCACTGCTTTCCCAACAAGGAGAGGAGAAAATTCTTTCCACTCACTAGTACAATACAGGCCAAAATGAGAAATGTAACCACAAAACAAAGGAGTACCAACTGGCCTAAACTGGGTGATAAACATCATGTTCTAATCAGCTCATCAGAAACAGAAAACTGGATCCAAAACTGCCAAGCTGCCAAGTATGAACACCCATGTCCATAGGACACAAAGGGTAGTACTCTTATTAAAACAATAATTTCAAAGTATTAAAATCAGGAAAACATATAGCCTTATGACACTATCACTGTGCATCAAAGAAACTTTGATGGGAAAATGAGTTAATTCATTTTATATTTAATATTGGAAAGATAGATAGCACCTACCATGTGCCGGTAATTCTTTTAGGCACTATGGATGCATTAATGAACAAAACGAAATTCCCTGCCTTTGTGGAATTCATGTTCTAATAGAGAGAGATAGATGACAAAAAAATGTAACACATAAGTTAATTACTGCATATACTGGAAGTTACTAAGCACAACAGAAAGGGGAATGTAGAGTAGGGCAGGGAGATGAGTTGCAATTTGAAATGGAGGAATCAGAGTAGACTCCACTGAGAAGGTGACATTTGAGCAAAGACTTGAAGGAGGTGAAGGACTTAGCTACGCAGATGCCTGGGGAAGAGTATGAGGCAGAGGAAACAGCCAGTGCAACAGCAAAGAGGCCAGTACAGCTGGAATGCAGAGAGTAAAGTGGGAAAGAATGGGAAATGAGGTCACGGGCACTGAGACGCTAAAGCATACAGAGCCTACACAGGCCATTTCAAGGACTTTGGTTTTCATGCTGAGTAAAATGGGGAGGCATTTTGAGCAGAGCAATGACATGACTTAACATTTTAAATGAGTGAGAAAACCAACTCTACTCTACATTCCTGCATCTTTTCTCCTACAGGTAGTCAACATCCAATCAGGAGACCCTCTCAAGTGAGCATGACTCATAGGTAAGAGGGGAATTTCTTGTATATTGTCCTGAAGATGCATTTCAAATAGTTTGAGATTAAAGACTAGTTGGAAATGAACCACAAAAGTTGTTCCTGGACTCTTTTTTAGTCAAGTTTCAGTTTCACCAGTGTTGCAAAAGTCATCTTCCTTTTGCATTGGCATGGTTTCCCAAAGTCAACTGATGACTGGACTGCATTCTCCAAGCAAGCTCAGGATGCCTTCAACAATATGTCACCTTCTAGGTTGTGGCCAATAATGTTCAATAGACTTCGACATCAGGAATGAGCTACAACTCTCTGGCTCAAAGTTATTTATCCCTCACTGCAGACCTCCGGTTTTAATCAATGTTACCTAAGTGACACACTTTTATAAATGGATGTGATTATTATTACTCTTTCTATACAACCTAAGTCTCTAACATAGAAATATAATTTGGGCCACATATGTAATTTCATATTTCCTAGCAGTCACATTTTAAAAAGTAAAAAGACACTATTGAAATTATTTTTAATAACTTGGTTTAAATAATTTGGTTTATTTAACCCAGTATGTTCAATATATTATGTTAATAAATGATCAATATAAAAATATTGATGAGATGTTTCACATGCCCTTTTTGTACTAAGTTTTGAAATCTGCTATGTATTTTATACTTGGAGTGTATCTCAAATCAGACTAGCCACATGTAGAGTCATCAACAGCCACACGTAACTAGCGGCTATCATATCCCAAACTTTGTTCTTTGGAATACCAATTTTGTGGACTACTAACATATTTTATTTATTTAAGACATATTTTCCCACATTTCAAAGATTTCTCTAACCAAGAAGTATCTTCCAGTCATTTCATAGTGGCTGTGTTTTTTTCTTTCTTATTGGTACATAAAATAATTATATGTCCTACAATCAAGGGTCATTTATGATTCTGTCCATGTAGCTCTAATGCAAAAAAGGATACCATAGTCAAATAGGAAAGCAGAGCAAAACAAAGTTAAACAGGTTTCTGTCCTGTAAGACAGCCCAGAGCTTTTGATATGTTAAGGTGAGTTGTTAATTTCAAAAACAGAGATGTGTGAGGAAGCTTTTATCAAAAAAGCACCCACAGGGTGCTTTTATATATGAACACTTACTGATATCTTGCAGAAAACTATGTTCCACTGAACACAGTATAAAATATTTCCTTACCATGTACTGTGGGCGAAGGACTTCTTGTGGGCTGGAGAAAGGGGTCACTGGAAGCACTGGATGTGTTCAGAAAAGAACCCAGCAAATCCTGACCTGATGGTTTAGAAGGTGCTCCAAATGGGTCAAAGGTGGCACCTAGAAAACAACGGGAAAATATATTTATTTGTCCCATGAGTTCATTCACTAAATGTCAAAGAATTGTCACTTCCTGTAGGGCTAACAGTGGACTCCAAGAATTTCCTATCTTTGTGGACAAAGGAGTAGTCTGGACTTACCTGTTGGATGAACTACAGTCGATACCATTGCTGCTACACAAGGCTAATCTGCCCAGCAGATGTTAGGAGAGCATTATGCCAATGAAGTCTTAGCTGAAAATGTATTAAGCCATATATCCCACCTCGGTTTTAAGAGCAGGATTTATTTGTTATCTAGCCTTATCCCTTCTTATCATACTTAGTACATTTAAAATATCAATTTATGTTAAACTAGGGGCATTCTCCAATAACTAAAACTGCCCAACACCACAAGACAAGAGCTCAAAATTTAGTCTTTGCAACAATGCTAATATGTAACTATTATCCCCATTTTACAACTGAGAAGATTTTTCAATAATGTTACACAGACAGTTAAGTCCTGGGATTCAAATCCAGGTCTTTAACTCTAGATTTGGTGTTCTTTCTACTTCCTCTTGGGGGGATAGAATACTTGCATTCTAGACCTGGGTATGCCACTAATCCAGTGGGTATCCTCAGACAGGTCAATCAATACATCTAAGCCTCAGTTTCATTGTCTATAACATGAGGCACGGAATTAACTGATGTCTAAGGCCCCTTCTGGCACTGGAATGCCACTAGCTGCCTGAAACTATGATGAATGAAATCATGAGAGTCACACCAGGTGCACAGTCTTAAAATGCAATTATCGAGTACTGTGCTATCTTGGATCTTGGAAACTGTTTTCCTGACAGAGCTTTTTTTCACTTTGGCAAGTTAAAACTGTATGGAAGGAAGTGAAGTACAGATGAAATAGCATTGGCATAGGATTCAAGGCACCTGAGTTCACATCCTGGGTCCACCAATAGCTAACATTGGAGCTTGAGCCTCAACACCAATACTCTTTAATTCTGAGACCCACACTCATGAAGGATGCCTCCAGCTGAACTATCACAAGTCAAGACCAGCCCAGAGCCTTCTGGGAAGGATACGCTTGGGGAAAAAAAATGTTCCTATAGGATACTATAAGCCTGAAGAGTTGAGACATTTCTCTTTACCCTTCCTAATGTGAAGTCATCTTGGTTAATGGTGACAGGACCAAGGGGCAGCTAATTTGAGTGGGTTCTTCAGGAGCTGTGCTGGATCTCTGCTTACCCGACTACACTGTCTTATAAATGTCAAAAAATCCTAGATGACTCATAGTAGAAGGTTTGAGTCTCTGGCAATGAGACAGTGAAACTAACAGAGCCTCAAGGGGCTCAAACTCCTTACCTAGTACCAACTGCTCTGTTCTAGGAAGCTGTGCTTCTGGCATGAGTTACTTAAACATATTTTCAAATAACCAAACACTTCTCTGGATAGCCCACATATATTCAGAAAACTATAACTTCAGGAAGGCATTATAGGAAAACAGAGGGAAAGCTCTAGAGTCAAATAACCTAGGTTTGGACACTGGCCTTATCAATTACTAGTCATATAAACCTATGCTACTGATTTAATTCTATGCTTCCATTTCCTCAACTATAAAATGGGGATAAAAATAGCACTTATTTATTGAGTTTCTATGAGAATTAAATAATGTTTAGTATTAAATTCCATGTCTGGCAAATAGTAAATACCTCATAAATATTAGCTATTTTTATCAATAATAATTCATCAATCAGTATGTTTAAGCAGACTAATGCAGCTCAGGGGTTGAAGTGCTAAACAAAGAAAAGAAGTAAGAGTGTGAAGCTCAAACGTCCACTCTTACACTACCTTAGTGTGCTACCCAAATGGACAATATTTCTATTTTCTCTTATGCTCTCAATTTAAATAAAGATATAGACCTCCTCTAAAGGACTTACAGTGAAATCAGAAAAGTCTAGCTTATTAGGAAAGTTCAATTCCACCTATTTGGCCCAAAGGTTAGAATTCAAATCTGAGAGGCACAGTGCAACATAGAAAAAATTACCTTCTCCCACTCTTAGGGTTGGAGACGCAGAGGTGGAGGTGGCAGAGCGGCGTGGTGTTGACTGGGTAGACGCAGGTCCACTAGGATGAAACACATCTTCCACTCCTGACTGTCCAGCCTGGGTGGGACCAGCTGCACCTCCACCCCCAAACAGGTCACTCAGTAGTTCAGAATTGGTGGGAGGAGCCGCTGGCGGAGAGAAGCTGTTACTCACTGCAGACCCTTCCAGGCCCAAAAGGTCCACATCCTCAGGGGGTGGAGGGGCTGCTGGCTCCTGCTGCTTTTTGCTGGGCTTCTTGACTCCATGAGGCTTGTCACCGTTGGCATTGCCATGCGGACTGGAAAGTGTCAGAAGTTCATCATCAGATTGCTCACTTTCCTGATTCACTAGGGCAGCGTGGTCCTCCTCACAGAATGACTTCTCCGATTTCTGATCTGAGGAAGGCCAGTATACCATAAGAGATTAGTTGTTGACCACAGCATTGTTGGTTTTTGTTATAATATATGTATATAATTCCAGAAAGACAGAAGGATTCAGCCCTGAGCAAACAGTGTTTTTAGACCCTAATCAGTGGAACACTTGATGTATTTCACGTTACATTCAACTACCACTTGTTGAGCATCTGAGAGGCAGTAGAGTGTAGGGGTAAGGAGCAGGAACTCTGGAGCCAGCCTAGGACTGAATCTCAGCTTCACTACTCACTGGCTCTATGACACTGGGCAAGTTACTTTACTTCTCTGTGCCTTGGTTTCCTCCTCAGCAAAGTGGGGATAACAAATTGTACCTAACGGCCAGGTGTGGTGGTTCACACCTGTAATCCCAGCACTTTAGGAGGCTGAGATAGGATCACTTGAGGTAAGGAGTTTGAAACCAGCTTGGCCAACATGGTGAAAACCCCGTCTCTACTAATAATACAAAAATTAGCTGCACATGGTGGCGTGTGCCTGTAATCCCAGCTACTCGGGAGACTGAGGCATGAGAATTGCTTGAACCAGGGAGGTAGAGGTTGCAATGAGCCAAGATCATGCCATTGTACTCCAGCCTGGGCTACAGAGTGAAACTGTGTCTAAATAAATAAATAGTACCTAACTCACAGGCTACTGTGAGAAATACATGAGATGATATTATAAATCACTCCAATCAATAGTAAGTAGTACCTAAGTGTTGATTTTTTTTTTCAGGCACTATGCTAGGTGCTTTAGCCGGGGAGGGTAGTACAAACCATTATCTGCTAGTCATTTGCTGACACTTCTCACTGTCTTTACTTCTCCATGTGTCCTGCAGCCAAAAGCAAATCCTTTCTCTAACAGTCTGGAGCAGAAGTGAACCACACATTTAAAAAGTGAAAAGAAGAGCTCTGCTGTGAAAGGTCCTTATACCAGCTTGAAAGGGGTACTTTCAGCACAAAATGAGCAGCAGGAAAGAGGCCTCCTCTGGGGAAGGAGTGACCTTCTAAGCCCTCCCTGAGATAGATCTTCCCACAAAAATTTGATATTTAATGCCAGATAGACCCACATTCCAAGTCAAGTATGGATCCACATCCTTTATTCCAAATTATAAAATGTAATAAGCTATGAAAAGGAAAAGATTTTCCTAAGTTTGGCATGAATTTAGTTGGTGGAAAACTGACAGATGTGAATATGAAGATACTTATAGTCTTCATTTATCTCACTTCGAGCTATTGTTTATATGTTCTACTGCAGAAATATTAATACGTTTGATTATAGGTTATTATCTGAGATATCACTTGGGATGTCAAGTTACATCAGTTTATGTAGCGTATCACCCTTCTAAAATCCAAAAAGTTCTGCATTCCTAAACATACCTGGCTCTGAGAGGTTCAGACAAGAGACTGTGCATCTATACTAAAACCTATTTCAGAGTCTACAGGAATTATCTCTAAATTATTTACTAAAATGACAGTGGAGAGGTAAGAGTGAAGTTGTATTAAAAGCCCTCGCTGTGAGGAAAATAAGAGGTAAGAAAGGCCAACAGGGGATAAGAAATCTGCCTACTGTCCAGATACCACTGGGTTTTCCAAATTTGAGGATTTGCTAGTTCCATTTCTCAAAAGAAAATTCTGAAAGTGAGTCTTTCAATTCAAAGGAATTTTATGAAGAACTTTTTCATCAAACTGAAGCCTGCAGGCGATGGGAATATTGTCTTACATTCACACAACAGAGGAAGGTCAATCAGGATAATTTCAGATAAACCATACCATAGCCAGTTTCCCACGCCTTTCATACCCAAACGCTGACTACCCACGTCTACACTGAATCTCACAGTTAGCCTCAGCCAGCTCTAAAGCAAGGACAGCCAATGGGTATTGATTAGGATGCCAACGTCAGGCTACTGCTGGCAGCAGCTGGAAGTGTTATATTGAGAAGGATTCTGAAAATATCTCCAGGTTTGAGAGAAAAGAACCTAGTAATTGAGCCCTTATTTCTGGTATGGCTGTTAAAGCAAGAGCAGAGATATACAGGCCAAGTGTTTGCTTTCTCTGCAGCAGGGTAAGCTCAGTTCTGCCCTGCTAGTGGTTAAGGCTCCCTGAGGGGAATGCTGATTTTATATTTTTATAATATTTAGTTGACAGCGGAAGATAGAATCCTGTGTTAATCTCATTACAGAGGCAGCAGTCTAAAGGGAGATCATAAACAAATCACACTTATTTGTCAGTCCAGGAAAGACGTGACCAAAAACACAGCCGAGAGAAGGGAGAATTCAGTTTAAAATGGCCTTTTGCATCAGTCTAAGAGCATCTATTGAGTTGAAAGTAGGGAAGTTGCCTGATTTGAAAAGGGAATGAATTGGAAGGATGTAAACTTGAATGATGTCTTTTAAAAATTTTTTTAGAGATGGAGTTTTGCTCTGTCACCCAGAATGCAGTGCAGTGGCGCAATCATAGCTCACTGCAACCTTGAACTCCTGGGCTCAAGCAGTCTTCCTGCCTCAGCCTCTGACATAGCTAGGACTACAGGCATTTGCCACCACTCCCACCTAATTTAAAAAAATTTTTTGTAGAGATAGGGTCTCACTATATTGCCTGAGCTGGTCTTGAACTCCTGGCCTTCCTATCCTGGCCTTCCAAAGTGCTGGGCTTACAGGCAGGAGTCCGTGTGCCTGGATTGAATGACCTCTAAGTGCCGCTTTAATGTAGTCTGCTTCTAGGGCCAACATCTTTACAGAAGAAATACATAATCATCAAACCATGTGACTTAAAGAAACACTTGTAAATACCTTGCCAACAGAGAGAGGCAAAGAAACCACTTTGTCCATAATGCCTGGGGTTGTCTGGAGGGATATCTATTGGAGCCTGTCCTGCAAGACAAAAAGACCATGTAGCATCAATGAGACACAGGAAATAAATAACAGAGAGGCTTCATCCTGAAAAACAAAACCATCAGGTGACTCATACCTCCTAAGGCCAGCGTATCTTGATGTTCCTGGTGAGAAGAGAAGAGGATGCTGGGATTGACATCTTTTGTGCAGTAATGTTCCCATGGTGGAGTTAAGTCTATTACTTTGTCATGGGGCTGTAGTTCTACATCCAGTGTCACCTGAAATAGCTGAGGATATTTTTCTGGTACATCACATGCATCTAACTCAGGCCTAAATAGGGATTTAAAAAAGATAAATTCAGTGAAAAACAATGGAACTGGTATGATGTTTGGCACAGAAGTCATCTTAGGTTGTCTCTTAGGTTAAATCTAAGTCTCATTTCTAAAAAAGACTCAGTCATAACCAGATAAGTTACTTTACTTTTCTGAGCTTCAGTTTCCTAATCTAGAGAAAAGAGGAGAATAATGCCTGCTCAACAAATTTGAATGCTACTGCATGTAAAAGCATTCTGGAAAGCAGGGCTGATGTGACTGGCATGGCAAAATCCATTATTAAAATAGTGCAATAGGCCCACAGCCACTGTCCTGAGCCCTTGAACATCTACTCCTATCCTGGCCCCAGCAACTCCATCCCGGCTCTAGCCACCCCCACACCTGCGTTCACCTAGACCACACTATGAGATAGGTTAATGTCGGTGCAGAAAGGTCCTCCAGAAGCCTGCTTCAGTGCTATAGCGGGGCATCTATTCTGATGCGTCATTGCTGATACCATACCACTGATTAAACTGCCATCCCCACTGGAAAACACAAGTGGATACACAGATGCAAAGGATCAAAAGCAGTGATATTTTGTCCCGCTTTGTTTACCCTTATTCTCTCACATAGAATTTTAGAACTTTCTGTTTGAAGTCTTTGGTCCCTTTGTACTTCTGAAGATAAATCATATTCAACTGAAAGCTTTAGAATGCCCACAGCCTCTCTGTGCTACTGAGTGACACTCAGTAGTTCAGCAGCACAGGATTCCAGGGGATGCTACAGCCTAGTGCCATTGAGCCTCAGCACTTCACAGCTAATTTGATTCAAACAGACTTTTGGCCCAACCAGTACTTACTTGGTGAACTTTAAAACTGTTGTGTCCAGTGGTATGAATCCAGTGTGAAACTGAAGCTGGAATATCTGTGTGTTGGTCACCTAAAAATACATGAGAGAAGCACATTACAATCAATCAGCGAAAAGGGAATCTGATCAAAAGATTAGATTTTGGGGAGACATGCACCTTCAACTGTTTCAATATCTGAATTTGTGTTTACTATGGATATTAAATGACCTCCCCAGTTAGAATAGGCTCAGCTTCATTTCCAGCCTCTCCTCTACTTGAACTCTGCCTTGGCAAACCATTTTCTCATCCGCTAAATACTATGTTCTTGCACACAGGCATACTTCGACTCATTGCATTCCTTCTACCCAGGATGCCCTGTTCCAACCCAGTGAACTCATCCTTTAGGGCATGTCTTGAAAGTTCATATTCTCTCTGTAGCCTTTCTAGGCCACTGCTGGCTAAAACAAACTGCTCCCATTATAACACCTCATCCTCCCTCTAATATGGTATCATGCATATTTGTACTTGCATGGATTTCCCTTGTGAAATTGAGTCCCTTAAAGGCAGAGACATAGTCTTACTCTTGTCAATCCTAAAAACCTCAGCAATGGCTGGCACAAAGCACTCACTTAGCCAATATGTGATGAATCAAAACACAATTACTTGCCACATTATTCCTAATAGCAAAAAATGGCAATATCCCAAATGTTCACCAACTGATGATTATTAACTGAGATTATCAACTAAGATTAATACATTGTGACATTACAATGGAATAATATTTGGCCATATAAGATAATAAAGTACTGACACATGCTGTAACACAATAAGCTTCAAAAACATTCTAAGTGAGAGAAGGAAGCCTCAAAAGGCCACATATTATATGATTCCATTAAATAAAATGTCCCAAATAGACAAATCCATAGAGGCAGAATGTAGATCAGTGGTTGCCAGGAGATGGAGGAGAGGGAATAGGAAGTGACTGCTATAGGTACAGGGTATCTTTTGTGAGTGATGAAAATGTTCTGGAATTAGTGGTGATGTTTGCACAACCTTTTGAATAGACTAAAAACAACTGCATTGTACACTTTAAAAGGGTGACTTTTATGTTATGTGGTTTTATCTCAATTTTTTAAAATTGAAAAAATACAATCCCTTAATTCCACATCCTCAGTAGAAATCTCTTCCCTTACACTGATCCAAATGGGGCACTATAAGAAAAGCACAGGCTTCTAAAGAGCATGGTTTGCTAAGAGTTCCAGGGCTGTCATCCTCTGGCACAGACATCATGCCAAGGACTTTGGGCAAGTCACAACCTCTTTGAATCTCAGTTCCTCCCCTGTAAGATGAAGGAGATGAGCTAAGCAATCTTTAAAGGCTCTTTTTCATTCTAAAACTACAAGTGACTCAAGCCCAAAGTGATGGGGAGAAAAGATTCAGAAATACTCCTATTGAAGACTCAAATGAACTTATGCCATGATTCTTCCAAAAACCATACCTTAGCCTGTAGCCGGCTCCCAATGGTTGACCTCAAGTGATACATGGAAACAACCACGTCTCCTTGCACAGTGATGTTCAAGGGAATGAAGATTTTTCCATCTTGGACACGATATTCTCTGTAAACACAGACCAAAATATACATTGAAAGAGAGTCCAATCTGGTACAATCACACAGACACAGGTATAGTTCTCTGTGGCTCTGGCCCAGAGGCCTGTTTTCCCAGGCCCGGACCCAGAAACTATTTCCTATCTTGAGCAAAAACAGGAGTGCAGTCAGTGCCAACTGGTTGTGCAGTAGGATGGTGCTGGTCTAATGCCAGGCCCCCTCTCTGCATCCCATCTGGACTGCAATTGCCCATGCCTGCTTTGCAGATCTTATTTTCCTCAAATGCATCTAGCCCCCATGTATTTGCCTTTTCTTAACTTTAAATTAATACTAAAAGCAGAGATAAAGGGAACAAAAAATCCACTGGAGATCAGGATACAAACAGAAATGTCTTGCTCTGTGAAAGTCTTGGATGCCAGTCCTCAAATTCAATCTATTCCAAACTAATTTCATGTTATGTTACCACCCACTCCCTTCTCTCCACATCCCCTATGACCACCCACTGGCACCTGCTCTTTATTATGGATTCTGTAACTTCTTTAATTACATCACCGTCTACCTAGTTGCTCACTTAGAAACCTCATTCATCAGTGATTCTTCCATTACCCTCACCTAATCCCATCAAGGCCATCTCCTTCTTCAATGACCAGGTGTCCCATGTTCCCCTTGGTCTTAATCCTCTATACAGCTTATGCTAGTCCCCTAGCCTATATCATGGTTTCATTTGAAAAAGGGCCATAACATCCCCTGATTTACTTGTACTTTTCTATGATTACCACTGATGTTGAACATTTTTTATATATCAGCTATTTCACAATGATATAGTCTTGCAGGAAGAATATGATTCAACTCATTCCTGCTCATTTACATGAGAATTGAGAAGTACATAGGAAGAAGTAAAGTATCATGACTTACTTCATTCGTTCAAAATCTGTGCAAGTCGAATATATTTTGGTTTCTCCAATGAGTACATCACAGTAAGGGCGACATCCATTCCTCTGTTTGTTGAAAAAGGGTATTGGACTGACAGTGATCGACTTAATTGTGAGAGGCTTGAAGTGAGGGCGGTAGGGCTTGTCTGCCAGTAGGTCACACATATAGCCCAGGTATCTGAAACAGAAGGTTGGCACTCTCTTGGGGCCCATCACATCAGGAGAAGCAAGCAATCAATATTTGCTATGAAGATTCTTCTTGCAAATTACTGTTATAATAAAAACTTATTCTATCAATTTCTTAAATATTAACTAGCAAAAGATAATGCGACCAATAATTTAGGAAAGATTTTATCTACTGAGATTGCTGTACTTCCCCAATGAACTGATAATGGGGTATTTATTAAATCAAAAAGCTTATGGGAATTTTATAGTACTTCAATATTTGAACATCTATTCCTATTTTATCTAGCAGATCCAATTAATCAGCTAAAATTTGGCTTTGGATAAATTTTAGAATTTTATCATCAGAAGCACTTTTAATCCAAAAAGTTAAGGAGATGTAGTTTTTAAAAAAATGAAGAAATTGTGATAAAAGAAAAATGAATGTTATCTAAAACAGTTTTCTTTTTTATTCCATTTTTCAGATTATCTTTTGTAATCTTTTATTTCTATATCAGAGTTACATGAAAAAGTGAATTTTAAAACGCTTTATTCTCTATGTATTTTTGCATTTCCCTTTGTTAAATCAGGTTTCCCACAGGAGGATCACCAGTGATAAGTATAACCAGCTACTGCTATTTTTCAATAAAGACCTGTATAATAAAACAAAAAGGGACTGGTCTTAGAGCTTGGGATCAAGAATGCTGTTCTGGCTATGTCCACTGGGCATTAGACCTGAGGCAAATCACAACCTGTCTTGAGTCCCAGTTTCCTCACCTGTAAAATGAGGGAAGTTGGATATAAGTATTCTTTAAAGTTTCCTTCTAGTTTTAACATCATAAATTTTCGTATGGGGGCTTACAAACTGAATGACAATCTAATATCCTAATCCAATTCAGTTTTTGCATAGTTCAGGATAATGCCAGATTGATGTGGTTTGGCTGTGTCCCCATCCAAATCTCATCTTGAATTGTAGCTCCCATAATCCCCAACGTGTTGTGGGAGGGATCCGGTGGGAGGTAATTGAATCATGGGGGCGGGTTTTCCCATGCTGTTCTCATGATAGTGAATAAGTCTCATGAGATCTGATGGTTTCATAAAGGGCAGTTTCCCTGCACATGCTCTCTTCCCTGCCACCATGTAAGATGTGCCTTTGCTCCTCCTTCCCCTTCCACCATGATTGTGAGGCTTCCCCAGCCATGTGGAACTGTGAATCCATTGAAACTCTTTTTCTTTATAAATTACCCAGTCTCAAGTAGTTCTTCATAGCAATATTAAAATGGACTAATACAGAGATAAAGTAAAAGAAACTTATGAATGGATTTGTAAGGCAGATTTAAAACAGTACATGATACCAATTAGACTACATCTGTGCCTACCCTGCATCTAGCTTACTTTACCTCCTATGGGATGGTGAAAGTCCAATTCCTGGTCGCTTTGCATATAGCAATCGAATGGCTGGGCCAGGAGTAGAGTAGAGATTACAGAAAATGAACATAGCACCAACCAGAATTGATGATGCCGCCCGTCCATCCTGTCAAAGAAAATGCATAAAATCATTATGAACATGATCAAATCAGCCATTCTCTATTGAAAATGGCAGAATTTGCAATTAAGAGACAGAGAGAGGAGAAATCCTCTTAACTGTGGGTGCTTTTCATTTAAAAATTATTCACTTGAAAACCAAAATTTGTTTCAGCTTTTTAAATCAAAGGCGGCAAGGAAAGACTTATCCTTAGAATAAAATTGATTCTAATCTGAGAAGCCCAATTGATTTGTATATATTTGGTGAAAAATAATATAATCTTCAAAGTAATTTTGGACTTGTTGAATTAATAGTTGAAGTCTCTTGGTTTAGGACTGGAAGTAACGAGCTCACAGGTTAGGTAAATGCTGCTTGTTGGGATATGGCATATATGTATCTCATGCAAAGTATGTTCTTAGATTCGTATAAAATAAAGAATCTTCACCAGATTCAACTTCATTCAATGTAGAAATAAATCTGTTATGGACTGAATGTTTGTATGCCCCAGAATTCATATGCTGAAATCCTAACCCCAATGTGATGGTATTAGGAGGTGGAGCTTTGGGGAGGTAATGAGGTAGGGAGAGTGGAGATCTCATGAATGGGAATTGTGCCCTTATAAGAACAGACAAAAGAGCTTGCTGTCATCTCCCTCTGCCCTTGGCCATGTGAAAAACAAGAAGACAGCCATCTGCCACCCCAGAAGCAGGCCCTCACCAGACATTACAAGTGCAGGCACCTTGGTTTGGCACAGTGGCTCATGTCTGTAATCCCAGCACTTTGAGAGGCCAAGGCGAGCAGATTGCCTAAGCTCAGGAGGTCGAGACCAGCCTGGGCAACATGGTGAAACCCCATCTCTTCGAAAAGAAAAAAAGAAAGAAAAGAACTGCAGTCACCTTGATCTTGGACTTTCCAGCCTCCAGAACTACATTCCTGTTGTTTAAGCCACCCGGTCTATGGTATATTTGTTATAGCAGCTCAAGCTAATTAAGACAAAATTCAGTAACATCCCTGACAGATGTGACCTAGCTTCTTCTAGAACACTTTAAGTGACAGGGAGATTACTCATACTTGAAGTAGCCCATTCCAGTTTACAGAGCTCTTCCTTATACTGAATATGTTGAATTGACTTTCATTCCTCCATAGCTTCCACTAAATGACCCTCATCCTTTTGTGAGAACGAAAAATAAACCTACTCCTTTCTCCCTATGGCAGTCCTTCACATATCTGAAATACCCTCCCTTTCTATCAATGCTTCTATTTCCCTTTTAAAACAAACTCAATCCCTTCTATTCTTCCTCATTTGATATTCCATTTTAAGAGACATCATCATTTAGCACATTTCTTCTAAACAAATTCAAGTTTTAAAATGACAACCTTAAATGTGCTGCCCAGATGTGAAATGAAAGATATGAGATATATTCTGACCAAACTAGAGAAGAAATATCATCTTCTTTATTCTGGACACTATGCTTTTATTAACATAACCCCAGCCCAAGCTAGTATAAATGTAGGCTAAGTAACAACATAAGCTTTTATTATTCTCTCTATCCACTAAAACCCCTAGATTTTTTCCAGATGACATGTTAAGGTAATGTGCAAATATGTTTAATTTTTTAAAACCAGAATTCAGGACTTTACATTTATCTTGTATTTAATTTCATATTATTAATTTTTGTTAAGTGACCAACCTACAAGAACTTTTAAAATCCAAATTCACTATGTGACCCTTATAATTCTAAGAAAATTGATAAGCTGAATTTCCACATCTTCATCAAAGTTGTTGATTAAAATGAATAACTAAATAAAACCTTCTCCCAGGAGAAAGGTGATCCATTAATCACCTACCTTTGGAAGCAGATATTCGACCTCAACTCAACTAAATATATAACAACCTAGCCAAATTTCTCAATCTTGACTAGAAAAAACTAAGAAATATCTTGCAGGACTCCAATAAACTATCTCAACTAGTCTATTAGTCATGTGAAATGTTCTGTTGGTTTGATATGGGCTCATAACAAACGAATGGAGATTCCTTTTTTGCTAAGAGTTTAAAATCATCTGTGCAAAACTTTCTCAGAATTGTGCCTTGAATTACCATCAGGTTCACAAGCCTACAACTTTCCAGGATCAACCTCCTTCCATACTTTGGGAAAAAATCTCCTCTCTTCATTTGCCTAGCACCTCTCCTTCCTGTTTCTTCATATTACAAATGAAATCCATAATTGCTTCTCCAAGTGCTTTCGGTTTTGTGTCACATAATTTAAGCCTTGAGAGTGAATTAATTTGAAGGATTGTGAGGCTCTCATACTATCTTGCTACCTACCAGCTTTGTCTTAAACATCATTGTTACGTTCTTCCTAGTTTGACATTTGTTCCCTCTGATAAAGAAAACAGAATAAAGGAGTTAAAATTATACCACATGCTTCAAGAATTTGTTGTTGTTCTTATTCCAAACACAGTTTTAAAAAAAGGATATTTTTCTTAATCTGATTTATTTTCAGAATTAAGCCTTCCTGACACTCTTTTCACAGATCCATGGCTCTTGGATATGTAGCCTCTCTTTTTACCTGTGATGCAGGTCTTTTAAAAACTTTTGGTTTTTTATTAAAAGACTAGTATAGCCTATTGTTATTATCATTTTTTTTTTTTTTTGAGAGGGAATCCTACTCTGTTGCCCAGACTGGAGTGCACTGGCACGATCTCAGCCCACTGCAACCTCCGCCTCCCAGGTTCAAGCAATTCTCCTGCCTCAGCCTCCCCAGTAGCTGGAATTACAGGTGCACAGAACCACACCTGGCTAACTTTTTACATTTTTGGTAGAGATGGGGTTTCACCATGTTAGCCAGGCTGGTCTCGAACTCCTGACCTCAAGTGATCCACCCGTCTTGGTCTCCCAAAGTGCTGGAATTATAGGCATGAGCCACCATGCCCAACTATGCTTATTATTTTTAATATAATAACCAGTAGTATATTAAGATAAAAATAAGAGGCCTGGTGGGGTCATGCCTGTAATCCCAGCACTTTGGGAGGCCGAGGCGGGCAGATCATGAGGTCAAGAGATCGAGACCATCCTGGCCAACATGGTGAAAACCCGTCTCTACTAAAAATACAAAAATTAGCTGGGTGTGGTGGTGCATGCCTGTAGTCCCAGCTACTCGGGGGGCTGAGGCAGGAGAATCACTCAAACCCGGGAGGCGGAGGTTATAGTGAGCCAAGATTGTGCCACTGCACTCCAGCCTGGCAACAGAGCAAGACTCCATCCCAAAAAAACAAAAAACAAAAAACTCCCTCCCCCAGCTTCAATTCCATTTCCCAAAGACATGGGTATTCATTTCCAACATATGCATGTCCTTTTTGAGTGAGCTTATTGAGCACCCTGTAGAACCATAGTCTTTTGTTTGGCTCTTCTTTTTTCTTCTTCATTGGGTTTTTATTCTTTATGAAGAATCACTGGAACTGGGAGTTTCTGGTCTCCATTGAGCCATCTTTCCTCCATCAAGTTGTCAGATGTAGGCTCTCTGAACTTACAGCAAATTCTTGAATAAAGAGAAAATCACCAAGGTCTTTAAGGTTGCTTAGACCCTAAAAGTAATCTGTTCTGTTACACCATCTGCTGTGCCTTGGAAAGGAAAATCCTTTGGTCTTTAACATTAAATTCTTACAAACACCAAGTGTTATCCCTTTATTGCCAAGAGTTTGGAGATGTGAAGTAAAAAGAAAGAAAAAATGTTCTTCAACTTTCTTTCCTGTTTTAGCCAACTGGCTCTCAAGAAAGGACAGGGGGTTGGGAATCATCAAGTAATACTATAGCAAAAACATATACACTAAAGTTTATAGAAGCTTTAAAATTTATAGAAGCTTTGAAATTTCCAGTATTAATGCTCAGATTCCATTCGTGTATTCAATCACTTATTGAAGCCTTTTATGCCTGCAGTACAAAAGTTTAAAAAAAGGCATGGTTCTTTCCTGCAAGATTACAATAGTCTAGTGGGAAAATATGCAGGAGAAGAGCTTACTATGACACAGAGTATTAAAAGCCACAGAAGACATTTAGATATAATAGGAATGTCTGTATTGTGAAAATACTCAAGAGTCAGAAGGATTTTACCGAAAGTTGAGTTGTAAAGGACAGGCAAGAGTTCTGAGAGGAGTTAGGGAAAGGAACTCTAGGAAGTCAATGGTCAGAAAAACCATTAGTCTCACTGGGAATGCTCTAAAATACAGTCAATCTATGTGACTTCTTACAAGGACATAGGTATCTTTTTTCTTTTATTTTTATTCAAACACAAACAGGAAGAAAAGATAAATATGCCAATATGTTAATGTTAACTTTATTCACACACAAGTCAATGGCATTTTTAGCTGTGCACACACTACTCCTGTTTCTACCTCCTTTATAATACTTAGCACATTCTAGAGTCCCCACACTATGTGAGTTGTGTATACATCTGCCTTTCCCACTAGTAGTCAAGCTTTAAGTCAAGAATAATAAATCTCTTTCTTATTTTTACAACTCTCACATTACCCAATTCCTAAATATGGGCTCAGTAAATCCTATTGAACTCAAATGTTATCTGTCTACCATTGTGTACAGGCTCATCCATATTTGACCAAACCAAACCATCACCACCAACAACAAAAGGTTACTCACCAAGCAGTGGACAACACAGACATTTTTGGGATTCTGCAGTAGCCAGTTATACATATTCCGACACACAGCAAAAAGGTTGTGCAGACTGGGAGCCTGCCTAATGGGCCAACTGCATTCTGAGACCTAAGGGAACACAGCAAAAGGAAATTAATTCCTCCAGCAACTTCCTCTTCATAAGCAGGTTATCACACCAACCAACATCTTCTGGAAGTGATACCACATCCTCTCTTAATATATGCAGGAACAGTGGGAACAGGGTCCAAATGCATGAAGAAGAGGGTGTTTAACACAGCAATTTTTTAAATTAAAGAATTCTCATTCAGTAAAGGTATGAAAACACATTTTTGAAGCACATTTTAAATTAAACTAGACCATTTCAAATACATCCTTGGATTTTTTTCTATTCTGTGAGGTTACATAGAATTTCATTTCTATTAAGCATAAAATGTTTTGACCTCCCCCCAAATGTTTAATTAGAGGGTTATAGGTCCTGCACCATCTCTAATTTATCCCAGCTCTCGTGATAACATGAAAAGTGCTACAGAGTGAGCCAAAGGCAGGCTTGTGCATGGATCTATTTTTTTTTTCTCTTTTAATCAAAGGACACAACTTACAGGGAAAACCCTTGGCATTTTCATTCATTTAACATGCATTTTTTTTCACACATTATGGATCATCAACTAAGTTATAGGAATATTGCTTGGCTCTGATCCATGCAACAATCATCTAAGACAGGTATTAATATAATCCCCATTTTGCAGATGAGAAAACTGACTCTCAGAGGTTATCCAGAGTCACACTGCTGCTCAGCGTCAGCACTGCAGCCCAGATCTTCCGAATATAAATCATGTTACAACAGCACACTGGCTGACATTATCACTTGCCTCAAAATACTGTTAAGGCATGATCCCCAGTTGATTACATATTTACTAATCTAGCTAAGAAACAACAAGGAGAAGCTTAGAGTTGGACAAACTTCATAACCTCTTTAAGCCTTTCTTCATAAAATGTGGTGAACAGTACCTCTTACATAACTCACAGGATACTACATGAACATGTATTTCAAGAGCTTAGCTCAGTATCTGACACACCCAGAGTGATAATAAATGTTGGCAATTATTATCATTTTATCGGGTAACTGCCAGTGCAAAGCCCTGCAGTCAGGACTGGCCATGTTTGAAAAAAATGAAGTCCTTCATGCTGAGAGTGTAGACTGAAGGGCCAGATCATACAGTCTTGTTAAGGAGGTGGGAGAATATTTAAGAAGGAGAAAGACTCTCAGATCTACATTTCCAAAGATCTTTCAGGCTCCAGTATGGAGAACAGAAATGGATAACAAGAGCCTAAAGGTAGGAAGACCAGTCAGGAAGTTGGTGAGGAGTGTCAATAAGGGATGATAGTGGCTAAGGCTAGCTGAGTAGCAGTGGGGTACAAACACACTTGAGGGACTCAGGAGATAGAGAGGTGGTGGGACACCTGGACATAAGACAGGTGATACATGGTGGCAGTGTGCGCATGTGGAGGGGTGTACTGAAGAGTGTGTCAGGGGAGGGAGAGGAAAGAGTCAAGCCTGAACTCCAGGTTTCCAGCTTGAATGGCTGGATAGAAGGATACAAGAAGTGCTATTTCCTGAGATACGGAATTCTGCAGAAAGAAGAGGCTTCATACAGATGATGTCAGAATGTGCTCTGCAATCCCAAATGTCTCAAATTCCTTCTATTTGACCATGGGAAAGGGAGGCAGGAAGAATTTGTTTGATTAGCCCTTTTCTGGTAATCAGATAATAAATAATCAAAATACGACTAGGAAATTATCTGTGCTCTTGGTAGAGCTGACATCTAAAAGCAAACACATTGAGTTTCTCTCTCTGGGGCTGCCAAGAAAGCCCATTCTTTTTTGTTAATTTGTAACTTTTTTCTACAAGATGACTGTGGGGCAAATGGCAGGAGACCTTCCAGGTTACCCACTTTCATATACCTTTAGGAGAGACAAGTATGGTTTATTAAACAAAGTATTTGAAATGTTTGGCATAGCTCCCAAACAGTCCAGGGTGATCTAGTATTGGCCTCTGTCAATTTAAACTTTATGATGCCTTGCCCCTTTTACCCAACATGATTCAGGACTGTTTCTGGTCTAATCTTTACCCACATATATATTCCCCATTGACGTGTTTGTTTTCAAGGAATGGAAATGACTTACTGACTAAAAATACAGAATAACTGGGAAGATACATTTTGCTGTCAGAGGAATCATAAAATGTACATTTGTACAAGCTCCTTTCTGTCTGCAATGTATTTTCTTCTCTTGGTAAACTCCAATTCATCTTTTAAAACCCAGGTTCAAGATCTAATAGGCCTTATTGACATTTACTGAATATTTTACCCAACTGCTGCAGAATTTATATTCTTTTCATTAGCACATGGAACATTTTCTAGAATAGACCATAGTCCACAAAACGAGTCTGTACAAATTCAAAAACACAGAAATTGGCCAGGTGCGGTGGCTCACACCTGTAATCCCAACACTTCGGGAGGCCGAGGCAGGCAGATCACGAGGTCAGGAGTTCAAGACCAGCCTGGCCAACACAGTGAAACTCTACTAAAAATACAAAAAATTAGCTGGGCATGGTGCCAGGCGCCAGTAATCCCAGCTACTCAGGAGGCTGAGGCAGGAGAATCACTTAAACCTGGGAGGTGGAGGTTGCAATGAACTGAGATCACGCCATTGCACTCTAGCCCAGGCAACAGTGCAAGACTTCATCTCAAAAAAATAAATAAATAAAATAAATAAATAAATAAATAAAATAGAAATCATATCAAGCATCTTCTCTGACCACAATGGAATAAAACTTTACAACTAAATAACAAAAGGAACCTTGGAAAATACATAAACACATGGAAATTAAACAACCAATGAGTCAATGAAGAAATTAGGAAGGAAATTTAAAAATTTCTTGAAACAAATTAAAATGGAAATATACAAAAACATATGGGATACAGCAAAAGAAGTACTAAGAGGAAAGTTTATAGCAATAAACACCTATATCGAAAAAGTAGAAAGACTTCAAATTAACAACCTAACAATACACCTCGAGGAACTGGAAAAGCAAGAACAAACTAAAGCCAAAATTACTAGAAGGAAAGAAATAATAAAGACCAGAGCAAAAATTAAGAAAATTGAAACTAAAAAGAAAAAAAGTTCGACAAAATAAAATGTTGTTTTTTTGAAACAATATACAAAATCAATAAACCTCTAGGTAAGCTAAGAAAAAGAGAGAGAAGACCCAAATAAATAAAGCCAGGAATGAAAAAGGAGACATAACAACTGAGACCTCAGAAATACAAAGATTCATAAGAGACGGCTACTATGAACAATTATATACCAAACAAATCAGAAAACTTAGAAGAAATGGATAAATGCCTGGACACATACAACCTACCAAGATTGAACCATGAAGAAATAGAAAACCTCAACAAACCAGTAACAAGTAATGAGATTGAGGCTGTATAAAAATTCTCCTATCAAAGAAAGGCCCAGGTCCTGACGGATTCACTGCTGTATTCTACCAAATATTTAAAAAAGAACGAATATTAATCCTACTCAAACTATTTTTAAAAAATGGAAGAAGAGGAAATACTTTCGAACTCATTCTACAAAGCCAGCATTACCTGATACTAAAACTAGAGAAGGATACAACAAAGAAGGAAAACTACAGGCCAGTATCACTGAAGAACACAGATACAAAAATCCTCAACCAAATACTTGCAAAACAAATGCAACAACACATTAAATAGATCATTCACCATTATCAATAAAGATTCACTTCATGACCAGGCATGGTGGCTCACGCCTGTAATCCCAGCACTTCAGGAGGCTGAGGCAGGCGGATCACGAGGTCAGGAGATCGAGACCATCCTGGCTAACACAGTGAAATCCCGTCTCTACTAAAAATACAAAAAAATTAGCCGGGCGTGGTGGCAGGTGCCTGTAGTCCGAGTTACTCGGGAGGCTGAGGCAGAAGAATGGCGTGAACCCATGAGGCGGAGCTTGCAGTGAGCCGAGATCGCACGACTGCACTCCAGCCTGGGTGACAGAGCGAGACTCCGTCTCCAAAAAAAAAAAAAAAGTTTTACTTCATTGGTACAAGGATGACTCAATATATGCAAATCAATAAATGTTATATACCACATTAATAGAATCAAGAACAAAAAATACATGATTATTTCAATAGACGCTGAAAAAGTATGTGATAAAATTCAACATCCCTTTATGATAAAAATCCTCATGAGGCCGGGCTCGGCAGCTCATGCCTATAATCCCAGCACTTTTGGAGGCTGAGACAGGCAGATGACTTGAGGTCATGAGTTTGAGACCAGCCATGGCCAACATGGTGAAACCCCGTCTCTACCAAAAATACAAAAATTAACTGGGCATAGTGCTAGGTGCCTGTAATCCCAGCTACCTGGGAGGCTGAGGCAGGAGAACTGCTTGAATCCAGGAGGCGAAGGTTGCAGTGAGTCAAGATCACTGCACTCCAGCCTGGGTGACAGCAAAACTCCGTCTCAAAAAAAAAAAAAAAAAATCCTCATGAAAATAGATACAGAAGGAACATACCTCAAAATAATAATGGCCATCTATGGCAAATCCATGGCTAACATCGTACTGAATGGAGGAAAATTGAAGGCCTTTCCTCTAAAGAATGGAACACAACAACGATACCCACTTTCGCCACTATTATTCAACATAATACTGGAAGTCCTGGCCAGAGCAATTAGGCAAAAAAAGAAATAAAGGACATCTAAATTGGAAAGGAAGAAGTCAAATTACCCTTGTTCGAACTCAACATGATCTTATGGCTAGAAAAACCTAAACACTCCACCAAAAAAACTGTTAGAACTGACAAACGAATTCAGTAAAGTTGCAGAATACAAAACCAACATGCATAAATCAACAGCATTCATATTTACTAACAGCCAACAATCTGAAAAAGAAATCAAGAAACCAATGCCATTTCCAATAGCTACAAAAAATATAAAATACCTGGGAATCAATCTAACCAAAGAAGTGAAAGATCTACACAAGAAGAACTGTAAAACTCTGATGAAAGAAATAGAAGAGGACACAAAAAAAGGAAAGGTATTCCATGCTCATGGATTAGAAGAAATAATATTGTTAAAATGTCAATACTACCCAAAGCAATGTACAGATTCAATGCAATCTCTATCAAAATACCAATGACATTCTTCACAGAAATAAAAAAAAAACCCTAAAATGTATGTGGAACCACAAAAGACTCCAAATAGCCAAAGCCACCCTGAGCAAAAAGAACAAAGTTAGAGGCATCACATCATCTGACTTCAAAGTTTTTTATAAAGCTACCATAACCAAAACAGCATGGTACTGGCATAAAAACAGGCACATGGACTAATGGAACAAAATAGAGAACCCAGATATAAGTCCACTCATTTACCACCAATTCATCTTTGACAAAGATGCCAAGAACTTACAGTGGGAGAGGACAGTCTTTTCCATAGATGGTGCTGGGAAAAGTGGGTAACTATATGCAGAAAAATGAAAATAGACCTATATCTCTAACTATATATAAAAATCAAATAAAATTGATTAAAAACTTGAATCCAAAACCCAAAAATATAAAACGACTAGAAGAAAACATTAGAGAAATGTTCCAGGACATTGATCTGGACAAAAATTTCTTGTGGAAGACCTCAAAAGCACACACAACCAAAGCAAAAATACACAATTGGGACTATATGAAGCTAAACAGCTTCTGCAAAGCAAAGCAAACAATCAACGAAGTGAAGAGACAACCTACTGAATGGCAGGAAATACTTGTGAACTATTCATTTGACAAGAAATTAATAACCAGAATATATAAGGAGCTCAAACAACTCAATAGTAAAAAAAAAAAAAAAAAAAAAAAAAAAAAAAATTAAAAACTGGGCAAAAGAGTGGAACAGAATTAACAGATCTTCAAAAGAAGACATAGAAATGGCATACAGTTATATGAAAAAATGTCCAACATCACTAATCAGAGAAATGCAAATCAAAATCACAATATAGTGTCATCTCACTTCAGTTAAAATAGTTTGTATCAAAAAGGCAGGTAATACCAGATGCTGGTGAAAATGTGAGAAAAGGGAACTCTTACACAATGTAGGTGGGAATGTAAATTAGTACAATCACTATAGAAAACAGTATGAAGGTTCCATATGACCCAGCAATTCCACTACTGGGTATATATCCAAAAGAAAGGAAATCAATATATCGAATATAAAGCTGCACTCCCATGTTTATTGCAGCACTATTCACAATAGCCAAAATATGGAATCAACCTAAGTGCCTACCAACGGACGAATGAATAAATAAAATGTGGTATACATATACAATGAAATATTATTCACATAAAAAAGAATGAAATCCCGTCATTTGCAGCAACATGGATGGAACTGGAGGCCATTATAAGTGAAATAACCCAAGCATAGAAAGATAAATATTGCATGTTTTTTACTTATATGCAGAAACTAAAAATGTGGATCTCATGAAGATAAAGAGTAGATTAGTAGTTACCAGAGGCCAGGAAGAGGAGGGGGAGAGGGTTTGAAGGAGGAAAAAATAATATAAATGTAATTAAACTGTACACTTAAAATGGTAAAAATGGTACATTATATATGCATATTTTAACTCAAATTTAAAAAAAAAAAAAAGTTCAAGTGTTCTCTTGGCTCTGACTGTTTCTCTAATACTCACAGACAGAAACGCTTAGTCATCTTTATACTCATGCCCCTGTTTATTTTCATCTATTACAGCTTTTTTCAGTAGAACAACATGGTTAAATCCACAGGCTGGATTTTCACTCTGGATTTACCATTTACTACTTGATTAACCTTAGGCAATTTACTAACCTCTCCAGGCCTCAATTATCTAGTGTGTAAAGTATAAATGAGCATTATAAGATTGTTGTCAGAATTAAGTAGCACAACATAAACACAGTAAATGCTAGCTTGTGGTCAAGCTGTACTGAATAAACTGCTTATACCTGTCTCCCCTTGTAGACATCAAGCTCCATGAGAAGAGAGACCATAACTTAGTCATTTTTGTAACCCCAGTGTCCACTGTGCATGTGTTGCTCATATGGTAGGTGCTCAGCAGGTATTTGCTGAGTGAATGAATGAGTGAAAGAATAAAGGAATGAACCCCATTTGGCAATCTATTTTTATAATAAGATTTGTCCACATGTACCATATCTTGAGGAGGGAACAGGTGAACCCATTTTATTGGGGTTTTTTTAGACTGTAACAGAATGAAAGTATAGAAAATTTATTTCCCCAGCAATATTTTTGAAGGTTTTAAAAACTGGCTATGACACACACACACACACACACACCCCAAATGTCAATATCTGTAATGAGTCTCAGCTAAAAGTTGGCTAAATTATTCTCAGCACAATAGGCTAATAGCTCCAGAATCATTAACTCAATCAAGTAAATAATATTAATTTAAAGTACTCCATAATTATATATTTACTTGATATATAATTATACACCATTAAGTAAACATACAATTAGAATTTTTTAAAAGCATGTGCTCTGTCTAAAAGGGGAAAACATTAAGGCATAAACAAAACCAACAAAATAAAAAAGGAATTCAATCACTGCAAGCTATTTTTGTAGCTCTCTGGGGTTCACAGCTTCATGCAGTAACTGACACTTCGCAATGTTGTCGCCAGTTTTCCTGAACACCTTGAACATCTCCTGAGCTTGCTTAGCATCAGAGGACACCATACAGATTACAGCACTGCCATGATACCACCCAGTGGGAAAAAGAGGCCAAATCATTGCTAGAGCTGGATGCCATTCAATTTTCATCTCTCCATCATCCCTTCCCCAAGACAGGATGGGCAGAAGCAGCCATTCACTAAGCATAGGAATGAAAGCTTCTACAGAGAGTATGACTTAATTGCTACATCTAGTGTTTTATGAATCACGCACCATTTTTGGAGGATGGGGATAATTCAGTCAATCACTTATTGTAGCATTTTATTATTACCAATGTTAATCATAGCTACTACTTACTGCATGATGACTCTAAGCAAGACACTGCTATCAAATTTATTCCTTACAACAAATCTACAAAAAAAATTTTAAGAGTGCTTGTGAGATAGGCACTCTCTTATTGGCATATCCATTTTACACAGGAGAAAAACGAGTCCAAGGAGAGGTAAAAGTGACTTGCCCAGGAAGAAGAACAGCTGAGATGTGAACCTAGGGTAATTTTTAAAGTATAAAGTTTGTATACACTATATGGCTTCATCTCAGTTTAAAAAAATAAAATTTGTGCACTCTCCATTATACTACATTGTCTGATGACTGATAACAATAACTCCATCTTGCATTTGTAGAGTGGTTACAGTTTCAAGTGATGGCTGTATTTTACCAGGGTTAAGACAGTCAATTCATGGAAGGCTTCATAACTGGAATGTGGGAGTCTCTGGTCCTCTGGCCCCCAGGCCAGGGATTGTTTTTTTCACTCCAGTTATTTCTTGTCCTGACACTGAGGCATGGTGGCAGAGTGAGAGATGAAGTATGAGCTATAAACTTCCCCCACTCCAGCCAATCTCCCACCAACCTCCCACCAATGCAGAAACAACTGGGAGCTGTAGCGACCTCTTTGGTGTGCTCAGGAAGAAAAAGGGGTAAAAACATTGACCTTCAATCATGAGTCCTTTAAGACACCCAAGTTGATAATACATTTTCCAAAAATCAAATTGTTCCCAAAGGGAAAGAAATCCTAGAAGATTATGCCATTTAGAAATAGTTAAGAGGGTAGAGCCTAAAAGAACCAGCTGGGCTGCAGATTTCTTTGCTGCTAGAAGGACTCTGTCACCATACTGTCCTTCCTGGGTAAACAGTGGAAGAAGGAGAGACAAAGTGGCCCTAGAATAGCATTAATCAGAACTTAAGAACTCTGGAGTCAGGTTAGACTCGGTGTACATTCATCCAGCTTTCCATTTATTGCCAACAGTAATGCCAAGAAATGTGTAAAGGTTCCTGATATTCTGGGGCACAGCTATAAACCTTCTATGCAGAAACCAAACCAGTGTATACACACATACACACACATATGCACGGAGTGGATGGGAACAGTGTTTATGTTGGGGATGATGAGAAAGGTTTAAGTATAGATAGCAGTGTTGGTTATACAACATTGGGAATATAATTAATGCCACTGAAATTGTATGCTACAAATGGTTACAATAAGTTTATGTTATGTATATTTTACTACAATAATTTTTTTAAAGGAGCGGAAACAGATGGTTAAGCTCTCTGAAGCCTACCAATAGATCTACATACACAGAGGAGTCATTATGAACATCTGGTTTAACTGATGCATCTTGTTGGTCTCCAGGACTTCATTGTCAGCATCAGTACTCTTATTTCCTCAAGGTGGATATTGGCTATAAAGAGTCAAAAAACATTAAAAAAAATAAAAATAAAAACACCTGAGGTTTCATACATCCTTTGCAGTCCTGAATAGGTATGCCAGTACTTCACTTTTGAATGCTGGGCTATGTGCTATGCATTGTTTTGAGTTGTAGCCTCTGCTAAACTGAGACTAAACAAAGTCCTATTTTAACATTCTGTGACATATGCAAATACATAGTAGAAAAATCAGGAAAACAGTATTGATCATTTCATACAATTCCTGTCAACCAATGTGGCTTCTAATCATAAAAGTGAATCGAAATACAGAATGACAACCCTCAGCAAAGTAAAATCTTCCTGGAAACATCCTGTCTTTGCCAACATCACTACCTACATCCTCAAATGCAGGTTTGAACATATACAAACAATCACATAATCATCATGTAAAATGACTGAATACAGGTTTCAAGGCACAGAGGTATATGATGTGGGCAGATCCAGACTCCCACGAGTTTATAAATAAAAAATTCCTAAGACTTTATACACCCTTATGAATCTATAAATAAAACCAGTTTCATGTTTAGAATTTATGGTAGACTCTACCATCAACATTTATTAAAATAAGGTTTAATTTCAGACGTAGCACTCCACAGAACCGGAAGGAGTAAGAAATGGTTCTAGTCCTCATGAACTGAAAGGTAAAAACAAAGAAAACTTTTCTAAGTCATGCAACAATGAGATGCAAATCCATTCACAGTGTTAGTGCTGGGGAAAGAAAGGTCTAGGAGTTTGAAAAGAGATGTAGGCAAATCAAAAACAAAGGTAAGATGGAAATACTACGGCTTTGGGACTGCCTCCCTAAGATGCAACTAAGGGTAAAGGAGACAGGTCAGAGGATCCACTTGCATTCTGCCAAATTCTAGGACTATCTGAGAAGAGCTAAAGATATAGTGCAATCCTGTGTTTTAGGAGAGAGAATTGGAAAAGCCTCGTGGCATGTGGAAATCTTCTCCTTAGCAAAATTAGGCAAATAAAGAAGAAGATGGGCTGGGGGTGGTGGCTCACACCTATAATCCCAGCACTTTGGGAGGCTGAGGCAGGTGGATCACTTAAGGCCAGGAGTTCAAGACCAGCCTGGCCAAGATGGCAAAATCGTCTCTACTAAATATACAAAAATTAGCTGGGCATAGTGGCACACATCTGTAATCCCAGCTACTTGGGTGACTGAGGTACAAGAATCAGAACCCAGGAGGCGAAGGTTGCAGTGAGCCAAGATCATGCCACTGTACTCCAGCCTGGGCAACTGAGTGAGGCTCTTTTGGAAGGGAAGGGAAGGGAAGGGGAGGGGAGGGGAGGGAAGAGAAGAGGAGGGGAGGGGAGGGGGAAGAAGAAGAAGAAGGAGAAGAAGAAGAAGAAGGAGGAGGAAGAGGAGGAGGAAGAGGAGGAGGAAGGGAGGAAGGGAGGGAGGGAGGAAGGAAGGAGGAAGGGAGAAGAAGGAGAAGGAGGAGAAGAAGGAGAAGGAGAAGAAGAAGAAGAAGAGGAGGAGGAAGAAGAGGAAAGAAGGAAGGAAGGAGAAGGGAAGGAAAAGGGAAGGAGAAAGGAAAGAGAAGGGAAGAAGGAAGGAAGGAAGGAGACGAAGGGTGTGTGACATGGGTAGCTTTTAAGGGAGAAGGAGTAGCTCATGCAAGAAGATTGTGTGTGTCTGTGTGCACATGAGCACATGCATATCCCTAGTTGGAGCATATGATTTTTGGGCAATGAAGAATGGTAAAAGATGAAGTTAGAGGAGCAGATAGAGGCTAGATCATCAAGAGCCTCACAAGATATTTTATGATTTGTATAGGCAAGAAATGACTCCACTCCTCTGACCTATATAAGCCTTTCTCCTGCTCTAAGGTCCAGCTGTCACTGGTGTCTCCCTTTACTAATCTCCCTTGGCAGGTATTATAAATATTATTTGTACTTATCTTTAGAACGTCCTGGGTTCTCTCGCCAACTAGGCTTAGGTGTCTTGAGAACAAAAACCAAATATTTATTTTATATCTATAGTGTTTAACAATTCTTTCCACATTCATGCTTTTTTATTTTTATTTTTTATTTTTGGGGAGGGATAGCATTAGGAGATATACCTAATGCTAAATGACGAGTTAATGGGTGCAGCACATTCATGCTTTTTAAAAACATTGATTATCTATGTCAGGAACTGTTGTTCTAGGTATCCAAAAAAAAAAAAAAATGCTTCCTCCTCTTCTAGGGCAAGTAAGAGCAGCCCAGGGTAGGTGTTTAATATGTAACCTCTGATTCCTTTGGTAAACCCTTAAGTCCAGTCACAAAATCTTTAGTTACACTGATAGATGCCTTTCATTAAAAACATCTTTATAGAGATTGCCTTTTATAAATATTATACAAAGAGACATCTTTATATGTATAAATGCTTCTATAATGATATCATATCTTTATTTACTTTCAGAGGGAAAATGCTCCAGATTATCACAGATCTTTCAAGGTCAAATAAAATTTCTATGAAATATTGTGTAGGATGTTCCACAGTCCTTAAATTATGAAAATAATGGCACTGACTTAGCCTCCAGTCAAGAAAAATAATTCAAAAGATTTGCCTTACATTAAGAACAAAATATCTATCCACATTTTTGTTTGATGTTAATTCACTCGTTCTGAATTAGCTAATAGATGGAATAAGAGTTGGAAGGTTATTTTATTACAGAAGATTTTAAAAAGATGCATTTAAAATCTTCATTATAGAATGGCAATTTAGATCAAACCACTTCAGAATGGCGTTATCAGTGCTTTATCAAAGAGTGGTCCCCGCAGCAACATCAGGAGCAGCCCCCAGGAAGCTGTTAGAAATGCAGATTCTTATGCCTCCCTTGTCCTTCTGAATCAGAAGTCTGTGTTTAACAAGCCCTCCAAGTGATTCTGATGCACACCAAAATTTGAGACTGTTCTCAGAATACGCTGAAAAAGAGGTCCCTAAAACTCTCCCATAGCTTATTGAATATTAGGGCAGGAAGGAGCCATACAAAGCATGTACACCAATTTTCTTGTGTATGTTACAGATCTGGAAACTGAGGCCAAGAGATTATCAATGGTAACTGGAATTTGGAACGAAGTGTGTTCCAGCATCAAAGTTAAGATCCTAGATACACAGCATTGTCAACCAGCTATCATTTTACACATTTGACATCAAGTTTCACTTTTAAAGGATCCATGCATAGAAAGTCCATTCTACTTATTAATAGACCCAAATGAAGTTGCAGAACCAATCATATCTAAAGGCTAAGTCAAAAATATTTAGAGATGTTCTTGAGAGGGGAAAAAAATGCCTTTTTTTAGTGAGTAAGTCAGAATTCAGTGGCCAGAAATATCAGGCTCGATATCAGATTCAAACCTAAGCCAACTCTTAGTTCCTAAACCAAGCTGAAACCAGGAATATGTCTCTCTCTAGTTCAAAAAACTTCTTAAAATATATTAATGGAAACACGTTCCCATTAATACTTGTCGGTACCGGTCTATCCACACTGCCTCATCTTGATACCAAGTAGCAATAAAGAAGGGTCAACGGCATAATTAGTGTAACAGCATGAAGGCAGCCAACTGCCCTAGCAGCAGTTCAATCTCCAACTTAAGCCTCATGAACACTGTGCCATGGAACAATCAGGCACCAACAGACTTGAGACCCCAACTTTGATGGTATTTCATTGACAGATACACTTTCCTGTAAGTATCCTCACCCAAGGAAAATCTTTAGGATATCTCATAGCAGCCTAATAAATATTTTGTGAACAGAAGTGTCCAGAGTGTATAGTTTTTCAGCTTCAGATGCCTAACGGCATGTGCTTTAAGGGCATCTCTGAGGAGGAAAAGCACCATCACGTCTTCAACAGTATGATCTCAGGGCTAAAAATCCTTACCCGGCTGTGAAACTTGGCAGTTCGATAAGACTTAGGTGACAGATTGTATACTGTGTAGTGGTCAAGATGTCTGGAATCCAAAAAGCTTCGAATGTCATCAACCTGGTTCCTGAATCCTATGTCAACATTGTCCAGAGGAAAGGACATCACTAGGAGAGAGATCACACAGAAAGAAAACAGGTTAAATGTTTACGTCTGCTGTAACGATGGGCAGCAACTGGAAACTGAGCCAAAGGACTGTTAATAAACATGAGAAACTTACCAATAATTCTGGAGGTAACATAAGTGAAGTCTAAATCTCCCTTTGTGTAGCTAAAAGCAAGACAAAAATGGGCACTCATTAAAATGATCCAAATATGCCAAGATTTCTCTCTCTCAATCACTTGCGCATATGAACTGGGACACCACTGTCCAGGGGGCATGTTTTGACTCCCCTCCAGCCCTTCTCTCCAACAAGGAAGAATCACTGAGAAAAGAAAGCCCGTGACCTCAGGGGTATAAATATGCCACTCCAACTGGTGCATTCTAATGCCCTTGTAGATGCCACTTCATGATCTGAATCAATCTCAGAATAGAAAACTCTGCTTATTTATCAACACCAATTGTTCTAGCTTCTTTGCCTACCTGGAAATATCTTCCATAATTGTAAGTGGCTAAGGGGTAGGGGAAGAAGTGGTTGAG
Source organism: Gorilla gorilla gorilla (assembly GCF_029281585.2). Classification (NCBI taxonomy): domain Eukaryota; kingdom Metazoa; phylum Chordata; class Mammalia; order Primates; family Hominidae; genus Gorilla; species Gorilla gorilla. The sequence continues at coordinate 174,621,199 of NC_073224.2, forward strand.
AAAAAATAAATGACACCATTTTTCTGCCTACCAGGCCCTGGTTGAGATTCAGAGGTAAGAATAGTTTTATCTTTGAACAAAGATTAAAATTTTGATTAATATAATGTACTTGATGTTTGAATTTCTGATTAAGAACTGCATATTGTAACTCAAAGTGACCCTAGAATTTTCTAATACTAAACAATAAAAAATAACTCCTATGACCTGCTTATAAGAATTTTCATACAGTGGAAGAGTAGGAAACTTCTCTCACTGAATAAATGTTAAAGGGCTAGTAGGAAACAAAAACAAAGTTCTGATTTGATTACAATCCGTAGGTAATGCTTATTCAGATTGCATGTATATTTTAATCTCATTTAATCCCTAAACAACCCAAAGACACAAATCCTGTCAGGGTATTAAAAAAAAGCTCAAAAAAAAGCTCTGAAAGGTTAATTAACTTGCCTGAGGGCTCTTAGTTAACAAGGGCAGATATTGCATTAGAACCCAAGATGTTTGATTCTAAAGACAGGGAGGGCAACCATTATACTCTAATGTGGCAATGAACTGAGTCCTCCCAGCCTGTGCTTATAGCTTCTAAAGGACTTAACTTTATGTCTTCAATGACATTTCTCAGTTCATCAGATCCCATAAAATTATATCCCAAAATTGACACTCTTTGAGCCAGACAAGCAGTCAGCAGGTAACCAGATCCTTTGGGAGCATGGGGATCCACTAAATTAACTGGGAAGAATGTGCGTACCTGGTCACAGATTGTATCACTCTAGAAGATGTGTCTTTGAGGGTGTCTTTCAAGTTGTCCTTTAGGTTACTAAAGAGCCTCCCTGCACCTCCTTTTACCATGTCAAAGAGACCTCCCCCATAGCTGGGCTCCATGTCTGGAGATGAGGCACCTGCCAAAAAAAAAAACAAACAAACAAAAATGGTAATGGCAGAGAATCCACGGAAAACCAATCCCTCTTCATTCTTAAAACATACACAGACTGTCTTTAAGAGTCTGGGACAGATATTCCTGGAAATTGTGTCCCACTCTCAGAACTTACAGACTCTGAGTTATAGCATTGCTACTGGTCCTCAGGGGAGACCCAGTTCAGTCCCTCACTGAGTCCCAGGAAGAGAAACCTCCAGTATTGCCGCTACTAGCCATGTGTGACAATTGAGCGCCTGAAATACGGCTAGTCTCAACTGAAATGTGCAGTAAATATAAAATACACAACACATTTCAAAGACTTGGTGCAAAAAAAAAAAGAATGTAAAGTATCTCAATATTTTTATACTGATTACATGTTGAAATAATAATTTAAATATATTGAATTAAAGAAATTATAGCTGTAAAATCAACTTCACCTGCTCCTTTTTACCTGTTTAGTGTGGATACTGAAAATTTTTAAGCTACATATGTGGCCTTTATTGTACTACATTTGGACAGTGCTGCTCCAGAGAGACTGCTGAGGAAGAGCAGTAGTCAACTTCAGTGAGTCCAGGGCACTCCTCGGCCCTTTGATGAAGCTGACTATATTAGAAGCCCCATTCCATGGCTATCCCTTAAAGCACTGGTTCACTTCTATCATGAAAAACACCTTCTGAAGGGGCTTTAGTACAGCTTTTAGGCCTTAGGATGCATGGCGGCTATTAGTGCTATCTGTCAAATATTTCAGGTTCTCTTCCCTTACAGCTTCTTAAAATTGCACTTTTTGGCTCCTTGTGCTTAGCTCCAGTCCAGGGTTTCTCAATCTCAGCACTATTGACATTTTAGGCTAAATACTTCTTTGTTGCGTGTGTTTTGAGGGGGTTGTCCCTGTGCACTGCAAGGTGTTGAGTAGCATTCCTGGCCTCTGTTCACTAGATGCCAGTAGCACCTGCCCCAACCCCCACTCCACCTCTGAGTTGTGACAATAAAAAATGTCTCCAGAGACTGGCAAATATCCCCTAGTGGAGGCAAAATTACCCCTGGTTGAAAACCACTGCTCCAGCCTATGTGTGTGAGGGGAAGTGCTGTGTATCACAGTGTATGTTGTGCATCACTTCCAGGGTACATTTAACTGTCAATGTGATATTCGCCATAGTTTCTCTCTCTCTCTCTCTCTCTCTCTCTCTCTCTGTATCTCTCTCTCCCTTTGCCATAGCAATCAGCAAGGTTGGAGACTGTGGCTGCTCTGTCCAGGACTTCTGGGTCCCAGAGAAAGGAGCTATGTGGCATATGACCTTTGATGACCCAGGTGACCTTTGATGAATATTTGGCATGAGTAAGTAATATGGTTTGGTTCTATGTCCCCACTCAAATCTCGTCTCAAGTTGTAATCTCCACGGGTCAGGGGAGGAACCTGGTGGGAAGTGATTGGATCACGGAGGTGGATTTTCCCCATGCTGTTCTCGTGACAGTGAGAGATCTGATGGTTTTAAAATGTAGCACTTCCGTCCTTGCTCTCTTTCTCTGTCCTGCCATCATGTAAGATGTGACTTGCTTCCCCTTCACCCTCTGTCATGGTTGTAAGTTTCCTGAGGCCTCTACAGCCATGTGGAACTGTGAATCAATTAAACTTCTTTTCTTTATAAATTGCTGAGTCTCAGGTAGTTCTTTAAAGCAGCGTGAAAACAGACTAATACAGTAAGAAACACCTGTTTGTTAATAGAAGCCACTGATCTTTTGGGAATGTTCATAACCAAAGCACAACCTAACCTATGCAGGCTGATACAGGAAGGAAGCAGGAATCTGTGTAGAGGAGGTGGTTAATGTGAACAGTGGCCAGGTAGGGCTTTAAGGCCTAGCAGTCAAGAGCGTGAGTCATTCTCACCTGGGTTCCTGCCCAGCTTTGCTACCCCTAGCTATGTGACCCTGGAAGTCAGTCTTTCTAAATCTCTTTCTTCCCATCTGTAAAATAGGGATAAAAATTGTGCCTAATCCATAGGGAAAGATTAAATAAATGCATATAAAGCTGTTGGCATGGTACCTAATAAATCTAGGGGTCAAGAGAACGTAGCTAAACTCTATTATGCCACATCCTGAAATTCCTGTATTGATGGTATTTTTAATCTTTGTTCACTTTCCAACTATATGATGACAAAAGACAAGAATGGCATCTATTCTTTTTCAAAAATTGCAATATATAAGATTTTCAAGTCCCTCTCCCTCTCCCTCTCCCTCTACCTCCCTTTCCCTCGTCTCCCTCTCCCCTTTCCACGGGCTCCCTCTCATGCCGAGCCAAAGCTGGACTGTGCTGCTGCCATCTCGGCTCACTGCAACCTCCCTGCCTGATTCTCCTGCCTCAGCCTGCCCAGTGCCTGCGATTGCAGGCGCGCGCCGCCACGCCTGACTGGTTTTCGAATTTTTTTGGTGGAGACGGGGTTTCGCTGTGTTGGCCGGGCTGGTCTCCAGCTCCTAACCGCGAGTGATCCGCCAGCCTCGGCCTCCCGAGGTGCCGGGATTGCAGACGGAGTCTCGTTAACTCAGTGCTCAATGGTGCCCAGGCTGGAGTGCAGTGGCGTGATCTCGGCTCGCTACAACCTCCACCTCCCAGCCACCTGCCTTGGCCCCCCAAAGTGCGGAGATTGCAGCCTCTGCCCAGCCGCCACCCCATCTGGGAAGTGAGGAGCGTCTCTGCCTGGCCGCCCATCGTCTGGGATGTGAGGAGCCCCTCTGCCTGGCTGCCCAGTCTGGAAAGTGAGGAGCATCTCTGCCCGCCGCCATCCCACCTGGGAAGTGAGGAGTGCCTCTTCCCGGCCGCCATCCCATCTAGGAAGTGAGGAGCGTCTCTGCCCGGCCGCCCATCTCTGAGATGTGGGGAGCGCCTCTGCCCCGCCGCCCCGTCTGGGATGTGAGGAGCGCCTCGGCCCGGCCACGACCCCGTCTGGGAGGTGAGGAGCGTCTCTGCCCGGCCGCTCCGTCTGAGAAGTGAGGAGACCCTCCGCCTGGCAACCGCCCCGTCTGAGAAGTGAGGAGCCCCTCCGCCCGGCTGCCACCCCATCTGGGAAGTGAGGAGCGTCTCTGCCCGGCAGCCGCCCCGTCCGGGAGGGAGGTGGGGGGCTCAGCCCCCCGCCCGGCTAGCCGCCCCGTCTGGGAGGTGTGGGGTGCCTCTGCCTGGCCGCCCCTACTGGGAAGTGAGGAGCCCCTCTGCCCGGCCAGCCGCCCCGTCTGGGAGGGAGGTGGGGGGTCAGTCCCCCGCCCGGCCAGCCGTCCCGTCTGGGAGGGAGGTGGGGGGGTCAGCCCCCCGCCCGGCCAGCCGCCCCGTCCAGGAGGGAGGTGGGGGTTCAGCCCCCCGCCCGGCCAGCCGCCCCGTCCGGGAGGTGAGGGGCGCCTCTGCCCGGCCACCCCTACTGGGAAGTGAGGAGCCCCTCTGCCCGGCCAGCCGCCCCGTCTGGGAGGAAGGTGGGGGGGTCCGCCCCCCGCCCGGCCAGCCGCCCCGTCCGGGAGGGAGGTGGGGGGTCAGCCCCCCGCCCGGCCAGCCGCCCCGTCCGGGAGGGAGGTGGGGGGGTCAGCCCCCCACCCGGCCAGCCGCCCCGTCCAGGAGGGAGGTGGGGGTTCAGCCCCCCGCCCGGCCAGCCGCCCCGTCCGGGAGGTGAGGGGCGCCTCTGCCCGGCCGCCCCTACTGGGAAGTGAGGAGCCCCTCTGCCCGGCCAGCCGCCCCGTCTGGGAGGGAGGTGGGGGGGTCCGCCCCCCGCCCGGCCAGCCGCCCCGTCCGGGAGGGAGGTGGGGGGTCAGCCCCCCGCCCGGCCAGCCGCCCCGGCCGCCCCTACTGGGAAGTGAGGAGCCCCTCTGCCTGGCCAGCTGCCCCGTCCGGGAGGGAGGTGGTGGGGTCAGCCCCCCGCCCGGCCAGCCGCCCCGTCCGGGAGGGAGGTGGGGGGTCAGCCCCCCCCACCCGGCCAGCCGCCCCGTCCGGGAGGGAGGTGGGGGGGTCAGCCCCCCGCCCGGCCAGCCGCCCCGCCCGGGAGGTGTGGGGTGCCTCTGCCCGGCCACCCCCACTGGGAAGTGAGGAGCCCCTCTGCCCGGCCACCACCCCGTCTAGGAGGTGTACCCAACAGCTCATTGAGAACGGGCCATGATGACAATGGCGGTTTTGTGGAATAGAAAAGGGGGCAAGGTGGGGAAAAGATTGAGAAATCAGAAGGTTGCTGTGTCTGTGTAGAAAGAAGTAGATATGGGAGACTTTTCATTTTGTTCTGTACTAAGAAAAATTCTTCTGCCTTGGGATCCTGTTGATCTATGACCTTACCCCCAACCCTGTGCTCTCTGAAACATGTGCTGTGTCCACTCAGGGTTAAATGGATTAAGGGCGGTGCAAGATGTGCTTTGTTAAACAGATGCTTGAAGGCAGCATGCTCGTTAAGAGTCATCACCACTCCCTAATCTCAAGTACCCAGGGACACAAACACTCTGCCTAGGAAAACCAGAGACCTTTGTTCACTTGTTTGTCTGCTGACCTTCCCTCCACTACTGTCCTATGACCCTGCCAAATCCCCCTCTGCGAGAAACACCCAAGAATGATCAATAAAAAAAATAAATAAATAAAATTTAAAAATTAAAAAAAAAAGATTTTCAAAATAAAGAATAATAAAAATATTCACGTAATAGGCACTATAATTGCTAACTTATATATAACACTATCTGGTAGGTATTTTTCTAAGCATTTTATCTATATTCACTCATTTAATCCTCATAGCATCCCAATGAAATAGATAATATTATTATTCCTATGTTATAGATCAGAAAACTGAGGCACAGACATTAAGAAACTTGTCTAAGGGCATACAAGCTAGTGAATATTTATTTACTAGCAGAGTTGAGATTGAGCCCCACGCAACCCTTCCAATCACATCCCACTTTCTTCTCCTAATATCAGCCTGAATTTTATATTTGTCATTCCAATTAATTTCTTCAAACTTGTATTACATATGTTTGTATCCACAAAAAATGTATTAATATTATTTTCCAAGATTTCAAGCTGTACATAAATGGTTTTCTATTTGCATAATTTTGCAACTTTATTTTTTTCACTTACTTTTGTTTAAAATTCATCTATGCTGGTACCAAATGCAGCTTTAGCTCAATTAATGTGTGTATCAATTACCCCACTGATGGACACGTAGGCTATTTGTTATAATAAGCAACACAGTGAGGAACATATGACTTTGATAACATACGTAAGACTCTCTCTAGATTATACCTACAAGCAGAATTTGCCAGTAAATAAGGTATGTACATCTTCATATATCTAGATATTGACAAACCATTCTCCAAAGCAGTCACAGCAGTTTAAATTCCTACAACTAGTACATATGTGTTCCTTCACTCTATATTCTCCTTAACACTTAGTATTGTCAGACTTTTACATTTTTACCACTTTGTCAAGTATAAATAAGTATCTCACTTTGGTCCTATTTTGGTAATTTCCCTGATTACTAGTGAGGTGAAGTATCTTTTACTGTGCTTACTGGCCAGGTGGCTGTTCTTTCAATCATATTTCAGGTACCAGTACACTCCTACATGCCATTTAGATGTTCATACATATATCTATAAATACATGTTGACTGTCATGTTCTTCCATCCTGATCTTAAGAGCTATTGATACCTAACAGATGTCTAAGTCACCATTAGACATCTATTAGAAAATGAGGCTCTGTTAGAAATTGCAAAGCACATTGAATACTGGTAAACAAACAATGAATGGACATATGGACAAACATTAATCATCTCTACCACTAACTGAGCTCTCCAATGCAACAGGAACTGTGCTCAGACCTTTATGATAGTACAGTTTCATATAGCGGGAGAGTGGAAGTGGTTATTATCCCCAGTTTACAGATGAAGCAATGGAAGCTCAAAGAAGGAAAGTAACTCACCAAAGAGTCCAATTAACAAGTGGAAGAGTCAGCAATTCAAACCCATATCTGTGCAATTCCAAAGCCTTGCTAATCTACCATTTCACACTATTCTACATCTTCACTCAGCTCAGGATTCCAACAACTATAATCAAGATGAGCCTACCTGCCTATACACAACTGCCTCTCTCCTATTCCCTGCTCTCCTCCACCTCTCACCCACACACCTTTCATCTGGCTGCTCTCAGCGGCAGATATCCCTACAATAAGCACCCTCATAAATCACTGCATGCCAGGCAAACCAAGTCAATCTCATTACGCAGGCAGCCGAGCCTCTGTCACCCCTACTGCTTCACAGCCCTGAATAAAAGGCCAGGAACAGGTCTAATGGGCACCTCCACAGACTACGGCTAGTGTTACAAATCTGAGAATGCTCTCTTGTGTCCTGTTTCATATGAAATAGAGCACATTATTTCCCTGTAAACACACGCCACCATGTAAAAATCTGTATCGTGTTTTTGTTTTAAATATAGTGAGGATAGAGCAGCATAAAGTGTTTATAATTCTCCCATTTCCATCCCTGTAACATTTTCATGTGTTCAGCCTGAACACCCCTTTGATATATAACTGTTAAAGAGATGACATCAAATTGATTAGATGTCTCTTCAACTCTCAGTTTTATGCTGGAATAGAATTACAAGGCACCAGCCTATTAAAATATATAAATATCCTTGATTATCTAAAAATCAGACTCTCACCATCCCTCAGGCTGCATGCTCTGCTCATTAGAGCTTTGGAATGCTGCAGAAATCAGAACAACTTGCCAGAGTCCATCTGTAACCTTCATATATTCAAATTATACGTTGAACTGGCAAGGCCACACAAAAAAGAAGAGGGGCATTATTTGATGTTGCTCTACTGGTTCTTTTAGGTAGATATTCTGGCTTTCCCTGATGAGCCACATAAGTGCCAAAAGTGCAGATTCTGCAAATATTTTAGCCTCAGCTAGTTAAGAGAAAGGGCAGAGAGGTTTCAAAATATGGCACAACAAAGAAGAAAATGGTGCAATGAGAAAGAAATGCAGAAGACAAACAATGACCACGGTAGATCAAGGGGTAACAAACTGGATCCCATGGGCCAGATCCAGTCCACAGCCTGTTTTTGTACAGTCTGTGAAATAACAACGGCTTTTACATTTTTAAATGATTGAAAAAAGTAGAAAGAAGAATGATATTTCATAACATGAAACTGATATGAGGGTCAAATTTCAATGTCCAGAAGTAAAGTACCCCTATGTGTTTACATCTTGCCTATGGTTGCTTTCATGCTACAATGCAGAGTTAAATAGTAGTGACACAGATCTTACAGCCCACAAAGTCTAAAGCATTTACTCTCTGGCCCTTTACAGAAAAAGTTTTCCAACCCTTGCATCAGATGGTTAACACCACTTGTGTTCTTAGGAATGCAGAGCTTGCTACCTCCAACACCTTTCTAAATACTTTGGCTAAAATGGCACCCAGTGGAAAGAACACTCTGCTTACTAAGGGTCCTCAGGGATTTGAGGGTGTAAGAGAGTGAAGGTGAGGACATCAGAGTTGAGAGAGCATGTGAGTGCCATCCAAAGAGAAAGGTCCAGGACTGCCTTTAAGGCTCCAAGTAGATTCTTGTTTCAATGATGTCTGTGGTGTGAAAATCTAAGCCCACCAAAGACAAACATCAGAGAATTGCACTTTTACCTCTGAGTCACTTTAAGGGTGTAAGAAATAAGTTTTCCTTGGGATTCCTAATGTTTGGGAAACTAGACGCAGTATCCTATTCCTTCCAAGTTGTAGGAACCTGACCAGTCCTTGCTGTCAAGAGTGACATAAAATTTGTGTTTCCTGGGAGAGAATTTCTGTCTCCCACTAGATTGCTAGTTAGCTGTTTGATCATTTATTTGATCATTTATTTGTATCGTGCTTCATTCCAAAAGAGATTTGAGATGATTCAATAGTCATTTAGAAATTATATAAAGAAGATAAACACAAATGCTAGGGCTAGTCTTAACTGCCTTAATGTAACTGAAAATATAAAAAAGTAAGTGTGGCTGCTTTTCATAAACATTTTATTGATTTCTTAGCCATGGACAAAACACTGTGAGAAGTGGTATAGAAGGAGAAGGAATGTCCATAATGCATAGTGATCATCCCCTCATATGCTTATTCAGTATATGCCTATGGCACCCTGGGCTGTGGATAATTCCATCTGGTCCCCTAAGAAGAAATGCTCCCCCATAAAATACTGTCATCAAAAGAAGGATGGTATGCAAAAACTTACCAAAAAGAGACGTTCATCAAGATAGTGTTTACCATGGCAAGAGGCTATAAATGATGTATTTTTTTCAATAGTAAGGGAATTGTTAAATATCTCTAATAACGCCATATGGTTAGCTACTAAAATCATTTTGCAGAAAAGTACAGATGGGCATGGCAAAGGCTAAATGAAAAATAAGCAGGCTACAACACATAATCCACTGTATAATCTTACTTTTGTAAAAGAAAACTATCTCAGTTTAGAGAAACAATTCAGAGGATATAATAAACATAAAATAATAACAACTGAAACCTACTGAATGCCTACCACATACTAGGCCACTGATCTAAATTCTTTATGTGTAGTAACACATTTAATCTTCACAAATACCCTATGAAGGCAATACCATTGCTAGGTACTAGGTGGCACGTGGTACAAGCTATAGCTGTGGCCCTGGACACAGCTGCTCAACAGACCAAGAGGGCAGAAGCAGGTGCATGTGTAGCATCCATGGAAGGCTCCAGGGGAGCTAAGCACTGGCAGGCAGAGGCCACAGAGCAGGTAATGCCAATGAGTCAGGCTTTCTCGTTTCAGGCCACATAGGAAGCATAGGCATCCAAGAGCATCACAGCTCTTACAAGGCAATAGCACACCCAACTCTCTTTGTACCGCAATAAAGTGCCAGGGCCCTTAGGATAATCTTTTTCTTTTTCTTTTTTTTTTTTTTTTTTTTGAGACAGGGTGTGGCTCTGTTGCCCAGGCTGTGCAGTGCAGTGGCCCAATCTTGGCTCACTGCAACCTCCACCTCCCAGGCTCAAGCGATCCTCCCAACTCCAACTCCTGAGTAGCTGGGACTACAGGGTTGCACCCATGCCTGGCTAATTTTTGTATTTTCTGCAGCAACGGGGTTTCGCCATGTTCTCAAACTCCTGAGCTCAAGTGATCTGCCTGCCTTGACCTCCCAAAGTGCTGGGATTACATGTGTCAGCCACTACGCCCAACCAGAATAATCAATTTAATGGGGAAGTTGCTGGAAGGTTTGGCTGGCATTCCCTATGTCAAACCATGGCCCGGAAATGGAGATCATTTAGCTAGTAACAAGAATACTCTTCAGAATGTCCAAAAATCAATTAAAAAATTGGAAATTAGAGTGATAATTTGTGCTATAAACAGTGATAATATACATGTGCTTGTGTGTATTTATGTACAGAATAAAAGGGGGTTATATTTTACATCGATATATATTGATTTCTATATTATGCTAGTGTGCCAGTTATTAAAGCTTTTGTCATCACTACAGACACCATGAAATCTGTACGTGCACACATGAGTATGTCCACACTCACTTTTCAGGACGTTAATGGGAAGAGTACTAGACTATGATGGCTCAGCTATTTCCCAAGCTATGGGAGAATCACAAACTCAGAGTCTCAAAGAATATAAACACAGGAGAATGAATTAAGTGATTTCCTAAGTCCCCTCCACTTTTAAAATTCTTTAACACTATCATCATCCTCATACAAAGGCCATCTACTAAACGTGTACTCTAGGCTAGACACTCAGCTAAGCAGTTTCCATAAACAACTAAATGGGACGCTTGCACTAAGCACAGTGGCAGGTGGGAGTCCCACTGAGGAAACTGAGGTTTTGGTGAAGTTTAGTAACAGTCACAACAGAATGAAATGAAGCTAGGTTTGGCTGGACCCAAAGCCTCTGCTCTTATTCACTTCCCCATCCTGCCTCTTTCAAGAGGTACTTTTTGTGTCTCATGCCTCCATTCTCCCACCTCATTCTGTTCCTCCATCCTAGGACTCAGAGCAGTCAGCTTGCATTATAATTACTTGTGAATGAGTCTACCTCCCCTCAACTCAATTACTTGCTATTGAGTCTTCAATAGCAAGAAGCATGTTTCATGCCTCTTCACAGTCCCCTAAGTGCAATATATGGCACACAGTAAGCACTCAATAAAAGTATGTGAAACTGAGCTGCTATGGAATGCAATAATCAAAGAGAAGATGGCAGAGATGGCAAGGAAGACCAAACAGATCAACTTTGGCAGTGATCTGGTCTTTGCTTAACTGTAGGTAGCAAATATGACTAGATGCTTTCACTGTTTCACTGTCTCCTCAAGCTTTTCAGAATTTCTGATTGCAACACTGCACCCACTGAGAAAGCCTGCCTAAAAGATGGAGATTTCATGAAATACAACATGCGCTTTATTGTAAAGAAGGCTAATATTTGATGGGAAATGTTTATCTTCAAAGAGACAGAGGAACTAATTAAGAAACCAATACTAGCTCCTCTTTCCCGAAAGGATCGACAACATGAAAAAAGATTGATAAGAGTGGAAAAAATGAGAAATACAAAGTAATGACTACATTGAAACCAAAATGGACTCTGCGTGTAATAAAGATAGGGCACAGTGTTCACAACCAGGCTGTTGGTGCTAGGGGAATTCCAGTCAAATGGATGTAACATATTTTGTTCCTTCAAGGATCAAAGAAATCAGGCTACAGGTGCCAATCCAAATTCTACTCAATAAACTCTCATATAAAACTTTACATGGATATTGCTTAATTTGATTCAACAGACAAAGTAAGTACTTATGATGTGCCAGGGAAAAGGGGTCTAAATAAGGAATCTTTACTCTTCAACATGTGGACCAAATAAAAAGGTTCTGCATTATGAAATAATAATAATCAAATCTAGTCAATGAGATCAGAATCCTCAATAGAAACCTGAAGAAATAGAAAGGGTTCTGCGTACCACATGGAACCTCAACTCCAGAAAGTGAGGGGCCATCAATTGTTTTTTTTCTCCCTTCTCTAATCAAAAGATCAGGGCTTAAATTGCATAAAATGGACTATGACATTTCCCTCTTAATTACCACCCTGGAACAGAGAAAATGTCCTTGCTGTTATCTGACCTTGTCTATGATAGAGAATAGAGATAGCAGAGGACTGATGGTCTGCTTAAAGAAAACCGCAAAGAGAAAAAAATAAGGCAAAAATTTTCTGTTCGACATTTCAGTTCCATTTAAGAGAGACAGGGGAGACAATATAGGCACCAAAGGGCAACTGAGAGAACTCTATCAGTCTTCCCAAACAACCCCCCACATACAGGTAGAATTTTAGAAAACCAGTGTGCTTGTTATGCATATGCAGCTCTAAGAAGCGTTTTCTCAAGCTCCTCCCCTTCCACCAAGATTGTCTTCTCTTAGCTCCAAGGCAGAAATTCTGGAGCTGCCATTGCAAGCCAACTTCTGAGAGAAAGATCAAATTACTGTTCTCCAGAAAAGTAGCAGTGGTTGTGGATGAATATTGTTTGTTGTTTACAAGATCAAGGTAAGTGTATATGTGCTATGTGCTACATATAACACACACATGTGCCACACATATGCCAAAGTGGCCTTACTATATGTTAGGCACCATGCTAGGAATATACAGTATCCCACACATTAAAACTGAAATATATTTTTGCTCTTATTTTTCAGATAAGGAAACTGTGTCTCAAAGAGGTCAATTCGTGCAAGCAGGCAGGCTCTGTGGCACAATGGATAGTGCATTGGACTTCTAGCCTAAATCAAAAGAGAGTCAGAGGTCAATTCATTCACCAGATTACTTAGTTAGGATATATCCAAATGTCGGTGTGAAGACAAGACCCATGTTTTTTTCATTTCATCAGGCACAGTCAGGAACATAACAGAGAGCTGGAAGCCCCCCTTGGACAATGAGAGGAAAGAACCCAGACTCATAACACTTTAATACTCAATAGAATATTAGCAATGTATCCCTATGCCTCAAATGGATGCACCAGGAAAATAAAATGACTTCCCCAAATCATTGCCATGACTTAACTTTTTGAAAAAAACAGCTATATTGACACATGAAATTTACATATAAAACTACATATTGAAAATGTTTATAAGGCCGGGTGCAGTGGCCCACACCTGTAATCCCAGCATTTTGGGAAGCTGAGGCGGGTGGATCACCTGAAGTCAGGAGTTCAAGACCAGCCTGGCCAACATGGTGAAACCCCGTCTCTACTAAAAACACAAAAAATTAGCCGGGCATGGTGGTGGACACCTGTAATCCCAGCTACTTGGGAGGCTGAAGCAGGAGAATTGCTTGAACCTGAAGGCAGAGGTTGCATTGAGCCAAGATCGCACCACTGCACTCCAACCTGGGCAACAAGAGCGAAACTCCATCTTAAGAAAAAATATATATATATAACTGTGTGTGTACACACACGTATGGATGATTCATTCTTGCAGTATATTTGATCAATGATTCTGCTGTGGTGTGGTATTCTATTGTGCATTGTCTATACACAAGATGGTGAAAACACAGAGTACAACTCAGCACTGTAGCAAATATACGCATACACATACACCACACTCAAAGGGATCTCACACCAAGAAACATTTCAGATAAAAGTCCTGTATCCTTTGCAAAATATAAAATACCTAGACCTCCTGGAGAGTAGAGATCCTCTGACAATTCCTCAGAAAGCCGGGGCTACTTTGAATACTTTATATCTACTTTAAATAATTTACATCAGCAGTTCTAAAATATGATCCCACAACCATCAGTTTCAGAATTATCTGGGGTCTTTACTTAAAATGCATACTCCTGATTTCCACTTCCAACCATGATAATGGTATTGGACTTGAGCTCCTGTGATAAACTAGATAAGTTATATAAAACATCTGTTTTTTAGGCATTAAACAACAGTCTAAAAAGGACTGAGATCTTTGAAAGAAAGAAACCACACAAGGTGAGCCTCACAATTGCTCCAGCTTTTGCCTGGAAGCACTTTCCTATTATCATAAAATGATCTAGAGCCCAAGTAGAATAGTGGTCCCCTGAGCTGTGAAGGCAGGGATCAAAATACAAAAACTACTAAGAAGCAGGAATATGTGGGACAATATAAAAGAAAATAGGGAGAGGCACAGTATGGACATAGGGATTAGGGGTGCTGGAGGGATAGGAGGGAAAAGACTGCATGGAAATTCACCCTGAGTCCTTAGCTGAGGTCTGGGCTGTGAATATAGAGAGTAAGACTTCACAAGGCCCAGCAGAGACTGCCTGATGCAGGGCTGAGAACTAAACCAGCACTATATACCAGAGGTTATAAATGCTGGCATATGTTGGAGCTCTAGCATAGCCAAAATGGAAAGCTCTTGCTGAGCATCTCAGGCATTTAGCTGGATATTCAGTGTTTCTGTATCAGAAAGGCCACATCACGCTAGGAATAAGGACTACATCCTGGAATAAAGGCTGCATTCCTAGGACTAAGTTGAAAACCACAATAGACCCATTTTAACAAAGAATAAAATCAAGCCTAATGACCAGAAGGATATGTCAGTAATTTAACTGTCTTCCAGAATAAAATTTAACATGTTTTCAAAGAAAATGGTAATCCAGACTTCCAACAAAGTATCATCACAATGTTTATCATACAATAAAAATAAAACTACAGATATAAAGGAGCAGTAAAAATTGAACAATAAAAGAGCAGTAAATAGAAATAGAACCTGAAATGCTTCCGATATTAGAATTAGTAGACAAGAACTTTAAGCTTATTAATATGTTCAAAGGCTTAAACAAAGAGGTTGTCTTAATGAGCTAACAGCAAAGAATATTTTAAAAAAGAAGAAGAAAATTGCAGAATTAAAAAGTATAATATCTGAAATGAAAATTTTGCTAAATGAGCTTAACAGAAGATTGGAAACTGCAAAACAAAATGTTATGAACTCGAAGGCAGGTTGACAGAAATTAAAAACAGAGTCTCAGTGACCTGTGAGACAACATCATGCAAGCAGTTTACCATCATGTAAGCAGAGTCTAAGAAGGGACGCAGGAAGAAAATGGAACAGAAAAAACTATTTTATTTCCAACATTTGGTGGAAAAAAATTCAACTCAAAATGAAAATGTCTCAACCTTGGCGCTCAGCACTATTGAATTTTAAATTGGATAATTCTTTGTTGTGGGGGCCTGTTGCGGACATTGTAGAACTTTTAGCAGCATACCTATCCTCTATTAACTAATTTCAAGTAATATCCTCTCCTATCTGAACTCTAAGCAAAGACAACCAAAAATACCTCCAAACATTGCCAAACGTTTCCCAGAGAACCAACATTGTCCCTGGTTAAAAACTATTGCTGCAGATCCAAGTAACTCAGCAAACCCAAAACAGGATAAATATACAAAGAATCAACTTAGACACATCAGAATAAGACTGCCAATGAGAAAAAGAAAAAGAAAATCTTAGTAGTGGATAGAGAAAAAGATATATCACATATAGAGGAACAAAAATGTCAATAATGGCTAACATTCATCAGAAACAATGGAGGTCAGAAAACAATGAAATGAATTTTTTTAAGAGTGCTGATAGAAAAAACCATCAACCAAGAACTTTGTAGACAGCAAAAAATCCTTTCAAAACAAAATTTTATATGAAAAACACAAGAAAATGTGTTGCTAATTGACCTGCATTACAAGAAATGCTAAAGGGAGTTCTTCAGTCTTAAGGGCAATGTTACCAGATGAAAACTCAGATCTGTAGGAAAGGATGAAGTGTACCTGAAATGGTAAATGTCTGGGTGAATGTAAAAGATTATGGTTTTCTTCTCTTAATGCATCTGAAAGATCACTGTTACAAGCAAAAATAACAACATTGTATTGTGCGGTTACTACACAGATGAAAAATATATGACCAAATAGCACAAAAGATGGGTGGAAGGTAAGTGAAATTTTACTGCTATAACATTCTCTTATTTTATTTTAAGTATACAGTGATAAGTGAAGAATAAATATTGCAATCTCTAGAGAAACCACATACCAAAAAATATATATATATTTACATATATATATTTTATATATGTATTTACATATATTTTTATATATATTTACATGTATATTTATATTTATATATACACACACGCACACACACAAATATACATACCACATATACATATAGCCAAAAAGCCAGAAGAATTAAAATTTCATATTAAAATATATGCTTAATCCTAACAAAGCTGAAAAGAATAGAGAAACTAAAAACAGAAGCAATAGTTAGAAAAAAATAACGAGAGTAGACTTAATCCCAATTATATTAATAATTATAATATATCTAAATAGGCCAGATACTATCATTAAAAGACAGAGATTATCAGACTGCATTAAAAAAACACAAATTATATGCTGTCTACAAGAGATGTACTTTAATTACAAAGTTACAGATAGGTTAATAGTAAAGGATGAGAAAATATTAATCATACAGTAAGCAAAAGAAAGCAGGTAGGCCTATATTAACATGATACAAATTAATTTCAAGACAATATTACAGAGTTAAGGAATAATGTTTCATAATAATAAAGGGTCAATTATTCCATAAGGTATCATTCTAAATGTATGCACAGCTTCTAAGTATATGAAGGAAAAATGAACAGAAAAGTAGAAATAAAGGGACAAACCCACAATCACAAATGCAAACTTTTTAAGAACAAGTAGACAAAACATTGGTATGGAAAGAAAACATTTGAACAACAATACTACATTGCCCTAATTGACATTTATAGAATACTGCAACCAACAACTGAAGAATATACCTTCTTATCAAGTGTTTACATATGCTGGGGCATAAAATAAGTATCAACAAATTTCAAAAGGTTAAAAAATGCGTATTTCTGGGTGTCAATTAAGATTCATTGAAACGCTTTAAGGCATAATGATGAAATTAAGGCTCAAGTCACTTAGCTTGCTAGTAGCTGGCAGGGCAAGGAAACAAATATTGCTCTAACTGCAAATGGTGTGTCCCTTTTGCCATATGCTTGAATAGAGCCTAGACTGGGGAAGATAAGGCAAACATATGAATCACCAGAAAATGCCATCCTTAGTCCAATAAGGCTGTCTGCATTGCCATTGGTCATTCTTTGTTCAAACTCTGCTGTACTATGCTAAAAACTAGGAGCTCAATTACTTGAGAAAAATCATGTTAAAAACTTCATACAAAACCATATATCAGAGAGCTCAAGGGAGGGAATCAACCAATATATGCAACAAGGAATCCTGAGATTTTGGAACTGGAAGTACA
This sequence comes from Gorilla gorilla gorilla, assembly GCF_029281585.2. Lineage (NCBI taxonomy): Eukaryota > Metazoa > Chordata > Mammalia > Primates > Hominidae > Gorilla > Gorilla gorilla. The sequence continues at coordinate 174,638,405 of NC_073224.2, forward strand.
ACTGGTCAAGAAAATCTTCATTTGTGTGTGTGTGTGTATGTGTGTGCACGTGTGTGCGCGCACATGTGTGTGTGATTGCAGGGTTGAGGGGAGGGGAGAAAACGGGGAAAAGAGGTAAAAAGCAGAGACATGAATTCCAGTTTCTACTTTATGAAAAACGGTTTCATTCAGATATAAATATAAACATTACCTATATTTTGTTATATTTTATACATTAAAATATGCTGCATTACACAATAATATCACATATATGTATAATATAGAAGACATTCATAATCAATGTGGAAAATTTGGGCACACTTAAGGACATATATAAAGAGCATTAGAAAGAAACCAAATGGCTGGGTGAGGAGAATGGAATTGAGGCTGACGAAGTGAAAAAAAAAAGAAAATCTACAATAAAACCAGACAGGGCCTTGTGCCGTATAAAGACTGCAAAGCAGTATGATTAACTCACTTCTCTGCCCCTGAGGTCTACTGAAACCAAAGAAGATGAAATTAAGACAGAGAAGAAAATAAACAAGGGTACCACTGTTAACATTCTGGAGACTATATATTCTTACATTCTTAGTTCTGTTTTTGTGTATACGTACACATACACATTTTGTGTTGTGTGTCCACATACATAGAAATAAAGATGATACTGTGTATAGATTTGGACCTGCCATATTTCCACTTAGCAATGAAATGTAGTCTTCTGAGTCATTAGTATTTTTTCTCTCATATCTCTCACAGTGCTGCATTATAATTATTAGTTGATTCTCTACTGTTTAGACACACCAATAATTATTATAAAGTTGCATATAAAGTAGATAAGCATTCTGAGGAGCTTATTTCCAGCCTGTGTATGTCTGTGTGTGTGTGGCAGGCAGGGGTGGCGGAGCGGGGGTGGTGCTAAAGGTTGTTGGAAATAGGAAAGAGTATGGCTTACCGCAGAGGTGATGTCTGAATTGCAGTTTGGATGGAAATGGGCTGAAGGGCATTTTAGTCCATTATTTAGTACAAAATAATGTTGGAGAGCAAGCAAAGGTTAAGAGAACATCATGTCAAGGACGGACATAAAAGTGAAAGGATCATAACTGAGCTCTGATTATAAGTGTACTAGGGAACATGCTAGGCTCACCCGGCACTGAAAGATGAGTATTACAGTCTCCCCTAAGCAGATGAGGAAGGGCGGGGCAGGGGTCTCTGAAAAAGAAAGTAATTTGCCTAAGGCACCAACTATAATAGATACTGGAACCAGGATATAATGTTGTTTCCTCAGGGAACTTGAGGGTGTGTTAGAGAGGGATGGAAGATGAGACTGGGAAGGTGAGTGCTCCTCAGACCTCAGAAGGTCAAGCTAAAAAGTAAGAACTTTTACCAAATTCTCTTACTCTCTCACACTGAGATATGGAATGACAAAAAAAAACATGGATTATCAGCAAATTTCCAACAAGCTGTTCGCAGAGCAGATTAATATTGCCTGAGACAAGTGGATTTCCCCAGGGATAGCACACTCTTTAGGGCATATTTCAAAAGCAAGTATTCCATCCCAAGCCAGCCGAAGAAAATTTCAAGGCAGTCCTTCAGCATCTAAATTATCAGATAATTGTATTAGTAGGAACTTCCAATAGGTAGTCTCTAGTAAGCCATGCCAGGCATAAAAATGTTCAATGAGGCTAAGCAAACCCAGTGAGGACACTTCTAAATGCTAACTACACAGGGAGGCAGATACAGTCTGAAGGTGAATCCTAGGAGAAAACCCAAAAAACCCACAGCAAGCATTTGGAGGAAAATCTGCTACCTAAGTACAAAGAGAACCTGCTACTCCTCTGTTTCACTGGTCTCTAGGGCAAAGAAAGCTACCGCTAGCTGTGGGCTCAGCTTCTGGTGTGGACTTGGCTTATGGAGACCTTCTCATAAACATCTGGCCACTACCCTCCCTTGTGGAAAAACCAAACACTGAGCAAAAGTAAAGTCAATGGGAATGGTTGGCTTCTGTGCTTGGTTGGCCAGACATGGTAGCCTACCTGGATCTGCACTCTACATACAGAAGACATGGGCTAAATCCCAAAGGCCAAAAGTACACCCTTACCTGGTGGGTAGTAGGAGGTTGGTTCCTACCCTCTCTTCAGACTCCTTCCACTCAAAAATTGACTCTCCACGTGTTACTTTTCCCAAAAATTCTCGACTCAATAATAACCACTCCTGGAGAACCAGGAAAAGAGAAAAAGCATTTATTTAGTACTAGCGTGTTGTGATTAAAAGAACCTAGGATTTGCAAACAAGCATACCTGGATTCACAACACTGACTCTCCTTCCTTGCTATCTGTGTAACAGCAGGCAAACTAGTAAATCTCTCTAAGCCTCAGTTTTCTCAACTGTAAAATGGAGGTAGATAATATCCTCCTCCCATGTATACGATGATTAAATGAGATAATGATGGATAAGCATTTGTCACCTAGAAGGCAATCATAAACAATATTTGCCTATGCATGCCTACCTTCTTATTTCTATATGGGAAAGTGGAGGAGATCCTAATGGGCAAAATACACACACACACACACACACACACACACACACACGAAAGGGAGAGAAGCACAAAAATGGTCTGCAGCTAGGAACTGCCACATCCTTCCATCAGTTCAGTGGAAAGGCCACTTACTTGCTGTATAACCTTATACAGAGAAGGCCTATGATACCTTCCTCATAGAATCATCACAAATATTAAATCCATCATCTGTAAAAGCCCACTCACTGTCTGTTACATTTACAACTTAGTAAATGGCAACTTGAGGTGGAGGTGGATGTGGTAGCATTGAATTAACAACAACATAACTCACAAGGGCTCACCAACTGGGACTCGGAACTATTTTCTTTGGAGATTGGATGGGGATTTGAAATGTATACAGATCAGGCATCTGGGAAACAGTCCTTAGATGGAAATCCTCATATGTAGCCCCATCCTGCCTGAGGTAGGCTTACCAAGCAAAGATATGCAGTCCCTCCCTGGATCCCATGTTAACTAGCTGTTCTGCCTGCCTTTCTGGCTTAATTATGCTCCAATAATCCTGACAAGATTGGCTGGATTTCGCTGTAAATCATGACAGTGGAAATCCTAAAATAAAAGTAAGATTAATGCTATGACCTCAATCTTGGCATGAGGGCTCATTAATTGCAAATCATGGAGTTAATTGAATTCTAGGCATAGCACTGCTAGCTGGATTAAATTTCCTGAGACCTATTTCTTTACCGACATGAAGATAACTGAAATGCACCAATGACAACTAAGCCAAATATTGGGGGTTGCTAAGGAGACAGATAATTATTTTCCTGGCTCACTAGCTGCCCAACCATCAAAAGAGTTTTATGTCATGCTTTGGAGGACTGTCCCTATTATTACAGCCACCCTCCCTGTCTTCTTCATGCTCAAGGGTGTGATGCAACCTCTCTGAACCTCAGTTTTGCAATAATACTTGTTAAGAATGAAATACACACATGTGCATGTATCTACAAGAAGTGCTCAATAAAAAGTAGGCATTATCATCATCCTATCTTTGACTCTTTGCCATCATTCATTATTATAAGGACCCCTGGAGGGAGGAAAGAGCTGTGTGACTTTCCTTCTGCAGGCTGCACCCTGGTGGGCTATAGAAATGGCACCACAAATGGCATAGAAAAATCACTGTACACCCAGGGCCTCCCTAAGTTCAAGGCAGCTTCTGTTTCTACTTAGCATCTGGCCAATGCAGGTGCTAGTACAGTAGTCCCCTCTTTTCCATAGAGGATACAGTCCAAGACCTGCAGTCGATGTCTGAAACCACAGATAATACCAAACCCAACTGCCATCAATTGGAACACGTTTCTGTTCATGTCTTCCACTCACAAACTGAAGCCTTTTCCATCTTAATACAGCACTTACACACTGTGGCCATAACATTTGCCGTCTGAGATGTAATGGCACAACTAGCATGAATTCCCTTTTTCCTTCTTCACAATTTCACAGATAAAAGATTCACTCTTACCATAGATCTATACAACCTCGGAATATTTTTTTTCCTTTTTTTTTATTAAGTCAGGAACTTTTGCCTTTTCACTTAAAGGAAGCACCCTACAGCTTTTCTCTGGCATATCCAAGTTGCTGGCATCACTACTCTTGTGATTTGGGGCCATTATGAAGTAAAATAAGGGTCACTTGAACACAAGCACTGCAATAACCGAGATAGTCAATCTCATCACTTACACAACTACTAAGTGACTAATATGCAGTAACATAACGCTGGACAAAGGGATGATGCATATCCCAGGCAGGACCAAGCAAGACGGTGCAAGATTTCATCACACTACTCAGAATGCCACACAATTTAAAACTTAATGGATTATTTCTGGAATTTTCATAACACTTTCAGACTGCAGTTGGCAGCAGATAACTGAAACCTTGGAAAGTGAAACCACAGGTAAGGTAGTCTACTGTTTGTCTCTTCTCTTTCCTGCAGTCTGGTCTGTGTGGTTCCATCTGCTCTTCGGACAAAAAAATTATATGCATAAATCCTCATCCAACACTGACAGATGAGTATTGCATCTCCACTACACAGGAGGAAGGAGGAAGACTCTGAAATGGAGAGGAATGTGTATCAGGCAGCGGCAATGGTACATACTAGAGCCAAGATATTATGGTGTTTCCTCACAGAACTGGGTGGTATATTAGAGAGGGGTGAGAGGTGAGACTGCAAAGGTGAATGATGCTCAGATCTCAAAAGGCTTGAAAGTCAAACTAACCTTCAAATGAGTAGATAAAGAAATTTAGCATCACTGGGAAGGGTGAGGGGATGCTTTTGTTGAAAGCTGCAACGCAAAATTGAGAATGCGCAAGAAGAGCTTAGCGAGAAGAGAGTGCTTAATTTTTATCTGTATCAAGTACTCAGCATGACACTTACCAGGGTAAGCCATCTAAAAAAGGACACTTAGTTGAACTGAATTGAATCTGTCAAGAAACCAACAGTTTCTATTCACTTTTAAACCAATTTCAATTGCATTGAAGTGCAGCAAGATGATAACAGCAATAGCCATCACTTATTAAGCACCCTTTGATCCCTAGGAACTAGACTACAAGCTTTATGTCCATTATCTTACTTAATCTTCACAATTATGTTGCCAGGTAAGTTTGATTATTCCCTTTTTACAGAGGAGCAAAGTGAGAACTTGTCTTAGACCATTTGGGCTGCTGTAACAAGGTACTATAAATTGAGTGGCTTATTAAGAACAGAAATGTATTCCTCACAGTTCTGGGGACCAGAAAGTCCAAGATCAAGGTGCCTGCAGATTTGGTACCTAGTGAGGGCCCACTTCTTTATTCGTAGAAGGCCATCTTCTCCCTGTATCCTCCCATGGTGAAAGAGACAAGCAAGTTCTCTGGGGCCCTCTTTTATAAAGGCACTAATCTCGTTCATGATGGCTCTGCCATCACAACCTAATCACCTCCCAAAGGCCCTACCTCCAAATATTACCACATTAAGGATTAGGTTTCAGCATATGAATCTGGGAAAGGAGGGGACACAAATATTCAGCCCACAGCAGGACCCAACACAAAAATTTAGGTCATATAGCCAGGCTCTTCCCTAGGTCTGTCTCACTCCAAAGCCTGTGTTCCACTGACAACATTTTGCTGCCTCCTATTATATTTGTTAAAAGCTTAAAACATAAAAGGAAACAGTCAAACCCAAAAGCACTGCGGGAGAACAAAAAAGCCAGACCTTGGCCTGATGTCTGCTCTGCATTAATCTAAGGATATTTTCAAGAACAGACACCCAGGAGTGGAAAACTGCTATGCATTCATTGCATAGCAATGAAATTAATGAAAACTAGTTTCTAAGGCTTGAACAGGCAGGAGTGGAAAACTACAATCCAGCTATGATCGCGGTCCCTCATACGGACTTGGTCCCACAAAGGGATGATGACAGTGGCTCAAGATGCTCTTTCCTAATTCAGCCTCCTCTTGCTGCCCAATCCCACCCACCCCACAGGCACACACAGCCTTTAGGGTCAATAGCTGCTGTCTTTGACTCTCATGTTCAACAGCCACATGCACCAGCATTCCAGGGGTAGTGGCAGCAGAGCACAGAAGGTGGGGAAAGAGCATGAGCCCGAAGAACCAAACTGTAAATATGCTTTCCATCTTCCCCCAAAGAACCACTCTACAGACTTGGAAACCTGCCCATTGTCAAGTCCCTTTGTGGTGTGAAAGCATATCAGTGCTGACAAACCCAGGGTCACAGCCTTTTTTCTTTGAGAAGACTATGGCCAAAAGAGCTGATAAGTCATTAGCAGCATCTGTTCTCCTCTGCTGCCTTCTAGATCCCAGGTAACACAATCAGAGCTCACAGGTGCTGAAATTTCAAAGACAGGCACTAATAACCATAAAAAGGGTCTCCAAAAAATGCAGCTGACAGGCAAGCAGGTGGCTTTCCATCATGAACAATGTGTCCTCTGCAAAATCCACAGAATGGTAAGAATAGGTGGACAGATACATTGCAAGGGTTTGGTTTCCAAAGAAGGAACTAGGGCCACGGCTAGCTTAAAGATTGGAAGAGGGCAATGCAGCCCTTTGGTGTCTGGTATCTTCACCAGGCTCCCGCTGTGTGCTAGGTTCATGCAAGATGCTTCACACACACTGTTTCATTTCACCCTGAAAAGGACCTTGCTAAACAGGCTATCAGTCCCAGTTAACAGGTGCAGAAATGAGGCTCAGAGAGGTTGCATAACCCGCCCAAGCTAAGAGGTCTGGCAAACAGTGGTGCAAGAGGTTCCCAAGGTTAAATGTCAGCCTAGGTACCAGGCTATGCATCAGAATAGCCTGGGGTGCCTGTTTTAAAAAATGCAAATTTTCAGATTTCTTTCAAATCAGAATCTCTGAGAGTGGAGCCTAAAGTCTACATCTTTCAACACCCCTCAGTAGCTTCTGATAAACAGAAAGTGTAATAACACAGCCACAGCCCTATGCCACACTGTGTGACAGAGGACAGACAGCCCTAAATGAAGGTCAGGCAGAGTCGGGGAGAGAGGCAGAGAAGCTACCATTCTTTGGACACTTTTTATCTGCCAAATGCTTCATATAGATTATCACACTTAATCATTACAACAACCTGCTGTGGTGGATATTATCATGCCCATTTTATTGAGGAGGAAATTGAGGCTCAGTGAAGTTAAATGACTGGATAAAAGTCACACCTCTAAGAAACACTGGGGTCAGAACACAAACCAGATCTGTGTGGCTCTAAATCTCATGCCCTTTCACTATCACATTCTTCCTTACCTCTTTTTGACAGAGAGTAGAGGTCTCAGTGCAATCGCCAATAGCACATAGATGGCTATAGCTATGGAAGGGCCCAAAGAAGACCTTGCCCAATATGAATCAGGCAGCAGAAATGGCTACATCCTGAGGGAGGCCAGCTCTTCCTCCAGCAGCTACCATTGCTGTTCTTCTGATAAGAGCAGGAGCCTGGACTCACCAAATACAATGTGGGCAGCACAACAGTGGAGCCCTCATCCCTCGTCTCTCAGCACTCTTGCATATTGAGAGTCCACTCCCTCCCAGGCAAGGGTCCAGGCATTCGGGAATCTGCATGATCTGACCCATAAGGTTAACCAACAGAGTTCAAGTTCCAAATACCAGTGTGCCCTTAAACATATGGCTTTCCTTCTCTGGACAAAGTCTCTTTCTATAAAATGTGGAGGTGGAATTTGCTGCTCTCCAAGGTCCCATGAACTCTGGGTGACTCCATGACTCATAGAGTCTATATAATGTGAGTATTAAATTGTGATTTGTGCAACTTATTAATACTACAAGGCAAGGACTGTTAGGAGTCTCACCAAACTGGACAAGGAGTCGAAGTATTTGGCTGCCACTAATAGTGGCATTGGTGGAACAGAAGCATTCAAATCTCCACCATGGCTTCTGTTTTTTATTTTTGCCCCAGAAGCCCAGGGGTGAGGGACTATTATCTAACAAGTTAGCCACCTGCAAGTGCCTTCTTTCCTCTTTCCCTGCATTCGGCACTAATCTCAAGTGACTTCCTGTTGACTGACCACTCCCCAGTTGCCCTTCTTGAAATCTTTAAGCATATGCACATTGTCTGCAAACTCCTAGAAGGCAAGATGGGGTAAGTCAAAGAAGACTCCATACACAGTGCCAAGCACAGGGCTTTGTACGTAGTGGTAGTAGCAGTATTCTAATATTCCGCTACTAAAAATAACAAATTGTACCTAAAATCAGCTAAGATTTGAGTCCCTACTATGTATGAGGCATTATTCTAAATGCTTTACAGCCCTATAACGTACATGCCATTACTATCTTGCATTCGTAGATGTAGAAACAGATATACAGGCTCACTTTCTTGCAGAGGTCACACAATTAATAGGCTAACTGTGGACAGTCTCACATGCCATTGCTGAATGAGAACACAGAGTTGGAGCTGTGTGGCCTTGGCATCAGACAAGACTCAAGTTCGTACTCCAGCAATTTATTAGCTGTTTCTTTAGATAAGCAGCTTAAACCTTTCAGTGCCTGTTCCTTCATCTGTGAAATAGGATAACAACATCCACCTCATTGTTTTTTTCTTAAGAACCCAACATTACACCTGGCCTATTTATTCACTCAGGTATCTATTGAGCTTCTACTGTGTGAAAGGTTCTGTGATAGGTGGTGGGAAAACAGAATAAGAAAGCATAATGTCTGACATCAAGCTGCTCACAGTCTACTGACAGCCAAACACAAATGAAAACAGTATATAAGACCATATGGGAAGATAATGTGATGCAGAGGGCATCAATGGAGCACAGAGGAGAGCACCTGAGAGCAAAGAAAGCTGGAGTTCGCAAACATGAATGAGGCTAACCAGGCCACATGGAAAGGAGGGCACTCGGGGCCAGGTGGTTCAATTCTATCAGTCAGTCATGCCATACTTGGGCATTAGCTTCAACTCTATTCTCATACCTCACATCCAATCTTTCAGAAAATAGTGTCTGTACTACCTCCAAATTTTATCTGAAATTTAAGATATGTATAGAGCTCCCACTTATCCGAGAGAGTGGATAGATACACACACATATTTACAAAGTGAAAAGATAAACCCAAAACTTGAAAGAGAGTTACCTGTGAGGGAGGGAACAGGGTAGAGGGGGCAGGGACAGAAGCTGTTTCTTTGACTACAACCTGCTTTAAAGATTTGAATTTGAAACTATGTAAATATTCTATATAATTGCAAACATAAATTTTAAAGCAACCCCTCAAAAGTGATAGCAAAATGAAGCAAACCAACCCAGCTTAGTATGAAATTGATAATATAACCACACAGAGAGAAACTATCTCAAGTAACTTTAAGATACAAAGTAACTGTCTTAAAGTAAAATATATACAACCAGTACCCCCACCACCACCAAAAGAAAAACAAAAAACAAAACTACCTTAACCTGTTTTGGTGATAGTGTTGGTATTGTGATTCTGTGGCTGTGTATTGTGGCACAAAGCAAATAAGTAATTACATTGGTGCAACTGAGAACCAGAATTTTGGCATGGGAGAAAGAAGCATCATTGTGAATCCACAATGTATTTTACCTTTTAAAAAATTTGCTCCTAGCTCTGTCCACTGAGAAGGCCTAGACACAAAGACTAGCTCAGGAGCTGTGAGCACTCCTCACACCAGTGGTCTTTATGCACCATTTCCCTCTAAAAGGAACTAGAGCCCTTTGAAAAAGTGGCTGATTCTAAGATTGGGGCAGAAAACGCACAAGATGAGCCTGGAACATCTGGTGATACCAGAAAGCAAGGAAAGCATCAAAGACTACTTGAGTATGTTAGAAGCATTGAGGAGCCAGCTTCAGAGGCTCCCATGGCCAAAGATGGTCTATTTAGGCATTAGTAAGAATACTGATGTCCCTCTATATACTCAAGAGATTGGATCCAGGGCCCTTCAAGGATACCAAAATCCAAGGATGCTCAAGTCCTTATATAAAATCGTATAGCATTTGCATATAACCTACACACATCCTCCCATATACTTTAAATCATCTCTAGATTATGTATAATACCTATTGCAATGTAAATGCTAGACAAATCATTGTTTTATACTGTACTTTTTTGTTGTTGTTGTCTTGGTGTTTTTCCAAATATTTTTTATTCAGGGTTGGTTGAATCCACAGATGTGGAACCCCCAGAGGGCCAACTGTAATAACTGCAGTGGACTGAAACATGAATGTGTGTTTAAAAATATGAGCTCATAATAATAAAATGAAGAGAAAAAGAGAAAGAGAGAAGCTTCATATGTCAGCCTTAGAGAAGGATAGGGAACCTACTTTTTATTTTTGAAAACTGGCAAATAAAGGGTAAGAATCAAGCCTTTTTCCTTTGTTTGCTATATGAACTTTACTCCAGGATAACCAAATATCTGATGAGGAAGAGTTTTTCCTCATAGAAATAGTCCAGCAAACAAAAAAAAAAGTAAGAATTACATTTGCAGCCCCTAATAAAACAATGGCACTAGACAGTGATGACAAAAAACAGAAACAACCACACACTATATATCCCCGATGGAAATACAAAACACGACCTATGAGACAGTCTTGCAAAAAGCTAATCTGAATGTAAGTCTGATCAAGCCTCTAATCTACCAGGAACACAGGGGACAAAGGAACAGGTTAAGTGACACCACAGGGATGCAGTCAGCAAAATCTAGACTTGGGGAAAATCTACAGTACAAATGGCCTGGGTTTTTTTCCCAACAACAACAACAACAAAAATTACACAGGAACAAAAGAGACGTAGAGAAGAAACTTTAAAACCAAGCAACTTCAATGCATAAACATTATTTGGATCCTGGTTCAAACAAACTATAAAAAGGCAAAAATAAGATTCCCATTTAAAACAATCAGGAAAATCTGAACAGGCTGGATATTTGAGGACAGTAAGGACTATTAAGATTCTAGATGAGATGAGAATATTGTGACAATGTTTTTTAAAAGGAGCCCTTTATTGACTGATTGACTGATTGAGCAGGTTCTCACTCCAAGCCTCAGTCTCCCCTGTAACTAGGACTACAAGTTCATGCTATCATGCCCAGCTAGGCCCTTACATGTTAGAGGCATATTCAAATATTTAATGACATTATGGCTGGGATCTACTTCACAACAATCCAGAGGGGCAAGAACAGCTTTAGAAAAAATGAAATTGCTCATTAGTGGATAATTGTCGAAGCTGAGTAATGGGGACATGGGTTTCTGGTTTCTACCTGTGTTTCCCCTTTTTACTTTTTTGTATATTTGAATTTAGAAAACTATATATATTTAGGTACTACATATATCATGTACAATGTTGACATGGTTTGGCTGTGTCCCTACCCAAATCTCATCTTGAACTGTGGTTCCGATAATCCCCATGTGTTGTGGGAGGGACCCAGTGGGAGGTAATTGAATCATGAGGGCAGTTACCGCCGTGCTCCTGTTCTCGTGTTAGTGGTGAGTTCTCACAAGATATCATGGTTTCATAGGGGACTTTTCCTCCTTTTGCTTGGCACTTCTCCTTGCTGCTGCTGCATGAAGAAGGACATGTTTGCTTCCCCTTCTGCCATGATTGTAAGTTTCCTGCAGCCTCCCTAGCCATGCTGAACTGAGTCAATTAAACCTCTTTCCTTTAATAAATTACCCAGCCTTGGATATGTCTTTATTAGTAGCATGAGAACAGAGTAATACAAATGTATATAATATTTTTGTATTACCACATACACAGAGGTATAATCAACCTTTTCTCACTGCCTATAGTGCCACCAAGCTGGTCTAAGCCAATCACTTCTCATCTGAATTATTGCAATATCCTCTTCACTGCTGTCTCTGTCTCCACCCTTGCCTCCCTAAGGTGTGGTTCATAAAGAGAAACAAAGGTGTTCTTTTAAGAAATAAGGCAAAGTTACTCTTCTGCTGAAAATTTTCCAATCATTTCCCATCTCACTTAGAATAAAAATCAAAGCTCGCACAATGGCCTACAAGGCTCTATAGGAACAGGCCTCTGTACCCCTCTTGCCTTATCTCCTACCTTTCTCCCTGTGTCTTTGCTGCAGCCACACTACTCTTCTATTCAACATGTACTTCCCTCAGGGCCTTTGCACTTACAATTCCACTATTCCCCCAGTGAGCCACGCGGCTTCCCTCCTCACTTCCTATAGGTCTCTCCTTAAATGTTTCTTTTTCAGAGATGCTTTCCTGATCATCCTATATAAACTCTCCTTAGTCTACTCTTTTTTCTTCACGGCTCTTTTTATCTTGAGGGTTTTTATTTTTTCTGTCTCCATCTACTACAAAAGAAGCTCCATAAAAGGGCAGACATAGGCTGGGCCTGGTGGCTCATGCCTGTAATCCCAGCACTTTGGGAGGTCAAGGCAGGCGGATCACAAAGTCAGGAGATCAAGACCATCGCAGCTAACGTGGTGAAACCCCGTCTTACTAAAAATACAAAAAAAAAAAAAATTAGCTGGGCGTAGGTGGTGTGCGCCTGTAGTCCCAACTACTCGGAAGGCTGAGGCAGGAGAATATCTTGAACCCGCGAGGTGAAGGTTGCAGTGAGCCAAGATCGTGCCACTGCACTCCAGCCTGGCGACAGAGTGAGACTCTGTCTAAAGAAAAAAAAAAAAAAAAAGACAGACATAGTTGATTTGATCACTGTTATTTGTACCAGAGTATCTGGCTCAATACATATTGTTAATTCTGACCTTAGATTCTGAACTATAAATTGGTCAGCAATACTGCACAGGGTGTTTACCAAAGGGTGGTAGGATAGGCAACAAGCACATTATGGAATGCTTGTATGCCCCTTTAAGACTTGAATTTTATCTTGTAGGTGATGAGAAGTTTCACACCTATAATATAATAGGCCTTCAAATTTTATAGTCATTGTTACCACCACCATCATTTTACAGCATGGGAGGTTATGGAGTAAGAATGGGTAGATACAAAGAAATCTGAGAGTCACCTTGTTTCCTCCCACTGTTCCTATAGGCAAAACCCAAATCCAACCCACCTTTCTACACACCCACTACTCCTTACTTAGTATCTTACTCGGTTCAGGCCATTTCCATCTCTAGCCTCCTAACAGCTTTGGACCCCTCCAATCCTCTCCAGAGGGATGAGGCATGTTGTTAAAATACAAATTTTATCTTATCACTCCCGTTCATAGAAATTTTTAGAGGCACAGGGTTACATGGTTTACAAAGCCTTCAATAATCTGGGAACTGCTTTCCTTCCCATTCTCACCTCCTGCATTCCTCCTTCACCCATCTTTGCCCCAGTCCCAGGGAAACTCTTTGCAGTTCTCCCAACAGCCCATGCTCTCACTTTCTTCTGGATCACTGCATGTATTTTCCTCGGTAGCCTGCACTGTCTCAAGAGTATTTTTGCTGTCTCCAGCAACAATTCTGAAAGTTGCATGCATTACATTCTGTGCTTTATCTCAAGAAAGCCATTTTAAAAGACCTCACATTATTCACCAACTTGCCAGAGGCTGTCAAGCTTAAGGATTTTGTAACCCATGTTCTCCTACTTCTCCTGTCAAACATGGTTACATGTTATACTTGCAGTTTGTGTATCTGCCTACAAAATTTTGCAAGTATAATCTCATCCAGGCATCTTTTTCTTTTGACAGTTTTGTTATCATCCTCTCCAAAGAAGGGATAATTACATTAACCTAACGATAAATTTGCCATCTTTTTCTCAATTATGTGATCTAAGTCAAAATGTATCTTCAGTAGAACTTTTTATAGTGAATAAATTAGATACAGACATGGCTGAAGCCTTATGGTTACTTTGCAAAATAATTTTATTTATTTCTATTCATATCTATCCTTTTTACTTTAAAAGGTCATGCAAACAACCTACAAATCCTTAATAATGATTCTCCAGGCTCTGCCTTTGACATGATATAATCAAACACAAGGCAATATTAAAGACTGAAGCTTCAAATAGTCACAAGGAATTCTGAGCTGAGGGACATTGTAGAGAGCATTATTAGGGTTAGGATGAAACAAAATTTGCAGTTATTTCCTCAAACATTTAAAGCAATATCCATGGAGGAAAAAAAATCCTAAGTCATTGTTCTAAAGATGGCACTGATGCTTTTTAAGGTTTTAAAGCTATCATGTTTTCAGGATTTAGGACAATTTATATAATAACATACGGGTTGGAATCCCGATTCTGTCACCTGCTTGCTATGCTGTGACCTTGGGCAACTCACTTAACCCCTTTAAGCCTCAGTCTCCTCAGCTGTGAAATGAAGACAATTATACCCAGTTTATAAGGCAGTTGTAAAGCTGAAGTAAGATGTTATCCATAGAAGTACTTTATAAACTAAAAATAAAGCAGTGATGGTTTTTATCCATGGTCAATGCCAAAGAGCAATGCAATCAGAAGATAAAACTCCTCTCAGTACTTCGGTTCTCCACCTACGAGTCCATTTATTTCACCAAGCTGTTATTTTTATTGTTATTGGAAGCATATCCAAAGATCTCTGCTGAGCCCAGATGAGTAATAAGGCCAAAATGTACTATTCAATTCCCACTATTAATTTGGGGGATAGTGTTGTTTTTGTTTGTTTTTTAAAAAACGTTTCTTGGTATGTTAAAATTCTTAATATGAGCAGGTGAATTAACATTAGATTGAGAACCCAAATGCCCAAACTGGAACAATGTACAAATCTGCTAGTGATGGATGGATTGTGGCCAGTGGAAGCACATCTGTGAGTCTGTAACCACTGTAAATAAAAGAATCCACCACTGTTCTCAGAGCAACTCAACTCCTCTACCAACAGAATATCCTTTGAGCACCCTCCAATTTTCTATAAATCCCAAGTTTGACATTCTGATATAATCTTCTAATTTCTAACCCTCTAAGTATTTGAATGTACGTTAAGAGAAAGAGTCACTTAAATATTTTTATAAATCACTGCTAATGTCAAAAACAGCACTGGTATCTTATGTTCAAAGTCTCTGGGAGATGTCAAGAGAATTCTGGAAACAAAACAAAACAAAACAAAACAAAAAAAAACACTGTCAATTTAACCAATTCCTAAGGTTAGTTTAATGAAGCAAAAGAGAATAACACTTCACCAAGGACACTGATCATTTTTCCAAACATACCTAAGCAAAGTAGATTTGACAAGGGTGACAGCACTTACTCCTAGCATTATTGAGGCCTGTCCAAAAATTGCCGTTGATTCAGGGGAGGGGAGTCATTGCTGATAATGAGCTTCTGTCTCTCCTTCCGTAATAAATAAATTCCAAAATATGTAAGGCTCAAACATGATATTAGTTTATTTCTTGCCTCTTTTTCATTTCTACACTTAAGGCATTTGCTTTTGCTATCGTCCTGCTAAGAAACCTCTACCTGGCTCTTTGCATAATTGATTCCTTTTCATCCTCCAGAAAGGTGCCCCACCACCCAACTCACCAAACGTTTGTTATTCTTAAATATCAAGGTTTCCATTGCCCCTTCCTGTAGTCTACATATCCTGATTTAGAGTTGGAAAAGAGAGTTAACCATAGAGACAACCTTTCCTCATTGAGTGCCCCAATGTTAACATTTGTATTCGTAATCCATCTGCCATACTTATAGGAGAAAAAAAAATTTAAAAAGCAAAGCTATAAGCAAGAAAGAGTCCAGAAAAGCCTGTGATCTCTAACCAGACACAGCAAGGCTGGCAAACTCAGGCCTGGAACCAGGTCCCAGGTCCCAGGACATGCTGAGAGACTCCAGGACATGAGGAAATAGAAGTCCAGGCCCCCCCAGAGTAATGAACATGTGGCAGCAGGAGAATGAAGATTTCCAGCTTGGTATCAGAACAATGTGGAGTAAATCCCAACATTACCACATGGAATAAGTCCTGTGATAGCTCTGTGCCTCAGTTTCCTCATGGAAAAGAAAATAAACCAAGAGCACTGCTGACAGCAAAATGGAATACAGGGACAATGGTCTTTGCCAATTTGGTCACCCAATATTTTGTCTGACCTGAGCACATACTCAGCAAACATGGTATAAAAGCCAACCCTTCAACTTGGGGCTCATAACCTATCTTAAACAACATTTGCTGCTCAAGTTATAATTAGAAATGTCTGGTTATTATGAGGAACATGAGAGGGCTTTATGAAGTGTTAATGAGCAACTCTGGTCTGTCTGGCATCAAACTGAGTGGGCAATGACCTCAGGCTCCAGTGCACTAAGATAAATAGGTGGCAGCTTCACCCTGTAATCGCTGTACAACCTTGGGAAGTTATTTCATCTCTTTGGAAAACTTGGTTTGTAAATTTAGAATTAGTAATCATACCTGCCCCCTAGGATTCATCTGAAAATTAAATAAGAGAATGCATGTTAACGTATGCCTAGCAAACAAATAGTAAGCCCCAAATAAATGGCAGGTATTTTTATCATTGTGACCTCCACACCAAAGATTCTGATTTTCAGTCTTTCACAGAATCCTGAGAATCTCTGGGAGATCCTGCTTTGCCACTTTTCCTAGAAATGGAACTTCATAAACCTGGGAAGCCAATGGCTATAAAGAACCAACCAGGACTTGTTTTCCTGGAGCTGAAGGAGGGGTATGGTAGAGACTTCTATTTGCCAACCAAAATCCATTCTCCCCTCCTTATTCTTCTTAGGAATATTTTTAGCTGGTCGCATGGACTACCAGAATAAAAGACTACATTTCCCAGGCTTCCCTTCAGCCAGGTACGACCATGTGATTAAGTTTTGGCCAATGGGATGAGAGTGGAATTAAGACTGCAACTTAAACGCTGTTTCTCAGAGAGAAAAAGTAAGCCCTTCCCTCGCCTTCACATTGGCTGGAAAACTAATGTTTAGTTGGCCATCTTAGATGACGAGGAAGAGAGTAATACCCTAAAGATGAAAAAAGCAGCATGATAGAAGCAGCTTGGCACCCTACCTACTTTATACAGCATCCATTCCAGATCGGACTTTTATATGAGCAAGAAATAAGCTTTCAAGGCTGGGCGCGGTGGCACACGCCTGTAATCCCAACACTTTGGGAGGCCGAGACTGGCGGATCACGAGGTCAGGAGATTGAGACCATCCTGGCTAACACGGTGAAACCCTATCTCTACTAAAAATACACAAAATTAGCTGGGCGTGGTGGCGGCGCCTGTAGTCCCAGCTACTTGGGAGGCTGAGGCAGGAGAATGGCTTGAACCCAGGAGGCGGAGCTTGCGGTGAGCCGAAATTGGGCCACTGTACTCCAGCCTGGGCAGCAGAGCAAGACTCCGTCTCAAAAAACAAAACAAAACAAAACAAAAGAAATAGGCTTTCATCTGCTTAAGCCACTGTTATGATGGCCTTTGTGACATATGCAACCAAACCTCTAGCCTCATAAATATTGTAGATAATGTGGACAAAGAAAAAGAAAGGCAGAATATGGTAGAGGATTGCAACATGTTCCTGGTACATAGTGGCATCTCATCATTGTTTGCAGAATTAAACATCCTCTGTTGAACTCCATGCAATCAACCCGAATTTGGAATATTGAGGTCAGCTTCAAAAATAGGAGGCACACAGGCCAGCTGGAGAGTGTCCATAAGGAGAATGACTAGGGTAATAAAAAGTAAAGAAAACCCATCTCATGAGGAAAGACTGAAAGAGCTAGAAAGAGAAAGGTAAGCCAGAAAGGCAAGATTAGGTTTCAAGTAACTCAAGGGCAGTAAGTTAAACAGGGCTTCTCTCTTTGGACTCAAGTTTCTTCATCTGTAAAATAAAGAGGTAAACCGAGAAAAATCCCTATTAGGTACAGCATGAGGGACCTATAAATTCAAAAGAATCTATGTTGCACCAAGGGAAAGAACAACAAGCCACCTAGATACAGAACTGAGAGAGTGAAGGGCAGATTTCCACTGAACATCAATAAACATCCCAGCAATGTTTCTTGTCCAGCAATAGAATGGCTGCCTTCCAAAGTCCAGAGCTACCTAACTAGAGGGCTCAGTCAAGAACTAGACTTGGATACAGGTCCCTAGAGGACGTTCTAAGTCTTGGAAGAATCAGGAAATTAAAACAGCTCCCTAGAGATGCAGTTCCTTCTTGCAGACAGAGCAAAAAAGGTGAACTTTGTAACAGACAGTTTTGGATTTGAATCTATTTCTGCCACTAATCTGGCTACATGATCCTGAACAACTTATTCAGGAATAATAAGTTGTTCAGGATCATGAGTGGGAATATTGTATAAATACAATATTTATATTTATTATATTGAATAAAATATTAAAAATATTCCTATACATATTTTAATAAAATATACTTCAAGTTATGTTTTACTAACCCCATTTTATCCCCAGATGATCTCTGGGTCAGCTGTAGCCATTTCCTCTTTTGAACAGAGCTGAAGCTATTATAATATATATCAAGCACATAGCACAATATAGGCTCATAGCTACTTAAAGTAATCATCTTACTGACTTTATAAATGAAGGAAAAGAAAAATGTGACAAGCTCAGAAGATGAAGTTAGTCATCCTGGTGGAACCATCAGCAGGTAGAAGGCTGGAATTGGGCACAATCAACATAAACAAGGGCTTGCCACATAAGTGCTGTGGTCGAAGTGCAGGCAGGATCAAAAGCCACTCACAAGGTGGGAAAGGAAGGAGAAGCAGCCATTGCAGGATCATCAGACACTGGGAAAGGACTCTCATCCAGACCTCCATCTACCCATTCACTATTTATTTATTATCTATGAGCAATTATAAAATGAGAAAAGTGCCACGAAGAGGAAAATACAGAACATAATCAGAGCACAAAGAAGCACCTGACCCAAACTTAGAAGGTCAGACAAGAGTTTCCAGTGGACATGATATCTAACTTGAGACCTGCATTACCAAGGCAAAGGTGTTAGGGGGCAAAGGTTGGGAAGACAGCTCAAGCTGATGATGTGTTTGGAGGAGGGTGGAGAATTATAAAAAGTCTCCCACTCCTCCTCTAAAACTTCTATATTCTGAGGAACCAAGAAGACTGCTAAGTCCTTCCCAACTCTAAGGTTCCACCATTATGGCCTCAGATGCAAAAGCAAAATAAAATAAATGCCCGACCCATTGGGGTCAAGTACTTTTTTAAAAGAATAGTGGCAGGTGTGGATGGCAACATGGGGGTTCCTTATGGTGTTGGAACTGTTTGGTACCTTGACTGTGATTCAGGAACCCACATAGTTGAGAAAATAGTGTAGAACTTAACATACACACATGAGTACACATGCAAATGAGTACAAGAAACTAGGGGAATCTGAGGTGGAACGAATCAGTGTCAACATCCTGGCTGCGATATTACACTAGAGTTTTGCAAAATATACCACTGGGAGAAATGGGCAAAGTTTACAGCTATCTCTCTGTACTATTTCTCACAACTGCATGTGAATCTATAATTATTTCAATAAAAATTTCAGTTACAAAAGTAGATGCAGATAAAGAACATAGTTACATAAAATTGTAGTTATGAAATATAAATTCATCGAGATTTTAGCAAAACACATTTAAAATTTGTTAATTACTGATATCTACTACCCAAATATTGTTTTGTAATATTTTGATAGTTCCTTCATTTTTAGACTAATACACATCTTTACAATAATTTTCCTATGTAAATACAAATATATGTGTGTACTTGTTTATGTAGTTTAATTCAATGTATAAAGACTGTTTCTTGTTTATACTACTAATTTTATATTTTGAAGATCTTCCCATCATATTAAAAATTTATTGAGCTGGGCATGGTGGCTCACGCCTGTAATCCCAACACTTTGAGAGGCTGAGGTGGGAGAATTGCTTGTGCCCAGGAGTTCACAACCAGACTGGGCAACATGGTGAGACACCATCTCTACCATAAAAAAAAAAAGGAACTTTTTTGGGTTGGTAATACTATATAGGCATATCTTAGTTTTCTATTTGGTAATACTACATAGGCATATCTTAATATTCTATTTGGTAATACTATATAGGCATATCATAATTTTCTAAACCAATCCTCTATCTTGGGACATTTTAGGCAGTTTCAAGTGTTTTTCTATTATAAATAATTCTGTAATAAATTAAAACAAACTGGTTGCCAATATTACCCAGACACGAAATGTTGAGTTAGAATGGATGGTAGAAATCACCTGACCAAACAATTCCCCTAAAACAAACATACACCCACACATAAATCATTTTATAGTTATGGAAATTATGGCCTATTCTCACTTTAGGATGTAAGGACAATGCACAATTTCAAAAGTTCTCTATTTAAAACAGAAAAAAAGCATGAGCCACCAACCTTGCTCTAAGTCACTTTTGACCTTGTAGAATCAAGTAGAAAAAGTATAAATGGAGGAAACTCTAGAGAAAACAATTAAGAGTTTGAAACATGATAGATATGGTTCATATTCATATTCTCTATGACCTTGGGGAAGCCGTTTAACTATTTTAAGTTTGTTTCTTTATCCATAATTATATCCTCCTCCTTACTAGGTCCTCAGTAAATATTTCCTGTCTAAATGAATGAATGAAGTACTGGCATATGCAGGTACTCAACTGCTCACTGTTACTCAAACATGCAAAGTTCTTCCAAGCTTCTAGTTTGGAATGTCCTCCCCTATCTCCCTCTCCACCAAGAAATCTTGCCTACACTGCAAAGCCAGCACTAATGTCCCCATTCAAGAAGGCTTTATCAACCCTCTTACTTTTTACCTGTACTGTCTATCTCATACTTTGTTATAGTTATATAGACCCTTCTTTCTACTGCTGGTCAAAGAGCAACTTGAGGGCCAGTTTTCCTCCTTTTTCATCTTTGAGTAGGGCTTTGCCATCCATCTCAACATAAGACAGGTTCCTCACATGCCCCAGTCTGTCTAAAGCTTTGGATGAGAGGCACACAAATAATACCTATATGTGTAATTGGATTCTTTCCTCCTGGAATTTAGAATTTGGGATTCAGAGACAGATGATCATTGAGAACTGGTTGCTTTAAGCAGCGGCACAGAAACTCAGGACCTCTGAGGAAGCCATGTACACAGAGAAGACAATAAAGCTGGTCTTCAGAGAGAGTGAAGGGCAGAGCAAATGCACAGGAAGGGAAACAAGAACTATGGGGCACTGGAGAGAGGGCTTCCAGGAGGTGCTCACTTCTGGGGTACCAGGTGCATATGGGCTGGCTCCACTGCCCCTGGGCCCCAGGAATTACTCTGTGACTTTATGACAACTACCTTCCTTTGGTTTTTAAGTAATATGTTTTAAATAGACTTTGACTAAGAAATGGGTAAAGACTACAATGCTTTTTCCTCCATCCCTTTATCATTCTATTTCTTCCTGTGAAAATACTCTTTCCAACTTTATCTGGAAGGTTCAAATCCTACCCATCCTTCAAGATCTCAACCTAACCAAGAAGGGGCCCATCTCTACCTTCTCTGAACTCCCTCATAGAGCATCCTGTCTGTGTTTGGCACATGTACATTAGAGCTACTCCTGTCTTGCTTTAGCCTCCTTTTAAATCACTTCCTCTCTCTAGGCCTCAGTTTCCTCACTCAAAGTGAGTGGACTGGATGAGATTGCTGGGTGGCAAACAGGGTTCTACACAGTCCCAGGTTCTCTCCCAGACAACACTGTTGTGGGGAGAGAGGGGAGTGGTCCCAGAAAGCAGTGTCCAGACTCCCACCCTTACTTTAACAAGAGCTGCTGTTCTCATATACAGTCATGTGCACATAATGATGTTTAGGTGAATGACATTGAATATATGACAGTCATCCCATAGGATTATAACAGCTGAAAAACTCCTATCACCTAGTGATGTTGCAGCCATCATAACATCTTAGTGCAATGCATTACCTTTTCTATATTTAGATATGTTTTGATATATACTTACCATTGTGTTATAATTGCCTACAGTATTCAGTACAGTAACATGCTATACAGGCTTGTAGCCTGGGAGCAATAGGCTATAGCCTACAGCCTAAGTGCATAGCAGGCTATACCATGCAGGTTTGTGTAAGCACACTCTATGATGTTTGCACAACAAAATCGCCCAAAGATGCGTTTCTCAGAACGTATGGCTATATTAAGCTATGCATATCTGTATTTTATGTACTCAGAGTCTGGCTAAGGCTATATTGAGAAAAGGAATCCAGTACTAATCAAACTTGAAACCACTAAACTAGAAAATCCATAAGGCTCCAAGATTCCTTAGCAGTAGGAGTAGTACAGTACAAATAACAAAAATAAGAATGCAAATTTCATTGAGCTAGACACTCTCCTAAACACTGTGTTCATCAACATTTTAATCATCACACAATCATATGACCTAGATATTCTCAACTCCATCCTAAAGCAAGAGGCTAAATCACATAAACTAGAAGTGGCAAAGCCAGGCTTTGAGCCCACGCAGCAGAGATCCACATCTGAGTTCTTAACCACAATAATATACTGTCTTCTAAGCTCCTTTAAGAGGAGATATCTTAGCTTTTGTTTCTTTTCCTTTTTTATCTGACACAGCACCGTACTTGGCCTTCTGGTCACTTAACAGTGTTTGCTGAATGAATAGATGCTTGAAGGAACAAAGGAAGTCTACCTTGTATTCCATGAAAACTGAGACCCAAACTTCTAGGACCTCGGCTGCCTCCAGGTGATAGCCCTAGCCAAACAGCCCTTTTATAACTTAGATGCTTTCCACGCCATCTTCCTGAAAAGCAAAGAACCTCCTGCAGCCTGGTAGAAATTCCTGTAGGGTATAGTTCAATTTATAGGGCCGACCACTAAGTACCATTAGCTTGATGAGTCCATAGATGCATACTTCACCAGGTTCATTAACTTCAATTCACATTCAATATATTCCCTATATCAGGGTTTCCCTACCTCGGCACTATTGACATTTTGGGCAGGAAAGTTCTTTGTTGTGAGGAGCTGTTTTGTACACTGTAGCATGTTTGGCAACACCCTGGCCTCTACACACTAGAGACCAGTAACAGTTCCCCCCACTATTGTGTCAACTAAAAATGTCTCCAGACATTACCAAATGTCCCAGGAGGAGGGCATGAAATAGCCCTTCATTGACAACCACTGCCTTACATGAACTAGCTTTTATACAAACACTGGGAAAACAAGAAAAAGAGGCTGGGTGCAGTGGCTCACGCCTGTAATCCCAGCACTTTAGGAGGCTGAGGTGGGAGCATTGCTGGACCTCAGGAGTTTGAGACATGCCTGGCCAAGATGGTGAAACCCCATCTCTACTAAAAATACAAAAATTAGCCAACCATGGTGGTGGGTGCCTATAATCCCAGCTACTCAGGAGGCTGAGGCAGAGAATTGCTTGAACCCGGGAGGTGGAGGTTGCAGTGAGCGGAGATCACACCACTGCACTCCAGCCTGGGCAACGGGGCAAGACTCCGTCTTAAAAAAAAAAAACAAAACAAAACAAACAAAAAAAAACTTAGCTAGGCACAGTGGCGTGCACCTGTAGTCCCAGCTATGAGGGAGGGTAAGGCAGGAGGATCGCTTGAGCTTGGGAAGTAGAGGCTGCAGTGAGTTGAGATCGTGCTATTTGCACTCCAGCCTGGGTGACAGAGTGAGACCCTGTCTCAAAAAAATAAAAACAAAATAAAGAAAGAGAAAAAACTTATGAACAATCCCAAAATGAATATAACAAAGACAAGGCTCAGTGTCTTGTAAACTGAAGAGAGAAAATTCTCCACCTTGAAGAAACCTCAGGATAAGAAAAATATTCTCAATACTGCCTTACTTCACTTGAACTTCAGCACAGCCAACACTTATCAAGTTATCTACTATAGGGCAAGGAATACAGTGAGCAGTTCTCTATTCCTTATTCCATTTGTTCTTCCTAACAATCTGATAAGAAAGGCATTATTGGCTGGGCATGGTGGCGCACTGTGCCTGAACAATAATGTCTGTAATCCCAGCACTTTGGGAGGCCAAGGCAGGAGGCTCATTTGAGCCCAGGAGGTTGAGACCAACCTGGGCAACATAGTAGAACCTCATCTCTAAAATTTAAAAATTAGCTGGGCATGGTGTCGCAGTCTTGTAATCCCAGCTACTTGGAGGCTGAGGTGGGAAGACCGCTTGACCCCAGGAGGTGGAGGTTGCAGTGAGCTTTGATCATGTCACTGCACTCCAGCCTGGGTGACAGGGTAAGAACCTGCCTCAGAAAAAAAAAAAAGAAAAGAAAAGAAAACAAAGGAAGGAAGGTGTATTAATCTAGTTTCACATCGCTATAAGGAACTACCTGAGCCTGGGTAATTTATGAAGAAAAGAAGTTTAACTGACTCACAGTTCTACAGACTTAACAGGAAGCATGACTAGGAGGCCTCGGGAAACTTACAATCATGGCAGAAGGCAAAGGGGAAGCAAGACACGTCTTACATGGTGGCAGGAGAAAGAGAAAGTGAGAAACGAAATCCACATTTTAAAACCATCAGTTCTCACTCACTATCATGAGAACAGCAAGGGAGAAAGCTGCCCCCATGATTCAATCATCTCCCACCAGGCCCCTCCTCCGACAAATGGGGATTACAATTCGAGATGAGATTTGAGTGAGGACACAAAGCCAAACCATACTAAAAGGCATTATCTGTTTTACAAAGGAGGAAACTGAGGCTCACAGGATTTAAATGACTTGCCCAAGGTCACAAAGCTAGTCAGCAATGTTAAAAACTTGAATCTAGAACAAGCACTGGCTCCAACTCCAATGCTTTCTCCACTGCTGTAATAAAATTTTCTCATTCACAGTTCATGCATTAGACAAAAAGGTATATCCTAAATGTTAACAATGGTTATTCATGGAAAACAAGTTTATCAGTTATTTTTATTTTTTCTTTGTGTTTTCTGGATTTTCCAAATTGTTTTGCCTTGAATATGTATTGCCTACCTAATGAAAAGCTATTCAAATTAATTTCTGAAAACAAAAATAATTCACAGAAATATCAACCTTTAATGCCAGTTTCAACCATTATCATCATTTCTCATGTATGAGTCTACCAAAGATTAAGAAGTTTGTCAATACTCAGCTTTGACAAGAATGTGGGAAAACAGGTAGTCTCATATACTGTTAGAAACTTAATTTAGTGCAAGGTTCTTAGCAACAATGCAGGATCTATCATAATGTGAACTGCATATGTTCTTTCTCTCAGTAATTCCACTTCTAGGAATTTTTCCCACAGGTATACTGCATATACAATATATAAAAATATATGCTCAAAGATATTTACCCCATATCAATAGAGGAATTGGGACAGTGGAATTTAAAACAATCGTTAGAGAAAATAAGGTACCTCTTTAGGTACTAATATAGAAAGTTATCTATGACAATGTTAAATAAAACATCACATTATATAATAGCATGTATAGATGGATTCCCGGAATTCAAGTGTACATTATATATATGATTGGATGTATGTATATGTGAATATGCAAGAATCCATGTCTGTGTGAGAAGATAGAAAAAAATGGATTTTTATTTTCATTTTTATACTACTCTCTGAATTGTTTTAAATATTCTTTTCATTAACCTGTATCACTGCTATAAACTAAAATAGGTTTGGGGGGGTTAATTTTTAAGAGCCAAGAGGCCTGGCTTTCATGCAATGGCTTGAAAACAAAGCAAGACATAAAATAGAGCTGTCTTCTGTTACAACTGCAAATGCTCACAAAACGAGACAGTGTGTGAAAGTTTCCCAGCCTCTGTGTGTCAATGAGAGGCATAATGGAGACAGTTCTCTCCTGGCACATTCAGAGACAAAGCCAGGCTCCTATCTCCTGTTAGGAGATTTTAATGGCTGAATTTTAAGACCAATAATTACAGTAAAATCCTGCTATACTTTCAAGGCAACCTAAACCAATTTCCCTAGCAATTAAAACCCAACTTTTCCTGTCCTATCCCTCCAGCTTGTCTCTTCCTAAAGTAGCTGATATATCTTGGCTACAGGGTGCCAAAGATGTCAATTCCTCTTCTGAAAATCTCTCTCGTGTCCCAATATGGCAAAAGACCTGAGTTCTGCTGCTAGTTTCACTGTGTATAAGCTCATTGAACCTAATTGAACCTTCTCTCAAAAACATTTTGTTAATACCACCTACTTCACTGGATCATTATAAGTTCTGCATACGATAGAGCATAACAAAGTATGTTGCTGGTGGGGGATGTTGATAATGGGAGAGGCGATGCATGTGTAGGGGCAGGGGATATATGGGAAATCTTTGTACCTTCCTCTCAATTTTGCTGTGAACCTAAAACTGCTCTTAAAAAAAATCGTCTTTAAAAATTTAAATTTAGGCTGGGTGTGGTGGTTCACATCTGTAATCCCTGTACATTGGGAGGCCAAAGGCAGGAGGATTCCTTGAGACCAAGAGTTCAAGACCGTCCTGGGCAACATAGCAAGATTCTGGTCTACAAAAAATTTAAAAATTAGCCCTACATGGTGGGGTGCATGCCTGTAGTCCTAGCTACTTGGAAAGCTGAGGCAGGAGCCTTGCTTGAGCCCAGGAATTCGAGGCAGCAGTGAGCTATGATTGCACCACTGCATTCCAGCCAGCTTGGGCAACAGAGCAAGACCCTGTCTCAAATAAATAAATAAATTTTTAAAAGACTGATACTTAGTGTTGAACAGTATAATTGCTGACCTTGTCTATGATGTAGAAATCCTGCCTACAATGTGGAATACCTAGGAAGCCACCTCAAACTCTCTCTATGCAAGCAGCCAAACAGTCTCTTAAAAACACAACTCAAACCTCATTTGTGGCCATGCCCTCCTAGTTCACTAAGCACCAGTTATATCAGGTACACACTCCTTTCTACAAAGCTATCCCCCTTCTCCAGGTCTTTGCATTTGCTGTACCTAGAACTTGAAATGCCCTACACTCTGCTCTTTCTTTTTCCTACTTGTTTCTGTTTCTTCAGGTGTCAGCTCAAACATTATCTCCTCAGAAGGGCCTTTCCTGACCAGCCCCTGGAAGATAGGTCTCCCCATCCTACTACCATCCTGAGCTATTCTCTGCTTGCTCTAGCCCTCCATAGCATTTAGCATACCATAGAACCATTTATCTTTGTTCACTGCTCATGCACTATAATCTAAACTCATAAGTGCCAAGGTCTTATCTATCTTATCGTCTACTGTATCCCCCATGGCTAGAAGAGTGGCAGCACATAGTAGGCAGCCAGGAGACATTTATGCAATGAATGAATGAAGAGTATCAACTGCAAATACATTCATTTACATTCTCACATTCCACTGTGCCTATGAAAAAGGCAAGGTCAGTATGATTTTTCTCATTTGAATGACTTGCCCAAGGTCACAGCTTGTAAATGACAAAGTCAGAGCTTACATTTGGAGTTCCTGACTCATAATTCCCTAGTACTCCCACTGCTCAACAGCCTCAACTAATTTAGACATGGAAGGGTTGAAAATAGAGCAATATATCTAGGCTTCAGTAACAGGGAAGAAGAAGAGAAAGATCTGCTTTCCTACAGAGGTAAAGTAAGAGAGATGGAGGGGAAGAAATGGTGAGCTATTATCTTATACTCTCGAGCTGTGGATTAGTAAAATTCATTCCTTCATCTGAATGAAATGCAGCTGCCTCTGGTATTGCAGCTCATGAAACCTCTCATCACCAAGTCACAGTATGGAAGAAACACTTTGCTGATTGAAGCAGCAAGTGAAATTTTAGGTAAGCCAGATGCAATTGCCTAA
The DNA here is from genome assembly GCF_029281585.2 of Gorilla gorilla gorilla. Taxonomy (NCBI): domain Eukaryota; kingdom Metazoa; phylum Chordata; class Mammalia; order Primates; family Hominidae; genus Gorilla; species Gorilla gorilla. Next base: position 174,666,131 of record NC_073224.2, read on the forward strand.
ATTGGAAAGTGACACCAGTCTTCACACCTTTTGAGCCACATGCAGCAGACTGAGAGCTAAGTCACATGCGTACACATATCCCAAAACTACAGTCATCTGCATATGGCATGGGGCTCCACATCTCCCAGGCATGCTGACTCACTGACTAGAGAGAAGAGAAGAAGAAAAGGGAAGAGGGGAGCAGATGAGTAGAAGAGGCAAAGGAGAAGAGAGAGGGATAAGGAAGTTGAAGATGGGTGGGAAAGAGAAAGAGAAGGACAAAAGAAGAGAAGAGAGGGAAAGACTGCAGAAGAGGAAGAAACTAAAATAAGAATAAGGATCAGGGAAAAATGAAGACTATTATCTGCTAAGATTTTTGCTGCAATGCTCAAGTGGCCAAATGCTGGTACAGGAAAGTCCTTGAGAATTTCTGGGGTCAGGGTTGTTTTGGGTTTTTTTTGTTTTTTGTTTTTTTTATTTTTTCCAGAGAATTCTGAAAAAAAAATTCTGGTTTCAATAATCATCTTCCAAGTTTCTCAGGTGTTTGATTATTCTTGCTGTGCCTCCATCACCAAGCAAGGAACCAGAGTCTAGGGCTCTCCCAGTGAGAAGGGGTCACCCGACACAGACACCGTACTGGTCTCGGGCCTTAGGCCTGGACTCAGCCCAGAGCCACAGAGCTTCAGTTCTAGCATTTCTACCCATTATCTCACTCTTCCTCCAGGCAAACACAGGGCCTGCTTCTACCACACACCCCTCCACAGCACTCCCCTGGGCATCTGCACAGCCTAATGGGCAGCCTACCAAAAAGCTGAAAGCCTGGTGAAAGCTTGTGCCAAGCTAACAGTATTCTCAGCCCTTCCACAAGTATGTTCATGGTGAACTTGCAGCAGAGAAAAACAGTTGACCACATTTTCCACTTCTGGCTGAGACTAGAAATACTACCTTCTCTCCTGCTGCCATCCAGGTATCTCCTGTATCTCAGACCCCACCACTGGTTGGTTGTCAGTCTGTCATTCACCTGTGTAATGCTTCCCCAGGCTGACTTTTTCCCAGTCTCACTGACACTGCCCTGGCTAGGGCCTTCGTTGTTTCTCAGGTCATCAGCTAAACTGCAATTTGATTGTTCTCCTGGTCCTCCACTGGCATGCTCTGTCTTCCAACACACCCCTCCCCTTCCTCCTAAATCAAACATGCTTGGGGCCCAGGAATCTGTGTTTTCTTTTCCTTTTTTTCCTTCAACTTTTATTTTAAGTTCTGGTGCACATGTGCAGGATGTGCAGGTTTGTTACATAGATAAACGTGTGCCATGATGGTTTGCTGCACAGATCAACCCATCACCTAGGTATTCAGCCCAGCATCCATTAGCTATTCTTCCTGATGCTCTCCTTCCCCTGCCCCACCCATGCCCTGACAAGCTCCAGTGTGTGTTGTTCCCTGCCATGTGTCCATGTGTTCTCATCTTCAGCTCCCGCTTATAAGTGAGAACATGCAGTGTTTGGTTTTCTGTTCCTGCATTAGTTTGCTGAGGATAACAGCTTCCAGCTCCATCCATGTCCCTGCAAAGGTCATGATCTCATTCCTTTTTATGGCTGCATAGTAGGGAATCTGTGTTTACTCAGGTACATCTGATGCAGCCAGAACACAGTTAGGAACCACCGGTGGGATTCATCCTTCACACAGCTGTAAATTATCTCCAGGATTCACATTTTGCCCTCTTTTCCCTGGGGCTGCAGTATGACTTTTGTAGGCTGTAGGCATTGTTACCTTCATGGACCTATTACTCTATTAACAGAAAAAAAAACATATATTTTAATGACAGCATTTGAATAAAGATGAATTCATTATTGTTATACGTATTTATTTTATTCTGATTTTTAAAGGCAATTAAAATGTAAACATTTTTGTGGACCCTAAAATTACTGTGGTTTCTAGACACTGTGCCTAGTAGATAAGTCAGCCCTACCTCACCCCGTCTCCAAATCTTCAGTGGCTTCCCACTGCCTGCAGAATAAAGTCCAACCTCCTCAAGCAGACTCACCCTGACCTGGGTCTTATCTTCCCAGCACCATCTGCTATAGCACCTCCCACCCATCTGGGCTCCAGCTTCAAGCCTAAATGCAATTCTCTAAACACACCATGCACTATGATGCCACTGTGCATTAGCCCAAAGCCCAAAACAGGTTTTCTTTCTTTCTTTCTTTTCCTACAGATTTCTGGCTCAAATATCAACTTCCACTGTGGCCTTCTTTAGTCTTCCTGGTTAAAATTATGGCTCCTTCTTCTGCGCCCCTATTGCACTTTATATAACTATTATTATACTATTTATTCACCCTGACTTTTGTCAAATATCTCCAATTCTAATTGCACTTTTTTCACAGCATAACACTTCTAAAGTTAGGAAGTGGCTTACAATGTATGCCAAACACACTTACCAGCTACCAGGTAGAGTACTACACCACAATACAACAACAGTAATTTTCTGCACATGCAAACTTAACACTGCACAGGAGGCATTGGCTCATCTGGTTGCTTCCTTGGTGGTGACATTTGCGCTGTTAATACTACACGCATTTTAATTTTAATTTAAAGTTTCTATCTCTAGCACTTTTAAAACTATGTTCTGATGTATTATCGAAATAAAAAGATATTTTTTGCATCTAGACTATGGCCTGTGACATGTGGGATAAAGCAACTAAAGGTAGTAGAAATTGCCAGATCCCTTGGCACATGTTACGGAACTTCCTAATTTCTTGGACCGTGAAGAACTTCTCCTCAGATACTGAGCTACTCTTTCAAAAGCTTCCAAGTAAATTTCAGGAATAGCTGTTTAATATACAATAACTGTAATTTAGTTTTTTCAGAGTTACACCTTTCACAACAAGGAAATGCACAATCTAAACTCCAGAATTCTTCATCCATCTCAAACATAGCTTTTTTCCAAAAGGAGTTCAAGATGGTGAGCACAGATTTAAAAAAGCAGTAAGTTAGCACAAAGCTTATATACAACTGCAGACGGCCAAAGATGATACAAAGAACTTTTAATATTAAACCTGAAAATGGCTAAGATTAAAACTTAATGACACCGATTAAGAAATACACAGATCTATAGATGAAAGTCATCTATTGTCAGTTCATTAAAAAAATTGTATACATTTTGAGTTTCCTTTTTTGGCTAAAAAAAAAAAAGTGACCTTTATGATGAATCATACAGTAGGTTGTATTTGTTGGTCGAAAAAGCACAATCTTTTGGTAAGCTAATTCTTTCTTGACATGTCTATATTAGAAAACTGTTAAGGGTCTAGGCTATATATTAACCATCTTTCTTTCACTTACAGTGTCTTTACATATGAAAAAATGCTCATTACTGAATTGGTCTAGCTTTCAACCAACAGTTACATTTCTCTCAAACCTGTCCTCATTTCTGTTAAAACCTAGCTGTATGCTTTTCTTTAGATTTGGATGGGCATATTTCATTATAAATGCCCTTTTAAAAATTCAAAATCCGTTCATGCTTTTGTGCATCCAACAAGTATTTATCAGGCTCCTAATAAATGCCAAGCAATGACAAGACTACAAAGGCAAATAAGACCCAGCCTTGCTCTGAACTTTACTTACAGACTAGAGGGAGAGACAGGCCAGGTAGCATGTCACAACTCAGTGTGATGAGAGCTGTGATACGGAAGTAAAGGCTGCTGAGGAGCATGGAGAATGACCATTGCATGCAGCCTGCGATTAAGCAATATCTGAGCTAAACCCTGAAGAATGAATAGGAGATAACCTGGAAAAGTGGGTGTCCAGGGGTCTATGGGATAAGTTGGCCTGAATTGAGAGAACAGTGTATGCAAAAACATAAAGATGGAGATGCAGGCTGGGGAGGGGATCTACCAGTGGAGCGACAACAAGTTTTGTTGGGCCAGCTTTCACAGGTGCCACAAAGGGCTTCTGATGTCCTGTTAAGAATACCTTGGATTTTATCCTAAGAGCAGTGGGGATCCATTTTCATTTGCAATATATTTTTCCAAAAATGTATAATGCTTCATCAATTGTATTGTTCTCTCAGTGCCGTATCAAGTCTTAATCAGCTTTATTCAATGCTGTTTTTGCTCTGTCTTCATTTCCAGTGTTTTAAATTCTCTATATTTAAGTAAAGAAAACATATTTGTACTTTCATGGGATTAAAAAACAACTGAACTCATTTTGGTTCTCTCAATCACTCCTATTTTTCCTTGCCTCAGAGAAAGAAGCAAATAAAAAAATTCACCACTAAATTCTTCATTTGCAATCGTATGGGCATTTCTCTATGGCATTTTACTCAATATAGAATAAGTAGAGCTTGTGTAACCTCACGCAACTTAACCTCTCTGTGCCTTAGTTTATTCAACTATAAGATGACCGTTACTATCATTTACCTTATAGGATTCTTATGAGGGTTAAATGCGACACCATATGCACAGTGTTTAGCATAATCCCTGAATTATAATAATTAAATTGTAGCTATTTTTGTCATTAAGCATTATTGAACAATGTACATATATGAACATGGTTAAACTTTGAATTTGTATTTTATTATAATTCTAATGGTATACACATACATATACACATATGTGTAAAGCATATATATTTACACACACTCATGTTGTACGTTGAAAGTCTTTCCAGAAACTTTTAGTAGAAGTTATCTCTGAGGCAAGGACCTAAATGATCAGGAAGGGGAGAGAATACTTCACTTTTCTCATTTTATTCCTTTCTGTAATCTTTAATTCTTTTTTAACCTTTTATAATAAAAATTGGTGAAAACCCCTGTTGCGCAAAATAAAAAAAAAATTATTCTCAAAGCTTAGGATAATTATATGGAAATCATTTTATATAGAGAAAAAAGCGTGTGGAACTTAGGTTTGATTGGCCTAGAAAAGAGGAAAATTAAGACTAAGAGAGAATTAGTACCTGTTCTCAAAAATCTGTTGTCTAAGGGCTACCATGTGAAAGAAGGATTAGATATAATTTGTATCTAGAGAACAGAAAAGCTGATTTTGTCCAAATAAAAAGAACTCTGCACTGATGAGAACAGTTCAAAGATACTGCCCTAGTAGCTAAAGCTCCATCACAGAAAGTGTCCACCATTGGCTACCTGGCCAACTTTCTGAGATTTGGTTCCAGGGATTCCCCTTCCAAATCTATGAAATCTGGCAGTCTCCAAGCATTTGAAATTTGAAACTTAAATTGACGTATCTTATTCTGTAATCCAGTAACTGGTGCATCTTTAAACGATTATCCAGAAACATCCAAACTATAACCACGCATTAAATAAGTTATATAAATTGGCTGGGCACAGTGGCTCATGCCCGTAATCCCAGCACTTTGGGAGGCTGAGGCGGGCAGATCACCTGAGGTCAGGAGTCCAAGACCAACCTGGCCAACATGGCGAAACTCCGTCTCTTCTAAAAGTACAAAAATTAGCCTGGCTGGTGGTGGGTGCCTGTAATCCCAGTTACTCAAGGAGGCTGAGGCAGGGGAATTGCTTGAACTAGGAGGCAGAGGTTGCAGTGAGCCGGGATCACACCACTGCACTCCAGCCTGGGCAACAGAGTGAGACTCCGTCTCAAAAAATAAAATAAAATAAAAAATAAGTTATATAAATAAACTTTGCCTCCAACCTACAAGACCTTTCAATGGGCAGGTATTCTTAAGAAAGGATTATTAGTACATATATGTTTATTATACTTCCATGAAGTATACAATTATCCAAACACATATCTCATAATGTGGAAACCTGGTTCAAAATGTGGATGCTGTGTTTAAACACTAACTAAAATAGAATTTGTTAAAGGTAATTTTTGTTTCCAACCAGATTCACACTACATGGTATTTTAGCATTGTTCATTATCCTTATTCTTTTTTTTAATATATACAATATTTTTGTTTATTTATATATGTGAATTTCTATATATTTAAATATATAGAACAAAGCCTAAAAAGTGAGACTCAAAAGAGAAATCCTTATCTATCATTATCCTTATTCTTTAAAAAGTATTAATATCTGTTTCCAGATTTTAATTGGACTACTCTTTTTCAGTTTGTCATTATGAACTTGGTAAATTAAGCCCAATATTGGAACACTTTAGCAACTCAATATTGAAAGTTCTACTTTTGTGGTTCTACTTTCCCTGAAAAATGGGGTGCACACAAGAGAAATAGGGGGTTTTCGGCATTGGGATAGTGCAGTGCCTTTGAGATATGACAGGATGACCTTTAAATGACAACCTTTTCTAGAGAATAATTTGAACGAAGAGAAAGTGAGCCAGGGAAGGCAGAGAGCTCTGGAAGTCACATCTGGCTAGAAGACTGCTCTGGTATCTACCACTTGAGAGGCTGTTGACTTAGAAAGACATTACATTCCTCTGAACATGTGTCCCTCTTTTATCTAAAAACAGGGGGGAAATCAAAGTAGATAAAATTGTTTCCATTTCAACAATCAGTTGATATTGTGTCTACCCAAAAGTTTAGTTCAATGGGGAAAAACTCAAACCTTTGAGTCAGAAGACCTAAGTCTGGCTGTCATTATCTATTCTACCTTTGATAGGTCTCCTACCACCTCTGAGAATAAGTTTCTTCATATGATAAATTGAAAGGGCAAGATACAAAGTAAAGAAAAACTGCAAATGTATTTTTATATTGTTTTCAGCCTCAACTAAAGCTCTGTGGTAAGAACAGCTCTTATGATTCCACTTTTATAAATGGGAACAGGCGAAGCATGGTGGTTCATGTCTGTAATCCGAGCACTTTGGGAGGGAGGCCAAGGTGGTCAGATCGCTTGAGCCCAGGAGTTTGAGACCAGCCTGGGCAACATGGCAAAAACCCCATCTCTACAAAGAAAAAAAAAAAAATTTGCCAGGCATGGTGGTTCATACCTGCAGTCCCAGCTACTCAGGAGGCTGAGGCAGGAGGGTCATTTGAGCCCAGGAGGTCCAGACTGCAGTAAGCCATGATCACACCACTGCACTCCAGCCTGGGCAATGGAGCAAGACCCTGTAATCACAGCACTTTGGGATGGCAAGGCGGGCAGATCACTTGAGACCAGGAGTTCGAGACCAGGAGTTTGAGACCAGCCTGGCCAACATGGCAAGAGCCCGTCTCTACTAAAAATACAAAAATTAGCCGGGTGTGGTGGTGCACGCCTGTAATCCCAGCTACTTGAGAGGCTGAAACACAAGAATTGTCTGAACCCGGGAGGTGGAGGTTGCAATGAGCTGAGATCGCACCACTGCACTCCAGCCTGGGTGACAGAGCTATCTGTCTAGAAGAGAAAAGAAAAAGGTTACTAGGTTTTTCAGCGAGTAACAATAACGCAGAGGTTTGATCCCAAGTCTCCAAGCACAGACACATGCTGCTTCCCCAACCTATTTAATAAATTCTGGGGAAATGAAATAAGAGAATTGTCCAAGTGTTCTATTATAAACAGTCTTACAAGTTTAAGGTATTATTAAGACTAAGCTTTAAATCATGTAGCAAGATGTCAACATATTTTTTCCACTCATTAACATTTCTATCAGAGCAAAAGTCCCATAAACCACTGATCCTATCCAGCATGTCACAGTACAATCAGTTGAATAAATGGGCAGATTACTGCCACTTTAGAAATGATCCATGAACTTAATTAGATATACTAAACAAATGGATATATTTACACTGCACAGGCCACTCTTTGAGGATCTTAGAAGAAAGAACTATAATTAGGCAAGACATATAGTTGTACTAGTAAAAGAATCCTACTCTCAGAGTCCAATCCTTCATTCAAACCAAACAAATTATTCTCAGTTGAAAATATGCATCAAAATCATTGTAAGATACCCTGTACTTCTACAACAAAGCCACAACATCCCCCTAACAAAATATAGGAGTGGATGATGGATAAGGGGAGGAGAAAAGGAATCTCTGCAGCCTCTTCACACAACACCACTTTGATCAAGTTTAAGAATCAACTCCTGGCAATAGCACTTTAGAGATAACAATATTCTTAATGAAACACTTTCCCATCACAACAGATTATTAAAGCAATCCATTATTCTTCTCTCCACCTATTAAAAAAGTCTGATTTAGTGAAAAAGACAATCCTCAAAAATCCAGGACTTACCATAGGCTGCTCTGTGTTATAGTTACTGCCCCCACTGAGAGTCCCCTAGAGGCCAGAAGGATCTCATTCACTACTGTGTTCCCTCACAGTGCTTGGCACATAGCTGGGCTCAGAAAATGTATGTTGAACTTATTCTACAATGTAACATATTTCAAAAACCAATTTCAACTCTTAAAATAATAATCCCTATGAAAAAGGAAAACATATGTATTTCATATTTCTGTCATTTTCCTGAAGTGAGGCTCCTTCACACTCATTTGGAATATGTTTGTTTTCATTTCAATTGTTTACATGCTCACTACATGTAAACATTATTATGGTGGCATCATTCAGAGAACATGAATCTTTTTAAGATTTAAAGGAGATTACATCCAGTCAAAAGATGGATTACACTTTGATATATCACTGATTTGAAAAAACATACATTGAATAACCACATACAACATCAATAAAAAAGTCCTGCCTGGGCGCGGTGGCTCACGCCTGTAATCCCAGCACTTTGGGAGGCCGAGGCAGGCAGATCACCTGAGGTCAGGAGTTCAAGACCAGCCTGGCCAACATGGCAAAACCCCGTCTCTACTAAAAGTACAAAAATTAGCCGGGCATGGTGAGAGGTGCCTGTAATCCCAGCTACTCAGGAGGCTGAGGCAGGAGAATCGCTTGAACCTGGGAAACGGAGTTTGCAGTCCGCCGAGTTCGCATCCCTGCACTCCAGCCTGGGCAACAGAGTGAGACTCCGCCTCAAAAAAAAAAAAAAAAAAAAAGTCCTGAAACCATCAATCCCTTGGGGATCATTTTAGTTTTATTTAAAATGGTCTAAGAGAATGTCCCATCAATATCTTGGTTAACTTCAATAAGAGCTTCAATGAGTAGAATTTGTTTTCAGCCCAGGACATTTGAGCATCTGTGGACAATATTTCATCCCACTTTGGGACAAGGAAAATAGAAAATAATAGCCTAAGGACAGCCATTACACAATTAAAATAAACAAGCATTTGTTTGCAAAGCAGGGCATTTAAATTCAGTTTGATTTCATTACTGTTCAAACGACCCCATATGAATCTTTCCTCTGGAATCCTCAGTTGTCCAGTATTAAAGTTACCAGTGTAGAACCAACCACTGAGGACTTCAATTATAAATATCTCTGTAAACAATTCTCCGAACCTGGTTCCCTGCAGAAGTAAGCAAATAGCTATAATAATACTCCTAGTCCAACATGGATATATTAAATGACTGTTTTGCTATTGAAATCGCAAATGCCAACAGCAGTTCCAAGAGAGGACTCTAACTTGCCAAACCTTTTATAAAAGACAGTTGCAAGCCCAGATACAAAGTTTAGAAGAATTTCCATTGTCCCTACATGTAAAGGTTTATGAAATCTGTACACTCAATGCAAAAGGACAAACAAGATCAAAGCCAACACATGAAATAAATTTCATTGTGCAAACAGTAAAAGCTGTGTAAAAGAGCTCTAGATCCCAGGTTAAAAACTGCAGGAGAAAGGTAACATTAACCCTAGCAGACGGCTGAGTTAAGATGTGGCAGAGCTTTACACAATTGCAAATAGCATCAGCATTGCAAGAATAACAATTGGAATAAATACCGTCTGCATGCTGCAAAAACAATCAACGCACATGCTCCTTCACCTCTCCCCCTCATCCAGCTGGGCAGTGAAAGCAGCTGCCTCTCCCAGCCCTCCTCCCAAGCCGTTCTTCGCCCCACCCGCTCCCCTCTCTTCTCCACCCCTCCCCTCCTCCTTCCCTCCCCCTCCCCGCCCCCAGCTGCCGTATTCAGCAGTCTAGAGAGATTAGGAGGAGCTCGCTACAGTCTCTGGGCCTCAGGACTGATCTAACGTTTCCTAGCTCCCTGGATGAGAAAAATTAGAGACTCGACACCCAGGTGGTATTAGAAGACTTCGCCTCCAGCCCGGCTCTCTCGCAAACCAGGGCTGGGGGACCACGGGGGGGCCTCGGGCCGGGCTACTGGGAGGCTCCGGAGGCCGCGCTAGGCTCAGCGCTGCACTCCCCGCGGGCAGCGCTACCTGAGCTGTCCATGGTGCTGGCGCGGTCCGGAGGTTGTCGGGCGGGACTCCGCGCCGCTGCCCCGGCGTTCACTCTCTGCTTGCCGCCAACCCCGCCGCTTCCCGCACTTAAGTCCCCGTTACTGTCCACCAGCTGCAAAGATTCATAACCATCGTTGCTGGTCTTTTTCCGGTAGCTCCCGAGGAGGCTCATGGGCAAGCCCGGAGAAAAGAGAAAATAATCAACCTGGGAAGCGAAGGGGGAGATGGAAGGTGGAAAGGGCTGAAGAAGGAATTAAAAAAAAAAAAATTAAGTGCCCGACATGACGCAAAGAGGAGGGAAAAGAAGGAGCGGCCACCGGAGAGCAGCTTCGCCGGGCGAGGCGAAGCCGCCGCCCTGGGCTGAGCTCGGCTCGGGGCGCCGGGAGGAGGGAGGGAGGGAAGGAGACGCGGGCGGGCGGGGGCGCGCGTCCTCTGGGCCAACGCCGCGGAGCCGCCCGGCCCTGCCGAGCTCCGGGCCCCAGGCCAGCACCTCCTGGCTGAGGAGTGCCCGGAAGCAATCCTATAGGTGTCGCCGCGTCGCCCCGCCGCGCAGCAGGGCAGCGCCAAAGCCGCTGGCCCGCGGGGAGGGAAGGAAAGGGAGGTAGGAAGGGAGGGGAGGTTCGTGAGGAGGGGGGTTGAAGCGAAACGGGGCGGGGTGGTCGGGGGAGGGGACTACTACGACGAGGGTTGGGAGGGTGTGTTCGCACGCGTGTGGCAGAGAAGAAAGGGGCGAGGTATCTCGGCCTGCGAAGCTTTGAGGACCAGGGGTCTTGTGGTAAAATCCAGACACACCCATTTCATGCAACTTAGCCTATTTTCACCGGAAGATTCCGCCAAAGCCACCAGGACGGTAACCGTCCTAGAGAACTGACTTGTAACTCAATTCAACAGAAAAAGAATGCATGTAAAGTGCCAGCATATATCTATGCTGGGATATAAAGGAAGAGCAATATTTTGCACACTCTCCAGAATAGGGATGATCCCTAAGGGAGATATCAAAGAGTTGGGTATTCTAATACTAGGAGGCAGCGTCCGTTCTGCCTAGAGAGCAGATGTGACTGTTTAGAACTCTTTGTTGAGCGAATAAACTGGGGAGAAGGGCAAGGTTAAGTCCGACGCATTTTCAGATCCGCCACCATTTACCTTAGGACCTGGAGAAAAGACTGTTTCAGTTAGCTAGCTTGAAGTCCTGCTTGGGAAGCAAGATAGACAAGGATTTTTTTCCCCATCCTCTAGCCTCACGCCTTATTTTTCTTTCACAATTCTGGCCAAAGAAAGCAGTCACTCATAATCAGAAGAGAATTTATCATGAAGTTAATTAAGCTGTGTACCTAATTTTGTATCTGTCATCGTGTATTCTTAAAAGAAGACTCCGACATTGTATAAGTTCTGGATCTGAACAAAACCTGGATAAACTCTGGTAAGTCTTAAAATGTAATTATCGAAGTTTATTTTCACCTAAAATAATAAGATTTCAGAAGGATTGCTCATTCTCATCATCTTAGATCAAGATCAAGTAAGTCTTGGTTAAAAATTATCATTTTCTCTACTAAAACTTGGAGGGACTAAGTGAGGCGCCCATCAAGAGTCATTTGACAGAGTTTCCTCACCAAAACAGGAAAAAAGTACGTGCATGTAAAATGTACTTGAGCCCATACACAAAGCCAGCTTTGCTTTCTTCTCATCTTACATGGTTTTCTCTTGCTGTCCTTATATCAATCACCTAAGGACACAAAATCAAACAATAGCATCTAAGAGACTTCAGTCCAGATGATTTGGGTCTCAGAAAGTTTCCGGGAAGCTCCAGCTCTACACAGTTCTACATAAAATAAATTGGACTAAGAGACATTTTCCTGTACAAGGATCACCCAAACACAGATTCTTGTAGGAAGAGAATCAACCAGAAGAAGTCCAAAGAAATGTTTTCTAAATCCTTCCAGTCCTTCTGGGGAAACCTAAACTTCCTGGCCAGTTGCTTTCCCAACTGCATTCTTTGATGAAGGTATGGTGTGACCTGAATTGCAAATCAGAGTTAATGCTCATTTATAACAAGATCAAACAATCTGAATGGTGGCAGGAAAAACTGCAATAAAAATTTTAAAACAAATTTTTATACTTTCAATTTTCAAAATCTGTCAGATTGAACTATTTTAGTTACTTGACTAAAGTAATAATTCTGTGAAGTCTAGTAAATCTTTTCCCATAACATCTTAAATAATCTTTCTCTGTACTTTTTCTTTTAATTCATTACAGACACACAGGGACTGTAAATACCTAGTGTTCATCATGTGCCCTGACAAATGCTGGACTATAATCATTGGATTAATAGAATTTAGAACCAGCCTCAGTGACAGACTGAGACCCTGTCTCAAAAAATAAATAAATAAATACAGGATCATTTTTGAAAAGTGAAAATTATTATTTTCAAAAAGAGCACTTTCAGTTATTTTTGCTCAACTTGCAGACATATTGCTGAAAGAAATTACAGATGAGACATATGCCTTTGTATTTTTCAATACCTGTCTCTGGAGTTTGCAAGTGTAAAGAAAAATCTGAATGGGCTATAAGAATTTTATCTTTATACTTAATATAAATAAAGTCAATCAGGATAACTATTAATAATCCTATAAAATTGAAGATATAAGAAGCATATTAAGGCAGGAAAATACAATAACTAGGTTAATTTACAACAGCCTAAAAACTAGGGCTTGGGCCTAAATTTGGATATGAACCAATTTCAACATTAAAATTTTCTTTACTGTGCTAAAGATCAAATTCATATACTTATCAATGAATATCTCACTGTTCTACTCTATAAAACAAGCATAATATGAGTACCATCATTATATAGAAGAATTAGATTAGTACCTAACATATATATATATAGAGAGAGAGAGAGAGAGAGAGACAGATTGAGAGAGAGAGTAGTACTTAACAATTGTTCTCTATTATTATTATTGGTCTGTCTTGGGTGCAGCTCTAAGCTCAGCGCCTGACAGTCTTAGTTTTTCCCATGGGAAAAGCTCAATAAAGGCTAAATATTATTTTTTCCAGGGATATCCTAATGGAAAATTGTCTTTGTAACTTTGAATGAGAATTTGGGCTTAAGGGAGGTGGCACTGGTCAAACACAAGGTGAACATTTACAGCCTAACTCTTGGTTTTCCAAACTCAAGACTACTTCATAACTTATCTCAAAAATACTACATCATACATGAGACAACGGCAAAGGATAAGATGCCCTCTTTTGGGGACAGCAATCATTCCCTTTCTCTTTTCTCTTGCTGCCTTCAAGTGCTTTATTAACTTGATGAAGATTAGTGACACTGAGGAATACTGAGGAACCAGGCTCTATTCCACCCCATCCCCTTCATACACACCCCATTCCAAATGCTATCCTGTCACAGCAGATGCCACATCACTTTTGGGGTGGGCTAAGAGATCAAGGTATGTATGCCATGACCTATGTAGGATTTTGATCTGTGATTTTCATTTCCAGAGAATATAATACATTGATTAAGATTGAAGTTGCCAGCCAGGTGTGGTGGCTCACACCTGTGGTCCTGGCACTTTGGGAGGCTGAGGTGGGTGGATCACGAGATCAGGAGATTGAGACCACCCTGGCTAACACAGTGAAACCCTGTATCTACTAAAAATCCAAAAAAATAACCAGGCGTGGTGGCAGGCACCTGTAGTCCCAGCTACTCAGGAGGCTGAGGCAGGAGAATCGCTTGAACCCAGGAGGTGGAGCTTGCAGTGAGCCAACAAAGCAAGACTCTGTCTCAAAAAAAAAAAAAAAAAAAAAAAATTGAAGTTGCCTATGATTGATTCTTAGTTCCAATGACTCCTGGCTCTATGACTTTGGGCAAGTTACTTAACCTCTCTGCCTCATTTTTCTCCTCTGTAAAGTGAGGATTATAGTAATGCCATCATAATAAGGTTATAGTAAGAAGTAAATTAGTTCCTAACATATAATAAGTGCTTAACATATGCTATCTATTATTACTATCATTCCACTTCTTTTTAAAATGTCACTTTTTCAAAAATGCAACTTCCCATCTGTAAAATTAAGCTTAAATCTGCCCAGCTTACCTAAGAGATTTGTTATCATTATGACATATGATAACATAAAAGCAGTTTGTCAAATGTGAACTGATTGTTTTGCCCTGAGTTTTTAAATATTCATGTGTATGTATTTCCTATTGGATTTGGACTCTTTGAGGGCAAAAATCCATGTTTTGTTCATGTTTGTGTCCCCCATGACACTCCAAAGAGCACCTCACTCTCATTAGATATTGAGTAAATATCTACTGAATTAATGAATAAACAAAAATGTCATGGCATTACCTAGTCCAGTGATTTAAACTATATGCTGTAGCCGATGAGTAAATTATAAAGTATTTTCATAAAAATGAAATAGGTTGGAAAACATCAGAGTTTGGAACGCAGTAAGATATTGTTTCTTAAAATATTGTTTTGGGTTTGTGTGATATGTAAGAGTGTGTGTATGTTTCTGCTCAGTAATGATATAAATGTATTTCTCATTGTGTGTCCTGATTATAAATTTTTGAATGTCTATGTTATGGGACAATCTCTGGTACTAAGAGGTCCTAGTGTTCCCAATTATGAATGTCCTATACACTGTGACATCTGAATTCATTTGGCTAATTGGACCACAAAGAGTTTTGGCTAAGCAGACAGTAAGTGAAGCCAGAGCTTCTACTCTGTTCTCTCTGCTACAAAATATATTATGATCAGGTTTCTAAAATGCGTCTCTTCAATTTTCTGTTTTAACAAACATAAATCAATGCACAGTATTGAAACTTACTTTGGCAATGTGCCTGAGGGCCATAATCCAGATTATCTCCTTATTGAATAAGGCCTATAGATATACATAGTGCAAGGCACTTCAACTGGGGAACATCAAGCCATCTCTGACTCCTACACGTGTTTTGTCTGTCCTGTACTTCTTAAAATGAAAAACATTTTAGTTTAGATGCCTTTACAGAGGGTATATAGGCTCCAGTCTGAGGATATTAGTTCACTACTACTTCCCAATGTAGAATACTCAGCCTCCTCCACTCATTCCTACTACCAGTTAGCCCTTGCAGGCATTTGAGTTTGAGACCTGCAGTGGAGTGGCAAAACCTTAAGGAGAAATACCCCCAAGAGAGATGCCAAAAGACACGTCTTTAGGCCACAGTCCAGAAGAAAGCAAAATAGACCGAGAATCCTCTCCTGACTCTGCTCTTAATCAGCAGGGTGGCCTTGATCCATTCTCCTTCTCTCAGCAGTAAAATCGAAGATGTGGAATTACATGATTCTCTTCAGTTCTCAAAACTTTAGTTGTCACTTCCCTCTCTCCTCCAAATGATGTCCATAGGGGAAAACCATAGTCATTTAAGTGCTACAGTTTGCTGTGTCCCAGTTAATCAAGGTTTTGCTATAGAAATGCATGCATAAATAGTAGCAGCTGTCAAGAGCGACATATAAAGCAACACACAAGATAGAAGAGGAGGTCTGCTGGAAAAAATCGGGTGAGCTGATGGATGACATTTAACAGAAGAAAATCTGAACTATTCCTATAATGTTTCTTAGGAGTGAGGGTATCTGTTCTTGGTGTTTGATGGGGTTCTGGGTCTTCCAGAAAATAGGACAAATTTCCCAGGTAGGGCTTTTTTTTTTTAAGATAACCCAATATCATGAAACCTGTGTTTCCTTGACGCTCTAATAGTAACAAAATAACTGCCATTGATTATTTATCATTTGCCAGGTGCCTTACCTACCTTAAATCTAAAGATTTTATTCTTATTTTGAGGCAGACTTGGAGAGGTTAAGTAACTGGCCCAGGGTTACACAACAATCAGTTAGGATTCAAATCTCCATCTTTCTGATCATGCTTTGGCCACTGTGGCAGCCTAAAGAGGCAATTCCACTGATCAAAGTGAAAGCTGAAGGACATTTAGGTCATTCCTTAGATCTGACCTGCCTTACTAAGTGCGGTCAGTGGAAAATGGTTTGGGCTACTTATGGAAATTGCACTTTGGGAGGCTGAGGCAGGCAGATCACCTGAGGTCAGGAGTTCGAGACCAGCCTGGCCAACATGGTGAAACCCTGTCTCTACTAAAAAACAAACAAACAAACAAAAAATTAGCTGGGCATGGTGCCACGTGCCTATAGCTCCAGCTACTCAGGAGGCTGAGGCAAGAGAATCACTTGAACCTGGGAGGCAGAGGTTGCAGTGAGCCGAGATCATGCCACTGCACTCCAGCCTGGGTGACAGAGGGAGACCCCGTCTCAAAAAAAAAAGAAGAAAGAATCAAATGAGGCACATGGAAGCACATAATAAACACTAAAGCCCTACTTAAATACTGCATGTTATCAAATCTAAGAAACCATACATTTTAAGTCACAACATAAGAAAAATATGCTACTAAAGAAAGTATGACATACTATCAATCTTAAGATACCCCAAGATTTCTTAAATGTTAATATGTTAAAAAACTTTTATAATCGATGTAACAAATGTTATTATTTGACCGTATATTAGTCTGAGAATATATTTGTCAATTTATTATTCATGTATTTTGAGCAACTCTGGCAGGTGAAGACAATACCCATCATGTTTTATGAGGTCTAGCACAGTGCCTGCCAAGTAACAGGTGTTCAGTAAGTATCTGCTAATTGAATGAAAATACCAAAAAACTTTATTTTGAAAGCCATCTTTAGTTTACAGAAAAAATTGCTCTGGTTTCTTTAATGAGCTCACTTAAAAAACACATTTCCATTTGCTAACATTTAACTTATCCTTGACTTTTCAAGGACATGCTCATAATATAACAACGCTTGCCTTAGTTCATTTTGTGCTGCTATAATAGAATACAGGAGACTGGGTAATTCACAAAGAGCAGAGATTTATTTCTTACAGTTTCTGGGGCCAGAAAGTCCAAGATCAAGGAGCCTACATCTGGTGAGGGCCTTCGTGCTGCATCATCCCATGATAGAAGGCAGGAAGGCAAGAGAGGGTAAGAAAGGAAGAGACAGCAAGGGGGTTAAGGGGAAGGCAAACTCCCTTTAATCAAGAGTGCACTCCCATAGTAATGGCATTAATCCATTCATGAGGGTGGACCCCTTATGGCCTAATCACCTGTTAATGGTACCACCTATTACTGTCAGAATGGCAATTAAATTTCAACATGAGTTGTGGAGGGGATATTCAAACCATAGCAATGTTATACTGTAACATATATATTATATATTAATATATAATAGTATATTATATTGATATATATTAATGTATATATTAACATAATATATATTAATGTATAATATATATTATATATATTATATATAATGCATATTATATATTATATATATAATGCGTATCATATATAAAATCCACAGTTCCTGTATAATAACTCCCATAGCCCTCAACATAGTAAACAAAACCTCTTTCTCTTTCTCTCTCTCTCTCTGATGTTCTACCTCCCTACTTTCACCTGTCCAAGGCAGGACTCTTATCTGATTGTGGGTCATAAGACCCTCATCCCAGAGGGTGTCCTGCCCCATCCCTGGGGGAAGAAATGCTGCACAGAGAAGACAAACAGAGTCTAAACAGGCCTTATTGGGTTTAGATCATATACTTTTTGTCCATTAATCACATTTTAACACAGTTGTCCATGCTTCAATCATGCCTACCCAATGAAGTCTTCATACAAGGCCCAAGAGGACAGGGTTTGGGGACCTTCCAGATAGCTGAGTAAGTGGAGGTTCCTGGAGGATGGTGTACCCAGAGAGGGCATGGCAGCTTGGCATCCCTTTCCTTGTATCTTTGTAATATCCTTTATTATAACCCAATAAATGTGTTTCCCTGAGTTCTGTGAGCCGCTCCAGCAAATTAATCAACCCAAAGAGGGGATCATGGGAACCCAAACTTGAATCTGGTCGATCAGAAGTTTTAGAGGCCCAGACTTGCAACTGGTGTCTGAAAGTGGAGGTGGTAGGTTGGGGGAGCAGTTCTGGGGACTGTGCCAGTGGTATCTGACACTTATCTCCTGGTAGATAGTTTCAGAATTGGAGGACACGCAGCTGGTGTCCACTGCAGAACTGATTGTTTGTTTGTCAGGGGGGAAAGTGCCCATTTGATCACAGAAGCCTTTAATTTGTGTTGATTGTTGTTGTGAGAAAATAAGAAAAAGCACTTTGAGTGTGTTTTTCCACACACAGATACACCTACATTACCGTTTCAAGAGTAACTCATGGAAGCATCAGTCCTTTTCATCTGTCATTTTACAAGTAGGAAAACTTCAGCTTCTCAAGTGGGCTGGTTCTATGATCGACTTCTCTCAGTCTTGAAGAAAACACTGGAAATTTTTATGTGGTAAATAGTTTCCCAAAGTCAGCTGCAAACCAACACTGAAGTGAAAGTTTTCCTAAATCCTGGATAGTCCCATGTTTGGCCCTGAGCCCATTATGTGTGATTTTATGTTCAAGATCCTTAAAATCTGGATGCTTCATTTTGCAACCCCATTGTACCTAACAGGGTGCTGGGCCATAGAGCATGTAGAACTTGGGGCAAATCCTCTATGATGGTGATGCAGAAGGCAGTCACCACCCCAGACACAGGTGGAACAAATTCTTAGGGTTCTGAGTCTCCAGAGCACCAAATCACTGCTGCTCACTTGACAACATCTAATTAAAGGGAAGGAACTAGCATTTTCTGAACACTAAACTAAGTGCATGGGTTTTTCATGTATTTATCCATTCGAATGTGAAAGGTTTCATGAGAAGGATTACCATACCCAAAGAGATAAAACTCTGGAATGCAGCTGAGTGTGGCCTAAGCAGTGATTGCTAGTGATCCTCAATATTGCTCTCCATCCTCTATGCTTCTGTGCCCTTTAGCTGGGCATGTGGCCACATAGTATAAATATTTTTCAGTCTCTTTCATGTCTTGGACCTGCCACATGCAAGTTTTCTGTAATCTACTAGGTGCATACATAGGACTAAGTTGTAGCCATTGTAATTATAAGCAAAAATAATATGTGCAATTTCTGGTATGGATCCTTAAAAAGGAGGGTAGGTGGTATGTCCTTCCAATCCTTCTCCCTTTCTTCTAGTTGGAACATGGAGCTCTAGCAGGTACTTGGACCATGAGTTAACCTTGAGGGTGGAAGACATTCACAATGAAACAGTAAAATAGAAGAACCCCAAGCTCCAGAGAGCCCTAGCAACCCTAGACTCAGTACCTCTAGATTACTTAGAGGTGAGAGAAAAACAAACTACTTAGTTATTATTTTGCCACTGTTATTTTGCTTTTTTCTGTTATGTGCATCCAAACTAACTGGGGTACAACCTACCACCATTAACCACTGGATTTCAGACTTTTTTTCTTTTTTTCTTTTTTTTTTTGAGATGGAGTTTTCACACTCTTGTTGCCCAGGCTGGAGTGCAGTGGCGCAATCTTGACTCACCTCCCGGGTTCAAGCAATTCTCCTGCCTCAGCCTCCCAAGTGGCTGGGATTACAAGCACACACCACCATGCCCGGCTAATTCTTTTGTGTTTTTAGTAGAGACGGGGTTTCAGCATGTTGGCCAGGCTGGTCTCAAACTCTTGACCTCAGGTGATCCGCCTACCTCGGCCTCCCAAAGTGCTGGGATTACAGGCATGAGCCACCGTGCCTGGACACTTTCAGATATTTATTTACAAAAATATTTACTGGGAATTACAAGTTCATGTGGTCATGGACAAATTTGATAACTTCTCTAAACCTGTGTTTTCTCATCCATAAAATACTAATAAAAACAGGGTAGTTATTAAAATTGCATAACATAAAGTACATAAAGAGCTTAGCATAATGCCTGGCATATAGTGAGGGTTCAATGAATGCTATCTATTGTGTTATTTGTCATTGTCCTTCAACATAGCTCAGTCTATTGTGTCTGACTCCAAAGCCAGTGATCACTCCATCTAATCCTGCTATCCAGAGACTGCCTTTCAGGACAGACCCAGCCCAGAGCTGTGGACCCCTGACTCTGTTACCAGTGAACTCCCTAGTACAGCTATCCCTTCCTTTGGGTGTAATTCTCTTTCTTTGATCTACTTGCACGATCTCAATACAGTCTAGAATATTTTAAGCCATTAAAGGTGATACAGAGCTTTAAGCAAAATGTCAGCGTTATGACACAGTGGTTCTGAGACTATTAGCTTCAATATGGCCAAATGAGAGAGTCTGACTTATTTTCCATTTGTGCTAAAAGTAAACTTAGGTAATAAGTGGGGGTATTTTTATTTTATTATTCTGTCTTTTTACTTTCTATTAGGAAAATTTTCAAACATATTCAAAAGTAGGGAAAATCATATAATGGACTTCTTTGTATGTATCACTCAGCATCAATACTTATCAAGTTGGTCCATTTCTCCATCATCCGGGAAAGACATTAGTGTTGATGCTGACATCCCTATCAAGGACAATAACTACCATGGCTCTCAGTGCCTTGGTGTAACCTGGGATGTGTGGCCTTCCGGCCAAGCATCTGTGATTTCATATTGTTGGAGCATTCTTATAACCCTGGGGTTGCAGCTCTCTGTAAGTTTGCTGTGGCCTGACCAAGAAAGAAGGCATATGCAGATTTCTACAGAAATTATAATTGAATTAAAGAATTTGAGATGAGGAAGGCTAATATCTCTCAGAGTACAAAGTGATTTTGGAACATAAAGTATTTCTTTGGGTTGAATTACATAGAAGTTTGTCACTATACCTGTGTTCCTGAACTATCCGTGAAACATGAATATGTGGGCTAAGAAATTGTTTATCTTAATAAATAATTAACAAACACTTTGAATGGTTAAAAAAAAAAAGTCATGCTCAGTCTTTTTTCATATGTATAGACCCCTAACTACTACCGTTAAGCATATTCCAGACTTCATAATTTGGGGGAAGTAACGATCAGATTTCATCTGTACTAGAATCGTGGCAAAGTACCATTCCACCTGCTTGCTGAGAGGCCAAAGCTATTTCCTAACCAGTTTCTCTTCAGGAGACTGTCAAAGGAAACTGCATACCTTCCCATTTCCTTTTTTCCCAGTAAAAACAACACATCATTCATTCAACTTCTTGTCCTCACCTCACCTCCCACCTTCACCCACCCTAGACCCACAAAACTTGCCTCATTTTCAAGTACTAGTTGTAATCTTAGGCCTTGCTGCCCAACAGATCTCAAAATCAGCATGGAAGTAATGTAATCATCCAACTAGTTCACCTTGCCCACTGCCCAGATAAGAGCCAATTTATCAAAACAGGGGAATTGCAATAGAGAAAGAGTGTAATTCACACAGAGCCAACTGAATGGGAGATCAGAGTTTTATTACTCGATTCAGTCTCCCTGGAAAATTCAGACACTAGGGTTTTTTTAAAGGATGATTTGGCACGTAGGGGGGGCCAGGGAGTGGGGAATGCTGATTGATTGGGTCACAGATGGAATCACAGGGGGTTAAAGTGGGTTCTTCTCGCTGTCTTCTGTTCCTGGGAGGCACTGCAGAACTGGTTGTGCCAGATTACCAGTCTGGGTGGCGCCAGCTGGTGCCTCAGAATGCAAGGTCTGAAAAACATCTCAGACCAATCTTAGGTTTCACAATAATGATGTTACCCCAAGGAGCAACGGGGGAGGTTCAGAACTTGCAGCCTCCGGCTACAGTACTCCTAAACCTACATTTCCAATCTTGCAGCTAATTTATTAGTCCTATATGGGCAGTCTGGTTTCAGGCAAGAAGGGCTGTTATCATCTTTGTTTCAAGGTTAAACTAAGTTCCTCCCAAACTTAGTTCAGCCTGCGCCCAACAATGAACAAGGGCAGCTTGAAGGTTAGAATAGCAAAATGTAGTCATTAAGTCAGATCTGTCACTGTCATAATTTTCTCACTGTTGTAACTTTTGCAAAGGCAGTTTCATTAAGTTTTGCCAAAATAGGAGAAATGTATGGACTACTAAAGCTGGAGAGAGTTATAAAGGGTAGACTATCCCTTTCAATTTAAAGATAAGAAAATCAAGACAGAAAAATGAAAAAATTGATTCACATCTCAGCTTTCTAAAATGCAGATCTAATTATGTGACTCAGTTGCTTAAAACTATTCAAGGGTTTCCTATCACCCTCAGTCAAAGGTAGTCAGCATAATGGACTCTGCATTCTAGGACCAGCTAATTTCCCTCAAGACTCAGCCCTCAGCCTTCACCACTTCCCCCTTCCCAACCTCTTTTTAAGTCCAGACAAAGAGCTTTGTTGTGATCCCCCACCTGGCCAATCCCAGCCTGCCCTTCAGATCCCTAAATGGATAGCACGTCCCAGGAAACCATCCAATTTCTCAAAAACACGTTTGATATCATTTTATGAGGTCCCGTAGAACAGTCTATTTCTTCTAACATAGCACTTAGAACATGCTACACTGTAATTGCCTGTTTACATGTATGACTTCCCACACCAGACTGTAAGCTCCATGATGGCAGAACCATATTTGGTACCTAACTCCATGCCTGACACAGGGTAGATGCCTGATAAAGATGTGCCAAATGAGGCTGGGCGTGGTGGCTCACTCCTGTAATCCCAGCACTTTGGGAGGCCGAGGCAGGTGGATCACGAGGTCAGGAGTTCAAGACCAGCCTCGCCAACATGGTGAAACCCCGTCTCTAATAAAAATACAAATAATTAGCCAGGCGTGGTGGCGTGCACCTGTAATCCCAGCTACTCAGGAGGCTGAGGCAGAGAATTGCTTGAACCCGGAAGGTGGATGTTGCAGTGAGCTAAGATCGCGCCACTGCACTCCAGCCTGAGTGACAGAGCTAGACTCCGTCTCAAAAAAAAAAAAAAAAAAAGATGTGTCGAATGAATGAATAACTGCTGCCACTGGGCAGAGTCAGTCAACAACCTATGAAAAGATGTTCTACGCTGTTTAGCACCCAATGAAGGTTAGTTAGCCTTTGTACTTATTACTGACTAAGGTCACAGAGCTACATATAGGGGACTGGTTTTCTGACCAGTCCGGGTCAGAGTTCTCAGCATTCCATTACACTGCTTAATATGAATTCAGCCAATAAAGTTGTCACTTACTTCTACTTTCCATTTCTACTGTATTAAAGTAGACAAACAGATTTGTAGCCTATTGCAATTATTTTAGTTGAAAACTTTGACTTTATTTTTGATCCGAGTAGGAGACTGACAAACTCCAGACCATTTTTCTGAAAGACTTACAGATCATCATTTTTAAAAATTCCCTTTGGGCCATATTTTATTTATGAATAACAGAGTATGACTCTTTCATCTTTGCCTCTGAAATCTCTATGCCCATGTGGTATGGACTATAGGGAACCATGTGTTGGTGAAAAATAAGAAGTTTTCAAAAGAAGGCAGAAGACTGCAAATTACAAAAAGAAAATGTCCAAGTAGTGGTAACTATGTCTTAAGCTCATGGTACAAAGATAATGATAGCAGTGATTTTCTGACGCCTTTATAGCCTTGGTCACAAGATTGGAGAGCATAGCGGTGTTGGTTTTCAATTCCATAAGGATTTACTGAGTATTACCATGGGGCCAGTTCCCTTGTCCTCAATCTATCTTAACTTTCAATGGGAAGCAATGATAGGAGGAAAAAAATAGCAAAGACCTATTAAATAATTCAGTAAAACTTAAGGCGACACAAACCCCATTTACTAGAACTTTCTCAGTGTGGTAGTTAAGAACATGGGCTTTGGAGATGGACAGACCCAGACTTCCAGCCTGGATATTTGAACTTGAACGAAATACATAACTTTTCTGAGTCTCAGTTTCTCATTCATTCATTGAGGCACTACCCTACTGATTGGCTGTACATATTAAATTAGCTAGAGTAGCTATAGTGTACATTTATTCTTTTATCAACCAAGAAGAATGGTCCCTTTTTCTGGGAAATTCTCTTCTGTGGTTGGGTTAGAGCTGCCATAGCCCAGGGATAGGTACCTGTAACCAAGCTAGGTCAACCATGGCTTTTTCACAGGACTTTTCCATTTAAAACCAGAAAGAGCAAGTCTGAGTCCATCCTTCCCTAGAGCAAAGATGACACACAGAGGTTGAAGGAGCCATTCTTTCTGACATGTGGAGACAAGTGATCTGAGAGAACAATGCTGCTGAGGAGGGAGAAGTAAATTTGAGAGAGGAAGATAGGTATATAGGAAAAACAGTGTTTATATTCTAGAAATTCAGGAGACCCAGATGCACTCCCATGCTTCGTACAATTACAAGAACCCCCTTTTTCAATTTAGTTAATTCAGACTGCATCTCTGTCACTTGTAATCAAAGGAATCCTGCCTAATACAGTACTTAGCACAATGCCTGCATCACTGTAGCTCAATACACTGAAGTTATTATGATTTCCTCACATAATTGGATTAGCACTTCCATCCCTACTTCTCTATAACACATAAAAAGAAAAACTTAAGATGCCTAAATAAAAGCTTACATTATAAATGTAGCAAAAATAATAAGCATCGTGCTACCACTTAGAATCCTTACATATTCAACTAAACCTCCTATACTTTTTTTCTGGCTATAACTAACATTTATGCTGTACTCTATATTGTACAGAGAACATTTTTTAAGCAAAACATTGTCCAGCAGAAATATAATGTGAGCCATATGTGTAATATTTTAATTTCCAGCAGCCAAAATAAATTTTTACAAGTGAATTTAAAAAATAAACAAGTGAATTAATTTTAATAACAGTTTATTTAACTCAAAGGGTACAATATATTGCCATTTCAACATGTAATCAATAAGATATTTTATATATTTTTCCACCTAAGTGTTCAAAATCTACTGTGTATTTTATACTTACAGCACATCTCAGTTGGACTAGCCACATTTCAAATGCTCAATAGCCACTTATAGCCAGTGGCTACTACATCAGACAGTGAAGATATAAAATGCTGTAGTCAATCTTCACACCAATTTTAAGAAGATTGAAGATTTTGTAATTACAGATGATAAAATTGAACTCAAAAAAAAAAGTGATTTTTTTTCATAGTCAACAACTAATCAGTGCCAAGCCCAGGATCAAACTTTGGCCTTTGCCCTCTACATTTTCTGCTTCTTATTTATGTTACCCATACAATAAGAACTGATGTTCGACATGATCCTGAAATACAGCCAAATCAAACAAATACATAAATAATGACATGACTTCACCTATAAAATGAAAAGACTGGATTGGTGGGCAATAGGTACAAGGATTTATCTTCTGTATTTTCTGTTATAGTTCACAAGTCAGGTTTCAAGAGAAAAATGGGTATTGCTGATATGTCTTAACCATTATCATTTTCTCTGAACCTTTTCACAAAGTCCTTTCATTGCTTTTTCTTTGTAGCAACAAATGAATTCCTTGTTTTGATGCAAATTAACAAGAAACTTGTTTTTTAGTTAAGATAACTGAGTGAAAGTGCTTAGCACAATGCCTGGAACATAGTAATTTATGTTGATTTCCTTTGCATCATAGGGTAAACATGTTTTCAAGGAAAATTTAATACCTGGGAAAATACACTAATACAACATAAGTTTGATTCTAAATGAAAATTATATTCTTAAAAACAATCTGCCTCTGTATGTGCACAGACAAAACCATGCCTCTGTATGTGCATATCTGCCCCTATTTGTGCATAGACCAACATATTAACAATAATTAGCTCTTGATAATGGTATTAGAAATGACTTAGATGTTTATTTTTGTATGTTATGAAAAAATGTTTGCAAAAATGGCTGCAAACATTCATCCCACTCACCCTCACTTGCTGCCACCCATATCACAATGCAATATTATTTTATATTTCTTCTCACCAAGAGGTAGAGTACACTTCTTCACTCCTTGAATCTGGGCTGGCCTTGTGACTTGCTTTGTACAATAGCAAAGCAATTGTACAAAGCTTTGTTGGGGAGTGTCTGTGTCCCTCCAAAATTCCTGTGTTGAAGGCCTAACTCCCAGTGTGGTAGTATTTGGAGATGGGGGCCTTTGGAAGATGATTACGTTTAAATGAGATTATGTGGGTAGGGCCCCCATCATGGGATTAGTGTCCTTATAAGGAAAAGAAGAAACACCAGAGCATGTGCTCACTGTCTCTCTGGCTCTCTCTCACACACACCCATCTACCCCCATGTGAAGACTCAATGAGAAGACAGCAAGCAGCCTTCTGCAAGCCAGGGTAAGGGTCCTCATAGCAACTGAATCTGCCAGCACCTTTATCTTGACTTTCCCAGCCACCAGAATGGTGAGGTATAAATGTGTGTTGTTTATGCTATCCAGTCTATGATGTTCTGTGACAGCAGCCTGAGCTGACTGAGGCAGAGGGGAAGTACTGTTTTTACCAGCTCCAGACACAGGCCCAAGAGCATTGTGAATTTCTGCTTGCTCTCTTGGCTCCTCTTCTCCTTCTCCAAGAGAACAAGCCCAAGCTAGTCTGCTGTAGGATGGGAGGCCACATGGAGGAGCTGATCCTGACATCCCAGCTGATGCCTCATACATTTGAGTGAGCCCCAATGACAACAGCCGAGGTTGGCCCAGACTGGAAGAACTGCCCTCTGAGCCCATTTAAATTACTGCCAGCAGAATTGTGACCTGAATGTATGCTGTCTTAAGCCACTAATTTTGGGGGTGGTTATCTCAACACAGTGTAAAATAATAAAAAAATAAAAATAAAAAAACTGGCTGGGTCTAATGGCTCACACCTATATTCCCAGTACTTTGGGAAGCCAAGGCAGGAGAATCACTTGAGCCCAGGAGTTTGAGACTAGCCTAGGCAACATGATGAGACCCCATCTCTGCAAAAAAAATTAAAGAAAATAGCCAGGCATGATGGTGTGCGCCTGTGGTCCCAGCCACTCAGGAAACTGAGGCAGGAGGATTGCTTGAGCCCAGGAAGTCGAAGCTGTAATGAGCCACGTTCATGCCACTGCACCCCAGACTAGGCAATACACCAAGACCCTGTCTCAGGAAAAAAGAAAAAAGTTTGGGGTGGTTTATTATGTAGCAAAACCTAAATTAATACATACGTGTTTTCCAGAGTTTCTACAATGAAAAGCATAACATTCATTAAAAAAAAAAAAAAAAACCAGGCCGGGTGCGGTGGCTCATGCCTGTAATCCCAGCACTTTGGGAGGCCAAGGTGGGTGGATCATCTGAGGTCAAGAGTTCAAGACCAGCCTGGCCAACATGGTGAAACCCCGTCTCTACTAAAAACACAAATAATTAGCCAGGTGTGGTGGCAGGCACCTGTAATCCCAGCTACTCGGGAGGCTGAGGCAGAAGAATTCCTTGAACCTGGGAGGCAGAGGTTGTAGTGCGTTGAGATTGCGCCATTGTACTCCAGCCTGGGCAACAAGAGCGAAACTCCATCTCAAAAAGTAAAAAGTAAATAAAAAATAAAAACATTTGTAAAGAAGTCAGAAAGAAAGGAAGAACGAAGGGAAGGGAGTGAAGGCGGGAAAAAAGTGACAACGGTGGGAGGGAGAGAGGAAAGTAGGAACAAAAGAAGAAAAGCAAAAACAGATCTGCATGCAAAAACACAGATCTGGGTACAAATCCTCACTCCACTATCCACTAGTTGTGTTAGTCAAGTTATCCAAAGCTTTTCTATCAAATTTTCATATCAAACTTTTCTAATATTGCTTACCTCATAGAATTGTTTTATGAATGAAAGGTGATATTTACAGCACCCAGCAGAGTATCTGACCCTTAACAGCACTCAGTACATCTCATACCCCTTCCTCACCTTCTCCTTTTTTCTACACCCAGTAAAACCTGGATTTTTATGGCTCAGCTTTATCCCACTCAAGTATGCAGGGATATAGTTCACATTTTATTTTAAATTCATTTTAATCTCCTTTCCCAGGCAAAACAGGCTAAGTGACTCAAATCCATTTAATTAGGTCCTTCTGCACCTTTAGCTTTGGAGAAAATGTTAAATAATAGAATGCTATAGATTCATTACTAACTTTTCCTTGAATATTTTATTATGAAAATTTCAAACATACCAAAAAAGCTGAAAGAATTTCACATGATGAATATCTACATATCTAATGTAGAAATTCAATACTTTGGCTAGGCATGGTGGTTCACACCTGTAATCCCAGCAGTTTGGGAGGCCAAGGTGGGTGGATCACTTGAGGTCAGGAGTTCGAGACCAGCCTGGTCAACATAGCGAAACCCCGTCTCTAATAAAAATACAAAAATTAGCCAGGTGTGGTGGCGTATGCCTGTAATTCCAGCTACTCGTGAGGCTGAAGCAAGAGAATCGCTTGAACCCAGGAGGCGGTCATTGCAGTGAGCCAAGATAGTGCCCTGCACTTCAGCCTGGGTGATGAAGTAAGACTCCATTTCAAACAAACAAACAAAAAATTCAATAATTTGAAACATTTTGCAAGTTTGCTTTATCTAGATACTTGGGATTTTATTGTTTTTGCTGAACTTTTAAAGAATGAATTGAGACATTTTACTTCACCTCTTAATTTTTCATGATGCATTTCCTAATAGGGACATTTTCCTACACAACACAAAATTAATAATTCCTTACTGTCATCTAACAGCCAATCTATATCTAAGTATCTCTAATTGTCTCTGAAAATGTCTTTGCTAATAGCTGACTTTTTAATAATAGCTAACATTTAGATAGTCATGATGCTTACAACAATAAGGTGGATATTATTATTATCATACTATAGTTAAAGAAATTAAGTTCAAATGCTAACTGCCCTTCAGTACCATAGGAAAGGTAATAATTTAAAAATAAACAACAACAACAAAAAATGCTAACTGCCTTGCCAAAGATCACATAGATAGTTTGTGGAAAAGTTATTATTTAAGCTTATTTAAGTGTTTAAGTGTTTTTCAGTAGATCAGGCTGATATGTGAACAAATGTATTTAAATTTTTTAAAAATCAATATACTCTAAAACAATAAAGCTTTCAGAAGAAAACCTACATAAAGTAATATCACAATATTGACGCAAACAGAATTCTTAAACAGTACTCAAAAAGTAGGAGCTGTGAAGCAAATCAATAAAGTAGACTGCATTAAAGAATTTCGGTTCATCCAAAGACATCATTAAGAAAGTGAAAATATAAACCGCATTGACAGAAGATTTTTGCAATACATACATTCAAAGGACTCAATATAAATCTATAAGAAAATCTACAAATCAGTACAAAAAAGGCAGACAATGCAGCTGAAAATTTGGCAATCTGCTGGCACCTTTATCTTGACTTTTCCAGCCACCAGAACTGTAAGATATATACGTGTGTTGTTTCAACATACAATGCTCAGACAGAGGCAGTGGCTCATACCAGCAATCCCAGCACTTTGGGAGGCCGAGGCGGGTGGATCACTTGAGGTCAGGAGTTCGAGACCAGCCTAGCCAACATGGTGAAACCCCATCTTTACTAAAACTACAAAAATTAGCTGGGTGTGGCAGTGGGCGCCTATAATCCCAGCTACTCAGGAGCCTGAGGCAGGAGACTTGCTTGAACCCGAAAGGTGGAGGTTAGAGTGAGCCCAGATCATGCCACTGCACCTCAGCCTGGGCAACATAATGAAACTCTGTCTCAAAAAAAAAAAAAAAAAAAAACAACAATGACACAGTGCTCTTAGGCCTATGTTTGGTACTGGTACAATAGCACTTCCCCTCTGCCTTAGTAAGCTCAGGCTGCTGTAAGAAAATAGCATAGACCGGATAGCTTAAACAATACATATTTGTATCTTATGGTTCTGGTGGCTGGGAAAGTCAAGATAAAAGTGCTGGTCATAATCAGGCCTCTCACAAAAGACTACATACAAATACCCAATAAACTTATGACTAGGTGCTTAACCTCACAGTCATCATGAAAATTCAAATGCAAACCACAGTGACAGATACACTAACCAGAATGGCTAAAATTTAAATGACTGGCCTGGTGCAGTGGCTCACATCTGTAATCTCAGCATTTTGGGTGGCCAAGGCGGGTGGATCAGAAGTCAGGAGATCAAGACCAGCCTGGCCAACACGGCGAAACCCCGTCTCTACTAAAAATACAAAAGATTAACCAGGCATGGTGGCACGCACCTGTAGTCCCAGCTACTCGGGAGGCTGAGGCAGGAGAATCGCTTGAACCTGGAAAGTGGAGGTTGCAGTGAGCCGAGATCGTGCCACTACACTCCAGCCTAGGTGACAGAGCGAGACTCCGTCTCGGGGAAAAAAAAAAAAAAATTTAAATGACTGACAGTATCAAATGTTGGTAAAGATGTGGAATAACTAAAAATCTCACACCCTGCTGAGAGGAGTAAAACTTGGTACAACCACTTTGTAAAACTGTTTGGCAGTATCTATTAAAGCTCAATATGCACATACCATGTGACCCAGTAATTTTTAACATATATAACCAACAGAAATATGTATATAACCAACAGAAACATGTTCACATGGGCACCAAAAGACACATATGGGAATATTCATAGTAGTACTTTTCATAGCAGACCCAAACTGGAAATGTCTGCCAAAATGAAAAAACTAAATTAGTATATTCCCTTAATGGAATACTATATAGGAATGAGAAAGAATGAACTACAACTACCACACAAGGGGTCTCACAAACATAAATTTGGGCAAAATAAATGAGAGCAAAAGATAATATACTAAGTGATTCCATTTATACAAAATTCAAAAATGAACAAAACGAATCTACAATGTAAAACATTGGGTCATTAGTTATTCTTAGTAGAGGTTGGAGGGTTGTCAGGAACTAGAAAGGGGCTTCTGGGTTACTAGTAACCTCCTGTTACTTGATTTGGATGCTAGTTACACAGTGCATTCACTTTATAAAT
The DNA here is from genome assembly GCF_029281585.2 of Gorilla gorilla gorilla. Taxonomy (NCBI): domain Eukaryota; kingdom Metazoa; phylum Chordata; class Mammalia; order Primates; family Hominidae; genus Gorilla; species Gorilla gorilla. Next base: position 174,697,172 of record NC_073224.2, read on the forward strand.
GCTTTATACTTTTCTGTGTACTTAAAATTTTGCCTACAAATTCAATGTTCTTTGGGCATACACACACTCACAAATCATTATGTAGGATTCTGAAACCGATGTTTAGCAGTTCATCTCCTAAGAATTCTGACTAAATATGCCCATTCGTGCAATGTTCTTACTTTCATATGCTGCCAATCTTGCTTTTTCCCAATGTTGCCATTAGTTATAAATTTTTCATGTTAGAGTTAAGCTTCTCTGTATTGCTTTTCTTTCAAACCTTTTAAAACTTTCTTATGAATTCAGAGAAAACAGCAACAAATTTTAGAAAATAAAAACAGAATGAATTAAGCTAAATCCTAACCTGGCAAGCTGAGTTACAGTGTGGAATCCCCTAAGGACTCAGGATTTGATGGCAATGTAAACAGGTGAAGGCAATACTAAGACAGACCCCCAGATCCCCTTCCTCAGACAATGCAGATGGGCAGTTGCCATTCCCCAACCCCAACAGAAGACTAGAGATTTATTCTCTGGAGAGGGCAACAAGAGGTTCAATGGACAAGGGAACACCAGGCAGAGTATAAGGCTGAGTATTACACTGAAAACAGAATTCAAATAAGCATTTACATTCTCAGTGCTAAGACCCCCAGTGTTCTTCCCAGCACTTCACGGGATGTAATGGCACCCTTTTAAAAGAAATTAGTCCAGGCACAGTGGCTCATGCCTGTTATCCCGACACTTTAGGAGGCCGAGGCAAGCAGACTGTTGGAGCCCAGGAGTTCAAGACCAGCCTGGGCAACATGGTGAGACCCTGTCTCTACAAAAAATACAAAAATCAGCCAGGTATGGTAGCATGCACCTGTGGTCCCACCTACTTGGGAGGATGAGGCAGGAGGATCACTGGAGCCCAGGAGGTCACGGCTGCAGTGAGCCCTGATTGTGCACCACTGTACTCCATTCTGGGCAACAGGCTAAGACCATGCCTCAAAAAAATAAATAAAAGAGATTAAATGGCAAAGTAAATGGAGGTAGGTAAATGGGGGAGTGATTGTTCTTCATTCAATCTCTTGAAGCTTAATAAAATGGACCTAGTCTCCAAAGTCTAAAAAGATAAAATAAATGAAAGGAAATACATTGTAATAGGAATAAATAACCACTACTCAAGAGGTACTGAGGAAGGACTTTTAAAGAAGGAGGTAAGGAAGTGAGGCCAAAATGAACTACAACAGCATCTTATTACTCTACTGACTGATGAACTTTTAAGTATCCATTTTTTAAAATCTTGTATATAAGCTCATTATCCCCTCAATGTTTTTACATTACCACTACTTCATTTGTTTGCATTTTTAATGGACTTTTAATCCTTTTAAGATAATTTTCCCACAAATATACCACCATAAATATCTGATTTTCAGTGTATTAGGATATCTGGCAGACTAGCACATATGGTACTTCCAATCTACCCTATTCTTTCATTCACTGTTTCTTTCACTCATTCATTCCTTCACTCACTCACTGACTTAGACATTTTCATATGGGTCAGTAAAAGTTTAATAACTTTCAAAATATACATTTTAGGTAAGCATTAACTTTACAATGTGAGAGTTTCTGCTTTTATCTAGAGAGGCAAAACAGCATAGAAAACATGGGTTGTGGGATCAAAGAAACCTATATGGGAATCCTGGCTACACTATCTATTAGCTCTCTGATTTTAGCAGGTTATTTCACAATTCTGATCCTCAAGGCCTTCATCAATATAATGAACATACCTCTCAGGATTAGTACTAGGTTTAAATGAGCTAATATATGCTAAGCACTTAGCATAATTCTAGCACATGGTAAAAGATAAATAAGCAGCACCTTTATTATTTCTCAAATGTATTAGTAACCTCTTTTGCATACTTCAGATTTTAAATTTACATTCATCACCTCACTAGAGTTACTCCAAAACCAACACACTCCTACCATCTTTTCTGTTGTAGTTTTCTGCACATGGGCTTTTCAACCCTAAAAAGTGATCTGTAGGTGAACAGAAAACAAACAAACAAAAAGGATAACTGGCCAGGCGCAGTGACTCATACCTGTAGTTCCAACACTTTGGGAGGCTGAAGCAGGAGGACTGCTTGAGCCCAGGAGTTCAAGACCAACCTGGGCAACAAAGTGAGACCCTGTCTCCACAAAAAATTTAAAAATTAACCAGGTGTGGTAGTGCATACCTGTAGTCCAAGCTACTCGGGAGGCTGAGGTGGGAGGATGGATTGTGCCACAGTGGTTGAGGTCGCAGTGAGCCATGATCACACCACTGCATTTCAGCCTGGGTGACAGAGCAAAACCTTATCTCAAAAAGAAAAAAAAAAGGATAACTACTGTTCTACATAACTTAGAATTCTGCTATTCAAATGGCTAATGCTGAACCCTAATTAACAAAAGTTAGGTTTTGGTTGTATGACAGAAGAATACACACACAGCAAGAGTGGGGTTAATTCAGCACATGTTCATTGATCTTCCAAGTTGCTGGGGCAGGGAGGTAGAGGGATATGTTAAATTATTCCGTAAATATATCCTGCACATCAACTTTTGTGGTAGGCAGAGTGCTAGGTTTGACAAATTATCTCCTCTCAAAAACCTAAAATAAAGTGGGGCATGGTGGCTCATGCCTTTAATCCCAGCACTTTGGAAGGCCGAGGCGGGCAGATCACTCGAGGCCAGGAGTTGAAGACCAGCCTACCAACATGATGAAACCCCATCTCTATCAAAAATACAAAAATTAGCCAGTGTGGTGGTACATGCCTGTAATTGCAGCTATGTGGGAGGCTGAGGCACGAGAATCACTTGAATCCAGGAGGCAGAGGCTACAGTGAACAGAGATCACACCACTGCACTCCAGCCTGGGTGACGGAATGAGACTCTTTCTCAAAAAACAAAACAAAACAAAAAACCTACAATACAGCTGAAAATGAAAAAACAATCATAGTGGGGGGAGAGAAAGCTGTGGGAGACTAGAGAAGGGAAAAATGGTTGGGAACACTGGTGGGGGGGCGAGGATCATTTCCCAGTCACTTTATATGACCATGACTCAGAACAGTGCTTGGCATCATGTGTAATATATATTGTTAGAACCGAACATCTAGTTCAGGCAACAATTCATAAAACGTTGCAGGGAATAAACTGTGGGAAAGGGTCTTTGACAAAGAATAAATTTCAGTTGACCAAAGACTGAATTGGGAGGTGTACTTCTAAGGCAGGGGCAATAAGATGAGGCCCAATAACAAAATCCAAAAAGAACATGGTCTGAGCAATTGTACACCAGGCATTTCAGGGGCCACATAAATCATGTATAGGAGATTTGTGAAAACCTAGGCTGGGAAACCAGATGGTGGTCATATTGAGAACACTCCTACCTCTGTGCAAGGAAAGAAGAGCAATTGCTGCTGTTTATGCAAGAAAGTTAGAGCATCAGAGTTCGTAAAGATGAAACTGATGACACTGCAAAGCAGGAGCCAATAAGACTACAAAACCAAAGCAACCTGATAATTACAATTATTAATATAAATTTAAAGGAGCTGGGCAGAAATGCAGGAACCAGATGGAAAACCACAGAGTTAAAACCAGTGAGTCAGCCAGGCACAGTGGCTCATGCCTGTAATCTCAGCACTTTGGGAGGCCGAGGTGGGCAGATCACCTGAGGTCAGGAGTTTGAGACCAGCCTGGCCAACATGGTGAAACCCCATCTCTACTGAAAATACAAAATTAGCCAGGCGTGGTGGTGGGTGCCTGTAATTCCAGCTACTTGGGAGGCTGAGGCAGGAGAATTGCTTGAACCTGGGAGGCAGAGGTTGCAGTGAGCCGAGATCGCACCATTGCACTCCAGCCTGGGCAAAAAAAGTGAAACTCCGTCTCAAAAAAAAAAACAAAAAAAACACAAAAAACAGTGAGTCCAGAACAAAATAATTTGGTTCTCCAAAATTTGGGGAAAACACGACTGAGGGGTAGTGTGAAGAAGAGGGGCCCAGAGAGTCCCTGAGGCAGCCGTCTCTGAATCTGACTCCCCACTGGAGGCCTTTAGGAGACTGATAAAAACAGAGACTCTCCACCCTGCAAACCTCCAGAGATCCTGATTCAACAGACTCAGTACTAGAGGAGAGGTGTGGGTGTTCCATTAAGGACACTCTGAGGAAAAGGAGAACATATGAAGGGAAGTCTGAAAATAGACTCCTCTGATAAATCCCTACCCTGGGAAGCTGGAGGCTCTCTGGGAACATAAGCACACATGAGGAGTTGGCTTCTGCAAGAAACAGAAAGGCAGAGATGGAGAAAGGAGATGCTGAGGGGCTTCAGACTGAACAGTCTCACTCTTGCTGAGAGGTGGTAAGGTCCTCTCTGAGAGAAGACCTCACTGTATGGAGCAGAGCCTGTCAGAAGTGGGAGGGTGATGTCACTGAGGTAAAGGAAAGGACTGCCCAGCAGCTGTAACATCAGAGGCCTGGCAGCAGTGGAGAGCACTTTTGTGACTTTCTCCAGGCATTGGGAAGATGGCAGGATTGAGATAAAGCGATTCTGAGGTAAAAAGGGGACCCCGGGACCCAGGCTGGGGAGAGAAGAAAGAGAAGTCAGGTCAAGGTCATGGAGGTAGGAGGAGGTCAGAAGTATAGAGGCCTATGGAAATCACAGACCAGGCCCTGAGAGTTGGGAAGCTGAGTTCAAAACTTAACATGTTTGTTTAGTAGGAGGAGGGGCAAAAAGTCAATGTATCACTATACACCCACCACAACTGCTAAAAAGAAAAATAGTGACTATACCAATTGCTGGCAAGGATGTGGAGAAACTGGATCACTCATACAATAATGGTTGGAATTTAAAATGGTATATCCCCTCTGGAAAATAGTTTGGCAGTGCTTTCAAAATTGAAAATGGACTTACCATACAATCCAGCAATCGCACTATTGGGCATTTATCCCAAAGAAATGAAGACTTACTTTCACACAGGAACTTGTACACAGATGTTCACAGCAACTCTATTCCTAGTAGCTAAGAATTGGAAACCACCCAGATGTCTTTCAATGGATAAATATTTTAACAAATTATGCTATATCCATTTTAGGGAATACTACTCAGCAGTAAAAAGGAATGGACTGCTGGTGCATGTTGTACATCCAACGACTTGGATGCAACTCAGGGAAATTATGCTGAGTAAAAAAAGGCAATCTTGGGGATACCTTCATGGTTTCGTTTCTGGAAAAAATCATGAAATAACATAATTATAAAGATGGAGAACAGACTAAATTTCCAAGGGTTAAGGACCGGGAAATGGAGGTGGCCATAAAGGGGTAATGCAAGAGAGTCTGTGGTGATATTTGAGCATCTTGATCACCGTGGTCATTAGTTAAGGTTACATGTATTCACATAGTACAAAGCATAGAGCTACAAACATAAACACACACACATCAACTAGTGCATGTGTGACTGGTGAAACCTTAAGTTCTATGGATTGTGCAAATGTCAATGTCTTGGCTTTTATATTGTACTATGGTGGTATAAGATGTGAACATTCAGGGAGGCTAGAGGATGAAGGATGCATAGGATATCATTGTACATTTCTTTGGAATCTCTCGGACAAATCTATGATTATTTCAAAACAAAAAGTTTTCTTAAGTCAAAAAGGCAAAAAACCAAGTAATCTCACAAATATTCACTGAATGACTCATGTATGCCAGGTTCCATATCAAACACTGGAGGTATAATTGTGACAAGACACAACCTCTGACCTCAAGGAGTTCATAATTTGGATAGGGACTCTGATATTGTTCTTTTCAATCCCTTTTTAACTAGAGAACACAATTCATGCATGAGTAAATAGCTCATTCCCTACAAACTGCAGGTGACTTCCTTATACTTTCTTAGGAACACCAGGAGACACATAAGAGGAAAGGATTTTGCACCAATAGTGCAGCAGATAAAGTCCATCCCAGTTATGTACACCTGACATCTGTTGTTTCAACCCACCCACCATCCATCCCTCCTCCTTCTGGTGACAGGTTAATATCTTGATTTTTCCTCTGAAAAGAGCCTAACCCCAGCCTCAACTACCTTTATCCAATGAAAGTCTGGCCCTAATCCCCTCCCCTAAACCCAGAGGAGGAAAACAAGACTGGCAATCAGTATATCAGTCTCTTAGCTTTAAGGGGGAAGGGCAGAGCTTTAAAAGTTTTCACATGAACTAAATAGAGCCTTTTATTTAAAAGTCTGAAGCACTGAAATTGTTTTTGCATCTCAACAAACACTGCAGATAACACATTCTACTGCTACGGGAATTCTAACAGCCTGACAAAACTTTTTTTTTCCAAACTTGAAAAAAATTTTTTCTAAAATGCTGAAAAAAAGGAATGGTGCCAGGTGTGAAGGCTCATGCCTGTAATCCCAGCACTTTGCAGGGCCAACACAGGAGGATCACTTGAGCCCTGGAGTTCACTTGAGCCTGGGCAAAAGTGAGACTTTGTCTCTACAAAAAAATGAAAAAATTAGCCAGGCATGGTGGCATGCATCTGTGGTCCCAGCTTCACGGGTGGCTGAGCAGAAGGACAGCTTGAGCCCAGAAGGTCAAGGTTGCAGTGAGCCATGTTCGTGCCACTGCACTCTAGCCCTGGTGACTGGGCCAGACTCTGTGTCAAAATAAATAAATGAGTAAAATAAAAATTTTAAAAAGGGCTGGGCACGGTGGCTAACGCCCGTGGTCCCAGAACTTTGGGAGGCTGAGGTGGGTGGATCATGAGGTCAGGAGATCGAGACCATCCTGGCTAACACAGTGAAACCCCATTTCTGCTAAAAATACAAAAAATTAGCCAGGTGTGGTGGCTGGCGCCTGTAGTCCCAGCTACTCAGGAGGCTGAGGCAGGAGAATGGTGTGAACGCAGGAGGCGGAGCTTGCAGTGAGCCAAGATTGTGCCACTGCACTCCAGCCTGGGTGACAGAGTGAGACTCCATCTCAAAACAAAAAAAAAATAACTAAAAGGAATGGAAAAAAGAAATGAAGTACTTAGGGTACAACATGCATCAACTTTATAACCATTACGCTAAGTGAAGGCAGCCAGACCACATACTATAATTCCATTTACATGAAATGTCCAGAATAGGCAAATCCGCAGGGACAAATAGATTAGTGGTTGCCAGGGGCTAGGGGGAGGAGGAAAAGGGGAGCGACTATTAATGGGTTCCATGAAAGCGTTATGGAATTAGATAGTAGTGATGACTGTACAACCTTATGAATATACTAAAAACCACTGAGTTGTACACTTTTAAAAGGTGAATTTTATGGTATGTGAATTATATCTCAATTTTAAAACAGGAAAAAGTACATTGAGATTTCATTTAAAATTTGAAACTTGAGCCGGGCACAGTGGCTAAGGCTTGTAATCCCGTCACTTCGGGAGGCCAAGGTGGGCACATCACTTGAGGTCAGGAGTTCGAGACCAGCCTGGCCAACATGGTGAAACCCCGTCTCTACTAAAAATACAAAAATTAGCCAGTGTAGTGGCGAGCACCCACCTACCCAGAAGGCTGAGGCACAAGAACTGCTTGAACCCAGGAGGCAGAGGTTGCAGTGAGCCAAGATTACACCACTGCACTCCAGCCTGGGTGACAGAGCATGACCCTGTCTAAAAAATAAAATAAAATTTGAAACGTGAAACTTAATTTTTTTTAGCCATGTAATTTTCCCTTGAGAGGAAATCTACCTAATATGAAAAAACATCTCCACAGAACTCTAACACTCACTCAGAAAAGCCCAGTCTGAAAATCTCTCTAATAAAACCCACTTCTCCCATGTTTACAAATGAAAAAAATTAGACCAAAAAATGAAAAGGCTGCCTTAAAGTGAGTCAGTGACTGGACTGTAAGAAGGAAAATTTCTGGCCTCCTAACTTCCAGGCCAATGGATTTCTTCATTTCACCTAGTTGCCTCATTACTTTAAACATCAAAATAACCCTCCTATCCACGGAAATAAGCAAGAAAGGCTGAAAGAGAGAGCGAAGAAGGAATGGAGGGAGGAGTCCTTTTGTACCTTGTCCACTACATCATTTGTTTACCCAGGAATATGAATTATCCTCCTAACACATAAACATATTGTCCTGGTAAAAGTAGAGTTTGAATGGATCAAGTGTCAGTTTCCAAATCTTCTTTTAATAACTGAAGGCCCAGTTATTATTACAAAATATAATACGGCAGTATTTTACAGACACTAAAAATGTGGAGAGTATTTGGGCTGTCATATTAAGTGAAAAAAAAATATGAATAATCTGAACTCAGTACATTATATAGATACATAAAGATACACACAGAAAAAGAATCCACTCAATATAACAGCAATTATCTCTAAGAGACGAGATAATGAATGTTTTCACAGGCTTTCTCTGTGCTTTTCTGAATTTTCATAATTTCCTTTTGAGAGTATATATACATTTTAAACTATGTTACACTGAGTACCTACTATGTGTTAGATATTATGCTAGGTGCCTTTAATATATTATTTCTAATCTCGCAACAACCTTATTAGGTTCTAATCTCGCAACAACCTTATTAGGTATTACTATTTTCACTTTGAAAGTGAGGAAACTGAAGCTCAGAGAAGTTAAGGAACCTGTCTACCTTGCTAAGTTTAAAAGAAGCGATCCAAGGGTAGCTTTCTTTTATCTTCCCTGACTCCTTGTCTTCTCTTCTTTTCTCTATGTATTAAGGACATATGCCGTGCCCAAATTCCATCTAATAATTAAAATACAGGAAGTGACACAAAAGGGAAAACACAGCATGCTCTGGAAACTTGTTATAGGCAGGGAGTGGGAAGCAGACCTAGAGTCAGAGGAAGCTACTACTGGAAAGAGGAATAGAACTGAGCCAGGCAAATAGGAGAGAAAATGTATTTCAGGCAGAAGAAACAGCACTCTGGAAACCCAACCTCCAGCCTCTGAGAATGTAAAATGAAGCCAGGATGACACTACCAATTCCAAGCTGTGCGTGTGTGCACGCATGTGCATGTATGTGTATATATATTAGATGTATATTTTAACATTCTGACTTAACATTAATATTAACATATTAATATTTATTTATTGAAATATTTAACGTGTATTTTAATATTAAATTCTGGATTTCCAAACCAGATCAGAAATAGTCTTCACTCTGTTTTCAGTAGGTCAGATCCCACAGGGCAAGAGGGGGAAGAGACAGCTCCCACTGTTTCTTGGCCTTACCTCCACCCCCATCCCAATTAAGGCACGTCCCCTTCCCTGCAGCTACCTCTCTAAAGAGCCCTCTCCTTTTATCACTGGTTCCCAGATTTTCCCATTTATCTCACAGCAGCAGGAGTCACAGCTGGGTTCAATCTCTGCACTCCACCATCACCGCCCCTCCCCCAAAGTTGTAGAAATGTTATTCTAAATTTAAACCACACAGCACCAAACTAAAAATGGCTTTAAAAGAGGATCAAACGTACCTTGTGCTGGGCTCTTGTTAGATTTCACAGGCACGAGTTTCCCTTTTTCTCAGCATATGCAGTGAAATGATTCTTAGGTGATGAAACAAGTATCTCCAGGTTTGCAGGAAATAAAAGTGTCTGTTTTTAAACTGCCATGGGGAAGGGGATGGAGGAGGGCAGAAAGAGTAGGGAGTGAAGTGCTGACTTGCAGGATACATCTGGGATTCTGAGAATGTCGCCCAGGTCCAATGTTAGCGCATGCTAGATTCTTCCCCACCCCTTTCCTGATCAACGAGTTAGGAAAGTCAGATGAACTAGGAGTCAGAAGGCCTGAGTACAAGTCCTGGTTATGAGACATTCCCCCAATCCCCAGGTAATTTTTCCTTCCCAAGCTTCAATTCCCTCGTCCATAACATGAAGAGGCTGAACTTGATCAGAGGTTCTCAAGCTTTCTTTCTCTTTGGCACTTTTTTTGTTACTCTATCAGTAAAAAGTTCATTTTCTTTATTAAAGTATAACAGACATACTGAAACGTGAACAAACCATGTGCTGAGCTCCAGGAATTTTCACACACTGGTTTAAAAACCAGCAGCCAGATTAAGTAACAGACTATTTCTGGCATCCCAAAGCCCTCTTACTTAGTACATTTTCAAGTACTAGAGTCGGAGTTGGGGAACATATCTGAAAAGACTGAAAAGTAAGTGTCAGTTTGTTTGTCTGATTTTAAAAGAAAATTTGGAGAAATGTGAAAAACATTTCCACAATTCCACCAATCACTCTGTTGCCTTTCAGAACTATGTCACATGAATTGACCTATTTAATTTCCCTGATCATTTACTAGAATTGCCATAATATTGATTTGAAAAAGGAGACCTGAGCACATAAGTGATCAAAAACATATGAGATGAATGAGTAAATGAATGGAGCTTGCATTTGAGAGGCTGAACACATTGGCAGTGACATGAAGCACATGAGAATGACAGCACTAAACGCAGCGCGCAACCTGGGAAAGAGGCTGAGAAAATACCTCCTCAGCCACGGTAAAGGGTTTAGACTGTAACCAAGTACCCACCTTTTTCTAAGAGAAAGAATTACTTTTTAAAAAAATACTTTTTTCTTCTTTTCTGTTTCCTCCTTTTCCCTTGTTCCCCACTTCCTACTTAGCTCTTTAGAAATGCAATTATAACATTTACCTTTCCTTCACCAGACACTCCCTGTAGGGCAAGCTTATCTGTGTGCTTACTTGGAAGCTCTTGCTTACTTAGAAGCTCCAGAGCCAGACGTCTCTTCGACCAGGAGACTGCCTCGAGAGATAACAAATTATAACCTAAAGTATGCCCATGATGAAACTTACTCCCACTTGGAGAGTATCTCATGATGAAACTCACTCCCACTTGGAGAGTATCTCAAGACTCTGGCCACCTTACAACCTAGTTCTGCCCGCGAGGGCGCCAGCTCAACCACCTGGTAGATAAAGCACCAAAGCAAGTCATTGAGACCCCCACTGGCTCACCCCCTCCCCTGCATGCCATTCATGTCAAGTCCCCCTTTGAAAACCCTTGCTTTTTTGCCCCAAAAGTGAAGCACTACCCTTAAAGGCAGAAGCCTGTACTTCTCCCCCTCAACAAAGCTTTGGAATAAAAGTTACAAGATCAAGTTTTCTAAAACTTTTTGAAACTCAATCATTCAAATTATTTTGTACATTTTAGGATCATGTTGAATTGGGAGGTGAGAGTCGACAATTACAAATCATAAAATCACAAAAGTATTAAGACATTTGAATGGAGAACCAGACTCAGAAAAATTATAGTCTTTTAGTACACATATTCTCTGGAACAAAGCAACATATATTTATAAGAATTTCAGAGTACATATGAAAAAAGGTACTGACAAGCTTTTAATAAGGCAAGAAAGAGTAACTAAAAATCAACATATATCCTTTATTAAATTTACATGTTTAAAATGACATTGTTACCTTGGTTTTTGGCCTGTGATTTTTATTTTTTAACATAATCCACTTAAAACAAACAAGAAAAAAACAGACGTGTTTAACTTCCAGCTTTAATAGAGTAGGTTGTAGCAGACTGGTTCTGATGAGGGAAATTAGAAAAGCCAGATAAAATTTTTAAACATCTGTGTGAAGTAATAGGAAAGCTACTAATCAGCCACGATTTGAGGAACCAGATCTTGGAGAGAGGGGAGGCTCACTGAGGTGAGCCTGACTTTCTGCAAGCCCATTTTCCTATTTAGGGTATATGCCAATTCTTAGCATGGGGTAAGAAGCTGAAAAGCCAGGCAAGGAGCAGCTGTTAAGACACAGAGAAGCCTGCAGAATTTTAGACAGTTTCAAGGGCTGCAGAGACAAAAAGTGGAGTTTAGGACTGAAAAGGCATATCCTAGAGTAACTCACAGCCTGACAGGAGTTTTCTCCTTCAGATATTCCTGACTCAGCTGCCCAGAGCAGAGGCTAAGAAGCCAAAGAGAAAGCAAATGAAAAGCACAATGAACATTTTGCTGAGTAGAGTTTTCAGCAAGTTCACAGTATTAGAGAGACAAAAATTAGAGTTTAGGGTCTGTCAAGGGGAAGGGGTGGTGAGAAACATCTCAGACTCTCAGTCAGTTTCCCTAGGGGCCTGGGATTAGGAGAACCAGAAGTAGACTAAATCTTAAAACTCTGCAAAACAGCCTTAATTGGACTGAGTGCCTGATTGAAGTGATCTCTGTTCTACTTCTGACAAAGAGTAGGAAAAATACTCTCAACAGGTAGATGACATCATCCAGAGCATCTTCATACACAATACTGGACATATAATAAAAAATTGCCAGGCACATGAAGAAAGACAACCAAGAAGAAAAACAGAAGAGATAAAAAGACTCACAAGTGGCCCACACATTGAAGTTACTGAGCAAAGTTTTTTAAGATGACTGTGATGTATGTATTTGAGAAAACAGATGACAAGGTGAAGAATCTATTTTGGCAAAGAATCTAATAGAGGCTGGGCACGGTGGCCCACGCCTATAATCCCAGCACTTTGGGAGGTCAAGGTGAGCGGATCACTTCAGGCCAGGAGTTCAAAACCGGCCTGGCCAACATGGCGAAACCCCGTCTCTACTAAAAATACAAAAATTAGCCAGGCATAGTGGTACATGCCTGTAATCCCAGCTACTCAGGAGGCTGAGGATTGCTTGAACCCAGGAGGTGAAAGCTGCAGTGAGCCAGGATCGCACTGCAGCCTGGGCAACAGAGGGAGACTCTGTCTCCAAAGAAAAAAAAAGAATCTAACAGTAACTCTAGAACTGAAAAATACAAAACAAAATTAAGAAATTAATGGTTCTGTAACAACAAGTTAAACATAGCAGAGAGAACCAGTAAGCTCTAAGATAGGCCAGCAAAAAAATAACAAAACTAAAAAAGAAAGAAAAGGGCTAAGTATACAGAAAATGAAGGAATATATGGGACAGGGTAAAAAGTTCTAACATAAAGGTACCTGGAGTCCCAGAAAGAGAGAAAGGAACAAAACACTGTTTGGAGAGATAATGGCAGGGAATTATGAGAATTACAAAAAACCTCAAGCCGCACAGATTCAAGGACTGAAAACCCCAAGCAGGATAAATACAAAGAAAACCACACCTGGGACAAGTGTTGAAAACCAAATCAATTGAGAAAAGTCTTGACAACAGCCAAAGAAAAAAGATGCAACACCAAATAACAACATAAGACTGACTGACAGCCTGCTTTTCCAAGAAAGGATGAAAACCAGAAGACAATGGGATAACATGTTTTAAAGTGCTGGGGGAACACCTTCTTCCCCAGAATTCTATACACCTAGTAAAATTGTCCTTCAAAAGCAAAGACAAAATCAACTCATTTCCAGATCATAAAAACTGAGAATATTTGTTTCTAGCATATATGCACTACAAGAAATCCTAAAGGGAGTTTTTTTCATGCAAAAGGAAAAGATCCCAGAGGGAATACACAAAAAATCAGAAAGAAATGAAAAGCAATGAATAGGGTAAATATGTGGGTAAATTTAAATGAATATTTATTCCATAAAACAATCATTACAGTGTCCTATGGGGCTTTAATAAATGTATAATTAAAACAAAATACAATAATAATACAAAAGGCAGAAAGTGAGGTGAGGGAGAAGATAGGGTAAATGGAGTTAAAGTCTTCTAAGCACCTAACATTGTCTGAAACATGATTAAATGTAAGAAGCACTGGGGTAATCACTTGCACACGCACACAGGCACACACACGCACATACACACAAAGAAAAGTAAAATGAAAACAAATGTGTAAAGAATATGTTGGAAAGTTAAAAATAATGCTTGATTAATCCAAAAGAAAGTGGTATATAAAACAGATGGGACACAAATAAGAAACAAGGAGTAACATGGTAGCTATAGCACTTAACACATCAATAATTATATTAAATGGTTTAAATATTCAAACTAAAGACCATATTGTCAGACTAGATTTTTAAAAATTCACTTATGGCTGCTTCTAAAAGATACAGATTACATATACGGGTATAGAAAAAAGTAAAGTATAGGCTGGGCACAGTGGCTCATGCCTGTAATCCCAGCACTTTGGGAGGCCAAGGTGAGTGGATCACCTGAGGTCAGGAGTTCGAGACCAGCCTGGCCAAGATGGCAAAACCCTGTCTCTACTAAAAATATAAAAATTAGCTGAGTGTGGTGGCACACGCCTGTAGTCCCAGCTACTTGGGAGGCTGAGGCAGGAGAATCGCTTGAACCCAGGAGGCAGAGGATGCAGTGAGCCAAGATCACACCACTGCACTCCAGCCTGGATGACAGAGCAAGACTCCATCTCAAAAAAATATATAATAATAATAAAAAAGAAAAAGTATACAAATGGGAAAAGATCTACCATGTATCTATTAACACAAAGAAAGTTGGTATAGCTACATTAATATCAAAAAGGTAGATTATAAGGGAGTATTGCTCAAGATAAGGAAAGACATTTCATAATGAAGATATAACAACTATAACTGTATATGGTATGCACCTAATAACAGAGCCACAAAGTTAAGAAGCAAAAATTGGCAAATATAAAAGGAAAAATAGGCAAATCTAAAATTATAATGGAAGAGTTTGCCCTCTCTTGGGAACCAACAGAATGAGAAAAAAAATCAGTGAGGATACAGAAGATCCGCACCTCAGGATTAACAAATTGAAATAATTAACATATATAGAACATGGAACCAAACTATCTTAGTATGCACATTCTTTTAAGTACAACATATAAATATAAAAATTGATCAAATGAAGGGTCACAAAGCAAGTCTAAAACATTTCCAAGTCATCCAAAATATATTCTCTGACTACAGTGAAAGCAAGCTAGAAATCAATGGCAAAAAGAGAACTAGAAACTCCCCAACTGTTTAAACATTAAAAAGTATGTTGTTACACTACCTTATGGGTCAAAAAAATCAAAAAGAAAAGTATAAAATATTTTAAACTAAATAATGAAAATATAACAATACTTGCAGGTGTACACAAAAGCTATGCTTAAAGGATATTATATATATAGCTTAAGGGATTTTTTTTTTTTCATTGAGACAGAGTCTTGCTGTGTCATCCAGGCTGGAGTGCAGTGGCGTGATCTCGGCTCACTGCAACCTCCACCTCCCTGGTTCAAGCAATTCTGCCTCAGCCTCCCGAGTAGCTGGGATCACAGGCACATAACACCATGCTCAACTAATACTTGTAACTTTTTAGTAGAGACGGGGTTTCACCACATTGGCCAAGCTGGTCTCAAACTCCTGACCTTGTGATCCACCTGCCTCGGCCTCCAAAAGTGCAGGGATTACAGGCGTGAGCCACCATGCCTGACCAGCTTAAAGGATATTAATGTGTAGCCTTAAATGAAAATATTTTTTAAAAGAAAAGCTGAAAATCAAAGATACCAACTTCTATCTCAAAAAACTAAAAAAGAAGTCATAAGTTATAGCCAAAGAGTGTAAGAGGAAATAATAAAGACAAAAGCAAGAACTCATGAGATGAAAAATAAATGTATAATACAAAAAATTAACCAGTAAAAGATTACAGAGACTACTCAAATGTATAAGACCTTGACAATATTGCATCAAAATAAGTGAGAATTACCAGGACAATAAATAGAAATGCCACTATCAGAAATAAAAAACAAGGACAGGACCACACCACCTAAAAACATTTTAAAGATCATAAGAGAATATAAAGAAAACCTCATGTGGAAATTCAGATGAAATGGACAAATTCCTAAAAAAACAGTATTAAAACACACACAAAAACAGGAAATCTGAATAACATACACTATTAAAACAACTGAAGCCAGGCAGAGTGGCTCACGCCTGTAAGCCCAACACTTTGAGAGGCCAAGGTGGCAGGATCACTTGAGGTCAGGAGTTCAAGATCAGCCTGGGCAACATAGTGAGACCTCATCTTTACAAAAGTAAAATAAATAAACAAACAAACAAAAAGACATATTATAAAACCTTCCAAGAACAAAATTTCCAGGCCCAAATGGCTTCACCAGTGAATTCTTCCAGACATTTAAAGAATAATTCTAATATCACAAAAACCTTCCATGGAATAGAGAAATAGGAAATACTTCCTAATTCATTTTACAAGGTCAATATATCCTTGATGCCAAAATGTGGCAAGGGCACCACAACAAAAGGAAATCACAGGTTAATCTCTCTCATGGACAAAGATAATCCTCAACAAAATATTAGCAAGTCAAATACAGCAATATATAAAAAGATATCACAACCAAGTTGTTTGTTCCAAAAGTGCAGTTGGTTTAACATTCAAGAATCACTGAAATTCACCATATTAACAGAATAAAATAATCATATGATGCACATAATACAGAAAAATATTTGTTACAACTCAGAACTGATTCATGATAAAAACTTAGCACAGTAGGAATAGAAGGTAACTTCCTTAATCTAATTTTTAAGTGTCCATATAAATCCCACATCAAATGTTGTACTTAATGGTGAAAATGTGATAGCTTTTCCCCTAAGATCAGTAACAAGATAAGAATACTCATCATCACTGCTTCTATTCAACATTATAAGAGAGATCCTAGCTAGTGCAATGAGACAAAGCGGAAAAAGTATAAGGATCAGAAACAAGAAAAAACTGTCATTATTTACAGAAAAATAAACGGTCTACATAGTAAGGCCCCTAAAATCTAAAAACTATTGAAATTAATAAGTGAATTTAGCAAGGTCACTGAAATAAGGTCAACATATAAAATCAATTCTATTTCTTTCTTTTTTTTTTCTTTTTTTTTTTTTTTGAGATGGAGTCTCGCTCTGTTGCCCAGTCTGGAGTGTACAGTGGTGTGATTTTGGCTCACTGCAATCTCCACCTCCTAGTTCAAGCAATCCTCCCACCCCAGCCTCCCGAGTAGCTAGGATTACAGGCACACACCACCACAACCGGCTAATTTTTTTTGTACTTTTAGTAGAGACAGGGTTTCACCATGTTGGCCAGGCTGGTCTCCAACTCCTGACCTCCGGTGTTCTGCCTGCCTCCACCTCCGAAAGTGCTAGGATTACAGTCATAAGCCACCGCACCCGGCCTAATCAATTCTATTTCTACATCCCAGGAATAAACATTTAGAAAATGAAAGTCTAAAGTGCCACAGAGAGTCAAATATCATATGATCTCACTTGTGTGTGGAATCTAAAAAAGCCAAACTTACAGAATTAGAGAATCAAAAGGTGGTTACCAGAGGCTGGGAGGTGGGGGCATGGGCAGGGAAAGGGGCAATGCTGATCAATAGGCACAAAGTTACAGTTAGACAGAAGAATAAGTTTTGCTGTCCTATTGCACAGCACTGTGACTAGGGTTAATAATAATGTGTTGTATATTTCAAAATTACTAAAAGAGGATTTTAAATGTTCTCATCACAAAGAAATGATAAATATTTGAGGTGATAAATATGCTAATCGGCCTGATTTGATCATTCCAAAATGTAGTAGATTTCTATCAAAACATCACATTGTACCCCATAAATATATACAGTTATCGTCAAGTCAAAAATAAAAATGAAAAAATAATAATGTATTTTAAGTTAATAAAAAAAATTAAAAACAAGGTCAAAACTTGAGACTGTAGGGGCCCTCAACAGTTATGCTAGGAAGATTGTCCTGCTGAGAGAATATAAATAAAATGTTTAAAAAAAATTTTGCCAGGCGAAGTGGCTCACACCTGTAATCCCAGCACTTTGAGAGGCCAAAGGTGGCGGATCACTTGAGGTCAGGAGTTGATGACCAGCCTGGCCAACATGGTGAAACCCTGTCTCTACTAAAAATATAAAAATTAGCTGGGTGTGGTGGTGTGCACCTGTAATCCTAGCTACTAGGGAGGCTGAGGCAGGAGAATTGCTTAAACCTGGAAGGTGGACGTTGCAGCGAGCCAAGATCGCACCACTGCACTCCTGCCTGAGTGACAGAGCAAGACTCCATCTCAAAAATAAGAATAGTAAAACAAAAAATAAAAATGTAAGTGGCAGTAACAATAGCATAAAAATAATCAACGACCAGTAACATCACTTTAGAGATTTATAACCCTTATAACCCAGTATATCTGCCCTTTAAAGAGGGTAATTTATACTCAGCTCAATCTCATTGTTGCAGACTGCTCTAATCTTTATTAAAGAAGCCATAAATACCTTATTGAACCTATAGTCTCCAAAAGTTTTAATGTTGGTTCAAATTATTTTAAAACATTTCTGGGTAAAAATCAAGTCATTTTGTAAACTCTGAGTAACACAAATACATATAAAAATATTTTGTATTTTCTTGTTTGGTATCTCAAAATGAAATTTAAAGATGAAATAACCTAACACAAAATTAAACTATGCATATGTATATATATATATATATATATATATATATATATATATATATATACACACATATACGTTTCAACTGTAATGTAAAAGAGAAGTGAAATAAGTTATTTACAATAAAGCAACATGTATTTCAATATGCAAATGCTCAGACGACTATATTAGAAAACATAATTAAGTAGGTAGCTACTTGCACTTGTATATAGATTTTATGATTCAGGTGTGTTGTACTGGTGTCTAAAACACAAGTGGCATTGCTTTGGGTAAGTGATTTCCTGAACAAAATTCAATATAATCTTCCTTAGATTTACACAGCATTTTTAATCCTGGAAGTTTCAGTGTACAGTGAAACCAATTTATGTTCTAAGCCCAGAAAAGTATAGAAGGTTTTACTACATCTTCAGCAAAACATTTGAAAATTGCACAGGACATGAGCTAATTCATCATTGAATGGAACAGTCCAGAACACCGGAGGGCACTATCATTTCTAGTTTCTGCCAGTGGTAGCGCCCCTCAATCATATGACCATCAAATAACATACCTGCAGATTTCC
The DNA here is from genome assembly GCF_029281585.2 of Gorilla gorilla gorilla. NCBI lineage: Eukaryota > Metazoa > Chordata > Mammalia > Primates > Hominidae > Gorilla > Gorilla gorilla. The sequence continues at coordinate 174,716,046 of NC_073224.2, forward strand.
AGTGTGTAGCCCAAAAAGCAATACCACACCCATTGATTACCACTGGCATAGACCAGTCTCTAATCCCAGCTTAACCACATGCTACCCCTGAAGCTTTGAGAAGTCACTCAGTCATTTACAGATCACCCCAGCTAAAGTATCATTTCACCAACTCACCCAGTCACATGCAGCAGTGACAAAAATCCTTGAAAGAATTTGAGTTTTCTCTAAAAGTATCAAAGTAGTCAAGATGTTTAAGAAAAATCACAACTTTTTAAAAATTTTTTACACTTATTTTGAATTACAGATTGGAGGATGAACACCACACTATTTTTTAATATTTAGAGCCTAAAAGTCTGAATCTGACCCTGCTCAAATCCAATTAGATTTTGTAATAACTTCCAGTGAAAAGTTATCTCAGGAACCATTGGCATAGACAACTTTTTTTTTTTTTTTTGAGACAGGGTCTCACTCTGTCACCCAAGCTGGAGTGCAGTCTTGCTATCTCGGCTCACTGAAACCTCCGCCTCCCAGGTTCAAGCGATTCTCTTGTCTCAGCCTCCCCAGTAGCTGGGATTACAGGTGCATGCCACCATGCCCGGCTCATTTTTGTATTTTTAGTAGAGAGGGGGTTTCACCATGTTGGCCAGGCTGGTCTTGAATTCCTGACCTCAAGTGATCTGCCACCTCAGCCTCCCAAAGTGTTGGGATCACAGGTTGAGCCACCACGCCCAGTCATGACAACTTTTAAATCCTACTATTAAAATGTTATGTGTAACTTTGTTTGCTAAACAAATGCCATGTTTGCCATTTTAAAATAAAATCTAGAAAAATAACAGAAAAACTGGAATGAGAACTATTTTCTTTGACCTCTTATAGACCAAAAAAAAATTCACCCAAATTTTCAGTCTTCATTCTTATTATTTTGTGCCTCTAAGACCTTGCTGCATAACATACTCAAAGAACTTAGTAAAAAGAAAATTTGGAGCTGAATTTGAAGAGTTAAAATATCTGTTTTCCAAATAAAAACAACCTAAAAAATTAGTCAAAAGCCATCATTTTCTAAGGTTCACATCTCCCTTTTTATATAGGTAAGTTAATTCTAAAAATGTTGACAATTTTGTTAAAAACTGTAATTTTACAGAGTACAGTGCTACTTATTTTCAAGTACTTGCCTACCATGTGAATGGTTTTGGAGATAAAAAAAAAGACCTGATTTTGAATCATGGCTCTGCCATTAACTAGCTATGTATCCCTGTACAAAATTCTTAATCTATTTCTTCAAAATAAAATACCACCTACCTTGCAGTGTTGTGACAATATGTAAAGCACCTCCCAGAGAGCTTTTCACATATTGTTCATTAAATAGGAGTTATGGTTCTTATTGTTATAATTAGCTGTCATGTTTGCCAATATCTACTTATTAACTCACTCAACTATTTTCTTTTTAGTTGCCTTATACTTAATTTCTTTTTCCTGGCTTGCAAAACATTTTGAGATATGCTAGATCAATGTTACACAATGTCTTTTGTATTTAAAAACCTCACTGAATTGTCCCTAAGATGAACTAAAAAGATGGAAAAGGCAGGCAGGCAGTTCTTAAGCCACAAGTCAACATTTACTGAACCACTCATGTGATGGTAGCTTACAAAAATTCACTTTCTGAACTTGCAACATCCTGGTGATTTCTTTGCCCCATCAACCTCTTATAATTTTACCTGATTCTCTTTTTCAGTCTTTACAAAAAGAATTGACTTCCAAACAATTCATAATATTTTAATAGTTTTGCTGTGGTCCTTTTCAACACAGAGACTCTAATTTTTAGTGTTTTTATGTCTTATATTCAGGACACCAACTGGTAATTTGGGACCCAGGAATGGCTCTCACGGTCTGGTTGCTATGGTCACACCTACACACACACACACACACACACACACACACACACACCGCCTCACACCATACACTTATCTGGTCTCTGTCAACACATACCCATCTCCCAGCAGCCCTAAAGGGATACTTTGCTCTCAAAGAAATAGGCTTGGAAAAGGCCTGGGGGACCTTAGAAATACAGTAATTCATAACCTATTTGGAGTCTTAGAATCCTTTAAAAATCTGAGGAAAACTATTGACTCTCTCTTTCTCTCTCTCTCTGTCTGTATATATATGCATATAAAGCTGCATTTCACAGACTCCTTGAAAACCATTACTGAGCTATGATTTATTTCAGTGTTCCTCAAACTTCTTTGACTGAAACACAGGAAAAAAAGAAAACCGATGTGATGTCAGAATACGGTTTATACCCACATGCATAAAGATAAATATCTACAACAGAAGTTTCAGGAAACAGTAGTTACCCCTGCTATGTGCAATGATTTCTGACAGTTTCTGTTCTACTTCATCGATCTAAAATGTTGCCTAAGACTCACTAAGTTGCTTTCTCACCACTCACAATCTGAAAAACAGGAATCTAGTCTAATAGCTCTCCATTTTAGCGATAAAGAAACTGAGACCCAAAGAAATAGAGTTCTGTCCTAGGTCACAAATGAGTTATAACTGAACAAGCCAGAGCCTACCAATCTTGACTCCCAACCCAAGGCTCTTCCCAGTACAAAGTAAAACAAAAATTCTAAATACCGGCCAGGCACGGTGGCTCACACCTGTAATTCCAGCACTTTGGGAGGCCGAGGCGGGTGGATCACCTGAGGTCAGGAGTTCGAGACCAGCCTGGCCAACATGGTGAAACCCCATCTCTACTAAAAATACAAAAATTAACCGGGCGTGGTGGCATGGGCCTGTAATCCCAGCTACTCGGGAGGCTGAGGCAGGAGAATCGCTTGAACCTGGGAGGCAGAGGTTGCAGTGGGCCAAGATCGCACCATTGCACTCCAACCTGGGCGACAGGGCGTGACTCCGTCTCAAAAAAAAAAAAATTCTAAATACCAACTCTCCTTAGAAAAAGGCTGGGGATCTGAGCTTAAAACACACTGATACACTGAGAAACCAGGAGTGTTTCCATTTCAAACAATGTTGAATATTAACCTTAACCTGAGCCTCCAATTCAAGCAGCTTTAATTTTTTTTCTAAATCATGTCCATGGCCTAGCATGACTTGGCAAATAAGCAATTTTTTTTTTTCTCTCTCCAGAAACCCTTTCTCCAACCACTGAAAACAACACAGGAAAATCCAACATTCTTCCTAGAGTTAATTTTAAAATACTTTGATTTCACACACAGGTAATACCTACTCTTAAGATGCTGGCTTAGAAACAGGAGTGAACAGGTCCTCTTCCCACTTACCAGGCACATGCATAGCTGTTTTCTTCCCCACTAAGGCTGCTTCATTAAAATTTAAACGTCAAAACCACATAGATCAATACGTGGCTGTGAATGATCCAGAGCCTATGAGATGTTAATACAAACACCACCAGCTACCTGGCCCTTTTGAAAGCCTCAATTATGGAAAGTGGGATTGTTTAAGAGCCTTCATTACAGTTTCGTAGATTAAAATACCATTCTCTCCATTGGCATTAGATTGTGAGTGGGTTTTTTCTTTTTCCTTCTTTTTCTAATGTTGAATATGTATACATCATTGCCCACCACGAGGTGGGAATCCTATAACAAGCCAGAGACGGTGGCTGACTCCCGAGGACTGGAGAAGGCCAAGCCCCGCGGCGCTGCGCGCAGAGAGATTTGGGGCCTGCGTTGTTGCACGTCTCACCCAAAAAACTTAGCTCCGGCGTGGGGAGGGTCGCTGCGCGAAACCTGCCCAACGGGCTGCGTGCCAGCCCCCACCTGCGCACCCAAGCCCCCGAGCCCAAGGGGAAAGCGCCGGGGCCTCCTTAAAACACAGCGCACTCGAAGCGCAGACTGCTGCGCAGCGGCTCGCACGGAAAGCGGGTGAAAAGAAAGGGGGGGCCGGCGAACCCTAAAATTAGCGTTCCGGAAGCAGGGGCCCGGCACCGCCGCGCGGAGACGGCGTCCTCCACCCGGACGGCCGCGCGAGCGCTCTCCCCCGGGCGCGCGACCCCGCTGCGCCCTTCCTGGGCACGCGGGCCAAGAGCACGACCAGCGCAATAGGAAGGAAGGGCTCCCCCTGGAAACGGGATCGGGGAACACGTGTAGCCTCCGGAGACCTAGGGGTCCATCGCTCCTCCCCCAACTGCGGCAGAATATTTAAGGCGCCTCAGAATTTAAAACCCCAGAATCCTCCAGAATGCTTGTTGTTGAACTTAAAATTTGGTTGGCTCATTTTTCGGTTAGCCCTTTCCTTTTTTGAGTTTTTATTTAAATTCGTTTCTCTCTTCCCCCATCCCTCCAACAGAATTAGAGTGTTGGGAGGTGAGGGGGAGGTAAGGTGTGGAGGCTGATGGAGTGGGGGTAGTTTACATCCCAGCATTTCTTTGCAAGATAAACAGTTCTGAAGGTCAGCGACGGCTCCCCATGGAGCGCTTCTAAAAAGATTAATGTTCATTAAAGGATTCTCCGTCAGCGTTTGCCTTCAGAACCCAAACTGTTTTAAGTCCCAATTATTTCAGATATTCCAATTCTAATAATGCATTGAAAACCTGTATATTCATTATTAACTATTGTGAACACCCCCAAAATAAAATTATCAAAAATCTGGGAGCTAGTCTAAGGAAATCTGTGAAAGCTGTGTTACTCAGCCAAGATTAAATGAAGAATGCTAAAATAGAGTTATATTTAGGACTATAAAAATGGAAAGCTGAATGACACAATATTTGGAAACTAGAAGCTAGTCATTTTTTAAAGTCATCATGTTTATTATATAACTAGAATGTTAATATAGGTACGGTAATTTTAAACTAGCCATTAATACAAACTAAATATGTCTGTGGAGTGACATCGCATCCCTAGCATCTTTTAGCCTTTAGCCCTCTCTTAGCCATCTTTCTGCAGTCCGCCCCTTACCTTTATTTTCAGAATCTTTCATTCTCTGCTTCCTCCCTCTGCTGCAAATGAGCAGGAAAGTCCGGCTGATTCTGCAACCCTGACTTTTGATTTGTCATTCACAGTCAGCGGTCTCGGGGGCGAAGTCTCTCAACGGAGGAGCACTCGGGCTATGATAATTGCATGCAAGTCGGTGTGCGGGGTTATAATTTTGCTTATGCTGGAGCGGAAAGGATGGGGATGAAGGCAGACGTAAACACAAATTCCAAAACATGGCATGGAACCGGATCTGGAGCCGAGGCTTGCCTTTCCTTCCCTCAGGATAGGGAATCAACTGTTTAGCGCCTCCTCATCTCTGAATTGAAAGGGGAATGTCTGTGCCATGCACCAGGTTTATTTTCAGATGGTAAGTCAGCTTTGGAGGAGGATTCAGAGCCCTGTACTTTCATTCATTCATTCAACATTTATTTTACCTCTCTGTGGACCAGGCTGTATGCTAAGTACTGGGGATACAACAGTGCACAGGACCAGCCCTCGGTCCTCACGCTGCTCACAGGCTGTTACAGTACAGAGGCATATAGGGCAATATAATGGGCTGTGTCTGCTGCATGGACACAGGTTATTGAACCCATTTCACCCAGGCCTAAGTTGATACTCAAGGAGGCTTTAGTGACTGGTTGTAAGCCATTGAGTGGCAGACTAGGAATATGTATGAGGATGCCAAACCATAACACCCCTCTGTTGGGGAGCAAGGAGGATTCAAGTAAATCTTTCAGTCATTCAATTCAAACTTACTTTGAATCATTCCACAGCTCAGATTCATTCATTAATTCCTTCAATCATTTATTCAACACGTGGTTATTTGTGCCAGGCACTATTCCACCTCTTAGGGTTTCAGGTCCCTGCCTTCTTGGCTATTGCACTCTGGTGGGAGGATTCAGACAGGTAATATAGACATATAATAAATGGCAATAAATGCTGTGAAGAAAAATGAAACATGGTAATGAGGTAGCAGGGGTGCCATTTTAGGTAGGGTGGCCAAGGGAGGTGCCATTTAATTTGTTTTATGGATAATAGGTAAGAGTCATCACAGTCTCTTCCAAACAGCTTCACTCAGAAATTGTTTTTTAAGTTCTGAACCCTCCCAGTCTCCTCTGCTTCATGCATACTCACTGATGGATGGTGTTTATTCCCCATGATAGAGATTAGTAAACTGGTATCCAGAAAGACTAACTGACCCAAATACATAACCTAACTAAATTGGAAGAAGAGCAACAGAAAGGAATACATCTTCCTGTTACTCATCCTCAGAAATTACTGAGTTAAATGCAATATTGATATTAAAAATTTCCTGGACTAGGCATTAAAAGGGTTGAAGACCTGTCTCTACTGTCTCTACCTTTTATTAACTGCGTAGTGTAGGGCAAATGACAGAAACTCTCTGGCATCAGTGTTCTCATCTGTAAAGTGGGAATAATCATAGCTGTCCTATATATGTACTGGGCTGTTCATATCATCAAAAGGGAGAACAGAATTTTGTAAACAAAACACTAAATAAATGCAGGGTATAATTACCAACTGCTTGGGCACATTTAAGAGGACTAATTGTCAGTGTTCACCTGTTCATTACTTCAACCCAGGAGTCAAATATAGCTATAATGTGAGAGCTTTCATGGCTACTAAGGACTTCTTGTTGCCACAGCTGGAAGATTCCTTGAAAGCTTTGGGAAACTTTAAGTATTTGTTTTTGGTTCCCATCTTTCCTTGGCAGTGGATAATATCTTTCTGCTGTCTTTGACAGCTTCAGACCAATAAGGAAAATCTGCCTTCATTACAACTCCTTACTGGACACCAAATGCGACATTGGCTAAACCACATCAGAGAAACCGGCATCTTTATCTCCAAGGACCAAGTCCAGGATAGCCAAAATGTGCCCAAGAGGAGCACTTTGGGGGGCTGAGAAGGTGAGGGAGTAGGTGGTGAGAAGCCATCATTCATGCACTCTTTTATTCAATAATATTCATGGTGCCAGGCACTGCTATGAACACTAGGAATGACACGGTGCTGAACAAAACATTCTCTGTCCTCAGGAGCCTGTGGCCTCAGGTCAAGAGGCTTCCACTAGATATGCCAATTTACCAAAGTAGGCAAAGAAATGCCAAAGCATGGGTTTGAATAGTAGGGCAAGAGCTCTAAAGCAGAAGAGGACTGGGAGAGGTGGCTGACGCCTGTAATCCCAGCACTTTAGGAGGCCAAGGTGGTAGGATCGCTTGAGGCCAGGAGTTCAAAACTAGCCTGGTCAACATAGTGAGACCCTGTCTGTATGAAATTTTTTTTTTTTAGTTAGCTGGGCATGGTGGCATGAGCCTGTGGTCCAGCTACTTGGGAGGCTGAGATGGGAGGATGCTTGAGTCTGGTAGGTCAAGACTGCAGTGAGCCATGGGCAATAGAGCAAGAAAGACCCTGGGTGACAGACCAAGACCCTGCCTCAAAAAATAAATAAAGAGAATGGATTCAAACATGGGCCCTGCCATGTACCAGCCCCTGGAATATAAGCTGAGACAAGTTGCTGCACCTCTCTTAAGTTTCCATTTCCTGATCTGCAGGATGGAGGTAATAATGGTACCCACCTTCCACAGCTGGGTGAGGCTCAAACAAGTTAATAGGTTTAAGGTTCATAACACAAAGCCTGACACATCAAGTAAGGGCTCCATAAATGCTGTAAGATGAGTAGTATTACCTTGTAACTGGGTCAAGTTTATTCCCCTAAGCTTCAGTTTCCTCATAAAATACAGAAATTAATAACTAGTTTGTAGGATTATTGTGAGAATTACATATGAAGAAGAATATGAAGTCCTTGGCATAAAGGAATAGCCAATCACCAACCACCCTCACTCCGGCCCTTTTTAAATTTTTTTTTATTTTTAATTTTTGTGGGTACATAGTAGGTGTATATATTTATGAGGTACATGAGAAATGTTGATACAGGCATGCAATGTATAATAATCACATCATGGAATATGGAGTATCCATCCCCTCAAGCATTTATCCTTTGTGTTACAAACAATCCAATTATACTTTTTCAGTTATTTTAACATGTACAATTAAATTATTATTGACTCTAGTCACCTTGTTGTGCTATCAAGTACTAGGTCGTATTCATTCTTTCTAACTATTCCAGGCCCTTTTTAATCAAGAAGGCTCCCCAGACCAAAATTTTAAAAAGACCAATGCTAGGAGTAGAAAAGAAGTGGGAGAAGGGAAGGAAGACACCCATTTATATTGCAAAAGGAATAATGTTTTCAAAAGTGTAGTCATTTCTAGGGGTATCTGCATTGTACCAAACATTGTATTTTGAAAAGTTTCAAACATATCAAAAAGTTGAAAGAATTGTACAGTGGGCCCCATATCCAAGTACATTTGGGTATATTTGCTTCATCACACGTGTCTGTTTCTCTATCCAACTTTAATTGATCTTTTTTCTCCTTAAGTTGAAAGAGGTTTGAAGGCCTCATCAAATAAAGAGAGGCTTTATTTTCCCTCCTGACACCGTATTTCCAGAAGCACAGGCCTCCTGATTCTGTGGCCATTCCAAGCAGAGCTGGGTGAACTCTCAGAAGTCTTGTCCTGTCACACAGTAAATCTCAAGGCCACATCCAGTTAAGGACAAGGATGGATTCTAGAGCTTTCCACAACAAGGCAATGTCTCTGTCAGACCCCAAGCTTCAGATAAACTGGTACTGAGGATGATTAGGAACAGCCGCTAATGGAAAAGATGCTCTATTTCAAAAACTGGGTTTAGGAAAAGCTTCAGGCAGGCTCCACTGGCCACTAAGTCCCTTGACAACCCTGCACATCCTTGTCTTGTTAGATGCCACTCTGAGTCACTAAACCAGTGACTCATGCTCAGCAAGCAAGGCCATCTTGAGAGCTAAACTGAAGGGAATTTTCAAGAACAACGAGTGAAACCCTGAATTGAAAGGGAATAAGGCTTTTTATTGTCTGAGCAAAAAAACAAAAATGAAAGGAAAAAAACAAAAATGAAAGGAAAAAAACACTGCTGTCATACTGTGGATTAAACTTTCCCAGCTGCAAATTTTACTCTGAGGAAAAACTGGGCACCAAAAAAAAAAAGCTTTTACATTCCCTTGGAACTTTTGACGCATTTTAATTCTTGATTAGTTGATAGGTAAGCAGAGACCCAGAACATATATTCCAAATTAAGCAGATGAAATGATCTTTCAATAACTTGTCTAGAGCTTCTGCTAGCTTAGTCATTCATTCCCAAAGAGTGGCTTCACCTGCAACACCACACTTGGTCTTCCTGCATCCAGCCAAGCCTCTGTCTGGCTTGCTCAGAGCACCCAAATGGCCAGAAAAGAGGTGAGAAGGAAAAAGAAAATGTGCTTACTGCGGGGAGGGGATAGATGTTTAGGATTAGGGCTAGCCACAGAAGAGGGCAGCATGGCTTATATGGAGTACCTACTATATGCCAGGCTATTTTCTTATCATCATCATCATCCATTTTTTGAGAACTTATTATTTGGCAAGCATTGTCTTTAATGCAAGGACTCACAGCAGACCTCCCGGGTTTGAATCCCAACTTACTAGTTGTATAACTTTGGAAATGTTACTTAACCTCTCTCTGCTTCAGTTTTTCTTATGTGTAAAATGAAAGCTGTAAAACAGGGTTATTGTAAGAATAAAATAAAATCACACACTCTTTAAGACAGTGGCTGGCACATAGTGTGACAAAAGCAATGCACACGTTAACTCTTGCCATTCGTTTTGTCAGATGAGAAAAATGAGGCAGAGAGGCAAGGAGACTTGCCAAAGGAGACACATAGCTAAACACAGCAGAGTCCAGAATCGTCATGTCATTTATTTCTCACACAGTCCTGTGAAGGAAATGGGAAGGAAGGAGAGTGGCTTCACCTGCTACACCACACTCGGTCTTCCTTTTATTGGTGAGAGGTTCGAAACCCAAGACGGTCTAGTAATTTACATGTCACAAGTTGGCAAGTAAGAGTTGAGATTTAAACCCACATTTGCTGGCTGTAAAACCCTTGCTCATCCTACTAAGTCAGTGGTTCTCAACCTTTAGCATGTGTCAGAATTACTGCAGAGTTTATTAAAACACATTTCCAGGTTCCAGCCTCCCATCCCTCCCCATCCTCCCACCCCTCAGTTTGTGATTTGGTAGCTCTGAGATGGGGGCCTAGAATTTGCATTTCTAACAAGGTCCTGAGTGATGTTGATGCTGCTGCTCTCATGCTGCTGGTCTGGAGACCAACCTTGGAGAAGCACAGCTCTCTACAATCATGCACCTGTATGCAGAACAGGTGGTAGGAGAAGGGCCAGAGCCACAGACCCAAAGATTGTGGGTCAGTGAGGTTTTCCCACTCTGACAAAGTGTTGGTTACTTCCCAGAGCCCGGCTAACAAACCTTGTATTTACACAGCCCTTTCATTTTTATGGTCTCATTTGATCTCTCTAATATCCTTAGGAATAGGCTGGGTAGGGATCATTACCTCCATTCAATGTGGCTTATTTTTAGGGACATATGGCTAGACAATGGCAGTGAGAGGATAAACCACTGATCGACGTGACAGAAATTCTGTCCTCTTCTCCAAGTAAATTGTTCTGCAAAATACTATCTACTGATGGAAACTGACTCTAGTTCCAACCTGTGTCTTCCCAGAGAATACCACAGCTCAGGAAAGGGCTCCTCAACCACCACAGGGTTTAGAGGAGGGAATTTCTGGTGGGAGGAACTCAAGGCCAATTATCTACCATAATTCAAGGGCTAGAGAAGTCTACTGCTCGTAAAATGCTTTCGTCATTTGCTCCCTTTTCTGTAACCTACGGACTTTGATATTTGAGTAAAATATGGTTCTCTGGAATGGACGGAAGCATTTGGAGGGTTAATTTCAACTCAGCACAGCTTCTTCATATTCCCATTTAGAACTACTGGCATGATTAAGTACATTTTTAAAAGTTGTTTAGACCTCTAAACCAACAAATAATTCATATCCAGAATATTTAAAGAGTTCCTAAAATGGATAGGAAAAAAAACCCAAGTTAAAGAAATGAGAAAGACATCAATAGGCCTTTCACAAAGGTTCACACAAGAATGGCCAATATTCATGTGAAAAGATACTCAGCTTCATTATTCATCAAGAAAATTCAATATAAAACAACATGGAATATCATTTCATACCCATCAAATTAGCAAGCATTTAAAAGTCTGACCATATTCAGTAAGGAATCGGGGAGCTTACACACTGTTGGCAGAAACTGAATTAGCACAAATGTACAAAGGTCAACTTGGCAATATCTCTCAAAATCAAAACTATATATATATACACTTTGATGCAGTAATTGTCCTTTTAGATATTTATGCTATATTTTTAGTGACAAATGTTCACAGTGTAAATTTCAGAGTCATTCTCTTTGGAAATATATATAAATGAAAGGAATCTTTCATTCCAGACATATTTATTGAATGTCTGCTATGTTCAGGACACAGTGTTAGCATGAAAAGATGACAGGAGTCCCTAGAAGCTATGTTCCTTCTCCCCTGCAGCCTCCTGATGAAAAAGAAGAAGGTGGTAGAAAGATGGATGCTGCTGCAGAAGACCTTCTGGTTGACCCAGAAGGGTTAACTTCCCCAAAGAAGCCTCCAGCTGTGGTTGCTTCCCAGAGCACACTGAACTTTTAAACATATTTTGAGTGTGAGCATATGGTTGAAAATCTAGACTAAGCATTAATCTAGACTAATAGTAGTCTGGACTCTTATGAAAATCTAGACTATTATTATTCTATACTAACAATAGTATACTAATAGTAGTCCAGATTTTCAGCCATATTAATATGGTTTCCTAATAATTTCTAGACTTTTCTAGGTTTTCTAGACTATTTTCTAAGAATAGTCTAGATTTTCAACCATATTAGGTTTTGTTTTATTAACATTAATACATACAATAGTAAACCTAATATTAATAAAAAAAAAAACCCAGCCCTTTGTGAACCTCTATGTACCAGAAATGCATTTAATCATCACAGTTACATGACATAGGACTTGTCATCCTCATTTTTCAGATAATATATAACTCCATTTTTGAAAGACTCAGGATGCTGTCTGATATCACACAGCTTATTAATGTGCCATTTATTAGTGGCAGATTTAAATCATAGCCTGTCTGATGTCAAAGTGTATGATTCTAGATGCCCAAAGTAATGTTAACATCATCATAAGAAATTCAGGTTTACTTTAAAAAATCAAATAAAATTGAGATATAGATTTATTGCATAATATTTATTCGTTTTACTTCCCTTTTCCATGAGTATAGCTATTGAAACATGTTTTTTCATGTGTGGAGGGAGATGTGGCAGAAAGCATGTTGTATAGGTAGGCAGGCCTGAGTCTGACACTCACCAGTCGCATGACCTCCAGCATATCACTTAGTGCCTCTTGTTTCACCTTCCCTTATATATAAAATGGGGGAAATACATAACATCTGCCCTCTCTCCTTCCAGGAGTATTGTCAAGATCTAAACAAAATCCTGTAGTTGAACTATTCTATAAGATGTCAAGTATCATGTAACATTAGATATTATAATGGCTTTATCCCCAGGGCTTATGGGGGAAGGGGAAGATAGATAGTAGAGGAATGTAGTGAGCAGCCAAGATCCTATCTAAGAAAAGAGAGGTGTGGGATGGCAATGAGCCCTGGGAAGCTGTGAGTAAACGCTAGGTCAGGAACACAGAAGCAGAGATGGTTGTATAGGCACTAAAGATCTGGTTTTAAAAATTATAAAACTAATGCAGGAACAGAAAACCAAACACCAGTTGTTCTCACTTATAAGTGGGAGCTGAACATTGAGAACACAAGGACACAGGGAGGGAACCAACACACAATGGGGCCCGTGGTGGTGAGGGCAGGGGAGGGAGGGCATCAGGAAAAATAGCTAATGCATGCTAGGCTTAATACCTAAGTGATGGGCTGATAGGTGCAGCAAACCACCATGGCACACCTTTACCTATGTAACAAACCTGAACATCCTACATGTGTATCCCGGAACTTTAAAGATTTTAAAAATTAAAATAAAAATTATAAAACTAGAACACTTATTCTAACCCAAGTTACTACAGTGGCAATATTCATCTATTCCTCTTTTGTAAGCATTCACACAACATCTGGAATAACACTATGCATGTAATTATCACTCAAGGATACTTGTTGCAATCATCGATCTCATTCAAGCTCATGATAAAAAGTGGTCAGCCTTCGGCCCTATTAAGTTTCAGCAATAGTTCTTTTTGTTTGTTTGTTTGAGACAGAATCTCACTCTGTGGCCCAGACTGGAGTGCAGTGGTGCAATCTCAGCTCACTGCAGCCTCTGCCTCTTGGGTTCAAGCGATTCTCCTGCCTCAGCCTCCCAGGTAGCTGGAACTACAGGTGTATGCCACCACGCCCAGCTAATTTTTGTATTTTTAGTAGAGACGGGGTTTCACCACCTTGGCCAGGCTGGGCTCGAACTCCTGACCTTAAGTGATCCGTCCGCCTGGCCTCCCAAAGTGCTGGGATTACAGGGGTGAGCCACTGCGCCCGGCCTCAGCAATAGTTCTTGATGACAGTATGGAAAGAATTTTGTTGGTGCACTGACTTTTAAAAAGTAGGAACACATACTTAAAAGCCGGCAAGATGACAATGACAAGCTGCAGAGTCTCCCTAACAACCACCAATAGAAAAGCTTGTTTCCAATGCAATAAATAAATATTTGAAAGATAATTATTGCTGGTCATTTTCAAATTTATTTTTATAAAGCTTAATAGGTGCTAACACTTTATAACTACTAACTCGTTTAATTCATTAATTTATTTAATCCTCAAAACACCGGGGGTGGGTGAGGGGGACTATATCGATGGCAGGGTCCTGGTGCAATCTGGCTCTGCCCCGCATCCGGTCGGCCATTTTAGAAATAAGGCATGTCAACCCCCCAGAGGAAGGATCCTCAGATGATGGAAACAGACAAAAAGGACAAGACAAGACACATTCATAAGCAGTATCTACACAGTACCAAGCCCTGCAGTTAGCCTCGTGGGGGATGCAAAGATGAAATGGATGAGAATGTGGAATCTTTAATACCAGATGAACAGTGACAAACGCTCTACAGGTGACGAAATGCTAAAGGAGGGGTTACAGGTGGCAGGAACCACAGAGATTTCAGCGAGGAGACTGCATTTGTGCTAGTCTTGGCAGGAGGGTAGGAATCCGGCAGGCTGAGATGCAAGCATGGACACTGCAGACAGAGAAAAGCCGGGAGCCCCCAGATCAGGTCACTTCCCTGCTTAGCACACTTCAGTGTTTTCCCAGCTCACGTAGAATAAAATCCGAACTCCTCTTCATGTTCTGCCCAGACCTCGATCCGGGCCCTGCATCCCTCTCTTTCCCCTTGCTCAATTCAGGCACTCTGGGAACCTTTCCACTTGCTATTCTCTATTACTCGGCTTCACGCTAGAGTAACTCCTAGTCAGTCCTCGGGTCTCCGCTGACTTGCAATGCCTCGAAGAGGCCTTCCCAGTCCGCCTGCCATGGAAGCCCGGGGCCCTGCCTTTTTTCCTCTCTCAGCAGACTGATTCCCTCTAAGCACACATAGCAATGTGTACCGGGCTTTCTCTGTTTTGCGTGTGTAATGTCTGTCTTCCTCTCTAGAAGTAGTTCCAAGATCCGGGCTTTGCCCATCGTGTTCTCCGGCCAAGGCAGATGGAGGGGCTCGATAAAAATTGTGGAATGAATGAATGGAGTGAGTCAGTGATTGGCTGTGAGTTGAGGCCCTGGCAAGGACAGGACTGAGTGTGCTTGGAAATAGTTTATCGTGGCGAGAGCTTCGAAATCACCGCAAGCAGGTAGAAAGGAGGTGGGTACAGGGCGGGAGGACCTTGAAGGGAGCCTCGGGTTCTGATTCATTCCCCCAATAGGCACTGCATTGCAAGCGCCAGGCCAGGTGCTTGGGGCCGGGGACAAGCTAACCTCAGTGAGGCTGTGTCGCCGCGCCACCGTGGCTTCCCTGTGTCCAGAGCCAAAGCAACGAGCAGGGGCTAGGGGAAAGGAGACTGTGCCGACATCAGCCCCTGCGCTTCCCCAGCGGTCCCCGTACCCGCGGCCGAGGGTCGGGTTCGGGGGTCGCCTAGGCACCCAGGCTCCCAGGGCCGGGAACGCGACCCGCGAGACCGCCGGGGACGGCCCCGCCGCCGCTGCGCCCCTGCGCCCCTGCCTCGGGGTAACAGGTCCCGACCGGCCGCGCCCACACTCACCCTGCGCCGCCTGGCGAGCTGAGCGTGGCCTCCACAGCCGCCGAGTCGCCTTCCACGGCCGCCGCAACGAAAACAGCTTCCGGCTCTTCTGGCCTCCCTTCTCAGTGGCGCCCATCGGTGCGCCGCGCCCTCCCCCGCCGCCGTCGCCCGAGCCGAGCGCCACCGCTCGCCGCCGCCGCCGCGAGTCTGCCAGGTGCCGGGCCGCTGCTGGGAGATGCGCGCCGGGGGCGGAGCTTGGGGCCGGGAGCCGTGGCTGGCGCCGACAGGGGAGGCTGCCCGGCCCCGCCCACACGGCGGCGCCTGGCGCCCGAGGCGTGCGGGTGCGCGCGGGCCCGCGCCCCTCACTCGGGAGGCACCGTTAGCACCCTTTATTAACACAGGAGTCCTAGGGGGCGCTCACCCATGTTATCTCCCTGTTACAAACCATACACTCCACCCTCCGAGAGGGTAAGGCATCTGCCCACAATCACACAGCGCTAAAGAAATTCCAGAGCCCTAGACTCTGACGATGTTTACTCACACCGTGCTACCGCCTCAAAATGAAACATCACGTTAGAAAGTGGTTTTAATTCTGACAGATATTCCTATTTTCCTAATACAAGAGATTACTAGTCACCCACATGATTTTTTGAGAACTTGTTCTATGTCCAGCTACTTTTACACACATTTCATGAAACCTCATTGCAACCCCGTGGTGTGGGAGGCGTTTCCCATTTTCCAGACGAGGAAACTGAAATGGCAGAAGTGAGGCTCCCTCACCCCATCCCCATGCCATCACTGGTCTCTGTTGAGATTTTGCTTGGAATTGGGAGAGACTGAGAGGAAGATCAAAACCAACGCCCTTGAACACGACCTGGCTGCAATAATAATAGCTAATATTTATAGAATGCTTTTTATGTGGCAGATTTTACACACATCATCTTATTTAACCCTCCAGTAATACTCGTGGGGCAGAAACAATCTCCAAACTCAACAGATAGGGAAACCGAGCGTCAGAGAGTACAGGTTAGATATCTAAAACCTCAGTAAAAAGGTTTTATGTTAGGTCAAATTATGAAATTGCCATTTTTGTAGGCCCAAATAATATCAGACAAGAGCTTCTATCGGTGACCAAAATTAAAATCACCAATGGAGATCGGGCACGGTGGCTCACGCCTGTAGTCCCAGCACTTCAGGCGGCTGAGGCAGTCGGATCACTTGAGCCCAGGAGTTCAAGAGCAGCCTGCACAACAAAGCAAAAACCTGTCCCTACCAAAAATGCATACACACACACACACACACACACACACACACACAAATTAGCCAGGCATGGTGGCACACACCTTCAGTCCCAGCTACTCAGGAGGCTGAGGTGGGAGAATCACCTGTGCCCAGCGAGTTAGAGACCGCAGTGAGCCGAGAAGGTGCCATTGCACTCCAGCCTGGCTGACAGAGTCACGTTATCTAAAAAAAAAAAAAAAAAATTCACCAGTGGAGACAGGTGAAAATCGAATGCCTGCAGATGTGATATGCTGAGAAAGACACATCATCTATGGAGTATTCTGGCCAAACATGCACAGCATGAAGCTAATCATGGGGAAACATCAGATAAACCCAAAATGAGGAATCCACTATTAAAAGGAGCAGGGAAGTGCTGTATTCTTCAAAAGTATCAATGTCATAAAATAAGAAGAAAAGCTATGGAGATATTCTAGATTCAAGGTGACTGGGCTGGATGCAGTGGCTCACACCTGTAATCCCAGCACTTTGGAAGGCCGAGGCAGATGAATCACCTGAGGTCAGGAGTTCCAGACCCAACATGGCGAAACCCCGTCTCTACTAAAAATACAAAAATTAGCTGGGCACGGTGGCGTGCACCTGTAATCCCAGCTACTCCGGAGGCTGAGGCAGGAGAATCACTTGGACCTGGGAGGCGGAGGTTACAGTGAGCCAAGATTGCGCCATTGCACTCCAGCCTGGGAGACAGACCAAGACTCCATCTCAAAAAAAAAAAAAAAAAAAGGTGACAGAAGAGACATTGCAGCTAAATACAATACCACCTGACTCTAGACTGGACACTGTTTTGTAGTTTTTTGTTTTTGTTTTTTAAGGCTCTAAAGCACATTACTGAGTTAATTTTACAAAAATATGTATATATATATATGTAGCAGATTAGAGAAAAATGTTTATCAATAAAAAACTTGCTGACATTAATAACTACACTGCGATTATGTAAGAAAATATCCCTATTTTAAGAAAACACACACTGAAGCCCCACACGGTGGCTTCGCCTGTAATCCCAGCACTTTTGGAGGCTGAGGTGGGCAGGTGGCTTGAGCTCAGGAGTTCAAGACCAGCCTGGGCAATGTGGTGAAACCTTTTGTTTCTCTTATTAAAAATTGAAAAATATAAAAAAAAATTTAAAAAGAAAATACACACGAAGGCATTTAGGAATAAAGAGCCATGATGCATTTAACATGCCTTCAAATGATTGGGGGTCGGGGAGGAAAGGTGTGTGTATATAAAATAAAATGGGAGGAATCACTCCACCCAAACTTGAAGCCTACTGTAAAGGTACAATTTCAAAAACCGTGCAGTGTTGGCAGAAAAATAGACACATATATCAACGGAACAGAATAAAGACCCAGAAATAGAATGGACCCACGTAAATCTGTCCAACTAATTTTTGACAAAGGATCAAAAGCAATTCAGTGGAAGAAATGTGCTTTTTCAACAAATGATGTTGGAGCAATTGGACATCCATAGGAAAAAAAAAAAAAAGAGAGAAAATCCAGGACCCAAACTTCATACCTTATACAAAAATCAAGTCAAAATGGATTCTAGACTTAAATGTAAAACTATAAAACTTAGAAAGAAATAGGAGAAAATTTTCTAGTACCCAGAGCTATACAAAGAGTTCTGTGGCTTGTTACCAAAAGCACAATAAGAGGAAAAATTGATATGTTGGACCTTATCAAGATTATTTTTGCTCTGTGAAAGACCCTGTTAAGAAGATGAAAAGACATACTACCAACTGGGCAAAATACTTGAAACCACATAGCCAACAAAGGAGTATTTAGAATATGTAAAGAATTCTCAAAACTCAGCATTAAAAAACAAACAAACTGGCGGGTGCAGTGGCTCACACCTGTAATCTCAGTACTTTGGGAGGCCAAGGCAGGTGGATCACCTGAGGTCAGGAGTTCAAGACCA
Organism: Gorilla gorilla gorilla; assembly: GCF_029281585.2. NCBI lineage: Eukaryota > Metazoa > Chordata > Mammalia > Primates > Hominidae > Gorilla > Gorilla gorilla. The sequence goes on from NC_073224.2 coordinate 174,734,445, forward strand.
GGCTGACCAACATGGTGAAACCCTGTCTCTACTAAAAATACAGCATTAGCCGGGCATGGTGGCGCATGCCTGTAATCTCAGGTACTTGGGAGGCTGAGGCAGAACTGTTTGAATCCAGGAGGTAGAGGTTGCAGTAAGCCAAGATCACGCCATTGCACTCCAACGTAGGCAATATAGTGAGATTCTGTCTCAAAAAAAAAAAAAATTAAAATGTGCAAAAGACATGAACGCATATTTCCCTGAAGCAGATACATAGATAACAAGCATATGAAAAGAAATTCAACATTGTTAGCCATTAGGGAAATACAAATTAAAACCACAATGAGATATCACTACACACCTGACAGAATGAGGATGTAGCTGAGAAACTGAATCACTCCTACATCACTGGCAGGAATGTAAACTGGTACAGCCACCCTGGAAGAGTTTAGCAGTTTCTTATAAAACTAAACACAGAACTACCATATGACCCAGCAGTTGCACTCTTGTGTACTTATCCCAGAAAAAATGAAAACACACAAAAACCTATAAAAGGTTCAGTAGCTTTACTTTGTAACAACCCAAAACTGGAAACAACCCAGGCATCTTTTAATGTGTCAATGGTTAAACAAGCTGTGGTACATGCATACCATGGAATACTAGTGAGCAATAAAAAGTAACAAACTATTGACACATATAACAAGCTCAGTGAATCTCCAAGGAATTACCATAAGTGAAAAAAGCTAATCCCAAAATGTTACATACTATACATTTTCATTTATGTAACATTCTTAAAATGGTAAAATTATACAAATGGAGGACAAAATCGTAGCTGCCAGGGAGGAGTAGGGTGGATGTGGCTATAGAAGAGATTCTGTGGTGATGAAAATTGTTCTGTGGTGATGAAACTGTTCTGTATGTATCTTTACTGTATCAATATCAACTTATTGGTTACTATATTAGATTATAGTTTTGCACAATGTTACTATTAGGAGAAAATGGGCAAAAGAGTACATGGGGTCTCTCTGTATTATTCCTTGCAACTACATATCAATCTACAATTATCTCAAAACAAAACATTTTAATTTTTTTAGGTTGCATATCAACAATTTCGTACAGTTCACTTCAAAACTTAAAATTCAGCTGAATCAGCTGGGCGCAGTGGCTCACGCCTGTAATCCTAGCACTTTGGGATGCCAAGATGGGTGGATCACAAGGTCAGGAGATCGAGGCCATCCTGGCCAACATGGTGAAACCCTGTCTCTACTAAAAATACAAAAATTAGACAGTCATGGTGGCGCACACCTGTCATCTCAGCTACTGGGGAGGATGAAGCAGGAGAATCACTTGAACCCAGGAAGCAGAAGTTTCAGTGAGCCGAGATTGAGCCACTGCACTCCAGCCTGGCGACAGAGCAAGACTCCGTCTCAAAAAAAAAATTCAGCTGAATCACAACTCAACCTAGGCTCATGACTTCATGACTACACTGGACTTCCTCACTACCCCTTGCTCACTCAAGGAGGCCAAAGACCATTTGCTAAGTCTCAGGGTGGAGGTATGGAGGACTCAAAAAGGTTACAGTAGCATGGAGGCCCATGTCTGTCAGGAAGAGTTAAATTACTCTCCCAGTTCAGAGTGAGGCCCTTAGTGGTCTAGAAAAGTAACACTCTATAATAAATTTTAGACGCAGTGGCTCATGACTATAATCCCAGCATTTTGGGAGGCCAAGGTGGGAGGATTGCTTGAGCCCAGGAGTTCAAGACCAGTCTGGGCAACATAGTGAGCCCTTGTCTCTCCAAAAATATCAAAAGATTAGCCCAGTGCAGTGGCATGCATCTGTACTCCCAGCTACTTGGGAGGATTGCTTGAACCTGTGAGGTTAAGGCTGCAGGGGGCCATGATCATGCCACTGCACTCCAGCCTGGGAGTTTTTGAGACAGAGCAAGACCCTGTCTCAAAAAAACAGCAACAAAAGAGAGAGAGACAGAGAGAGAGAGAAATTTGGGAAAAACCCATTTTATTCATTCTCTAATTCAGAAGAATAGGAAGCTGGCCCAATGTGGTGGCTCACACCTGTAATCCCAGCACTTTGGGAGGCCAAGGCCAGCAGATTGCCTGAGGTCAGGAGTTTGAGACCAGCCTAGTCAGCACAGTGAAACCTCATCTCTAATATTAGCTGGCCATGGTGGCATGCGTCTGTAGTCCTGGCTACTTGGGTAGCTGAGACAGGAGAATCACTTGATCCTGGGAGAGGGAGGTTGCAGTGAGCCCAGACTGCGCCACTGCACTCCAGCCTGGGTGACAGAGCAAGATTCTGTCTCAAAAAAAAAAAAAAAAAAGAAGAAGAAGAAGAAGAATAGGAAGCTCTAAATATGAAATGAAGAAGGAAACTGGGGAGAAGGTAGAAATTGAGAGATGTTCTCTGTCTGTCAGCAATAAGCTGCTTTCTTCTACAGCAGCTCACTCTTCCTGGCATCCGGACTGAAGAAATAGGCCTTTAGAAGAGTGACCTTGGCTGAGCGCGGTGGCTCACACCTGTAATCCCAACACTTTGGGAGGCTGAGGCAGGTGGATCACTTGAGGTCAGGAGTTCAAGACCAGCCTTGCCAATATGGTGAAACCTCCTCTCTACTAAAACTACAAAAATAGCCAGATGTGGTGGTATGCGCCTATAATCCCAGCTACTCAGGAGTCTGAGGCAGGAGAATCACTTGAAGGCAGAGGTTGCAGTGAGCCAAGGTCATGCCATTGCACTCCAGCCTGGGCGACAGAGGGAGACCCTGTCTCAAAAAAAAAAAAAAAAAAAAGTGATCTAATTAGCAAAGCTACTCAGGAATGGTGACCACGTGCCACCAATTAGGGTTGCCTTCTGTCCTGGGACCTTTTACCTGGCCTCAGGGTTAAGACACCTAGAAATCTAGTCCTGGTTAACCAAACCATCTGTAAAAGACTAGTTATGTCCTTTCTCCTCCTAGCTTACTACTTGACCACCAACACCGCTACTCACTCCTGTTAGTGGAGGAAACTTAACCAGATGACCTAGAAGTTCCCTTCCAGGGTCTCCCACTCTCCTTCCCTGTGCATCCTGACTCTCACTGGCTGGTCTGAAATAGTGCTAAGTGTTAATAGCCCCACTGGGCCTGGCTTAGAGACTCACCTTTTATTCCTGGTGAGTCCTGGCACATCCAGTGGATTGAAACAGCTCCTTGGAGAGGCCTCCTTGCTCACTGCTTAGACTTCACTGGTCAGAGAAAGATGCAAGGGACGTTCTTTGGCTTGCCCTTTTAGTCCAAACATCACATGATTTTATGGCACTCTTCCAACTGGAGCTGAAAAAAGACCAGAAGCCTCTGACTCCCACAATCACTGCTTGCTCCAGGCAGATCCAGTGGCAGGCTTTTGCCACAGTCTCTGGAGTCCATGGGAAAAGAATGTGGCCTGAGAGAAGATCTTCCACCAAGTGGAAACACCCAAGTGCCTGAGGCACATTCATGAGCATGAGCAACATGGAATTTCTTTTCAAATGTCAAAAATGCAAACCAAGTAAGCCCACTTATTTGTACATCTGGTTCACTGGGCGTGGAGAAAAACAAAATGGGAAAAAAAAAATCCTGAATTCCATGCGTGTCATTGTGTTTACAAAGCTAGGTCCAGAAATATGATTATGACAGTACTCAAAGTCAACAGGATACAAGATTCGTGTGTGTGCATGCATGTATATGCACACATGTGTGTGGTGTGAGTGGAGGAGAGCTAGTAGAAAGGACCTAGACTTCCCAGCTAAGCACAACTGTATGAATCCTGGCTCGGCCACTGACTAACTTTACAGCCTTGGCCAACTTGCCGAACTTCTCTAAGTCTCTGTTTCCCAATCTGTAAAATGGAAATAATACCTAGCACCTAATTCACAGTTGTGATAAGTTTTGCTGTTACATGTAAATGATGAAATAGTCTCAGTAAATGATAGCTTACTATAATACTTTGTCCCTTGAGAGAGACAGTGACAGACAAAAAGGATGGCCTTTTTTTTTTTTTTTTGAGACAGGGTTTCACTCTGTCACCCAGGCTGGAGTACAGTGACATGATCTCAGCTCACTGTAGCCTCAACCTCCCAGGCTCAGACATTCCTCCCACCTCAGCCTCCAGAGTAGCTGGGACTATAGGCACACACCATCACACCCAGCTAATTGTTTTATTTTCTGTAGAGACGGGGTCTCACTCTGTTGCCCAGTCTGGTTTGAATTCCTGGGCTCAAGCGATCCTCCCACCTCAGCCTTCCAAAGTGCTGGGATTACAGGCATGAGCCACCATACCTGACAGAATGGCTTTTTTTTTTTTTTGCAATGAATAAATAAATGTGTGGTATATGCATGTGTGTGGCTAAAGAGAGAGAAATAAGGTCTTGGTTTTTGGAAAAGATCACATCCTTGAAACTTCATTATTTAAATGTCTTTCTTTTATTATGCTTGAGGAACCCTGTTGCCCATCCTCTTTTACAGAAAGTTCCAGAATATAACCTAAACTATATAACCTAATATAAACTTATATTCCAGAATATAAGCTAAACTATATAACCTAACCCAAATGCCTCTGGAGCCACTGGAACCAATAGTGTTGTTTCACATTTCTGTTTCCCCTGTGGCAATGACAATAGCACTGTCATTAGCGCAGAAAACAATTAAGGGTAGTCTCCACTTTAAATTTATGTTTTAATCTTAAGCTTACAAGATTAAAGAGTGATACCTACATGTGGCTAGTAGCTATCTATTGTATGTCATAGTCATGAAACATTTCTATCATTCCAGAATATTCTAGTGGACAATCACTGCTCTAGAAACATGCTTCATGTACTTTGGGCTTGTTTCAAGATCTATATCCACAAGCAAAGCATTTTATTCCAAAGCCCTTCTTATTTCACTATGGTTTACTCCTATTCCTTTCTCCTTCGACTAGTGTACACTGAACATCCACAAGTATCAAACCTTACAGTGGATTGTCAAATAGGCTGCACTCTCATTTTGCTAAAAAGTTCACAAGATGAAAGAGTGAGACCTACATGTGGCTAGTGGCTATCTATTGTATGTCACAGTCATGGAACATTTCTATCATTACAGAATGTTCTATTGGACAAGGGCTGCTCTAGAAACATGATTCACGTACCTTGGGCTCATTTCAAGATCATTTCAAGATCTGCACAAGCAGAGCATTTTATTCCAAAGTCCTTCTTACCTCACTACCTTCTTACCTCACTATGGCTTACTCCTTTTCAGAGATTATTATTATTTTTTTTTTTTTGGAGCGGGGGATGGAGTCTCGCTCTGTTGCCCAGGCTGGAGTGCAGTGGCGAGATCTTGGCTTACTGCAACCTCCACCTCCTGGGTTCAAGAGATTCTCCTGCCTCAGCCTCCAGAGTAGCTGGGATTACAAGCACTCACCACCATGCCCGGCTAATTTTTGTATTTTTAGTAGAGACGGGGTTTCACCATGTTGGCCAGGGTGGTCTCGAACTCCTGACCTCAAGCAATCTGCCCACCTCAGCCTCCCAAAGTGCTGGGATTACAGGTGTGAACCACCACACCTGGCCATAGATTATTGTTTCTCCTTCAACTAATGTACACTGAACATCCCCTGTGCATCAAACCTTACGATGGATTGTCAAATAGGCTGTACTCTCATTTTGCAAAAAGTGCATGAAATATAGACATACTGGACTATCCCCTTTGCAATGGTCTGAGTGTTTCTGTCTCCCAAAATGTGTACATTAAAACCTAATCACTAGGGTGATGGTATTAGGAGATGGGGCCTTTGAGAGGTAATTAGGTCATGAGGGCGGAGCCCTTATGAATGGATTAGTGACCTTATAAAAGAGGCCCAGAGAGCTGCCTTTCCCCTTCCACCATGTGAGGGCACAGCAAGAAGACATTATCTATGAGCCAGAAAGCATGCCTTCACTAGAGACCACATCTGTCTTTATCTTGGACTTCCCAGCCTCTACAACTATGAGAAAGAAATTTCTGGGCTGGACATGGTAGCTCATGCCTGTAATAACAACACTTTGGGAGGCTGAGGTGGGAGGATCACTTGAGCCTAAGAAGTCAAAGGTGTAAAGAAAGAAAAGAAAAAGAAAGAAAGAAAGAGATTTCTGTTCTTTGTAACTACCCAACTCAATTTATAGTATTTTGTTACAGTAGCCCAAACAGACCAACATACCCTCTTTTGTGGGGTTGTGGGTGGACACTCAACCCTTGGGCAAGTTATTTAATCTCTCTGACCTTCATAGCATTGTAGGGAGGATTAAACAAGATAGTGAAAAACACTTAGTAAACACTCACTAAATGGTAAGCGTTATTGTTCATAACATCATCATCATCCCAGTTGGCAGGGGACGCAAAGGAAAGGAAACTCAGTCTTATCCATAACAGGATAATTTGAGCATTGCAGGCCTTCCTTGAATTGAACACAGAACTGTCTTCTTATGGCATTTTGTTACTGGTCTTTGTTCTGCCTTGGGCTACTCATTACAGCTGAAGAATACAAACAGTTGTCCCCTCCCCTGTCACACCCTCCTTCTGCTCCTTCTATATCCTTTCCCTCTCCTTTGAACATTTTCTCCTTTCACAATATCTTTCTAAAAAATAGAACCTAGAGCCCTCCTAAGTTCTTCATATATTGCCCAACTTCTATGTTCAATGTCTACCAAGATGCATGGCCATGAGAAAGGATTTAAAGCATTTTAAAAATTTTACGAAGATTATACTTCTGCAACTGAATGTTGAAACCTAAATGTAGAACGTTGTTCATATCTATTCCACACAGACAAGCACATACATACACATACATGATATTATTTGCACAAATGGTGTCATAATGTACACATTGTTCATATTTTTTATTTACAACAAATATATCTGGCAATATTTCCAGTGTCAAGTTCAATTATATGACCACTTTCATGAATCTGAATACAATACTACATTTCCATTATAGAAACCAAGATTTTATCAGATGTTTTTGAGGGTGTGGAAGATTTTTTAACATTAGGTTGAGCTAATTTAGAGTCATCTAACATCTTAGAATTTTTTTCATATAAATTGTTATCAAACCAAGTTTCTCCTATCCTATATACTTTTGTAACTGAATTTTAAAACATAAATATAGAACTTAGCATTTAATTGCATTTTGTTGTTTTGACCTAGACTCAAGGTCTTTTGAAATCTTTGTTTTTTATCCAAATAGTGATCTCTCCCAGCGGTAAATCTAATCAGCATGATTTTACTTGCATCTAAGTCACTGAACCATCCAAGGCTAAGAAGGAAGCCGTGTACATGATGAAACAAGTGTGACCTTGCTTTAAATACATGGATCTACTTCCCCTCCCACTGATCTTTGCAGGAGTCTTGCTCTAGGACTACTGGATCCTGTCCCTCTGATTTTCCTCCTCCCCCATTTTAGGTCTCCCTGATGAGACGTGAGATAAAGATAGTCAAGTGTGGTGAAGGAGGGAATGCATAGTCTACTTTCCTTCTCCCTAACAGCTTTGGTGACAAAATCAAAACTCAACATAAGAGGAGTTTGAAACAATAGAGATAAAATAGGATTTGGGGTTCTACCGAAGAGCCTGGTTGGAAGTTAAATAAGATCAGAAACTCATTTGAGGAATCCATTAGTCATGAGTATATCCCCAGTCAGGAGGAAATGAAACACAACCAATCTGTTTGTAAAGTATCAGCAAACAAGAAGGAGAAACCGGGGTATCCCTTGTACATGTCACCTCTTCTTTTGCTGCTGAATCTCTAGTTTGGAGTGTGTTGAGTCATATCAATGGGTCACAAATGTCAGTTCATTGGGTTGGCAGTGCCTCGCCACTAGAGACGGTGCCGGAGTCAGCCTCCAGTTTAAGAGAACTAGACAACCACTTGGGCTGGCCTCAGGATCTGTCACCAGAGGGAAGCTACAGAACCATTGCCAACAAGGGCAATCCCAGACAAGCCCCCAAATTTGTAACTGCCCAAACAGGTTCACCTTGCCCACTGCCTAGACAAAACCAATGTATCAAGAGAAGAGAATTGAAATAGAGAAAGAGTAATTCATGCAGAGCCAGCTGTGCAGAAGACCAGAGTTTTATTGTTACTCAAATAAGTCTCTAAGAGCATTCAGGGATCAGAGTTTTTAAGAAAAATTTGGTGGGTCGGCGGGGGGCCTTTGAAAGTGGGGAGTGCTGATTGGTTGGGTCCCAGTGCAACACTTAGTGAAACTAATAATTGAACTTTTTCACAGTCCATGACTTAAATGCAGATATGCAGTGAGAGAGGAACATACCTTCTTTTTAAGCACTCATGGAGAGTCACAAAATTTGACCAAAAAAAATCTTCAAAAGTTCCATAAAGTAGGCATAATACAAAAAAAATTATTTGGTCACAATGCAATAAAGCTAGAAATTAATATCAAAACTAAAAAGCCCTTCTACCTAGAAATCTAAAAGAAAAACTATTGAGCAACCATTGTGTGAAAGAGAATATACAAAACAACATTGGAGAATTTCTGGAAAAATATTATAATGAAAAATGTTACATTTCTGAATTTGTGAGCTATTATGACAAATATCAGAAAAAATCCACAACCTTAAATATATATAAAAAATAACAAATATAAATTAATTAAATTATCAAGGGCTAGAAAACAACAAACTGAACTAAAAGAAAGCACCAGGAAGGGGATTTTAAAAGATAAAAGCATAAATTAAATGGATTGTAACATATACCCATAATAAAACTTCAGAAAAAAATCAATAAAAGGGATGTGGCAAACTTTTAAAACAGGAAGTTTAAGAATTCTTATTTAATGGAGAAACATGAGAGATGTTTCTTCTAAGGTCAGGAACAAGTCAAAGATGACATTATCTCCATCACTACTTAACAGTGTATTGGAAATATTAACTAGTGTAATTGGACAAGATAAAATAATTAAAATTAAGAAGTGGAAAATACCCTTCACCACTAAAAGAAACCAAGGCTCTTTGGAAAAATAGTTAATTCCAGGTCTTGAAAGGGAAAGTATTGGATGACTGTGAGATCTCATGCCAAAACTCACAGAAGCACTCAAACATTGATAGTGCCACATTAAAAAGAAACAAGAACAATTTGAAGAGGGTCTCACCAAATTCGGGACAATTTGAGTAAGAGAAAAAATAATAATTAGAGCTAATAAAGGAGTTTGACAAGGTGTCAGAATATAAGATCAATATACAAAAATCAACTGTATTTCTACATACGAGCAATAAATAATCTCAAAACGAGTGTGAAAATTCCATTCACAACTGCATCAAAAAAATAAAGTACTTAAGAATAAACGTTTTCAAAATAAATTTTAAGACTTGTACACTGAAAATTATAAAACATCATTGAAATAAATCAAAGAGCTAAATAAATGGAAAGACATCACAAATTCATATATTGGAAGACTTAATATTGTTAAGATGGCAATACTCCCCAGATGGATCTACAGATTTAACAAAATCCCTATCAAAATCCTAGCTATTTTTCTGAAATCAACAATCTGATCCTAAAATTCGTATAGAAATGCAAGGGATCCGGAAGAGTCAAAACATGCTTAAAAGAAAACAACGAAGTTAGAGAGCTCACACTTTCTATCTTAAAATGTACTACAAAGCGGCTGGGCGCGACGGCTCACGCCTGTAATCCCAGCACTTTGGGAGGCCGAGACCGGCGGATCACGAGGTCAGCAGATTGAGACCATCCTGGCTAACACGGTGAAACCCCGTCTCTACTAAAAATACAAAAAAAATTTAGCCGGGCGTGGTGGCGGGCGCCTGTAGTCCCAGCTACTCGGGAGGCTGAGGCAGGAGAATGGCGTGAACCCGGGAGGCGGAGCTTGCAGTGAGAGGAGATCGCGCCACTGCACTCCAGGCTGGGCGACAGAGCAAGATTCCATCTCCAAAAAAAAAAAAAAAAAGAAAGAAAAGAAAAAAAAATGTACTACAAAGCTACAGCCATAAAGACTGTGTGGTACTAGCATAAAGATAGACATTGATCAATGGAATAGAATTGAGAGTCCAGAAATAAAATCACACACTTACGGTCAATTTTTTCAATAAGGGTGGGAAGAAAATTCAATAAGGAAAGAAAGGCCATTCTAGTAAATGATGCTGGGACGACTGCATGTTCACATGTAAAAGAATTGTTGGATCTCTACCTCATACCATAAGCAAAAATTAACGCAAAATGGGCCAGGTGCAGTGGCTCATGCCTGTAATCCTAGCACTTTGGGAGGCCAAGGCAGGTGGATCACTTGAGGTCAGGCATTTGAGACCAGCCTGGCCAACATGGTGAAACCCCATCTCTACTAAAAATACAAAAATTAGCTGGGCAGGGTGGCGCACACCTGTAATTCCAGCTACTTGGGTTGCTGACGAACAAGAATCACTTGAACCTTGGAGGCGGGGTTGCAGTGAGCTGAGACTGCACCACTGCACTCCAGCCTGGGCTACAGAGTGAGACTCTGTCTCAAAAAAACAAAAAAAAAAGGATCAAAGACCTAAGTGTAAGAACTATAAAACCTTAGAAGAAAACATAGGGATAAATCTTTGTGACCATGTATTACATAATAGGTACTAAAAAGAAAAAAATAGGTAAATTAGATGACAAATTTAAACTTTTGTGTGTCAAAGGGCACTATCTAAAAGTAAAAAGACAATCCACAGAATAGGGAATCTAAATTAGTTCAGACACCATGGAAAGCAGTGTGGAGATTTCTCAAAGAACTTAAAACAGAACTACCATTTGACCCAGCAATCCCATTACTGGGTCTATATCCAAAAGAAAACAAATTGTTCTACCAAAAAGACACATGCATTTGCATGGTCATTGCAGCACTATTCACAGAGCAAAGACATGGAATCAACCTAGGTGCCCATTAATAGTGGATTGGATAAAGAAAATGTGGCACATATACACCATGGAATACTATGCAGCTATAAAAGAGAACAAAGTCATGTCCTCTGCAGCAAAATGGATGCAGCTGGGGGCCATTGTCCTAAGCAAATAACTCAGGAACAGAAAACAAATACTGCATGTTCTCACTTATAAGTGGCAACTAAACATTGAGTACTCAGGGACATAAGATGGCAACAACAGAAACTGGGGACTACTAGAGGGCAAGGAAGAAAGAGGGACAAGGGTTGAAAAACTGTTGGGTACCACGCTCTGTACCTGGGTGACAAAATCATTCATACCCCAGTCAATCCTCAGCATCACACAATATACCCAGGTAACAAACGTGCACATGTACCCTCTGATTCTAAAATAAAAGTTGAAAAAAGAATTGGATAGTGATATCGAATTGGATGGTGATACCAATCCTCCACCCCGCCAAAAAGAGAGAAAGAGAGAGAGACAAAGGCAAAAGGGGAAAGCTCTTTTTTTTATAAAATATAATCTAATGAATATAGAATAAATGATACGATTAGAAAATGACCATTTTAGGCCGGGCGCGGTGGCTCACTCCTGTAATCTTAGCACTTTGGGAGACCAAGGCAGGAGGATCACCTGAGGTCAGGAGTTCAAGAACAGCCTGACCAACATGGTGAAAGCCCGTCTCTACTAAAAATACAAAATTAGCCAGGCATGGTGGCACACACCTATAATCCCAGCTACTCGGGAGGCTGAGGTAGGAGAATCACTTGAACCCGGGAGGCGGAGGTTCCAGTGAGCCAAGATCGTGCCAATGTACTCCAGCCTGGGCATTAAGAGTGAAGCTCCATCTCAAATAAAAAAAAAAAAAAAAAAAAAGGAGAAAGAAAAGAAAAGAAAAATAGAAAATGACCATTTTTTAACTCAAGGTAATAATTTATTCAGGAAAGTATTATCAGTGGATATGAAAACCATTAAATGAAGGCTATTAGAGGAATAGGATATGTATAACTTCTCAGAGCATGACCCCACAGATCACTTACTAATTACAAAGGGAACCTACTTTTAGGGCAGTCATGTGTGTGTATAAGGGTAACCAGAGAACATATTTTGGGATAATTGGGCAAATATAAATGACTTGATTAGATGAGAATATATAATTATTTTAATGTTCATTTTCTTATGAAAATGGCATTGTGATTGTGTAGGAAATTTTTAAAGAAATGGATACTAAAATATTTAGGGGTAGGTTGGCCAACAGTCTTGGTTTGCCTGGGACTGGCGGATTTCCTTGAACTCAGGGCTTTCATTGCTAAAACTGGGCAGTCTTGGCCAAAACCAAGATGATGGGTCACCCTAGATGAAGTGTATGTTGTCTATAACTTTATTTAGAAAGTTTTGGCAAAAAAGAAAACAAAGAAAGTGGGAGGGCAGTGGAGAGAGAAAGCAAATGTAAAAAATTTTAGTTGCTGACGCTGGGTAAAGAGCCCAGGTTCAGAATTCCTTTAACTTTACTGTAGATGGGAAAATTCTAAATAAGAAGTTGGGGGAAATGTTTAATAAGTATTGATTGTTTATTTTGAATCTTTGTTACCCTCCTAGGAACTTATTTATAATTTCTGTATCTAGATAAATATAATGCATACATTTGTTTAAAAAAAAAGCCTATATACTTCTGGGTTTGCCCAGATTTTTCTGGACAGATTTTTGTATTATTTGGTGCATTTCATATCTATTATATCTTCAGTGTGGATTGTGTGAATTGTGTGAAGTGTGCTGCTTTATCTCATTTAGCACTTTTGAGTCTGAATTCTAGTTTCTTTTATATCACAATCACAACTTCTGTTTTCTTACTGTTTGCATTTTCTTTGTACGTGCTCTTTCAGAATAATTTTTAGATATGCCCATTGTATACCATAGACTTGGATTTTGTTTTGTGAGCTTCTCTGAGAAAGCTTTTTTTTAAAGTAAATGACTAAACCCATTTACATTTATGGATAGGGCTGACGTGTTTGGTCTTAGCTCATCATATTATTTCGTATTTATTTTAAGCATTAAATTTACCACATTTATGTATTCTTTTCTCTTTGTCCTTTTTCAATTTATTTTGGTATTTAGAAAAGTTTTTATTTGCTATTAATATGCTATATAATGCTGCCACAACTTTTTCTTTACTTAGTTTTCTACTAGTTGGTTTGTCAACTTTAAATGATATTGATATGGTTTGGCTGTGTTCCCACCCAAATCTCATCTTACAGTTCCCATAATCCCTACGTGTCATGGGAAAGACCCTGTGGAAGATAATTTAATCACGGGGGCGGTTACCCTCATGCTGTTCTCTTGATAGTGAGTTCTCATGTGATCTGATGGTTTTATAGGGGGCTTTTCCCCATTTTTGCTGGGCACTTCTTACTACCGCCATGTGAAGAAGAACATGTTTGCATCCCCTTCTGCCATTATTGTAAGTGTTCTAAGGCCTCCCCAGCCATGCTGAACTGCGAGTCAATTAAACCTCTTCCCTTTATAAATTACCCAGTCCCAAGTATGTCTTTATTAACAGTGTGACAATCGACTAATACAGATACCCTCCAGTTTCTACCTATTGCATATATGGCAATCAACTAGCTTATTCTGCTCTCCTCTGTCTCCCTCTGTTCTTCTGTATTTTTATTACTTCAGTTCTGTTATTTCTACTTTTGGACATAGAACATTTACATATTATCCTCACATCTTTGTCTCTGCCTTCATTTTAGTCTCTTCAATTAAATAAAGGACATGTTCACCACAGTTACCTGCTGTACTTTCTCCAGTTATCTCTTGGTTTAATGAGGCTTGTTATCTAGTGTTAACAGATTCCTAATAAGGGCCAGGCACAGTGGCTCACGCCTGTAATCCCAGCACTTTGGGAAGCCGAGGTGGGCGGATCACTTGAGGTCAGAAGCTCAAGACCAGCCTGGCTAACATGGTGAAACCCCATCTCTACTAAAAAGAAATACAAAATTAGCTGGGTGTGGTGCCATGCACCCGTAGTCCCAGCTACTCAGGAGACTGAGGCAGGAGAATCTCTTGAACCCAGGAGGTGGAGGTTGCAGTGAACTGAGATCATGCCATTGCACTCCAGCCTGGGCAACAGAGTGAGACTCCGTCTCATAAGAAAAGAAAAGAAAAAAAAGATTCCTAGTAAGGAATATTAAAATATACAGGCATGGTGGCTCATTCTTGTAATCCCAATACTTTGAGATGTCAAGGTGGAAGGATTGCTTGAGGCCAGGAGTTCAAGACCAGCCTGGGCAACATAGTGAGATCCCATCTCTCCAAAAAATTAAAAATTAAAATTAAAATTAAAAATTAGCCAGGTATGGTGCCACACACCTACAGTCCCAGCTACTCTGGAGGCTGAGGCACTTGGGCCCAGTAATTTGAGGCTGTAGTGAGCTATGATCACGCCACTGCACTCCAGCCTGGAGGACAATATGAGACAAAGAAAAGAAAGGAAGGAAGAAAAGAAAAGAAAGGAAAAGAAGAAAGGAAAGAGAGAAGAAAATATAACTTGAATTTGCATTTTAAAACTATTTATCAACCTTGATAACTGAAGATCAGCTTAACTGGATATAAAAATCCATGGTTCACACTTTCTGTCCTCGAGAGCACTGCTCCATTGTTGTTTTGATCTGTGTATTGAATCACGTGGTCTTTTTGCTTGGAGGTTTAGAGGTATTTTCCTGGGCATACAAGCAAATATCTTACACTTGACCACTTGGGGTTAATTTTCACACAAAGCATCCTTTCAGTAAATAGATTCAGGATTTTTCAACTTAATCTTTTGGTAAGCTTTATTGGATCATAGCTTTGAATCTTAGTCTCGATTCACTGCTTTTTCTTCTTTAGAAAATTCAATTACAGGTGTGTTAGATCTTCTTTGTCTTCTATAGCTATTCTTTTCTTTTGGGGCTTTTCATTTTGTTTCAATTCTCTTGGAAATTTTCATTCCAATTTTTCATGTGTCCTTTGTGTACTTTTTTGAATTTGCACCTTCTTGCGTACCTTATAATTTAGCTCTAATTTTTAGGATTAGTGTGTTCCTTCATTTTCTTTTCTGTGCTCAGTCAACTCTTGTTTCACAAATCCTTGTTTTGTACCCACTTCTATTTTGCATTTGTGAGTTTCTGTTTTGTGTGTTTTCTACATGTCATTGATACTATTTGATTTATGTTGAAGTGTTGTGCTGTGGTTTTCTCCGCCTTGAAGTTGGGTCTTGAATATTTTCATCAGCTGAAGAATTTTGATTCTCATTTTCTTTTCTTTAAAAAATAATTTTGGATGTTCGTTTTCAAGACTGCTGGATTTTCTGTTCATTTTCAAAACTGTTGGATTTTCTTGGGCCAGGTATTTCTGCAAATGAGGTTGAAGGATTTGAGTAGTTTACTAGGTTTCTTAGCTCAAGAGTGCCCTCTTCAGTTGATACAGTAAAATGCAATTTCCTTAATGAACAGCTTTTTTCTCTTTTCTCTTTTTTTTTTTTTTTTCTTCTCTGCATGGAGTGGAGAGTGTTAGGGGGAGTTTAATATGTCATCGTTTTTATGAAACTCTTCTTTCTGTAGGATTCTTAATTTCCAACTTTTTCTTCCCTCTTCATCACCAAATTTCCAAGAGATACCTTTTCTTTCTTAGTTCCTCTTTTCTCTCCCAGAAGCAGTACCCTCTGAAGACTTAAATGTTTGGGCCCATGCACTTTCAAGCCCCTTCAATTCCCCAGTAGCAAGTGCTGTAATGCAGTATGGCTATTCTTAGTATTTCTCCACTTAGTGTGAGACTCTCTGGGATCCGACTGCATTATATTTTTCTCAAATAATTCCTGTTTTTCTCTTCTTTCTACCTGAGCTTAATAGCTGGGACTATGATTTACCCTCTTAAATAAAATGAGAGTTTCTATTCAATTTCCTAATATGTAGTAGATATGAGTTGTAATTTTATTTGCTGTCCTTGTTGAGCTGTATGTATGTATGTATGTGTATATATGTATTTATTTATTTATGAATGACAGGGTCTTGCTCTGCTGCCCAGGCTGGAGTGCAGCAGCATGATCTTGGCTCACTGCAGCCTGGAACTACCGGGCACAAGCAATACTCCTGTCTCAGCCTCCCAAAGTGCTGGGATTACAGGCGTGAGCCACCATGCCCAGCCTGTATGGTTTTTTGAAGATGTGTAGAAAGATTCAGATCTAGGCATCTGTCATTATCTTCTAAGAATCCTTACTATCTAGCCTCAACTTATAAATACAATATCTATAAATTTTTAGGTAAGACTTTCATGTGTATCCTAAATAATTCACCTCTTTTAAATTATCTTTATACTGAGGAAACATAACAAAGTTTTTTTTAACAAAGATAAAATATAAAAGATGGTTCACCCAGGTCTCTAAGCAATTTTAGTCTGCCTCCCTTCTCCTTGACCCTGTTGGACTAATAGAAGGCTTTCATATTGTGGTGGGTGTAGATGATCAGTGTACCCAGAATAGTCAGGATGTCATGGTGTTCAATATGTCCAGAGTAGCCTGTCTGAGATGGTCAGTGCCCCCAGGATGGTTGACATAGTCAGTGGATCTGGAGGGGTCAGTGTATGTGAGCCACTACTTTGAAGAGAGTGGCTGGTCTGTCCTGACTGATCTAGTTATGGACTATTCATTTTTGTATTTCTGATTCCTCCTTGTCAGGAAATGGCATCCCTCTCTCAGGTTATATGGCACTAGATTGGCAGGGATGAAAAGTGTCAACTACTAATGGGGTATGAGACATAATTTCTTCATGGGAGGCCTTCTAGACTTTTTAAAGGGACTGACCCCAGGATCCTGGCAGGAGAAAAACTGGCCACAGGGAAGACTCAGCACTGCTCAGCTCCTAGTCACTTTCAAATAGTAGAGCTCCCTGTCTCCAACTCCTTGTGGTCCTGAGCAAGGCAAAAGGTGCCTTGATTGTGGTCCCTCTGGTAGAGAGAGAGAGAGAGACAGAAAGAGAGAGAATCACGGGATATACATACACATATTCACTGGCTGAAATTAATATGGGAAAACATCACGTCAGTTGAATTATGGAGCAGGGGAGAAACTCAAGTGATTTAAATGGGTAGTGCTCTCTTATAAAAACAGAATTCTCGATAACTCTCCATTTTGTTGTTGTTAAGGCTGGAAAGCCCTCCCCTAATTTTTTAAAATTAAAACTGCAAATATTTAAAAATAAAACTTCACATGCAACACAAATTTTTGGCTTCTTTTGACAAATTGAATGATGGTGGCAGCATTGAGCCACCGTCCCTAAGATGGTAATAACTGTCCAGAACTGAGCAATGGCTCCCCTCTATAGGGCAGTGCCCTCCAGTCCTCACAGCCCTGCCACTCCCTGCCTCACATTCATCACTATTTCACTCATTTTTGTTCCCTAGAGTCATTTAAGTTTTTCTCTTCTGCTATTATCCAACCATCCTTTTTTGTTGAACTCTGCTACCACATCTTAGTTCAGACCATGGTACAGTTACAACGTTATCATGCAAATCTGATGGTGTCATTTTCTGGTAATATACTGCCTACTACCAACCAAATGAAGGCCAGGCCCTTCCCAGTAGAATTCAATCTTATCATTATCTCCCCGGTCCTGCCTCACACTGCTGTGGCCTCCACCTGCCATGCATGCTCAGACTTTCTTGTGCCTACCATTTCCTCTGCTTGGGTTCCCTTTTGCATGCATCACTCAGCTCAGATATTAGCTCTTCCATGGGCTCTACTTGGCCAGCCAAGAGAGTTACTACTTCTGTTGTTTCCTTTATAGCGCAGTGATCAACTCCAACAGTCATGTATAGAGTAATCTAATAATATGGCCATCTCCTCCAGTACATTGTGAAGAAGTCTCGGGCAAAAACTGGGTCTGATTCATCTTTGCATCCCGAGAGAGTAAAAATGCATAATAAAAGAATTAAAGTTATAACTGGATAACAAGATATATTAGTCTTAGGCCCGGTTTTATCAGTCAGCTTGGGCTAAGTTATTCTGTGAAAATAAACTCTATCCAAATCTCAGTGGCTTATAAAACAAAGGTTTATTTTTAATGCACACTACTCATCTATGATGGATTGGCTACATCTGTGGTCCACGTCTTCACTTTAGGATCCAGGTTGAAAGAGCTCTGTGAGGTCGCCAGTCTCACTGCAAAGGAAAAGAATGGTGACCATGCCCTAGCTCCTAAAACTTCTGCTCAGAAGTGGCACACGTCATTTCTGCCCACATTTCACTGGTCAAAGCAAACCATATGTCCAAGCATGAAGCCAATGGGGCCAAGGTGTAAAATCCTCCCAAAAGAAGGGAAAGTGGCCAGGCACAGTGGCTTACTCCTGTAATCCAAGCACTTTGGGAGGCCAAGGTGGAAGGACCGCTTGAGCCCAGGAGTTTGAGACCAGCCTGGGCAACATAGTGAGACCCTGTCTCTACAAAAAAAAAATCAGAAAAAAAAAATTAGCCCATTGTGGCAAGCACCTGTAGTCTCAGCTACTAACGAGGCTGAGGCAGGAGGATCACATGAACCCAGGAGGTTGAGGCTGCACAGTGAGCCATGATTGCATCACTGCACTCCAGCCTGGGTGACAAAGCAAGACCTTGTCTCCAAAAAAAAAAAGGAGGGGACTGGACGGATGTCATTAAATTTAATACAATCTACCACATTCCATCCTCTTCAGTTCCCCTTTCCTCTGCCTTTTCAGCGGCATGGACAAGCCTTTACATGTTTCTCAGGCTCCTATGTCAGCTGGCTTCTGGCTGGGTTCAGCTAAGGGAAGCCGCCCCAGAGACAGGAGAGTGTGAGGCTGGGAAATGCCAGAGTATCTTTCCCCATCCCTCACTATCTCAGGGAGCTTCTCCTACAGCAGCTCTATTTTTTTTGTGGTTCTAGCTCCCATGTGATAGGCCTGCTATAGTTTCTGCTTCTGCTGAGTAATCCCAGATGCTACAACCTTAAGAGTCATATAATCTGATCTAGTTTCCTAATGTGTAAAACAGGGAAAGAATCTGCTCACATTATCTATTTCAAGAAAAAGAAAAATCCCTGGTTGTCTAGTGGTTAGGGGGAAAAAAACAAAGAATGTACATTAAAATTGTAAACAATAAAGTGCTGGACAAATAAGGAATTTAAGGGTATACGAATAAGGCAATATGGTGTAGTAGAAAAGAAAACAGGACTGGGGATAATAATTCTTGGTTCAAGATCTTGCTTTTCTGCAAATTGGAGACAACATTGTTGGTAATGTAGTGGTTGCAGAGACGCATCAATGAAAGTATTTGTGAAACTCTATATTATCAAGTATAAAAAGCTATACAAACATTAAATGAATTCGCTAGCTATAAGCAGAAAAAAACTTTATTTCTATCAAATTGAAAAGTATGAACCTTCAAGCAAGATAATCAACATAATCAATAATACAATTAACAGTTAGGATAGCATATACAGATCAGACTGGAGGTTTAGATACTTTGAAGCACATACACCAAAATTAACAGGGCCAGCAACTGTCCCACCGAGGAAAAGCACTCTGACTCATGATAAACACACGACTTCTGGGAAACTTGAGCTGACATTTCACAGGACAGTAAACCAAAGAGACGGGCTGTCATTGGGTTATAGAACTGATCTGAGCTTGAGAGGGATCACAGTGAAATGCCATTGTAACTCAACAATTTCCCCAGAGATCTGTTCATCTCGAAAACAGGAATATATAAAAATCAGTAGTACAAATTCTCATAAAACTAGAAAAGCCCTCTAAGCCCTAATATCCTTGGAGCTTACATAAAGACTGAGTTTTCATTTTTCTTCCCTTTAGTCTTCTCTAAATTAAATACAAAATAGTTTGTTATTTAGGACATTTCTGACTATATAGCCAAAGCTTTAAAATGAAGACAAGAATAATTTTTATAAAATGAATTAGACACATATCAACCCTAGGGGGAATCTTCAAGGTGGTCTGCTCCTTTGAAAAGCTTTAAACAGGAAAGCTTTTATTTAAAGAATGACACTGTGCTTCTGGGAATAACCTAATTATTACCAGAGGAAGGAATTCGTATCTATGCCATACAAGAGCTTTCATCCTTTAGAAATGTTTTACTGCAGTCTCTCTCTCTCTCTCTCACACACACACACACACACACAAAATGATCAAATTGGGGAACTCCCTGAAGCATACAGATAATGGCATTTATTCTGGCAAGAACTGTGCAAATTGTTACAAGAAAGATAAGGGATGGCAAGTATGAACAACTATATTTCAACAGATGCAGGAAGCAGATTTTTTTCACAGTTGAAATATGGCTTCTCAACCTCTGGGGCCTGCACACTTCTCATTTGGAAACCAGATTGGGTCAGTCACATGTGGAAAGAAATAACTTACTACCAGACCACATTTCCACATTAAAAGAAGTCTCCATTACCAGGTTATTTTTTTAAAAGACACCAAATAGACCAAGAGTTACTAAAAATTGAAGGAGATATTGAGAAAGCAAGTCATACTATGAACAGGACCTCACCTTATGAATTGCCTCTCTAGCAAAATCAACTGCAGAAAGGAAAGACACTGTCAAATGAAAGGTAATAAACAGAATTCTCAGGTGGACACAAATACCTCCTGAAATCCTGTAACCCAGCAGAGTACAGATGAGACACGCCCTCTGTAGATACAGTGTGCAACTACCAGTGTGACTCTGAGTGCCCGTTTCCTGTCTCTGCACCAAAGCACCAAAAACAGATTCCAGGCTGAAGCAAATATGTTGTTTTGTCTGTTAAAGAGAACAGGGAGCTCAAACTAGGGAAAGGTATAAAAAAGGCCATTTGAATTTCCTAATCCCTACAGGTACATGAAAACCCGTTTAAATAAAAAGGATTATTTCCATTTATAATAAAAGAAGGCAAGTTTAGATTATTACGTAGGTAATTGATGAGGATTTGATTAGCCAATGCATGTAATGTGCCTAACATGGAGTAAACAGACAGTACCTAGTGCCTATACCTGAACACACTTGGAAATATGTCGTATTTATTATTTGAGCAAAGACTTCCAGCAGGCTTCAACTCTTTGGACAAAAAGCTAATGTCAAATACTGAACTCAGGTTGCAGTGAACTAAACTTTATAAAAGCACTATTTTTTAGGGGTTTGTGCAGGTATCTTTCTAAAGTTATCCGGTCTCAACATCTTAAATAGCAGGAAAAACCACAGTGGCTCCTCGCTCCAAGAATCCTTCCTCATTGATGGCTATTCTTACCTTTCTGCTTCCCTACCAAAGAGATGGGCACACCTAGGGTAACAATGGAACTCATCTGAGCTTGGCTGCTAGAGGGCAGCAGGGGGGTGATCCCTGGGGAAGGACAAGATGGGAAGTGAATCTCCCCTGGTTACTGCCTTAACTGTTGCACAAGCAGATGGTGGGCAAAGGTTTGGATTTGGCATTCAGAGTCATGTTAATGTGTAATGGAATAGGCAATCGTACAAAAGTCAGGAGTTAACCTGTGTTCAATGCTTCATCATTGCTTGTTTACCTACCAGCATTTTAAGGAGGATTAGTTTATCATCAACGCCTGTTTGGAGTGGGAGTAAGGGGGTGATTTGTTCTGATCTCAGGAAGGAAAAGTGAGCAGGATCTGGATAGCTCCAAGGAGCTCAAAAGCCTATGTGTGAGCACCATGGCTGGGGACGGCTCAAGGGTAAAGGCCACTTCAGGGGCACAATCCAATGGACACCAAAAGAATAGGTAAGGAACACGAGCTTGCTTCCTTCATAGATTAGCCTGGGCCCAAGCCCAGCCTACTTTGACAGTCTTTTATTCTATTCATAAAGGAGGTCTTATGCAGGAAAACTAAGACTCTCATCTAGCAGCTTTCTTTTCTTAAGCGAAGAAAAAGGAATGTCATAAAAAGGTGAACATCACTTTGGTGAGCTCTGCTATTTTTTTTTTAAGAGAGAGGGTCTCGCTGTGTCGCCCAGGCTTGGGTGCAGAGGTGCAATCACAGGTCACTGCAGCCTCGAATTCCTAGGATCAAGCAATCCTCCTGCCTCAGTCTCCTGAGTAACTAGGACCGTAAGTGTACACCACGACTGGCTAATTTTTTACTTTTCTGTAGAGACGGAGTCTTGTGATATTGCCCAGCCTGGTCTTGAACTTTTGGCCTCCGACAACCTTCCCATCATGGCTTCCCAAAGCACTGGGACTACAGACATGGACTAGCTCCATTATTCTTGATGTGAGGCCATAAGCAGAACCAAGCAGACTCAAGGCCCTTGGTTGCTTGGACACAATTAGCTATTAATAACATCCAGGAAAAAGCTCAGTCTTCTGAGTCAGGAAAACCTGGGCTGGAGTCCTGGCTACACTAGTCACCAGCAGCAGAAGCCTGGGCAAGATGCTTCACATCCCTGGGACCCCTGTCTTCTTTGTTTATCAACATGAAATCATGGCTGTTTCACAGGATGCTAGAAAGATTAAATGAGATGTTTATGAAGGTCCTAAAACTGCACATTTCACTCAGTAGGTTTTCAATAAACAGTACCTATCTTAAGTCTGCGTTAGTGTTGGAGGGTATTAAATATAGCAGCCTTTCCAAGTTCTACGTAAGAAAGAAGCCTGTTAGGATAATGGAAGCAAATTGAATTAAGAGCTGGGTAGAATGACAGAATGCGAGGTCAGGTTGGCATCTTAGAAACCATCTGAACCACTCTCTTTGCTTAAAGGTGAAGGAATGGTCATGTGTGGCAATAGAAAAAAAAAAACAAACAAACAAGAAAAGATGTCCCTTTAATTTTACTTTTGTCAAAACATTTTCAAGATTAATTTTTACAAAATCATTTAAGGGAAAACTAGTGAGTTTGTTGAAGAAAACAAGAAATAGATTTTTTTAAAGCCATTGACCACAAAATAAGCATTATGTTTCAAAGACCATGAAAAAGTTATTTGTCTCTTTTTGGTCTCAATTAGCGAGGGAGGTGAGACCAAACTGCTCAACTGCTGGACAATCTCAGCAAACACACCCACTGTTGAGACTTACTGAGTGACTCAATGTTGGCTAGAATTGTCCATTTAGCTGGAGGGGAAGAGGGAGGGAAGGATGGATGGAGGAGTGAAGTATGGAAGCAGGGATCAGGCCACTTCCCGTACCTCTCCTAAACTCCAAAAGCAATGATCACATTGGAGGGTCAGCTAAACACAAAGGGAAGTAAAGAAAGAAGTTTGAAGATTTTCCTGTTTCCAAAAATCACATACTTTCCTCTTTTGAGTATTCTATAGAATAACTCTCTACATTTCCTAGTTTGTGGAAATTTTCTCTATGGCATAACTACTCTAAATTGTGCAATTTTCCTCATATCAGACTTATTTTTCTCTATACCTGGTTCCCTAGCAAACCTGAGCTTTATTTATATATCTGATATGCACCCCATCTCCAGAGCTGGCATTCAATTGCAACTCTAAATTCTAAAGTGCTCAGAGTCAATATAATGCACTGACGATTCAGACCTGACTGGGCATTTTCACTGCATAAATCTAAAAAGTAAACAATCTCATTATGTTTGAGAGGATGGATGGGGAGAAGACTGGTCTATATTTCCACTAAGGTAGCCAAGAAATATTCACATGAAGGGACAATGGGAGAGGAGCTGACAAGAGTTTGGGCAGTACTTAGAAGGAAGATGCATTCGTTATCATATAGATTACATATGGCAGTGAATTGACAGAGGATTCACTGGGGCATCTTCAGAAAGTAAGTAATGTGTTTCAACACCACTTAAGTGTTAAAATAGGCTTCTTTTCTTCTCGCCAGTATGAAGTTAGACAGGAGTCACTCCCAAGAATAGTAAAGGACACTCGCTGGGTACAGTCATGATGGGTGAAGAAGGGATACATATTTTTAAGGCAGCAGGAATAAATTTCATCATCCTTCCAAGAAGACAGCAAGAATTATTCAAGGTGGCCACCAAGTCTGGAAACCAGGCAAATCTTTTAACAAATGGTTTACTGATATGTTATAATGAATGATAAAATATTAGTATCTAATTCTAGACTTTATGGCCACCCCATAGGATGAATCTTTGGAACAGAAAAAAAAATAAAGAATTTGTTTTCTCATAATCATAAAGCTCTTACACTCAGTCCAGGCACAGCTAGTACAACATTCTGCTCAACCCCACAGGCTCCATTCCCTTTACCACATATTTATAATATGTTTGGGTCACTCATAGGAGTGAAACACTGTCAGCATCAATAGTTAGCAGCACTTTCAAAATACATTTTATTGTCCCGAATAGAAACCTTAACTATTCAATTAGTCCAGTAATTCCAAATGGTCTTATTACTTCTATACATAAGATATGATCTTACAACATTTATGTGGCTAAATACTTCACTTCCCATGCTTTTTGAGGATTCCCAAAAGACTTTAGGGGGTTCCCAAGACTTTTAGGGGTTTTTTTTTCACAATAAAAGAAAGGAACAGTGTCAATCCATAGAGTCAGACCAGCAGTTTAATAAGATCCTCTTCATAGCTCAGTTCTCAGTGCATACAGAGATTCAATATAGCCCCATCGCTCTCAGTTCTTAGAATCTGAGAGGGATAAGAGCAATAACTATTGTTTAAAAGCCTAAGAGTGAAAACAGATGTCAAAAAAAAAAAAAAAAAAAGAAGAAGCCAAATTCTTTCATCCCAGGATGTCTGAAAAGGAGAGACTCTATGGAGTGTGGATGTAGAAAAGGAGTTATTCCTACTGGAAAAAAATGAACTGTGGACACAGTCACTCAAGACCAGAGAAACAACCACTATGAGTAAGTAGCTTCAATTTCACTGTTACCAGGAGGGCACACACCAGAAAGCCTGGGACAAAGCCTGGGCTAGAGCCCTCAGGATTCATTCTCAGGCTTCCTGGTGCTGTGGTTCAACAGCCTTTGTGGGGATGGGGAGAACCAGAGACTATCACCCTCACATGGAAAAAATATTACCACAGCAACAGCTGTCAAAAACCAGCTGGAGCTGAAGTTACACACCATTTGAAATCCACACTGTACTTGCTTTCTTGTGATGGGCTTGAGACATGTGCAGAGACACCTTAAACATGTGTAGGTGACCACCCTTTTGAAAGGCAGAGGAGGGCCTCTTCATGAACTCTTTCTACTCATTTGTTTTCCTATCAGTTCACCATTTCAACTAGAAAAGATGCTGCAAGCTACCTCAGCTAGCTTCTAATTTGGACACAGCACCAATACTACACACACTATTGAATGAATGACCACATCTTCCTGGTTCTTCCATTGGGCAGGGTCAATATGCTTCTTTGGACTGAATAGGTGTGATCTTGTTTGAGAAAAGTGTGTAAACGTAGGGCCAGATTTTGTTCGTCTCCGTTCCGGAAAATTGGTGGAGCACTCCTCGGCTCCTGAAAAACAAAGTCCAACATACAATGGCTTTTTAGGTTTCTTTTCCACGTATTAGTGCAGAAGATCCTAGATATAAAACAAGCATGATCTCATGGTCTGTATCATATACCACACTAAGTGCTAAAACAGCTCCTTTCAAAGGTATCAACACCTCCACTGGGTGTACCTAAATAAGGTCATAGCTTTTGCAATTCTGGTATGCTTACCATGATGCCACCTTTTTTCTCCCCCTTTAAAACATATCAAAGAATAGCATTATAGGGGCCATTCCAAATGTGCCCCAATATATAATTTTCAAAAGCGAACCACTGAAAAGCTTTACTAAAACCTATATTACTTAGTCAATCATGGAATACATAATTGATGTATCATAATAATATGATCATAAAACTCTGATCTTAAGGTTTGCTAAATTTTGGGGGGGACTACAAGGCCAGAAAGTGATTGTAACAGAGTATAAACTGCTGTTTTGAATGCACTCAGCATAAAGTTTTGTTTGACTTGCATGTTATTTAAAAAATTTAAATATGTTGCCAATATGAAAACTGAGATTCCCCCTCACACACATACACACAGAAAACCAGATTTCTGCTATTCCTGAAAAATGGGAATCATTGGCCTGCGTGCCCTAGAATGATAACTGGCCGGACAGCCCAAGACCTGTCCAGTTCAACTGTCACTCAACTGTCTAGCTTGACACATCCCCCACCATGTTTGAGACTCATTTCCAATACCTGCCCTAGCCCCTGCAGCCATTTGAATTTTTAATCTCTGGTTTACGGTTTTAGCCTTTTTTTGTTAAACTCCTTACAGACACTTCAAGAAGGGACACACCAAAAGTGTCTTCTAATCTTCTATCCAAACCATATATTTATATGTGGGAGTATCAACATATGTGGGACCACTATCTCAGTCACTTGAATTTTTAAGAAAATGAAAATAAATCTCAATGTTGTTTTACATCCAAAGCAAACAGAGATGATCAGGTTTGGGTCCTTATGTTCTAACAGTTTCAGGATAAAAGTATTGAACCTTATCTTTCATGTACAGCTCCAGCATTTCATCTGACTTCCGGGAAGGTCTTCGATCGCTAGTGTTTATCTGTCTTAAAGAAACACTACTCTGCCTCAGCCCCGTGTTCTTCCCAGCAGGCTCCACACCTTTCCAGTCTGTCCTTTGTCATGAAAATATTGAGGCACACTCACTTGTATAATTCAATGACTGGCTTTGCCACGTCTTTGTACTGTCTTAGCCTGGCAGCAACTGCTTCAGGTTTATCATCCTCCTGCTGGACTAATGGTTCACCAGTGACGTCATCAATACCCTACAAATACCAAATAAACCAATTAATATAGACAACAGTTGGGCCATTTCATAGGTTAAAAACTTTTCTGTGCAAAACCATGTATTCATCTTTAACTCCTACCACATGATGAATTAGGCCTTGGTGACAGTGGTAATTTTAAGAGTAGTAGAAAAAGAAATAGCACACTTAACAGTATGTTAACCTTATTTCCTGGGAGCTGACATTAAATCTTTATTAACATTTCAGATCCTTTCAAACATGTTCCAGTGCTGTTGATAAATGGTACTTTCAATTCAGCCTAAAATTCCATGCAACCTCTTCCAACAACAAACCTTGTCATCTTGGTTCTCTAAATATCCCTAAAACTACCTTGTCTTCTAAAATAAAGCCTGAGTTCTTAATGCGGAAAACAAAATCTCAAAAAAACAACTTGGCTTACTTAGGAAAAATACCAATCTAGCAGAATACAGTTCAGTACCATCTCTGCCAGCTTTCCAATTCTATTCTGGAGCTTCTATGAAATTTCTCTTATTCAGGTTATTTTACTAGATCAAATAATGACATACACTGTAGGAACATACAGAAGGGAAAAAAAACTGAAGTGACTGTGTCCTCACCTAAATTACATTACTCAAAAGGGAAGCTGGTGTTGGATTTGTTAAATCCTTTATTTTAGCTTTTCTTATGTGTTGCTTCTTTCTCAATGTAAAACAAAAAATATACCTTAACTGCTAGTTCTGATTAATACAGGTTTTATTTTATTTATTTATTTATTTTAAGACGGAGTCTCACTCTGTTGCCCAGGCTGGAGTGCAATGGCTCGATCTCGGCTCACTGCAACCTCCGCCTCCCGGGTTCAAGTGATTCTCCTGCCTCAGCCGAACAGGTGGGATTACAGGTGCCTGCCACCATGCCCAGCTAATTTTTGTATTTTTAGTAGAGACAGTGTGGTTCACCATGTTGGTCAGGCTGGTCTCAAACTCCTGATCTGAGGTGATCCACCTGCCTCGGCCTCCCAAAGTGCTGGTATTACAGGCATAAGCCACTGCGCCTGGCTGGTTTTATGTATTTGATTTGAAAATGTATATGATTTTCTGCAGTATGTTTGTCTAATTATTTTGCTAGCTTTCTATTCCCCCCCAAAATCTCATGAAGGACATTATAATAAAGTTATAGCTGATATCATACATAAGGTTAAATATTGAATACTTACTATAAGTTTGGGGAAAAAGGCAAGAACCCCCCACTCTCATCATATGTGATAACATTTATCAGTTGGTTGGGGTGCAGTGGCTCATGCCTATAATCTCAGCACTTTGGGAGGCCAAGGCGGGCGGATCACTTAAGGTCAGGAGTTTGAGACCAGCCTGGCCAACATGGCAAAACCCCGTCTCTACTAAAAATACAAAAATTAGCAGGATGTGGTGGCAGGTGCCTGTATTCTCAACTACTCGAGAGTCTGAGGCAGGAGAATCACTTGAACCCGGGGGCGGAGGTTGCAGTGAAATCGTGTCACTGCACACCAGCCTGGGTGACAGAGCGAGACACTGTCTCAAAAAATTTTTTTTTAATAAAAATAATAAAAAATAAAAAATAACATTTATTTTAGTGAAACTCTTAACCACTAAAATTAAGGAAAAGAGAAACAGAAGGCATGAATTAGAATATTTAAAAAATGACATATTTAAAGGTGTATTAAAATAGGAATTATTAAATTACCCATGACAATCAGGGATAAACATTCTGAGAACTGAAAAATTATAATTAAAAAAAAAAAAACCTTGATTTTCAATTTGTTTTAATCTCCCCAGGAATCATGCCTCCTTAAAATTGCAAAATGGACACGTTTTGAATTTTGCCTCCCACATCCATGACTATTACTCACCAGGGGAGATAGTCACAAGAAATAAACCTGTCAAAAGGTAGGCCAGAACAGAACTGAGAGGCACAGGCAACTCAACTGGATAATCAGAAACTGGCTATAAATTTGAAACGCACTAAAATTCCATTACAGCTCAGGGCCTCGGGTATATGACTTATTCTTATGATTTATGAGTGAGCCATGTAATTATCACATGTGTATTCTATGGTTGTTAACCCAACATGACGAGAGAGATGGGGATGGGAGAAGGCTATATATTACCTCTATTGCCACCTTCTTTATTTTACTTACAGCCACAAGGCTCAGAAAGTCATTTCCAGAATTTCAGAGCATCAGCAAATACAACCCTGTTTCCAAAAAGCAGAATGATGCTAGAGCAACAGCGTCCCTCCTTCCCAGGGAATCCGGCCACCACTGACATAGGAGTTAAGAAGAAATCACTTAGGCAGATGGTAAGGGCATGGGAATCCTCAGTAAGGCTTTTCTCTTTAATGAAAAGCAGCCCCAAATCATTTTCTAACAAAGAGCAGCCTGTAAAGTCGAGCTGCAGACATAGACAAGCAAGCTGGGAGCTTGCACGGGGGAATGCTGGCAGGAACTAGGGACTAGACATGTTCAAGATGGCGGCTCCATCTTCCCTTCTCTTTGTCAGCCACATGTACTATCAGAAGCAGGACAGGGAGAGTTCATTTGTATAATAAGGTTAGGGTGGGGCCACCAGCCTTTCCCCAGCACTATGTAAATGTCATGCCTGATCCAAACAATCTGTGAGCCCTATGTAAATCAGACACCATCTCCTCACCCTGGACTATAAAATCCAGGGCATCCACCACCAGCTGGTCTTTTCCACTTGGAGCCCCTTCTATCTCTGTAGAGAGGGCTGTTTCTCTTTCTCTTCTCTTCTGCCTATTAAACCTCCGCTCCTAAACTCCTTGCATCCGTGTCCTAAATTTTCCTGGCATGAGATGACGAACCCCAGGGTATATATCCCAGACAACATAGCCACTTCACCACAGCTGGTAGAGCTGGTCTAGGTTAGCACTTTCACTATGGTCTTCAAAAGCAGCATGGTAATTGCAGATGTTCTTTGAGGGAAACCCAGGCTTTGAAAAGCAACTCAGTGGTAAGGCTTTTCAAATTTTATGAGAATCTCTGCGTCAGCAGGTCTGGACAAATGCAAAATATAAAGCGTCTGTGTTGGACTTCAGTGTTCCCATCTGTATTGTCAGAACCTTTTTACTCCCACCCATTTTTTTCCCCCATCACAGCTTCTTGAGACAGATATCAGGAAGGGATCTAATACAAGAATTACAGAATTTTTATGTTTTTTGGAGGTGGGAGGGAGGCCAGGTCTTACTCTGTCGCCCAGGCTGAAGTGCAGTGGCACAATCACAGCTCACTACAGCCTTGACCTCCCAGGCCAACAGGCCTGGCCTGCTTTTACATTTTTAAAAGACTTCAAAAGGAGTGCTTAGTGAAAAAGTCTCACTGGGACTTTACTGACACAATGGCACCCAGGAGTTGGAAAGCCATTCTTAGCCCCTTGAAGAAATTTTCTATAGTAATTACTGACTCCATCTATATCCAAGTGTAATGTTTCCATAAAGACTAACCTAGTAAGGCACGTATTCCACATTTGAATAACAAGTAATACTATCTACCACCCAAAACTGGAGTTCACTATTATATGATAAAGACAGCTCAATCTGTCTTTATCAGATAGTCTTTATCATAAACCAAATAGTCTTTATCAAAAAAAAATAATTCTTTAAGAAAATTTGTTAAAATATCTTTACACATATACCTTTACACATGTCTAATTTTAGGTAACTGTATCAATGTTATACTTTGAACTGTTTAAGGGTAATCTTTTTATTCCTTTAAGCCTTCACTTAACTACCCACTCTGCACATCAACTATGATTCCTTTCCCTCATCCAGTTCCAGCCCAGGATACAGCCCTCATGACTTTCTCCCTGATCTTATAAAGCTATAGATCACACACTCACACACACAAACAGATATACGTAAAGAGGTGTAGTCCCTGTTTTACAAAAATGGGATCATTCTGCTGTTTGCCCTTCTCATTGAAAAATACTTTCAGGGCCATGCACAGTGGCTCATACCTGTCATCTCAGCACTTTGGGAGGCCGAGGTAGGTGGATCACTTGAGATCAGGGGTTCGAGACCAGCCTGGCTAGCAGAGTGAAACCCTGTCTCTACTAAAAATACAAAAACTAGCCAGGCATGCTGGCACACGCCTGTAATCCCAGCTACTCATACTCAGGAGGCTGAGGCAGAAAAATCACTTGAACCCAGGAGGCGGACGTTGCAGTGAGCTGAGATCACGCCACTGCACTCCAGCCTGGGTGATGGAGCGAGACTCCATCTCAGAAAAGAAAATAAAAAAGAAAAACACTTTCAGAAGATTTCTCCATGTCAAAAAACTATAATGCTCACCTAGCAGAATGGCTGAAATCTAAAACACTTACTACACTAAATACTGGTGATGATATGGAGAAATAGAAACATTTAGTGCTGGTGGAAATGCAAAATCAAATAACCAGTTTGGAAGACAATTTGCCAGTTACTCACAAAGCTAAAATATACACTTACAATCCAGCAATTACACTCCTTGGTCTTTACCCAAAATAGTTGAAAACTTACATTTTGCACAAAACTCTGCACATGAATATTTGGAGCAGCTTTATTCATAAACGCCAAGACATGGAACCAAGATGTTCTTCAAAACGAATAAACTGTGGTACATCCATACAATGGAACATTATTCACTTACAAAAATAAATGAGCTACCAAGCCTCCAAAAAACAAAGAATGTGTAGTGCATATCACTAAGTGAAAGGAGCCAAGTCTGATAAGTAGATATACTATATGATTCCAACGATATGACATTCTATAGAAGGCAAAATTATAAGGACAGTAAAAAGATCTGTAGTTTTCAGAAGTCTGGGGAAAATCAGGGAGGAATTAATAGGTAGAGCACAGGAAATATAAATTATAAGACCATGAAACTATTCTGTATAATGCAGTAATGATGGAAAAATGTCATGTCATTGTGCATTTGTCAAAATCCATAGACTATGAAAGAGAAAATGAAAACGTCAATGCAAACTATGAATTTTAGTTAATAACTTTTCTATATTAGTTTATTAACTGTAACAAATGTACTACACTAATGTAAAATGCTAATAATGAAGAAGCTAGGGTGAGGGAGGGGATTTTCCATTTAATTTTTATGTAAACCTAAAGCTTATCTAAAAATCAAGTACATTAATTTTTAAGTAGTGCTAATTCATTCTTTTTACTGACTATATTATATTCCAAGATGGTATAAATATTCTCCAATGTATTTAACCATTCCACTACAGATGGACATTCATTTGCTTTTTTGGTATTTTTTTGGTTTTGTTTTTTGCCCACTACAGCAACATTGAAACAAGCATCAACCTATACATGACCTAACCTGCTAATGCTTCCATTTCCACAGCTATTCTCTTAAAAGTAGCCTGAATTAAATTATTTACTTAAAATTCTGAATGTACATTGTTATGTTGCTTTAAAAAGAGGCTAGTAATACTTCAGCTAACAAAAAAAGGGAGCATTATTTTCCCCAGATCCCACCAGCAATAGACTTTTAGTTTTATTTTTTAAATAAAATAAATATAATTATATACATTGTATACATATATTTATCAGTAATAAATATAAAATTAAAAATTTTTATATTTTGATTTTGCCAGTCCAATAGATCCAAGGTGATATACTATTTAAATACTTAAATGTCCCTTCCCTGACAACTACATTTGAACATTTAAAAAATGTTTTTTGGTCATGTAGATTTGTTCTTTTTTTGAATGGTCTACTCATATCCTTTTCTCCACTTTTCAATGGAAATTGTTTGTCTTTTTCTTGTCAGGTTGTGAAAGCACTTTGTATATTCTTACATGTACATGAGGTGGATTGAAGTCCAGGTTATATACCCTTCCGCTAGGAGGGTGAATCCAACGGCGGCTGAGACGATCTTTAAGTGTTTCAAATGGAATATTCAAACTGATCACTAGATCCACTTCACAGATTTTGTCCAGGGCTTCGGCTTGTCCTAATGTCCTAGGAAAACCTAAATGCCAAAAACAAAACAAGTGAAATGCAAGCTATTGCCCAATTCCAATTAGTTCTTGAAACATTTTCAGTGACAGAATTAAATCTGCATATACCATTCTAAAAGGAGCTTTATACTATCTGGGTGATGGGATCATTTGCATCCCAAACCTTAGCACCACATAATAAACCCATGTCACAAACCTGCACATGTATCCTCTGAATCTAAAAGTTGAAATTATTTTTTAAAAATGAGCTTTAACCAAGAATATCTACCTCCATAAATGTAATATTAAAATAAAATATGCTATTCTATAACCTAGCTTCTGCATTTGGAAGACTCAAAGATTAAGGAATCATATGATAAAAATGTAAAATGCGCTAAACTAAAAATCACTAAACCAGTCCTGGCTCTAGTCCTTTCTCTGCTCTTAACTACCTGTGTGACCTCAGGCAAGTTACATCACCTCCATTTCCACTTCTGTTAAAAAAGTGAAGGGAAAGCATTTTATCTTACATCATTTTAACACTAGCCATTTATGAGTAGGTTCTTAGGTTAGCAAAAATAACTATATACATTTATTTTAGAGTCTAAATCAATTAAAGTATGATCCTCCATCCAGACCTTCACCTGAGTCTGCACTTTAACCAAGGTAGGCAATCTGATTAACAGCATGGTGACTATCATAAATACTGTATTGTACACTTGAAATGTGCTCAGAGTTGATTTTCAGGATTCTCGCCACACACATAAGAAATCATACCTATGTGAGATGATGGATATGTTAATTATTAAACCTAACTGTGGTAATCATTTCACACTGTATGTATCAAAGCATCACATTGTACACCTTAAATATATACACTTACTTGTCAAGTATACCGCGATAAAGCTGGAAAAAATTTGAAATTGTTTTAAGTCTATTTAAAGATTTTAAAAGGAACTAGAGCTTTTAAATCTATTGGGATAATGCGAAACTTATTCTTTCTACTTTTCTAAATGTGTGGAAATAACAAAATTAAAATTTGGGCTCATGGGCATCTCTTCCTTTTCTGATTTAAGTATAAGCTCTGGGTGACCTCAGGAGTTAGGTCATATGACCCCAAATTACACTTTTCTTCAGAGACTGACCTGTTTAAATGTAACTCCAGGTTTGGCTCTGGTGGGGCTACACAGTGGTAACTTTTTCCTAAACAAATCACTCCAGTTTATCTGCTCTGACAAAAATCTTGCTGGATCTACTATCATTTTTTTAAAAAATGTCTTTATATCCTAGCTAAAGAACCAGGTAGATGAAGAGCTGAAAGTATAATAAAAGATGCAACATCCAGAAGAGAAACTTTAAATCCATTCAGATAAGGATACCAGCCCATCTCTACTCTTTCAAAATTGGAAGTATCAAGATGACAACTTAAAAATGGGTATTCATGGCCCTGTAGCACTTACAGTTCAAAGAATTCCTTTCCTTACTGCAGGAAGTTGGTGGCTCAAACATGAATATGCAGCACTGCATTGAAACCCCTAAGTCTGTGTGAATGCTAGGCTGATTTCTGAGTGCTCACTGAGTTGAATGTGACAAAATCCAGCCACGCTACTGCTTCAGATACCTATTGCTTGCTAACTCTCCAATGCTTCCTCCAAAGCCTTCCTTACTGCCTGTGAGCCATCCACATAAAGTCCCCTCTCAATGACTGTCAGGTTCTGCCTTTCCCTGGACAACTCACTCTTCACTAAAATGTCAAGATGGCAATTGGAATAAAAAGTTGCCTGCAAGGCCAGGCACAGTCGCTCACACCTGTAATCTCAACACTTTAGGAGGCCGAGGCAGTGGGATCACTTGAGGCCAGGAATTCAAGGCCAGCCTTGAATTCAAGGCAATGTAGAGAGAACCCATCTCTACCAAAACTAAAAATTAAAAAACTGCTTTTACTGGTGATGCATGCCTGTAGTTACAGGTACTTGGGAAGCTGAGGTGGGAGGATTACTTGAGCCCAAGGAGTTCAAGGCTGCAGTGAGCTACAATCACACTACTGCACTCCAGCCTGGGTGACAGAGTGAGATAGTGAGCTCCTGTCTCAAAAAAAAAAAAAAAAGAAGAAAAGAAAGAAAAGGAGGACAGAGAGACAGAGAGAAAGAGAAAGAAAGAAAAAAAAAGAAAGGTACCTACAGCCCAAACAACCTCAAGATCATCTATAAACTCTTTCCCCGCAAACCTCTGCCACATCAATGAAAAGCATTTTCTAAAGCAGTGGCTTCCAAAGTTATCTTCATTGAAGTACAGAAAGAAAATATTTGAACTTTGGGGAAGGCGGAGGCAGGGAGGGCTTGGCTCATTCTTTTAAAAGAATGTCGTATTAGTGGCCGGGCATGATGGCTCATGCCTGTAATCCCAGCACTTTGGGAAGCCCAGGCCGGTGGATCACTTGAGGCCAGGAGTTCGAGACCAGCCTGGCAAAACTCCATGTCTACTAAAAATACAAAAATTAGCTGGGCCTGGTGGCGCATGCCTGTAATCCCAGCCACTAGGGAGGCTGAGGTACGAGAATTGCTT
Organism: Gorilla gorilla gorilla; assembly: GCF_029281585.2. Classification (NCBI taxonomy): domain Eukaryota; kingdom Metazoa; phylum Chordata; class Mammalia; order Primates; family Hominidae; genus Gorilla; species Gorilla gorilla. The sequence continues at coordinate 174,769,657 of NC_073224.2, forward strand.
GAACCTGGGAGGCAGAGGTTACAGTGAGCTGAGATTGTACCACTGCACTCCAGCCTGGGTGACAGAGTAAGACTGTCTAAAAAAAAAAAAAAAGCACTGCAATCACATTAGTGAAATTGCATGGGTAAATAAATAATTTATACATAATTATCCATATATTGAAGATGTAAATTCAACCTTCTCACTGATAAATGTAAACAAAGAATTTTAGAGATCCCTCTTCTAAGACCTGAAAGCTTAGCCACAGTCTCTGCCTTGTGTTCTAGCATCACTAACTGTGACCTTGACAAGAAAACAGTCTTTATATCGGATAGAGGCTGAGAGCTGGGAGCGGGGGAAGCACTAGAAAAGAAAAGAACAGGAAGCTCTAAAAGATAACATAACATTAGTTCCTCCAATAAATAAAAGCTCAAATCTTATTGGCTAGTTTCTTTGTCTAATGAGGGTAACAAGCCAGTCTGCTCAGCTGAGCTCTAGAGCCCTCTGGAGGAGTAAAATGCAAAGTGTACAAAATAGGCTGAACTCAGCAAGAAAAATTTCAAAAACATGTTGGATAGCACCTGCTACCTACTGGACTCTCACATTCAGACCTGCTAAAGACCACAGATGATAATTAATTCCAGTGGTTTAGACTACAAGCAACAGGTACCTAAAGCTGGTTTAGAAGGAACAACTATAGAAATAAACCATTCCACAACTTCAAGGGTTCTCCATTTGATGAGCATATCAAAATCACCAAGGAAGACTCAAAAGAAAAAATCAGGGTCGGACATGGTGGCTCATGCCTGTAATCCCAGCACTTTGGGAGGCCGAGGCGGGTGAATGACCTGAGATCAAGAGATCAAGATCATCCTGGCCAACTTGGTGAAACCCCATCTCTACTAAAAATATAAAAATTAGCCGGGCATGGTGGCAGGCGCCTGTAATACCAGCTAATCAGGAGGCTAAGGCAGGAGAATCAATGAAACCCGGGAGGCGGAGATTGCAGTGAGCAGAGATCGCGCCACTGCACTCCAGCCTGGTGACAGAGCAAGACTCCGCCTCAAACAAACAAACAAACAAACAAACAAAAAAGGAAAGAAAGAAAGAAAAGAAAAGAAAAAAAATCAATGATGATGGACGCTCAGATCCTGTCCCAGACTTTCCTAGAGTAGAACATCTAGGAGTGAGAGCAGGACTTGGGTATTTCTAATATTTACCCCGATTCATGACGAACCACCAAACTTCTCAGTGACAGCAACAGTGCAAGTATGATACTAAACACTTATCTGCCCCATTTTTCTGTCAGGCTTAACTCTACTTCTAAGTAGGTAACAAACCACTTTTAAGAACAAGTCGCCTCTATCTCACTTCATCAGAAGTGAGCTGGGAATGAAAGTCCCAAACACATGCAAATCTTTCCAGATTTACGAAGTCCCTAACTTAGTCACTTGTTTGTGACATTCTTCTCCAGAAGCGCTCATGTACTTGTGCAGTATCTTACCTCTAAGGAAAGTGGTGGCAGGGGAGGCAAGCATGGTATATTAGTAAGAACAATGGACCAGAAATAAGTCAAAGATCTGAGTGCCACTCACTATTTCAAAAGTGAGGAGAAATAGCCTTAAGGTAGACACACTCAGGACTCAATAACACATTAGGTATAAGCACAAGCTTTGGGAACAGACACACCTGGATTTAATCCCTAGATTTATCTCTACCTGGAATCAGACGCACCTGGATTTAATCCCGGGACTTTACCTAGCCGTAACTGTGAGAACTTTGGCAAGTTTCATATACTCTCAGATCCTTAGTTTCATCAGATATGAAACAAGGGGCCGGGCACAGTGGCTCACGCCTGTAATCCTAGCACTCTGGGAGGCCAAGACAGGTGGATCACTTGAGGTCAGGAGTTCAAGACCAGCCTGGCCAACATGGCAAAACCCCATCTCTACTAAAAATACAAAAATAAGCCAGGCATGGTGGCCCACGCCTGTAATCCCAGCTACTCAGGAGGCTGAGGCAGGAGAATCACTCGAACCCGGAGGTGGAAGTTGTAGTGAGCCGAGATCGTGCCACTACACTCCAGCCTGGGCAACAGAGAGGGACTCCATCTCAAAACAAACAAACAAACAACAACAAAACAACAACAACAACAAAAATGAGGGCACATTAGTTTGCTAGGGCTGCCACAGACTGGGTGGCTTAAACAATCCTGGAAGCTATAAGTCCAAGACCAAGGTATCAGCAGGGTTTGCTCCTTCAGAGGCCTCTAATTGATTCATAGATGGCTGTCTCTCCTGCTGCCTTCACATGGTCTTCACTCTATGTATCCACGTCCAAATGTCCTTTTCTTATAAGGACGCCAGTCAGATTGGATTGGCGCCCACCCTAGTGACCTCATTTGAAGTTAATCACCTCTTTACAGACCTTCTCTCTAAATATAGCCACAATCTGAGGTACTGGGGGGGCAGTTAGGGCTTCAACACAGGAATTCGGGGTCAGAGGACACACCCACAACTCAGCCCACGACAAAGGGTAATGCCTACTGCACAGGGCAGTTTGAGGATTAAAAGTGACAATCCCTGTCAAATGTATAAGATGCAAAGTGCTGGGCACATGGAGAGTGTGCTGATTAACAAACGGTCGCTGCTGCTCTTGGTAGAGCTCACTTAGGAGCTCAGCTCATTTCCCAATTCAATAAAAACGCAGCAGCAGGAAAGAAAGGCCCTCATCCACCCACATTTAATTCCTTTTCTGGGTTTTTTCTAAGAGCTTAGGGAGTCCCTGGTGCTCTCTGTGGCAGTTACAGCTCAGCACAGGTAGTCATTAGTCACAGGGAGCTCAACCCCAGCACAGCACAGAACCTGGGCACAACACAGCCACTACTTCCATAAGCCTCCTTCCACTGGTTTTCAGTTTGCCCCTTTCATCACCTACCTGACTCTTTAATAGTAAAGCTCCTTAATCTACTTTCCTGATCTGGTTCAATACCTTATCACGGTGAGGTTTCATTTGGGTTACAGATGGATAAATTCAACACAAAGACCCACTCTTAAGCTGTTGATAATTCAAGTGTACCTTGTAGTACACTTGAGGCAGCAACATGGCATAACTTCCAAGGAACTAGTGTATGTGCAGGCTGTGTTAACTGTAACTAAGGATCCAAATCAAGAAAAGTGGCAGCTTTGTGGTATTTTCCGTAGTGAGTGCCCTTTTCTAGAAGCATTCACAAAGACAAGACAACTGTGCCTTGGAAGGAGCTGGACTACATGGCTTCCAAGTCTGCAACTCAGCAAACATAGCCTTTATGCTTCACATATACTAAACTGTTCACAAAGCATTTCTATAAATTTACTTATCTCTTACTCTTCTCATTAACCCTATGAGGTGGATAGAGAAGTTATTAGCCTCAGTTTAATTAAGCTTGGATTCAGTGAAAGCCAACAGCACAATGCATATGACATCTGGTCCTTAGATTTCTGCTAAAGTGCTCTCTCTTTCTGTGCAACGATGCTGCTGTATCAGGCATATAAAAAGCAATTGTTAAAAAGAATCCTCCAGCCTGGGCAACATAGTGAGACCTCATCTCTACAAAAAGTACAAAAATTAGGTGGGCATGGTGGTGCCCGTCTGTAGTCCCAGCTACTTGGGAGGCTGAGGTAGAAGGATTGCATAAGCCCAGCAGGTTGAGGCTGCAGTGAGCTGTGACTGTGCCACTGCACTACAGCCTAGGTGACAGACCAAGATCCTGTCTCAAAATAAAATAAAATAAAATAAAATAAAAAGTTGGGTGGGTGAGCATGGGTGGATCCTAGGCTGAGCACAGTGGCTCATCCCGGCACTTTGGGAGATTAAGGTGGGAAGATCACTTGAGCCCAGGAGGCAGAGGTTGCAGTGCACTGAGATCGCGCCACTGCATTCCAGCCTGGGAGACAAAGGGAAACCCTGTCTCAAAAAAAAAGAAGCCTAAAATGTTACCCTGTCTATCTTTCTTCTACCTCCCTAAAAAGCAGAGCATCATGGTGGCATCCTTATATCACAGTTACCATTTGTAGAGCATCCCTTATGTGCCAGATATATTACATGCAGAGGAAAAGCCAAAATTGTACAGGCTTGCAAAGGCCTACCCCTCTGGGCCCCTGTCCTGCCACCTCTCTCACCTCATTTCTCTGTCCATGTCTCCGTGCCAGCCATACCTGCATCCTTGCAGCTCTCAAGCAGGCCAGCATGTGCCCACCTTGGACATTCACAGTTCATATTCCCTCTGCTTTTGCTCCAGATACCCATGTGTATCCTCAGCTCCTCCAAATCTTGGCTCCAGTGGTGCCTTGTTAAGACTTTTCTAACTGTCCTGTTAAACTGCACCTCTACCACACACCAACACTCCTATTCACCCTTTATTTTCTTTTTGTTTTCCTTCAGAATATTCATCACCATTTGCCATATATGATTTACCTTATTTTTTAAGTGTTTCTATTCCTACCAGAAGTAAACTAAATTAGAGTAGAACATTTTAAGTTCTTGTTTACTGCTATAACCTTAGTGCTGTAAGCGTGCTTTGCACACAGTAAGTGCCGAATGAAAATATTTGTTGAATGAGTAAATATTATCTCAAAAGTAACAATAATTCTGTCAGGTAGGCCTTATCCCCATTTTAAAACTGTAAAAACCAATGCTGGGAAAAGTGAAGTGACTTGCTCAAGATCACATGACAAGTGACGAATCTAGCTTTAAATCAAGTGCTATTTGGCTCTACAATCACACGCCATGTACCACACCATGCTGTCTTCCTCCTGAACAGAAAACTGCAGACTGTGAGAAGCAAATTCTCAGACAGGGAGAAATGCCTGATCCTGATGTCTCTGACAGGCAGCTTACAAAACGACTTGAGAAATCTAAATCTTGTATGGCTTCAGGAACCGCCTGATCCAGTGCTACACGCACAGACCAGATTTTCTCCCCACATACACACAACAAATGTTCTGCACCTTGCTTTTTCTCTTTGGAGATTTTTTTCTGCATATTACATATTACTGTCTCATTCTCTTCTGCAGAGACAGGGTCTTGGTTTGTGCCCTAGGCTGGTCTTGAACTCCTGGCCTCAAACAATCCTGTCGCCTCAGCTTCCCAAAGTGCTGGGAATCATTCTCTTTAATAACTGCAGAGTACAGCATGGTTTGGATAGAGCGTAATTTAACCAATCCCCTAATGATGGACATCCAAGTTGTTTCCAGTCATACTGCAATGAGCATCTTTGCACATGACCTGAAACACGTGACTAAGGAAAAGTTGATTCACAGTTAGGAATACAGATCCAGAGGCAAGCTGCCTATGTTTGAGGTCCAGCTAAGCCACTTACTTGTGACCCTGGTTGCTTAACCTCTCTGTGCCTATGAAAATAGTAATACCTAATTCATAAAGTCACTGTGAGAAATAAGCAAATTATGTAAATTCCAGAATAGTGGCTGGCTCAGGATAAATTGCATGGCAGGGGGCGGACGGTACTGGGAAAAAATGAAGGCAATGTGGGACTGGAGGTAAAAAGACAAACAGCAGGTTTGAGAAGAAGAAAGATATGAAGGATAAAGATAGATGTGAGCTTTTAGAAAAGGATGAAAGACACACTAGGAAACAGAATAATAATACCACCACCACCATCACCCAACATGAGATTCTCACATAGGAGAAAGTCCTCGGTAACAGAAAAGACAAGAAAGAAAGTAGCATCCTAAGGGGAAATCTAGGTTTTCTTTAATACAGAAAGTGGAGACTTCTGCAAATAGCATGTGTATGTGGCGAGGAGGGTGGGGGAAACTGTTAAGGAAAAAGGATTCCAGAGGGTACGGTGAGGAGGGGAATCAATAATAAAGAAACCGAAGCGGATATAAAAGAAAGGAGAACAGGAGGATGGCTTACCTTCCTCTCAGAAATGAAAGGCAGAGTTGGAAGTGACTGGCCTCAAAGAGTGCCATTTTCAGGGCGAGTGTGGTGTCCTAGACCCAGCAGTGGTCACAGAGGCCCTGGGGATAGGCTAAGGCTGCCTCCAAAGTTTGGGGTGCTGTGTCACAGGTCCTGAAGAGGGGCTCTCTCTCACTCTGGTTAGACATAAGGGCAAGTGCTCTACCAAGTGAGTAGTAGTATTTATTCATCTACAAGACTTTTAAAATATGGATACTCAGCCGAGAAGAATGGTCAACACCTACAGTCCCAGCATTTTGAGAGGATTTCACTTGAGCCCAGGATTTTGAGACCAGCCTGGGCAACAAAGTGAGATCCTGTCTCTACAAAATAATTTAAAATTAGCCAGGCATGGTGGTATATGCCTTTAGTCCCAGCTACTCAGGAGGCTGAGGCAGGAGGATCGCTTGAGTCCAGGAGGCCAAGGCTGCAGTGAGCCATGTTCATGCCACTGCACTCCAGCCTGGGTGACACAGCAAGACTCTTATCTCAAAAAAAAAAAAGAAAGAAAGAAAAAGAAAAATATACTTTTCAGCCACAGATCCACTTTAAGGCTTCAGGGCATACAATATGAAATGGTGTCTTAAATGATGGATTCTATAAGGTAGCATGGGAGCTTCAGCATTCTTTAAATTGATCTACATCCATGTCTGAAGTTGGGCTAAACAAATCAAAGCAATTCAGGTGTACTTCTCACACCTATCAGCTGCCAAGAACAGAATGTCAGATAAGGTACAGTCAGACCAGCACATTTTAAAGCATTTTTAGCTGAGGGTCATTATCCAGCCAGTAAGATCCCCTGTGGGCAGGGATCACTGACCAACTGGAGTAGAATGCACCCTCAAATTTTGTCAACAGGTGGCAGCATTTATAATTTTTCCATTTAGAGAGAATTACAAGTTGAAGTATGCTTTTACATTTACTAAAAGTAACACTCCAATAAAGGCTTTCTAAATGGCTGACTAGCGTTATTCTAGGTTCCTTAATTAGCCCATTCCAAATGTGAATATATTCCATTAATTGTTGAAGAAGTAGCAATGCCAAGAGCTAACGTAAAATAAAGATCATGTTTAAGCATGGACTGCTTGCTTTCCTCCCTTTAGCTCCTCAGAGGGTCTGTTCCACCGCATGCTTTATCATGCTTCCACACCAGACTATCCCTATCCCTCATCCCCTAACCAAGCCTAGAAAAGCTGCTCACTCTTTTCATTCAAACAGCCAATCCAGATTGAAAGCTGAAATTTTATATTTTTAAATTTCTTCCAGAATCTGTCTTGTTATATCACTAATTATGACATCTACAGGTTTTTTTAAGACCCCCACCCCAAAATATTTACTAAGTGTAGTGAGATATCATTAAATTCCTGACTGGTATTGTGTTCCCAGCAGTGCTGGCCACTGGGCCTTGGCACCTGCTCCTCCCAGCCACGCCAAGAACCCAAGGAAGGGCAGCTGAAGCAGGAGGTGCTGCGACAACAAGCTGAGGCAGTGGTGGGGAATAGAAAGTAGGACACTTCTGTTTTTCTAATTTGGAGCGCATTCACTCTGCAGGAAGGGTGCAGAGCCAGAGTCCACCACCACGTTCCCAGGCAGCAAAGCAAGCCCTCCGCCTGATGGAAATGAAAGGGCAGTTCGGAAGGGCAACTTCCATCATCCGCCTGGGTTTGGCAGCTTGTGAAAAGGCTGTGCGACATCAGCCCCCTTCCTACCTCCATTAAGATCTGGAGCTGACATAGTTGCTTCGGACCGCCCATCTCTTCCCAGTTGTTGAATAAGTAAGAACCAAGTTACAAATGCAAGCCATTGTTCATGACAATCAATCACTGATGATTAGCTTAATGTTGAAAGCAGGTGGTTGGTTATTCTTCCACAGCCTTCCCTAGCCCAGGAGTTCAAATCACTCACATCACCAACTGGAAGCCTTAGTAGCAAATTAGTTACCACCAAAACCTGCTTCATAAAGGCCTTTTCTCTCTCCTGTCTTATACTTTCCTTATCTGTTTACACAATGTTTATTTGTACATGTATCAAAGACCTCCATATTCCATGTCATCCAGTTATTATTAAAAGATGGTGAAAAGAAGCAGCAGCTGTCCCACTACGAAAAAGTCAAAAAACAACAAATGCCAGCAAGGTTGCAGAGAAACAGGAACACTTAACACACTGCTAGTGGGAATGTAAATTAGTGCAGCCACTGTGGAAAGCACTGTGGAGATTTCCCAAAGAACTTACGACTACCAGCAAAACTATTATTGGGTATATACCCAAAGGAAAATAAATTGTTCTACCAAAAAGACACATGTACTTGTATGTTCATCACAGTACTATTCACCATAGCAAAAACATGGAATCAACCAAGATACCCATCAATGATGGACTGGATAAAGAAATGTGGTATATATTCCATATACCATGGAATACTATGCAGCCGTAATAAGAATGAGATCATGTCCCTTGTAGCAACATGGATGCAGCCGGAGGCCATTAGCCTAAGAGAACTAACTCAAGACCAGAAAACCAAATGCCATGTGTTCTCACTTATAAGGGGTAGCTAATCATTGAATACACATGGGCACAAAGATGGGCACAACAGACAACAGGGACTGCTTGAACCAGGACCAGTGTGGAGGTTGGAAAGCCACCTATCAGGTACTATGCTACCTTGGTGACAGGATCATCTGTACACGAAATTTACCCGTGTAACGATACATGTACCCCTGCACATGTATCCCCTAAACCTAACATGAAAGTAGAAGGAAAAAAAAAACAGCAGCAGTGCTCCAGATGTTGGCAACTGAAGTTTATGCTTCCTCCTACCACTCTGTGAGCCCCACACTCCCCACAGTGCTGAGAGCTCTAGAACCCACTTCCTGCTCATGGCAGCTTCCCGGGACACTAGTTATAGATCCCAGGGTTTAAGAGATTTGAAATAAGTGGGTCCTGCCCTCAGGAAGCTTATAGGTTAATAGAAAAAGACCCCAAAGCTGAGATGGGAGGACTTCTTGTGCCCAAGGGACTGAGGATGCAGTGAGCTGTGATCGTGCCACTGCACTCCAGTGTGGGTGACAGGGCAAGATAGAGGCAGGAAGGAAGGTAGGGAGGAAGGGAGGAGAAAGGAAAAGAAAGAAAAAGACTTTAAAAACCTAGATATGCTACAGTCACTACTTGGTGATCCACTGATAAGCAGAAGATAAGTACTCCAGAAAATTTGGTTTTAAACCACAAGTGTGCATCTTTCAAAGAGGCTTAGGGAAATAAAAGATGAATTCCTTTCAGGTAGGAATTCTTGGGGAAATTCCCAAATGGCTTCACTGAGATCCTCTGGGATCATCACGCGGATTTTTCCTGAATAAAGACACAGATAAAACTGTTACCTCATAACCCTTGTTCTTAAGTAAGTTATACTAAAATCACTGAGCCCTTTTCCCATAAGGGAAAATGCATATTCCATTGAGGAAGGAGCTGTCATCTACAAACCCCTTGCTTAAAGGCTCTTCTGTTTAAGAATTCTGCGTGGTTTGTTTCTTTTGTTTTGTTTGAGACAGGGTCTCACTGTCACCCAGGATGGAGGGCAGTGATGCGATCATAGCTCACTGCAATCTCTAACTCCTGGGCTTAAGGGTTCCTCTTGCCTCAGCCACCCCCCACCCAAGTAGCTGGACTACAAGCAAACATCACCACATCTGGATATTGGTTTTGTGTGTGTGTGTGTGTGCACGTGCACACACGCACACGCAGATGGGGTCTGGCTTTGTTAACCAGGCTGGACTCAAGCGATTCTCCTCTTTGGCCTCTCAAAGTGCTGGGATTATAGGCACAAGCCACCGCGTCCGGCCTGCTTGCTTGTTCTTTGAATATAAGTCCCCATACACAAATTAGGGGAAAACCGGTCCCACTGTATCTCAATTAAGACTAAAGAAATTTGTAAATGATTTCACCAAAGGCCCATATTTTTATCCCCAGAAAAGTAACAGAATTCAAGTATACCTTCTAAAGGATCAGCTACAGATTGCAGGCATGACCTGTCTACAACTGGACGTACAAGTCTTTACTATATGCGAAGCACTGTTATAGGTACTGGCAATATAGCCATGAACAAAATGGATATAACCTGTGCTTTCTGGGGCCTGCACTGGGGGTGGAGGGATAGGGGAGGAATGGAAAATCAAATATGCTCATAAATACATAATGTCACATTATAATAATTTAAGAAGAGTGACGTAGGTAGACAGAATGGTACAAGACAGACCTTCTGAGGAAGGTTATCTGTGTAGGGATCTGTATCCAGTGATCCACACGGATATCTGGAGACAGGGCACTGCCGGTAGAGGGAACAGTAAGTGCAAGGGCCCACAGCACAGGTGCATGGCACATACAGGTTGAAAAATAATCAAACAGTTACGGAATATAAACAAAGTTTCATTCTCTCCTGCCCTCAAAATAAAAGATATGAGTGTGCCTGAAAGTAGAAGGAAACACAGAAGCAAGAAAAATTTGAAGTATAAAGACAAAAAATAGTCAATAGAATATCCAATATAACTAGTATTATTGAAACAGAAATCTGAACAAATGACGAAAAGGATATAACACAGGAAAACTTCCCTGAAAGGAAAGAACTGAATTGCAGATCAGGAGGATACACTCTATATAGGACATAAATAAATAAAAACAACATCAAGTTATTCTACTGACTTCAAGTATGAAGAAATAACTCTTTAGAAAGTCTATACGGGGTGAAAAAAAATCACCTTGAAACAGGTGGAAAAGGTGCATAGTGGCTCACGCCTGTAAATCCAAGTACTTTGGAGAGCTGAGGCAGGAAGATTGCTTGAGCCTAAGAGTTCGAGACCAGCCTGGGCAACATAGCAAGACCCTGTCTAAACAAAAAATAAAAAACTAGCTTGGCATGGCAGCATATACCTGTAGTCCTAGCTACTTGGGAGGCTGAGGCGGGAGGATCCAGCAGTTTGAGAGTGCAGCAAGCTATTAACACGACTGCACCATTGCACTCTTGCCTGGGTGCCAGAGCAAGACCTGTCTCTATTTAACACATAAAAATAAAATAAAATGGGGAACCAAGCCAGAAGAAAATGTAACAATGGTTGCAATGTTTTGAAAGACACAAGAACTCAAAAATATCAGTTAGCTAATTGTAGAAAAATTAGACATTCTCAAACCTATTATGAGCTCTTCTGCAGGGAGGGGAGAGGAGGGAGGGATGAAAAAAATATCCAGCAAAATCCAGTCAACCCAGTGTTGAATGAAAAAGCTGTGTTAAACAGCAGTGCACCTTTACTCACATACAGTTCACATACCATACAATTAATTCATTTAAAGTGTACATTTCAATGATTTCTAGTATATTCACAGAGATATAACCAAGAGATTAATCAAAATAAAATGAGCAGAGGTGGGTAAAAGAACCAGTGCACAGAATTCACCTAAATTTTTTTAATGTAAGAAACTGAGGAATTACATTTGCAGAAGAAAACTGTAATAAATTTTTAATGACAAAAGCCAACAAAAACTGGGAGAGACGAAGGGTAAGAGGAGGTTAAAGGAAGTATAAGTTCCCTCAGGGTTCACTGTGAAGACAATGCCTCCTGTCTAAATTTGAAATGTGAATTTAAAACAAAAGAAAACAAATATGTCAGTCTCCTAGTGGCTTTTATAATGTTGAAGAGCTCTCATAGGAATTAATATCCTTGGTGATGAACAAAGATTTATCTGAAGTCAGTAATAACTCCTTCAGGTTCACTTTAGTTTTGTTACTGTTAAATTTGAGTAAAATTAAGGCTAGGTATGGTGGCTCACGCCTGGAATTCCAGCACTTTGGAAGGCCAAAGCGAGTGGGTCACTTGAGGTCAGTAGTTTGAGACCAGCCTGCCCAATATGGTGAAACCCTGTCTCTATCAAAAATGTAAAAAATTAGCCAGTCACGGTGGTGCGTGCCTGTAATCCCACTACTTGGGAGGCTGAGGCAGGAAAATCGCTTGAACCCAGGAGGTGGAGGTTGCAGTTAGCAGAGATTGTGCCACTGCACTCCAGCCTGGGCGACACAGCGAGACTTCATGTCAAAAAAAAAAAAATTCAGTAAGATTAAATACTTTTTTAAAGCATATAAAGTCTGATGCCTTCTTACACATTTCTATCTACATATGTGCACAGGGAGGTATCTAGAATGATGCTTTTCAACTGTTCACCCTGGTTGTTTCTGGCTGGTGGAATTTCAGGTCATTTGTTGCTTTCCGTTGCATTTTTCCATATGGCTTGGATGTTTTATAGTGATCATGTATTACAGAAAAAGATAAAATTAAATTCTCTGCAGTTTCCCACATCTCATTCTCCCTTTAGCCCTAATCAACCTGTCCATCTCTCCAAAATCTGGGTTCTCTTATTGGTGACAGGACAATCAAGAGTTTTACATTGTTTTGTTTTACATTACTACACAAGGTTTAACGGAGGAGGGGTGATTTTTTTTTTCTTTAAGACGGAGTTTCGGTCTCATTGCCCAGGCTGGAGTGCAATGGCACGGTCTCAGCTCACTGCAACCTCCGCCTCCCAGGTTCAAGCAATTCTCCTGCCTCAGCCCTCCCAAGTAGCTGGGATTACAGGTGCACACCACCACGCCTGGCTAATTTTTGTATTTTTAGTAGAGATGGGGTTTCACCATATTGGTCAGGCTGGTCTTGAACTCCTGACCTCAAGTGATCCACCCACCTCGTCCTCCAAAAGTGCTGGGATTACAGATGTGAGCCATCGCGCCGGGCCAAGAGGGGTGATTTCATGCTTTGCCCAAATGTGCTTTATGAGGGGTGAGTATGTTGATCCTTATTCATTAGAATGACAGTATTTTTTGTGAAGTTTCTCAGTAAGTTATTGAAATGTTAAGTCCTAACATCTATGTAAGTATCAAGGTATTTCTACTGGAGCTTAAAATCAATTATAATAAATAATAATATCAAATGTCTACCATTTGATGGCCTATTTTCCAGAACTCCACTAAGAGTTTTACATTTGTTAGTCAATCCTCACAAACCTATGCCATGAACGTACTAATTTTATGGATGAAGAAAAAGAATCCAAGAAAGAAAACTTTGCTTGCTCAAGACTATACAACTCGGCACAGTGGCTCATGACTGTAATCTCAGCACTCTGAGGGGCTGAGACAGGAGGATTGTTTGAGGATAGGAGTTCAAGACTAGCCTGGGCAACATAGCAAAATCCCATTTCTACAACAAGTTTTAAAATCGGCCAGGCGTGGTGGCCTGCATCTGTAGTCTCAGCTACTCAGGGAGCTGAGATGGGAGGATCAATCACTTGAACCCAGTTTGAGGCTGCAGTGAGCTATGATGGTGCCACTACACTCCAGTCTGGGTGACAGAGCACAACCGCATCTTAAAAAAAAAAAAAAAAAAAAAGACTACGCAGCAGCTTGTAAGTTACAGACTGATATTCAGGTCTGATTCATAGACCCATGCTTTTTCTACCATGTTAATGTCTTCTTAGCATCATGGTTTGTGCATTGTAAGTGCACGATAATTATTATTAAATTAGCAATTAGCAAAGTATGCCCTCAAATGCCTTGAATGATGCTTTGTAATGAATTTTCTTAATTCATCCAATTCCCAGGAATTGGATGAATTGCCTGTTTCATAAATTAGGGAAGCAGATTCTCCTAACATCTAAACTTAGGAGTTGAAGTATTTCATCCTGTACCTTACTTCATCAACTTCTAATTAAGCAGCAATGGCAAATGGGCTAGGTGCATCTGAACATATAAGTCAAGACACACCCAAATACAGAGAAACCACAGTTTAATGTCAAATGTAGATCTAAATTTAAAAGGTTAATAATCCAGTTAATTTTTATTTTATTTATTTATTTTTTTTGAGACGGAGTCTCACTCAGTTGCCCAGGCTGGAGTGCAGTGGCGTGATCTCAGCTCACTGCAAGCTCCGCCTCCTGGGTTTGTGCTATTCTCCTGCCTCAGTCTCCTGAGTAGCTGGAACTACAGGCGCCTGCAAGCACGCCTGGCTAATTTCTTGTATTTTTAGTAGAGATGGGGTTTCACCGTGTTAGCCAGGACGGGTCTCAATCTCCTGACCTTGTGATCCGCCCATCTCAGCCTCCTAAATTGCTAGGATTACAAGCGTGAGCCACCACGCCGAGCCAATCCAGTTAATTTTTAAATGTTGGAAGTAGAGTTAAAAAATATGTTGTTCACACTTTTAAACTCAAAGTTTTAAATTTTACTTTTAACTCCCCCTAACTCATTTTTAATATTAACTTTGATGCTTACTCAACTCCCTGTTTCTAAATTTCATGAAAGGTTAACTTTTGCCCCTGTCCACTTGTCCAGCCTCATCTGCTCATATTTTTAGCTCCAGGGTTACCCAACTACTTGTGGTTTCCAGAATACACCATATGTTGTTTCATACCTCTAGAGCTTTTCCATGTGATCTTCCCTCCCTCTAAAATGTGCTTCATTCCCACTTTCCAATTATGGTTCTGGGTGTCAGCTTCTCCAGGAAGCCTTCCTAATACCTGCCTCCCTCACCTTCAAAAGAGGGTCAGTTACTTCCCTCTCTGCGCCAGCCGTCACCTTTCACTCTCTCTTCACTGGTGCTCCCAAGACCCTACCTATTCTGCAACCATTTGTGCGGCACTCCTGGACTATGAGGTCAGGAAGCATGCTTACTCCCTCTTGGGAATGACGGATGCCTAGCTTATCAAGACACAAAAAATGTATACTCAATTTGTTTATTGATCCATGAACCTAGCTTTGCTAGGGTCTAGTCAAATATGTGTATACATATGTTTTCCATATTGTCCCCTTAATGTTCCTTAATGTTAAAATCTAGTCAATCTCTGAGACACACATAAGATAAGCCACCATTGTCTACTATATTGTGGTACAACTGTTCCTCACCCCAAAGCAGCAGTCAGATCAATCAGAAGAAAAACAATGGAAATGGACATGGAGGACAGGAACGCAGGACAGAATCTATAACAAATGAGAAAGAGAAGAGATCCAAGGCTTTATCATGTTTTTCAGTCAGCTACTCTGAGCTCATATTGACAGCAAGGGTGCAGAACGTAGGAAAAGTCACTAAGAGAAAAAGTGAGTTATCAGGGTTTTGATTTAAATTAAAGAAATTAAAGATAACCCTCACTGCCTAGGGTAGCAAAAAAGCTGAAAACTGGCTGGGCGTGGTGGCTCACACCTGTAATCCCAGCACTTTGGGAGGCTGAGGTGGGCAGATCACGAGGTCAAGAGATGGAGACTATCCTGGCCAACATGGTGAAACCCCGTCTCTACTAAACATACAAAAATTAGCTGGGCATGGTGGCACTGCCTGTAGTCCCAGCTACTTGGGAGGCTGAGGCAGGAGAATCGCTTGAACCCAAGAGGTGGAGGTTGCAGTGAGCCAAGATCGTGCCACTGCACTCAGCCTGGGACAGAGCGAGACTCCGTCTCAAAAAAAAAAAACAAAAAAAAACAAAAAAAAAACAAAACCCAGCTGAAAACACCACTGGATTCTGAGTATCAGGAGAGCCAGGCCCCACCTAGTCTCTTTGTTGCTCTACTGTGGTGTCTGGCACACAGCTGCTGATCAATAAATACTTATCGAAAATTATGAATGCTTAGCACCAGAAGAAATGCATGCGATCACCTGGGAGCATTAACAAAGGAGTTGCAATCGCTTCAGTGGAATCAGCAGCTAGATACAAAGTCTGATCAGGCTGTGTACTTTGGATAAAGTGTGTAAGAAGATGGCAGTGTGCTAAAATTTCAGGTCACACGTCACCCAAATGTCTCTTCATAACTTAACCCCACTGAATAGTGGTATTTCCTGTGTAATTCAACCAGTATTGCTCTGTTTAGAAAACTGTTACCTAGACCGGGCACGGTGGCTCACGCCTGTAATCACAGCACTTTGGGAGGCTGAGGTGGGCAGATCACCTGAGGTCAGGAGTTTGAGACCAGCCTGGTCAACATAGTGAAACCCCGTCTCTACTAAAAATACAAAAAATTAGCCAGGCATAGTGGCAGGCACCTATAATCCCAGCTACTCAGGAGGCTGAAGCAGGAGAATCACTTGAGCCCGTGACGCAGAGGTTGCAGTGAGCCAAGATCGCACCATTGCACTCCAGCCTGGGCAGCAAAAACAAAATTCCGTCAAAACAAAACAAAATAAAACAAAAACCTGTTACCTAGTCTTATGTGAAGTAGATACACTCTTTCTTCTTATTGCCCATCTTCTTCTAGCAAAGTCATTTGGTCTCTCTTAGTGCACTATTTAACTTGAAATTAATTATATGTCTACAAATTATTTTATTTAAGAATATCCAAATACTTATCATGTTAGAAAGTACGAGTATCCCTAATAGGAAAATCTGAAATCTGAAATGCTCCAAAATCCAAAATTTTGAGTGCCAACATGATCCTCAAAGAAAATGCCTATTGGAGCATCTCAGATTTTGCACTTTTTTGGATTAGAGATACCCAACCAGTAAGTATAAGGCAGACATTCTAAAATCCAAAAAATCTGAAATCCAAAATACTTCTGGTCCCAAGCATTCTGGATAAGAGATACTCAAGCTATATAATCAAACATAGGTCTTGGGTTTTACAATTCTTTCTTCTAACATGATAAAAATTGTCAAACCTGCTTTACAACACAAACTTAAAGACACAGCATTCAGGGGAACACTGTTACAGTTATCTGGCTACAAATTTTTTTTTTCTTTTTTGAGATGGAGTCACCTGGGCTACTGCACTGTCACCTGGGCTAAAGTACAGTAGCACGATCTCGGCTCACTGCAACCTCCGCCTCCCAGGTTCAAGCGATTCTCCTGCCTTAGCCTCCCAAGTAGCTGGGACTACAGGCGCCCACCACCACGCACAGCTAATTTTTTTGTATTTTTAATAAAGACGGGGTTTCACCATGTTGGCCAGGCTGGTCTCGAACTCCTGACCTCGTGACTCGCCCACCTCGGCCTCCCAAAGCGCTGGGATTACAGGCGTGAGCCACCGCACCCAGCCCAAAAATAATTTTTTTATGCAAACCAAACTCAACAAATAACTGCTGATCCTTCATGCAAACACACAGTAAAGAAATGCCTTGATCAAACTCTACCTTCAAAGTCCAGGGGGGAAAATGCCAACAAAGAAAATAACATTCATCTAAGGGTCACTGCCCAAATTCTTTTTTTTTTTTTTTTTTGAGGCGGAGTCTTGCTCTGTCGCCCAGGCTGGAGTGCAGTGGCACGATCTCGGCTCACTGCAGCTTTGACCTCCCCAGGCTCAGGCTCAGGTGATCCTCCCACCTCAGCCTCTGACTAGCTGTGAGTATAGATAGGCATGCACCATCATGCCCAGGTAATTTTTCTATATTTTTGTAGAGAGGGCTTTCATCGTGTTGCCCAGGCTGGTCTCAAACTCCTGGGCTCAAGTGATCCTCCTGCCTCTGTCTCCCAAACTGCTGGGATTACAAGCATAAGCCACCGCGCCCAATTGTCTCCTCAAATCAGAATTTTGGATGATGAAAAAAAAAAAAACAGTCAGGCATATTTACATTGTCTTGGGGCATGGATAGAGTTTCCAAAAATGTAGCACTAAGACTAATCTAAATACACACCCATCTTTTTTCATGCAATCATTTTGACCAAAAATGCCACTCCTTACTTGCAAAAATCATTCCACTTACCTCTTGGAACACCTCACCTGTACCATGTGTGGCTGAATATATGTCTCTGAACCCTCCTATGTCAGGAGCTCCCTGACAAGCTTAGTCTACCTCTAATCCTTCTTTTCCACACATTCTTCTTCACTGTCACCAGCCTAGTGCAAAGTTAGTCATACTTGCACTTTATTCACTTTAGAAATATTCAGGACCTATTAGATATAATAATGCTTACTGAATGAACAGAGCTACAATGAGAGGGGCAAATCATGGTTATGTCAAGAACAATCCCAGTGAGGAACCAAACATTTTAATTGTGCAATCCACATTTGGCAGGCATAGATGGCCACAGCAGCCTAGTAGAGCTCCACAAATTTTACAACTGTTCTTCATTCTTTAGAAATCACCACAATTGCTTTAAACTTTCCATTCAAGATACCAGAATATACATCACTGCCTTAGTAACAACCTGAGATAGAAGGGTTATGTGGCTATGATTTTTCAGGGCTAAATATTTAAAGATAAATGACTAAGATAAACTACTGCCCTCCTACACATAAACACATACACACAGGAAGAAAAAGCTGTTTTTTTAATTATGAAAGCAGAATTCTTCAGTAACCTTCTAAACAAATCTATTATACACTTTATTCTTGAAAGATACCCTAGACTCACAAGGGCAACAGAAGAAAAAAAATTACCCTTGGCATTTCCTAAAAGATGTGATTCAGAAGATACTGTTGGCTTTTTTCTATAGACATATGTCGCCCAGTGGGATGTGACACTCCTCAGAGGTCTGAATCAGAAGGAAAAATGTGGAGAGGATAAGGTCAGAGTTGTTATGTACCAGCCTCGTATGGTAAAACACATTCGCAAAATCAAGGCAAAATACTCTGGCTACAGCATCTATAGTTTAGTTTCTGAACATACACCTACACCAAGGGCTCTAAGTGAGTGCGTAGCCAGGAACATCTCAAGTCTGAAATCATTTAGCTCTCAGGGAAAATAGACACAAACACTGCACACATTCAACAACTCTGACTTATGCTAAAAACAGAATTACCTTCAGAAAGCACTTGTTAGTGTTCAACATTGCACAAAATGAAACAAACAAACCAGGTTCTAAATACAACCATGGACCAAATGGTGACTCTCGTGCTAAAGGTTATCATTATTACCAATGAAAAGGATTAAATTACATTTCATTTACAATTCCAAAATTTAAGGTTGTTTTCTACAAAACCAAACTTTGAAATACCAATTTAAAATATTTTGATAGTTACCCCTAAAATCATATGGCAGATAATTCTACTACATCTTGGTACATAAAGATAAATTAGAACCGATTTGGGGAACTTCTAGATTACTATTTCAAGGCACAGGTAAGCAGGCAAGTTCAGAAATGAAAAAAAAACAGTTACTAATACATCTCTCTCTATGGCTATACTTCACTGCTGGCCTGATGTGGTTTGGCTGTGTCCCCACCCAAGTCTCATCTTTGAACTGTAGCTCCCACAATTCCCACATGTCATGGGATGAACCTGGTAGGAGGTAACTGAATTATGGGGGCAGGTCTTCTCCATGCTGTTCTCATGATAGTGAGAAAGTTTCATGAGATCTGATAGTTTTAAAAACGGGAGTTTCCCTGCCAACCTGTCTCTCTTTGCCTGCTGCCATCCAGGTATGATGTGACTTGCTCCTCCTTGCCTTCTGCCACGATTGTGAGGCCTCCCAAGCCACGTGGAACTGTAAGTCCATTAAACCCTTTTTCTTGTATAAATTACCCAGTCTCGGGTATGTCTTTATCAGCAGTGTGAAAACGGTCTAATATGTGACCGTTTTTTTAAAAAGTGAAAAATTAGCCAGGTGCAATGGCTCACGCCTGTAATCCCAGCACTTTGGGCAGCCGAGGCAGGCAGATCACTTGAGGACAGTAGTTCAAGACAAGCCTGGCAAACACGGTGCAACCCCATCTCTACTAAAAATACAAAAAATTAGCCAGGCATGGTGGTGTGCACCTGTAATCCCAGCTACTCGGGAGGCTGAGGAAGGAGAATCGCTTGAACCCAGGAGGCAGAGGTTGCAGTGAACCAAGATATGCCACTGCACTCCAGCCTGGGTGACAGAGAGAGACTCCATCTCAAAAAAAACAAAACAAAACAAGAATATTTCTTACCCAACTGGAAAGCACGGCGAAGGGAAGGTAGTGCTGAACATTTTTTTTAGCAAGAGCAAAGCTGACCAAACCACAGAGCACTCACCCTCCCTCCCCTCCCCACATCCCCACTTGGGGTTCCCTTAGCTTGGATCCACTCTACTCATTTCCACCCACCATTTGCAGCATGCCTCTCTACAGCCATATGGACCAAGATGATGAGTCATCTGTCATCAGAATGCCTTTTTCGACCTTTCCACATTCAATCACCTTTAGCACGCTCAACAGGCACGTCCTCCGCAGAGCACGTGCCTGTGTAACATAAGGAGTCTAAAGCTGAACATAGGAACCAGGCATCCCTCGCACTCCACACCTTGCCAAATGGATTTATTCCAGAGCTTTAAAGAAAAATCGCAACTGAAAAAGTGACCAGATGGGTTTTCAAGGAGAAAAATACTAACCAAATCACTTGGGAGGCTGACGTACTTTACTAAAACAGGCCTATGATGTCAAAGAACTTCAGTTATTCAACCCTGAGAGGAAGTCATGGCAAAAGCAAGCACTGAAAAGATACAGAAAACATTCCATAACTGAAACTGACTTTTATTCTGCCTGGCTAAATACTTTTAGAGCTATTTTTGAAGTGAACACTTCAAACAGTCACCCCCACCCAAAAAACTTCAGGACCTGTACACTAGTCACAAAATAATGACAAACACTCATACAGCACTTACATAAGGCAAGCACTCTTTTAAGCACTTTACATATATTTGCTCACTTTGCCCCTCTTTGCTAATTTGTGTTTCATGAGCAACCAGAGGCCCAGGGTCACACAGGCTGCCAGAAAGTGGCAGAGCGGGGATTCAAGTCAGGCAGTCTGGCAGCACCCGGGTCCATGCTCTCGATTATCACACTAACCCTCTTTCCAGGGGAGTTTAACACAGATGATCATTTTTAAACACAGATTTTTAAGTTCCCTAAAACTACACAAATTCATTTTGCAAGGTGAGAAGACTCACAATTTAAAAATGTAAACTAGAGAAATTACTGTTATGTGGTGGCAAAGTCAAAGTTTATCAGTCATGATGAATACCCAGACAAAAAGCATTGGGGGGTGCTATAGTTTGAATGTTCTCTCCAAAACTCATGTTGAAATTTAATTGCCAATTTAAAGGTATTGGGAGGTGGGGCCTTTAAGAGATCATCAGGTCATGAGAGCTCTGCCCTCATGGATGAATTAATGGGTTGGTTATCTCAGGAGTGGGCTCCTGATAAAAGCATAAGTTTAACCCCTTATTCCCTCTCTTGTGTGAGCCTTCTCATCATGTGTTGCCTTCCAACACACAGCAAGAAGGCTCTCAACAAATGTGAGAACCATGGTCTTACTCTTCCCTGCCTCCAGAACTGTGAGAAATAAATTTATTTTCTTTATAAATTACCCAACCTCAGGTATTGTGTTATAGCAGCACAAAACAGACTAAGACAGAAAATGGATACCAAGGAGTGGGGCTGTTTCCATAACAAATACCTAAAAATGTGGTCATAGCTTTGGAACCAAGTAATGGGTAGAGGCTGAAGAATTTGGAGGAAGCGGCTAGTAACACCCTAGATTGCCATGAATGATGCATCAAGGGCAATTCTGGTGAGGACTCAAAAGAAGAGGGGAGCTGTAGGGAAGGTCTGAATCTTCTTAGAAATTACTCAGTGGGCCAGGCATGGTGTGGCTCACGCCTGTAATCCCAACACTTTGGGAGGCCGAGGTGGGCAGATCACCTGAGGTCATGAGTTCAAGACCAGCCTGGCCAACATGGTGAAACCCTGTCTCTTCTAAAAATACAAAAATTAGCTGGGCATGGTGGCACATGCCTATAGTCCCAGCTACTTGGGAGGCTGAGGCAAGAGAATTGCTTGAACCTGGGAGGTGGAGGTTGCAGTAAGCTGAGATCAGGCCATGGCACTCTGGCCTGGGCAACAGAGACTTCATTTCAAAAAAAAAAGAAATTACTCAAGTGGTCATGACTGGAATATTAGCAGCAATTGGACAGTAAAGTCCATTCTGATGAGATCTCAGACAGAAATGGAAAAGAACGTATTAGAAACTGGAGTAAAGGTTATTCTTGTTATACGGTTGCAAAGACCTTGGCAAATTTTGTCTGTGCCCTAGGGCTTTATGGACTGCAAAACTTAAGAGCAATGAGCTAGGATATGTGGTGGAAGAAGTATCTTAAGCAGTAAAGCTTTCAAGCTGCTGTGTGGTTACTTTTAATTGCATAAAATGCGATGTGAGAGCAAAGAGACAATCAAATACAGTTGACCAATGAAGATACGGGTTTGAACTCTGAGGGCACACTTTATACAAACATTTTTTTTCTTTTCTTTTGAAACAGGGTCTCACTCTGTCATCCAGGCTGGAGTGCAATGGTGTGATCATGCCTCACTGCTGCCTCAACCTCTCAGGCTAAAGTGATCCTCTCACCTCAGCTCCCAAGTAGCTGGGATTATAGGCACATGCCACCACACCCGGCTAATTTTTGTAGAGATGAGGTTTTGCAATGTTGCCCAGGCTGGTCTCCTGGCCTCAAGTGATCTGCCCACCTCAGCTTCCCAAAGTGTTGGGATTACAGGTGTAAGCCACAACATGGGCCAAGGATTTTTTCAATAAATACAGTCGGGCCTCCATATCACTGGGTTCCACATGCGCAACCAAATGCATACAGTATTTGCAGGATGCAAAACCCTTGCACATGGAGGACTGACTTTTCGTACCCATGGGTTCCACAGGGCCGACCGTGGGGCTTGAGTAAGCATGGATTTTGGTATGAGGGAGTGGTCCTGGAACCAATCCCTTCCCACACCCCTTACTGTCAGCAGATACTGAGGGATAACCATATAGTTAAAAGAGAAGCAAAACAGAAGAATTTGGAAAATTCTCGGCATGGCCATGTAAAGAGTGGAAAAGCATGTTCCAGAGGGAATATTAAGTGTGTGGTCAAACAACCTATTGCTAAAGAGATTAGCATGGCTAGAAGGAAGCCAGGTGCTATCAATCAAGACAATGGACGACAGACCTAAAAAGCATTTCAGAGATCTTCCAGACTGCCCCTCCCATCACAGACCCAGAGATCTAGGAGGGTAGAATGGTTTCAGAAGATGGATAGCATTCCTTGGCCTCCTCAACCATAACTCAAACAGCTTCAGGCGTGGCTCCACCTGCTCAGAAAGGGATAAGCCTTGGTGGCATCTCACAGAATGCAAGACCTACAGAGCATGGTTTCCTCCACCTAGATTTCAAAGAATGCCCCTGGTAGGCCCAGGCAGAAATCTATTGCAGAACAGAGCCACTGCAGACAGCCCCCATTAGGACAATGCCCAGTGGAACTGTAGGGTCAAGGCTACCACAGAGTCCCCACTAGGGCAATGACTAATGGAGCCATGGGAGTGGGCCACTGTCAACACCCCAGAACTGTAAATCCACCAGTATACAACTCCAACCCATGAGAGCTGCTGAGTGGATTGAACCCAGCAAAGCCACAGAGAGTGGGGCTTCTGAGGCCCTGGGAGCCCAACTCCCATCCCAGTGTGCCCAGGAGGCAGAATATGGAGTCCACAGAGATTATTCCCCATCTTTAAGACTTAATGTCTCCCCTGTTGGATTTTGGACTTATCGGTGACCACCTGCCCCTTTCTTCTTGCCTATTTCTTCCTTTGGAATGGGAATATCCATCATACACCTTCCTACCATAGCATTTTGGAAGTAGATGACTTGCTTTGATTTCACAGGCTCACAGCTGAAGGGAATTTGTCTCAGGATGAATTGTATTTTATAAGTCTCACCCATGTCTGATTTAGCTTGGACTTTTGAGTTGATGCTAAGTTAAGACTTTGGGGGCTAATGGGATAGAATGAGTATATTTTGTATGTGAGAAGGACATGAGTTGTTTTGGAGGGGGAGGTGGGTAGGGGCAGAATGCTAAGGTTTGAATGTCCCCTCCAAAACTCATGTTGAAATTTAATTGGCAATGTAATGTTATGGGAGATGGAGCCTTTAAGAGGTAATTAGGTCACAAAGGCTCTGCCCTCATGAATGAGTTAATGCTCTTATCACAGAAGTGGGTTCTAGATAAAACAATAGGCTCCTGATAAAAGGATAAGTTCGGCTCCCATTCCCTCTCAGAGGCATGCACTTCTTCCCCATTTGATGCCTTCTGCCATGGGATGACAGCAAGAAGGCCCTCATCAGATGCTGACACCATGCAGTTGGACTTTCCAGCCTCTAGAACCATGAGAAATAAATTTCTTTTCTTTATAAATTGCCCAGTCCAAAGTACTCTGTTGTAGCAGCAGAAAACAGACTAAGAAAAGGGCTAACTTCTGTGAGTTAAAAGTAGAGTCTAGAGAAATTAACATGCCTAGGTAAGTGTAGAGAGGGTGATGAAAGCTGAGAAACTCAAAAAACCTGAAAGGCAATAAAAGAAAACCCTGGGGCTGTAGTACCTAACATCAGCCACAACTCCTATCAATTCTTTTTCCTCAATCCACTCTCTTATGAATGGTGCCTCCTTTCCATCCCACTGCTATTATTGCTTAAATTCAGGCCTTCAACATCCCTTAGTCCAGTTATTCCAATGATCTCTGGTTTGTAGTCACAACTCTCCTCCATGCCCCAGCACCTAATCTCTCCTGTGCTGCTAACAGAATAGTCTTTCTGAGAGAAATATGATCATATTATACCCCTACTTAACAACTCTTCAGTGCTCCCTAAAGCCAACAAAATCCAGTTCCACCATCTTTATGGCAAAATCAAAGGCTATCCACCCCAGGATTTCCTCTGCCAACCTCTGCTTGCAGGCTCAGAAAAAATACTAAGATAACTGATTCCCCTTTCACCCTGTTCACATTGTCCCTCTGCTGAAAAAAAAAACCTACCTTCCCTATCCCCACTCATCTATCTGAGGACCATCTATCTATTCATCACTTTCCATACAGTTGTTCCAACCCCTCCTCCTACCAACAGAATAATTTTCTTCTTTGTGTCCTCAGAATACCACATATATAATGATTCTTTTATAGTGTCAGTAACAGTGTCCTCTTATTTACCAATAATGCTGAAATAAACCTCCTTGCATCTTTAGGCAGAAATCCAGAATGGAACTGCTGGATCAGAAAGTATATATAATGCTAACTGCTCTACAAAGATTGCTCATTTTATACTTTCAACAGTATTTGTTTCCTACATACTCTATAAAGGATTTTCCGATCTTCTATCTCTGTTAATCTGACAGGTGAAAAATAATAACTCATAATTGTATTTTGTGTGTCCTGTGGTGAATGAAAGAACCTCTGATTGAAGAGGAGTTATACTCAGGATGGCTTACGGAAACAAAAGGGCTGAAGCAATAACAGAAATTTAGTGAATATTTGCTTCAAGTCAGTGGTTCTCATGATGGTGATCTGGAGACAGAAGAAATAAGAGGCTTCACCACAATGGGTTCCTATCATGTTGCCAAATTGCAATATTAAATAAATGACAGAAAGTTTAGAAAATAAGGCATTTTCCATTCGGTAAGAAGTTAAGGGAATGTGCAAGACCTTAACTGACTATTCCCAGAAATTCGGTTTACCCACAGTTTCAACTCACCATCAAGGAGCCAGTGCTGGCCACGCCTATTCTCCAACTCGGACATCATTAGGCGTGTGATCACATGGTCTGGAACCAAAAGACTTTTCTCTATATACTGCTTTGCCATCTCACCAACTTCTATTAAAAAGACAAGAAAAAAAGAGGTATTCAAGAAAATTTCCCAAACACAAAGCTTACCAACTCTTTAGTTTTGCCTTCTCTCCATCCTTCCTGATGTGGGAAGAAATTTCTAGGAAGTTGTAGACATGTTTTTAAGTTTTTAAAATATTCATGTCAATAAGGTGGGACTGTTGCTTATTTAACACATTTATCTCCCAAAAAATTATAAAAGCAGCTCTTTGAGATAGCATAGCACCACCACCCCCCCCACCCCCCCGCCCAAAAAAAAAAAAGGAAGAAAGAAACAGCGACCAGGTGTGTGGCTCATGCCTGTACTTCCGGTACTTTGGGAGGATGAGGTGGGAGGATCACTTAAGCCCAGGAGTTTGCACTTGCAGTGAGCTCAAGCTCATTGACTGCACTACTGAATGCCAGCCTGGGCAACAGGAGGAGACCCTGTCTCAAAAAAAAAAAAGAAAGAAAGAAACCAAGAAAGCAGGAAAGAAAGAAAGAAAGAAAAATTGGGCAAGAAAAAAATAAGAGTAGAAAATAAAGTCAAGAAGCAGGATGGTACATAAAAAAGCTGATAAAGAGAAGCCCTGGATAATTCCTAGAGGTAGGCCACAGATTGGGCACTGAGCCTCTCAACAGTTTATGGTAACAAGGAACGTGATCAACCACACAATGTACAGAAGACTAAAGGAAGATGAGAAGCACAACCATTTCTTCCAGAGACCAAAGGAAAAAAGTTCCAGTGATCTAAAAAGAATGCCACATAATACAAACAACAACAGCTTTACTTCTTTTCATCAACCTCAATATAAGCAGATGGCACCTTGCTGACACAGTTGTAAAAGCAACTGAGTGTTATTAGTGGAATGCCAAGTTCATAAAAGGATGTGAAGTTTTAACAAAACCACATAAATACTTTCAGGAGAAAACTGCTTCTATCTTCATTTAAAACATTAATTTCCTATATGTAGAAATTGTGAGTTAGGTTCAGCAGAACAAACTATCAGTTTAAATCTGTACATTTCTAAGAACTAAATGTGTGTTTTGTGTGTGTGTGTGTGTGTGTGTGTGCATGCGTATGTGTTTTACCACAAATGAAACCCTCTGCTCTCTGGGGAACTTATAATGAATGCTAAGAATCACATTCTCAGCTGGGCGCAGTGGCTCACGCCTGTAATCCCAACACTTTGGGAAGCCGAGGCAGGCAGATCACCTGAGGTCGGGAGTATGAGACCAGCCTGACCAACATGGAGAAACCCTGCCTCTACTAAAAATACAAAACTAGCCAGGCATGGTGGTGCATGCCTGTAATCCCAGCTACTCGGGAGGCTGAGGCATGAGAATCACCTGAACCCAGGAGGCGCAGGTTGCAGTGAGCCGAGATTGTGCCATTGCACTCCAGTCTGGGCAACAACTCCATCTCAAAAAAAAAAAAAAAAAAAAAAAAAAGAGAATCACATTCTCAACAGACCAATTCAGTTTTTTTAAAAACACAAAGAGCCAGGTGTGGTGGCTCATGCCTGTAATCCCAGCACTTTGGGAGGTCGAGGCAGGCGGATCACCTGAGGTCAAGAGTTCGAGACCAGCCTGGCTAACATGGTGAAATACCATCTCTACTAAAAAATACAAAAATTAGCTGAGTGTGGTGGTGGGTGCCTCTAATCCCAGCTACTTGGGAGGCTGAGACAGGAGAATCGCTTGAATCCAGTAGGCAGAGGTTGCAGTGAGCCAAGACTGCACCACTGTACTGGGTGACAGAGCAAGACTCCATCGCAAAAAAAAAAAAAAAAAAAATTAGGTGGCGGGCCCTATAATCCCAGCTACTCAGGAGGCTGAGGCGGGAGAATCACTTGAACCTGGGAGGCGGAGGTTGCAGTGAGCCAAGATCGTGCCACTGCATTTCAGCCCAGGCGACAGCGAGACTCCATCTCAAAAAAATATATAAGTAGGTCGGGCGCGGTGGCTCACACCTGTAATCCCAGCACTTTGGGAGGCTGAGGTGGGTGGATCACGAGGTCAGGAGATCAAGACCATCCTGGCTAACACGGTGAAACCCCGTCTCTACTAAAAATACAAAAAATTAGCCAGGTGTGGTGGCGGGCGCCTGTAGTCCCAGCTACTCGGGAGACTGAGGCAGGAGAATGGTGTGAACCCAGGAGGTGGAGCTTGCAGTGAGCCAAGATCACGCCACTGCACTCCAACCTGGGCGACAGAGCAAGACTCCACCTCAAACAAAAAAAAAAAAGTAAAAATAAAAACACAAAGCAGAATTATATTACTAGAAAAAGGCTCAAGAATCATTTGACCCCACTTTCTTTTATTTTTATTTTTTTTGCTATGGAGTCTCACTCCGTCACCCAGGCTGGAATGCAGTAGTGTGATCTCTGCTCATCGCAACCTCTGCCTCCCGGGTTCAAGCGATTCTCCTGCCCCAGCCTCCCAAGTAGCTGGGATTATAGATGTGCGCCACCACGCCCAACTAATTTCTGTATTTTTAGTAGAGACAGGGTTTCACCATGTTGGCCAGGCTGGTCACCAATTCCTGACCTCAAGTGATCCGCCCACATCTGCCTCCCAAAGTGCTGGGATTACAGGCATGAGACACCATGCCTGGCCTCCCCACTTTCACCTTTAATTTAGGTAGAGGCCTTGCCTCCCCAGACTGAGTCTGTACCCCCAACCCCAACTTAAGCACTGAAAGATGGGCTGTGAAGGGCTCCATATCTCTTGAGTACTACCACTAGACAAGAAGCTCAAAACACAGGCCCAGTTGATGCAGATTCACTAACATGCTGCAAAAGGCGGAACAAGAAAGACAGCCACATTGGTGAATGTGACTCAACATGAATGTGAACAAGCCACATTCATTTGACTAGTATTATATTTATTGGCTACATACTCCATAACAGGTCATATTCTGGAGATGTAGCAGTGAATAAATAAAAGTTCCAGCTTACAGATATTTAAACCATATTACTTCAAGAGCAACAACAACCACTGTTAATTAAGTGCATACTATGTCCCAGGCACTGGGCTTTAAGTGCTTTATGTTATTTCATTTCATTTAATCTTCATAAGATCCTCACCTTCAGATAGAAGGTAATCCCGGCATTTTTTATGACAGCTTTATTGTGATAATTCACACACTATAACATCTGCCATTTTTAAATGTAGGACTCAGCAGCTTTCAGTATATTCTCAATGTTGTACAACCATCACCACTCCCTAATTTCAGAACACTTTCACTACTTCAGAAAGAAACCCTGACCCATTAGCAGTCACTCCTTCTTCTCATCTCCCTCTCACCCCCGGCAACTACCAATCTTTCTGTCTGTAGATTTGCCTACCCTGGACACTTCTTATAAATGGAATCATAGTTTTCTGTGACTGTTTTCTTTCACTTAGCATAATGTTTTCAATGTACCACGTATCCATATTTCACTCCTATTTATGGCTAAATAACATTTCATTGTATGGTTATACTACATTTTATTCATACATATAATGGATATTTGGGTTGTTTCTACTTTTTGGCTATTATGAATAATGCTGTAGTGAATGTTCACAGACATTGTGAGAGTGTATGTTTTCAGTTCTCTTGGGTAATACCTGTGTGGTATCTATGTTCTATGTCTAAACAATCACTATCAGAAAAGATGCATGGAGCAACTGACAACCTGGGTGCTGTCCCACTCTGCAATAGTCACGCCAGGCCCAGAGCCCCATTCTTAGTCTCATCCACCAAACTTTAAGGTAGATAAACAACAAATACACATCTTCCAAGGTGAAAGACCAAAATGTGTATTTTGCATTGTTTTCTAGAACTCCAGATCTAATTATATATTGAGGTATTTGTTCATTCACTTTCTGCCTCCTCTACTAGAAATTATTAGCTCAAAGAAGGAAAAGTTAAAACAGTTTGTTCAATGCCACATCCTCAGTGCTTAAAATATAGTCTGGCATATATTAGATGACCCATAAAAATGTGTTGCATGGGCCAGGCTGATGGTTCGTGCCTGTAATCCCAGTGCTTTGGGAGGCCAAGGTGGGTGGATCACTTATGGCCAGGAGTTTGAGACCAGCCTGGGAAACTCGTTGCCCTACTAAAAATACAAAAAAATTAGCTTGGTATGGTGATGCATGCCTGTAATCCCAGCTACTTGGGAGGCTAAGGCACAAGAATAGTTTGAACCCAAGAGGCAGAGGTTGCAGTGAGCCGAGATTGCACCACTGCACTACAGCCTGGGCGACAGAGCGAGACTCTGTCTCAAAAAATTAAGTTAAATTAAAAATTTAAAAATTTAAAAAATATGTTGCATGAATGAACACCCTGAAGATAAGAGAATTTTCTTTTACCTTGCAAAAATCAATATGATCATCTTGGAGAGTTATTATAGAACCATTATCCCAAAATCAAATATGGCCCAACCTCACCAGATAGCAACCTTTTGAAAAGAGGTATGATACAAGCAAAGTGTGATCATGAGTTAAGATGGTCATATTAGGCCAGACACAGTAGCTCACGCCTGTAATCCCAGCACTTTGGGAGGCCAAGGTGGGCAGATCACCTGAGGTCAGGAGTTTGAGACCAGCCTGACCAACATGGAGAAACCCCGTCTCTACTAAAAATATAAAAATTTACCGGGTGTGGTGGCATGTGCCTATCTGTAATCCCAGCTACTCGGGAGGCTGAGGCAGAAGAGCTTGAGCCCAAGAGGCGGAGGTTACAGTGAGCCAAGATCACGCCAGCCTAGGTGACAGAGCAAGACTCCATCTCAAAAAAAAAAAAAAAAAAGATGATCATATTCGGTTTCACAGCCCAACCTTATTTCTTCAGCATTTCAAAACATGAATAGAAGTGAACCAGGTTGGGTAGGGGAAATGAGAAGAAGGAAACAGCAACAGCAAATGTTGAGGAGATGTGGGGCCATTTGGTATACCTGGAAGAACTTCTTCAAGCACTGACAGTCAAAGAAAAGCCCACCACTAAGAGATGGTGCTAGATGGGCAGCACATGGAGTGTGAACTTTGAGGAATTTTAAATAGATAGTTTTAGAAATGCTATTCCTAGAGCCAAGACCAGCTACTGAAATCGTAGGGACTAGTACAAATTGAAGATGCTCCTCTTGTTGGAAAATGAAGAATTTCAAGATGACAACAGCAGAGCACTAAACTACGCACGGGGCCTTACGTGCCTACATGGGTCGCAGGCCCATGGAAATGTGACATTTGGATGTGGCATGGTGGAAGCAAAGGAGGCTGCGATAATAATCCAAGCACAAGATGAAGGCCTGAACTAAAGCAGAAGCAGTGGAGGAAGACCTTCATGTACCCTTTGAGAGAGAACCTTGAGTTAATTCAACACAAGCAGTATGACCCCAAGTTTAAAATAACTCTGTGGAAGACTTCCAGAGGCATCTTACTCTAATTTACTACTTTTGCAGCTATTCCTGCCAGCTTTGGCTCTTCTCTGAAGCACGGCAAGCAACATGTCCTCTAACCTGATACAAGATCAAACTTGTCCCACATATCTCAATCTCTACCATGAAAACCTAGAAAGATCCTCAGACAAAGCAAAATGACCTTAACATATCCGCATCTGAATGAAGACCTCATGACAACAGCAAACTACAATAAAACACCCTGTCAGAAGACTGAGGCCCATTTCGGAAAACTGGACCTTCATCTGCCCTTGTCAGTTTGCTTGGGAGAGAAAGCAGCATCATTAAATGCTGATGATAGCATGCATGGACTTGCCTGCTCTAATTTCTGAAGTAGTATTCCAAAGAAAGGCTGTGGACACACATACATGGTCCCACACAGCTTCTGAATCCTGAGTGTGTTCACACACACACATCACACACACAAATAATTCAGAAAGCACTAGGAAGGTTTCAAATAAATGTAATAAATATAGGGTGCCCCAAAGAGGCCACTATCTTTGCCTTTTTCTTAAGTTTCACAACAAAACCAACAAATAAATCCATCATGTGTTTATAAGATTAAACAAAACACCAATGATTAAGGCGACATATAAAAAATCTTTCTTCAGAAAAGGAAAGGTGAAGTGTCAGATTACAAACATTATATATAACAAAATTATGTGTTCATATAGAGAGAAAGATGGATGGTATCATCCACAATGTTAAGTATATTAGAAGAAAATCAATGTTCTACCTATCTTACAACAATATAAATTTTGTGGCAATTCATCTTAACAACCTATTCCATTCAACCAGTACTAAATTCAAATAGATATAATCTTGGTAACCTTGAGAAATATATATTTTCAATTTCTAACTAGATCAGATAATATACAAATTTTCAGGATTTAAGACTATTAAACTGTGCATTAAGATAATACCGCATTTAAAATTATACGATAACACAAAACTTAAGACTATCTATTAAGTTGGTCATCTCTCCAAAATTCATGCTTCCAGGATATGGAAAGATATTTTGTTAGCCTCAATTCCTACACATTAAAGCTGTCCACATTTATATCAACAGACTTAAATAGATCACTGTATTCAGGGCAGCACATATGCCAAAACACTGTCAACTGCTGAAGGAGTAGGATGTTGGACTTACATTCTGCATCATCTTAAGGCTGGTTAAAAAGAAAAGACCTGTAAGTAGAAGAGCCAATAAGCAGATGACATTTCTTTAGAAAAACCATGAGAACACAGACACACACACACACACACACACACACACGGATATTTATATAGCACAAAATCCATTCTACAGCAACCCTAAATATGCAGGACAGTCAGCATAAACACTGCAGGGACTGAATGACTCTCAAAAAGAAAGAAATATTGGCCGGGAACGGTGGCTCACGCCTGTAATCCCAGCGCTTTGGGAGGCCAAGGTTGGGTGGGTTGCCCGAGCTCAGGAGTTCAAGACCAGACTGGCCAACAT
Organism: Gorilla gorilla gorilla; assembly: GCF_029281585.2. Classification (NCBI taxonomy): domain Eukaryota; kingdom Metazoa; phylum Chordata; class Mammalia; order Primates; family Hominidae; genus Gorilla; species Gorilla gorilla. The sequence continues at coordinate 174,802,115 of NC_073224.2, forward strand.
GGCAAAACCCCCAAAAATACAAAAAATTAGCTGGGCGTGATGGTGTGCACCTGCAGGCCCAGCTACCCTGGAGGCTGAGGCATGAGAATCACTTGAACCCAGGAGACAGAGGTTGCAATGAGCCAAGATAACGCCACTTCACTCCAGCTTGGGCGATAGAGCAAGACTCTGACTCAAAACAAAACAAAACAAAGGAAAGAAAAAATAAATAAATATGTAAAGATCCAAAATACAAAAGGCTGATTTTGGTCCTGAAATGGGAAGGAAAAAAAAGGTACACTGTTCACTCTGACAATATAGGGTATGGTTAGTTTTGTGGTTTGAATACTCTTTAAATCCACTAAATACTCATTCAGCTAATATTTATTAAGCATCTATGTGCCAGGCCCTATATCAATCTAGCATGAGGCCTGTTCCAGAGCTCAGAGTCTTAAACACTGGGATTGGGTACTAATCCACCAAAAGCTTTCAATAGCAAAAGTTTATGGAATTTTACTCTGTGTCAGGCAGAAAAATTAAACAGTCAGTAGTTATCACAATTAAGATATAGAGGCTCTTACACTGCCAATAAAGTTCTACATAAATACATTATGAAAGAGGAATAGGCTATAGGTCACAAGCTAAATGAAAGCGTTTAGTCAAACAATGAATCTGCCAGCCAATCCACCTTTCACTATTGAAGAGATTATCTCTAAAATACTAGTCCAGGGTTACAGAAAGCCAACCAGGTTACCTTAGTTTCTTGACACTGGAGACAAAAAGATTTGTTTTAATAAAAGTGGTGATTAACACCTCAAAATAATTGACTTTAGTTAGGTAAAATCCATCAACTGGAATGAAAGTCTCTCAGGATCAAATCTCAACTACTAATACTTTAAGCAAAGGCAAATGGGGTCTTTTTTTTTTTTTATCTGAATGTCTTATTTCTGTCTGTCATATACTTTTTTCAATAAGTAACGCAGGTGGGGCCAGCATAAGGACAATGACAAGTGTGTTTTGTGACACAGGAAAGGAAAAGTACATGCCAGAAGTCAGCTGTGCAGTAACCTATGAGAGAGCTACTCCTGTTTCACCCCAGATCATCACCTCGATTCCAAAGCCACTCCAATCACTCAGAACCACAGCTGAAAATTCTCTGAACACACCACTTCTCCAACCAAAATTTTCTGCAAGTCTATGCACCAGGTACCACACAAGGCACTAAAGATACAAACATCGTACCCTTGAACTGAGTGTGGTAGCTCACACCAGTAATCCCAACACTTTGAGAGGTCAAGATGGGATGATCCCTCGAGGCCAGGAGTTTGAGACTAACTGGGGCAACATATTAATAACAAGACCCCATCTCTATAAAAAATGTAAAATTAGTCAGGCATGGTGGCACACACCTGTAGTCCCAGCGACTCTGGAGATTGAAGTGGGAGGATCACTTGAGCCCAGGAGTTCCAGGGTGCAGCAAGCTATGACTGCGCCACTGCACTCCAGCCTGGGCAACAGAGAGAGGCACTCCTGCCTCTAAAAAATAAAAAATTAACTGAGCAACTACTCTGTGCCAGGCTGTGGCACATTTCCCTAAGTGTCAGAGAAACCACAAAGGGAGGGGGCATCAGAAGTCATCTGTGATCTTCTTCAGATTGCTTGGCCAGGTGACATCAAACAGATGACAACTTGGCCTATCAAAATAACATCAAGTTATAAGAATGGCTTCCTATCATTTACTGGCACAACCCAAAAATAAAAATAATAAAAGCTTAATTCTGGCCGGGCACGGTGGCTCACACTTGTAATCCCAGCACTTTGGGAGGCCAAGACAGGCAGATCACTTGAGGTCAGGAGTTTGAGACCAGCCTGGCCAACAATGGCGAATCCCCGTCTCTGCTAAAAATACCAAAATTAGCCGGGCATGGTGGCACATGCCTGTAGTCCCAGCTACTTGGGAGGCTGAGGCCTTGAACCTGGGAGGCGGAGGTAGCAGTGAGCTGAGATCGTGCCATTGCATTCCAGTCTGGGCAACAGAGCGAGACTCTGTCTCAAAAAAAAAAAAAAAAAAAAAGGCTTAATTCTACAGCTTTTTGCCTTAGGAGCCTGCTGGTTTATGGAAAAGTCTAACACAGACACAATTATACAATATAATGTTGATGACTACATGCATATACAAAAGTATATGGTAAAGCAAGAGAATCATTACAAGATGCAGGATAGTGCTGGAGGAGAGAGATGGAAAAAGGAGCTATGGGGGTACTGATAACACTCTGTTTCTTAGGCTGGGTGGGAGATACAAAATTGCTATCCTTTGTAGCACCCACACACCCACACATCTGTATCCTCTTTGTTGTGACTGTCTATAAAGTGAAGGCAAACTAGATATACAAGACAGAGCTGAACGAATGTTCACAAAACAGCAAATTCCCAAGATGCCTGGCTAAGTCACCAGAAAGAGATAATTACTCAATGTTCTTTTCATTGTTCTACAGAAAATGCTGAGAGTAAGATTCCTGTAAATGAGCTCAATTCCCTTGTAAGACCGCTCTACCCTGAAGTATCAGACTGCGTGTATGGGACAGAACTAGGAGAAGCCTTGCTCACCCTGGTATCATCCCTTTGCCAAAACATCACTAATAATGGCAGTGCACACATGTGCGCACCTGCGCACACACATACACGCATCTCAAGGGGCGTGGTCAAAGATGAACTGTAGAGCTTTATAATTCTTCAAGCTGCAAGTTCTTTATCTCCCCACTTGTAAGAATATTTTGGCACTGAAGTAGAAATAACTACTCTGGGGGAAAAAAATACAGTGAAGAAAGACTTCATTCTATAAGTTATCCCTAATATCACTCTGATGAATCTCTTCCAGTAAGAAAATAAGCTTTAAAAAATAAAAAACCTTGGTTAAAAAAATAGATGTCAAAGTCCTTTAGAGCCAGAAATTATGGAAGAAACTCTTAAATTTAAGGCATTTTGGCACTTAAGTGACTCATTTCAGACATCCAGTATCCACCTTTCAATTGGTATTTGTTCAAAGCTTGACTTTCTTTTCCTTCATACCAAAAATGCAGTTTTAAATCACTCTCTGACACTTGCTATGGGTAACTATGAAGAAAACACCTCAGCCTCCTAAGTAGCTGGGACCACAGGTGCATGCTACCATGCCCAGCTAATTGTTGCATTTTTAGTAGACACAGGGTTTTACCATGTTGCCCAGGCTGGTCTCGAACTTCTGACCTCAAGTGATCCTCCTTCCTCAGCCTCCCAAAGTGGTGGGATTACAGACATGAGCCCCAGCGCCTGGCCCAGAGAAAATTCTGAATCCAGTATAATTGGTCAAGTACATACGCTTTAGAGCCAGACTGCCTGAGTTCAAATCCTGGCACCACTTAAAGGCTATAAGACTTTTGTCACGTATGTTTTTGCCTCAGTCAAGTTTGTGCCTCCGTTTCCTCATCAATAAAATGGGAATAATATCACTTAGGGTTGTTTTGAAAGTTGTATGTGATTAACATATGTATAAAGGTCTTGGAATGATGTTGCTTTGCAAATTTCATTCAAGAACATGGAGATACTAAGTATTTGTGTCTATGTGCCAAGGGTTGTTCTAGACCATTTCTTTTTTCTTTTTGTTTTGGAGACAGGGTCTCACTTTGTCACCGAGGCTGAAGTGCAGTGGTGTGATCACAGCTCACTGCAGACTTGACCTCCCAGACTCAAGCGATTCTCCCGCCTCAGCCTCCAGAGTAGCTGAGACTACAGGCACATGCCACCATGCCTGGCTAATTTTTTTTTGTAGAGATGGGGGTCTCATCATGTTACCCAGGTTGGTCTCAAACTCTTGAGTTCAAGGGATCCTCCTGCCCGGGCCTCCCAAAGTGCTGGGATTACAGGCATGAGCCACCACACCTGGCCGATTCTAGAAAGTTTATATACATGAACTCATCAAATGCTCACAAATATCTATGAAGTCTAGGGTATAATATTCCCTATTTCTTAGATAAGGAAATTGAAACACAGAGAGATTAAGTAACTTGCCCAAAGTAACTGAGTTAATAAGTCATACAGCCTAGACTCAACTTCAAGCAAGTTGGCCCCAGTCCATTTTCTTAACCACTACACACTGCCTCTCAATGTTTGTGAGCATTTCCTTGAACAGAAACAACTTTGTATGTTAGCATACACGCTGCTGAAATATGACACTAGCACCCGTATAAAAGGGACAGGTTCTTACTAAAGAACGGAGCTGCTGACTGTAAGGAAATACCTGGTCCTGCTCTGTGTAACCAGTGCTTCCTTTAGGTACTGTATCTCTAACTAACTAAAAACTCAGTTTCTATATGGCTGTTTCCTACTAAATTATAAGCATCCTTTAATTCCATACCTCCTCACCAGTCAGCTTCCTTTCCTCTTTCCCAGACCTTCTCCCTCCCCCAATCCATCCTAGACACAACTCCGAGATAGACCTTCCAAAAACACAAGGTGGCACAAGTCGCTCCCTTGCTGACACCACAGTGTGTTCCCTGGCTTGTAGGATGGCATGGATGACTACTCCTTAGGATAGCATTCAAGGTCTCTCGGATCTGGCTGGAAACTACTTCTCAACCTCACCTCCCACCCTCATCCTTATCATTCATCCTTTGACCCCTTGTCTGTGCCAGGCACAGAGTCAAGTGCGACTGTGGCTCCTACCCTCCCACAATCTACAGACTCGTGGAGGAAAGACGGAACAGAAGACAGAGGTGGACACCCCAATCTGACCTCAGGTCCAAAAGAAGCTTCCCACACTGGAGTTGGGCTTCTGAAGGGTTAGCAAATGTTGGCTGGAAGAAACACCCTTCAGTTTGTGTGTTCCTCTAAGAAGCTTTCCCTGATCATTTTTCTCCTATCTTACCTTGAGAGTTAATCCCCCCTTCTGTAATCTACCAGCACATGGGCTAAAGTTAGTTCATTCGGTGTCTGTACTACAGAGGTGTTCCCTTTGGGAAGAGGCAGCCCTGTGGGCCCCCAGCTGAGTAAACACATTGTGGCTATGCACACATTTCAAGATGCTCATTTCTCCAGGCAGACTCAGCCGTGTGCCGGAGAACACAGCTCGGTGGGCAGAACCAGGGTTGGACTGCAGGCCTCACATACCCCTTAGCCAGGTTCCCCCCAACAGGTCACGATTTGTACAATCATATGCAGTGGCCTTGTACCTTTACCTGACATTTCACTCCTCCAGTGGAACAGACATTGTTTACAAATCCTCCAGAGCAGATTATAATCCCCTTGAGGCCAGAGACTATCTTAAGAGTCAAGCAAGAGCCACTCTACTTGAGACGAAGAATTATCATACCTTTAAACTCTTCCACCTTCCCATCCACAGGACCCTACAAATTATTAGATGAACTTCTCATTACACCCTTTACCATACCTTACTTTTTGTATCGTTCACCCCTGACAGCCACGGTCATGACTTTCAGGCAATTAAGACTCAGAAAACCCTTCTCAACAAATGAAACATCATGTGCAGCAATGTTTTTTTTTTTTTAAATGCTATCTTATAGTCTGATTCTTTGGCAAGCCTTGAATAACTGAGGAAAATTACTGAATTAAGTAAAGCATTCTCTTACCTGATTAGACTACATAAGTGGACATTTGGTGCATGTTGCCCTTGGTTCTCACAACTGTTGCTTCGGTCTACACAAGTTGGTGCAGAAAGATCATTACCACAGGTTGTGTTTGGATCCCAAGCCTGATCTCTTAACAAGGAAGGATCTGTTCCCACAAGTGGATGCTTGCTCCTCCTGAAGCTATCTGACATTCTTAAACACCCACAAAATGCATGAGTCAACTCTGAAAGATTTCTGAGATTAGGATTCCAAAGTATTCTCTGACAGAAGCAGCAGGAAGTTTAGCATTAAGGAAACAATTTACCGTTTTTAACATATAGGTACGCGGAAGTCACCTCAAGGGAGGTTGTACAAGGCTTCACCAACAAAACTCAACTGCTTCTCTTTGAGCCATCTCTTCTGGGTGTCTGTGTGACACAGATAAATTTTACCCTAAAAGTGTCCTAATAAATCCCAAGCCAGCAGGGATTTGTAAGCTATTTCTAAAGAAGATAACAAAGACAGGTTTATAACTTATTTAATATAATTTTTAAAACTTTGAAACTGTAAAGACTATAATCCTACTCATTTTTGTTCCTCTGGATATTAGACTAATATGCTCGTGGCATCAAGTCACCGATCACTGGTCTCTGAGGGAAAAAGAGACCTCACATGGAATACACCTGTCTTCAATACCTTTCCTTTGCCATTTAGTCTGCAATATTTAGCTCATGATAGGGGCAATTATTGTTGGTCTTCAACCAAAGGAAGTTGTAGCCAACATTACTCAAATCTGTGATCTGCACAATCGATTACCACCTAAGTCAAAAGCAGATTAATAGTAAAATGAAAAATTATTTAACCTAGATTTGAGCTCGAAAGTACAAATGTGCATCTCTTAATCACTAATTGTGAGATTAAAGATAAAAGAATTTGTGATTTATTTCCTGACATCTGCATTTTATCAAGGGACAATACCTTTTTAAAAACACTGAAATACTGGAATGGCTTCATACTGAGGCAATGGCAAATATGACACCAGAAACTACTACTGCCAGGCTGGGAATCAGGCGTCCCAGCTCTTTGTTCTGCTTTCAGCTCACTGCCCACAGGACTCTGAACACAGCAATGTATTTCACTTACCGTGGCCTCAAGTTTCCTCATCTGCAAGAGAGAGGTAGACCGTTCGATCTCTGCTATCTCTGTGGTGGCACTTCAACTCCCTGCATTTGGGGCCTTGTGTGAAGGGTAGAGGACTAGCCTCCCCACACTAGCTTCCCTTAAACCACAGAGGTTCCATCTCTGTGGTGAGGAGGGGACTTTACAGACTAAGGAGAGTCTCCCGGCATTCACGGGCAGCGAAATCAACTGATCATTATGCCCATTCTAAACGTGAGAGGTGGAGTCGGGACAGGAACTCAGGCCTGAATCATCAGTTAGTGTTCTTTCTACCATACTTTCCCTAGAACGCTTCCTGAGGATAAGGGACAATGCTTCATGAGGCTTCTTCACTCTTTTATCTCTAGCCAGACTGGATATTTATATTCACTTAGTCTAATTTTGTACCCAGGGTCCAGAAATGTGTTGGCAGTGGGTATGCTTCTATAATAGCCAAGATAAAAAGATGCATGGACAACAGCCATGACTTTGGGTAGGGGAGGGGCTGGCATTACTGAAAAAGAAGGTGATCCAATCTCTAAGCACAAAGGATATCCAGACAATTCTTCCTCCTTAGGCTTTCTCATTCCGCCAGCAGATCAATTATTATTTCACCCTTCATATTTATTCAAAGAATAAAACAGTACAGTAACCTTCTTTTAAAATTAAATAAGTAGTGAAAAGTAAAAGATACTGGAGCTTCATAAGCCAAAAAATTTTGGACGTCCTATGTCAAGTGTATTTTCTTGGCCCGGGATAGGAACACATGCATTCATAAACACACCATGAACATCTGGTGTAATACCACATGCGGCTTTATATAAGCAGCGGAGGAGAAAAGCAGATTGGGATGAATGCAACAGAAGTTGGGCAAGGAAGCAAATAGGAAAACGGCAAGTAATCTGAAAGATTTGCCAAAATCACAGAAGAGTTTTAAACCCAGAATGTTTAACCGTCTCCTCAAGCTCATGTTCTGGAAATCTGCCTTGGTATCCACCATAGCAGGCACTTTCAGCCCTACAGAGTAGGATTACATTGGAAATCTCAGGGGCCCTCTGGATTTTCTTACTCTGTAAAAACCATAGAACAGCCTCCCTGTAACCTGAGCACAGCCCAAGTACTAGACGCATTCAGAGGATAAGGAGGAATGTCACTTTTAAAGCAACACAAATAGTAATTCCTTGCCATTGCACAAGGCCCAGAGTGTGAATCTATCCGGCTGTGCCGTGCACCTTGTTGGCTGCCTCTCTGAACAGGATCTTGGCTGCAGCTCAGCAGAAGCAAGGCTGCTATTCTCCAGTGCCATCTGCTCACACAGGATGGATTGCTACTGCTGCCCATGAGAGTCTTCCCTCTCTTCTCTGTAGTAACTCTGGCAATGCCCTGTTGGAGAACTACAGCAAGGGCTCCAAAAATGTGTGCTGCTCAGCAACCTCCGGAAGGGAAACGGGAACAGGTTGAGAGCTGATGCGGACACTCTTCTGACAGGACCTCCTCAGCTCTCAGCAAGGACAAGCAGTCCACTAAGCGGGTCAACACGCAATCATCCTTCAACAGCCAGCAAGAACAACGATACCAGTGGCAACAGTAATGAAACACTTAGGAAGTACTGGACCAGGGGTTGTCAAATGAAGGTCATGACCACTATTTTGGTTGTTTAAAATAAAAAGTGGCACACAAAAAGAGAAAATATTATACATTCTTAAAATGTGTTTCACTTAATTGCAGGATTAAGCTAATTCCTACCATGGAGCACATTAAAAATAGATATCCATAAAAATTTTAAAAAGAAAAAATAAATAAGCAAATATTGGGTCAAGTCTTTTTATATTCCCTTGTACGTATTATCTCAATTAATTCTTACAACAACCGTATGAAGTAGTACCATTATTATTCTTGGTTTGTGGTTGAAGAAATAGAAAGTGTTTGAGTAACTTGCCTGGCTGGCTTCCCAGTCAATGTGGTTCCAAAGCCTGAACACATGCCCTACAGCAAGTAGCTCCCTAGACCCTGTGTCCAAAGCCTTTGCTCACTTCCTCAAGCAATTTCTCTCACACCGTAATTCTTTGTTCAACCATCTGTCCCTTTCCCCTTGTGAACTGAGAACACCTCAAGGGCAGGTCTTGTTGAGCTCAGTGACTTAAACAAAGGCTCAGGGAGCAAAGGATCCCATCAGTATTTTTTAAATTAAGTGAGTAAATGAAGTATGTTAAAAGAAAAAAGAAGGCAAATTGTAGCCAAGAAAAAAATAATAATAAGTCCTGACACTCGAGGATCTGTCTTTGCCAAAGGGAAATTCAGTCTCTGAATTTAAGAAAGAAAATTAAGAAAACTCAGTCTCTGAATTAAGAAAACGAGTTCCTTGCATTCTTAGAGAGACTTAGGGGAAAATAAACTTCATCTAAAAATTTAATCAGGTTAAAAAAAAAAACTAGAGTGTCAAAACATCTGCCTATGCTTTGTTCTGGGCCCTTCATTCAGGGCCCAGGAAAAACTAATGAGTTTTTGGATCAATAAAGGTAAGGCTAGGGTTTATTTGGGGGGTTGAGGGTGAAGAGGGAAACTATTCTGGATTAGAAAGCCAAATCCTTTTGGTATTGGAGGATTGAAAGCTGAGAAACAGAAAAAGAGCAGAGTCTCCAGAAGGGAAAAGAGCAAGAAATCAATGAGCTGAACCTAAGCCAGGGGAGGGGCAGGCAGTGGCTGAAGGGGTGTGTGGGGAATGGCTGATAGGTTTTTAGGACACCGGTGTCTAACATGCCATGTCAAGTTCTTTGTGCCAGACTCTAATCCCCATCACCCCAAACCTTAATACAACCACCTCAGCTAAGTAGTCTATTTTTTTTTTTTTTTTTGAGACAGGGTCTCCCTTTGTCACCCAGACTGGAGTACAGTGGCCCAATTATGCCTCACTGCATCCTCAACTTCCCGGGTTTAGGGGATCCTGCCACCTCAGTCTCCTAAGTAGCTGTGGCTACAGGCGTGCGCTACCATGCCTGGCTAATTTTTTTTGTATTTGGTAGAGATGAGGTTCCACCATGCCACCCAGGCTCGAACTCCTGAGCACAAGCGATCTGCCCACCTTGGCCTCCCACAGTGCTGGGATTACAGGTATGAGTAGTGCTTTGGGAGAAGGAAGGAGGGTCGGGTCCAACATGGGATGAAGTCATACAGAAAAGGCAGCCTTTCCAAGGAAAGACTGAAACGCAGAAGTGAAAAATTACAGGGAAGCATGCAATCTGAGGAAGAGGTGACCAGAGAAAATACCCAGTATTAGAGATGTGGTGTGGAGCGCCGGGAAGCCACTGAGTAAAGGATGAGGGCCCAAGTCTTTCTAATTCGGTATATAAAGCTGGAGGACAGGGACAGCTGATCTCCTGTATGTTAACTCTGTGGTGCAAGCCAAGTGCCACGGACTGTTACCCAGGGTCACTAATATCCCCCACCATGAGAACACATTTACTCTGACATGGTGCAGCCACTACCATGCCACACACCATAATGATTCAATACTGACGACCAAGACTTGTGGTTCAAAAATCTCTTGCTGGGCCGGGCGCAGTGACTCACGCCTGCAATCCCAGCACTTTGGGAGGCCAAGACAGGTGGATCACTTGAGGTCAGGCATTCGAGACCAGCCTAGCCAACGTGGTGAAACCCTGTCTCCACTAAAAATGCAGAAAATTAGCCAGGCTTGGTGGCACATGCCTGCAAGCCCAGCTACCTGAGAGGTTGAGACAGGAGAATCGCTTGAACTCGGAAAGTGGAGGTTGCAGTGAGCACAGATCATGCCATTGCACTCCAGCCTGGGCAACAGAGCGAGAGTTCGTATCCAAAAAAAAAAAAAAAATCTCTTGCTGGCCAAGATGGCCCAGAAGTAGAAATAGCGAAGAGGAAGAAAGCATTGCATTTCATCTTGCAACTCTGGAAGTCTTATTCTACTAATTAATCTAAAAACGAGCTGATAAAATTACCCAATAAGAAACCTCAAACTCTGCCAGATTTTGCTTTCTGGGTAGGACAGTCTATTCCCACAGTTGTCTCTATTCCAATATATGAGTTCCTGGATATCCGAGGGTGTTTCCGTCATAAATCAAACTGCCTGTAGTGCATCAGGCCCTTGATTTCCATTTGTAAGCTTATTCTATACCCAAGTCTCTGCATCTTATTTGATTCCATACTGCTATTCCAAACAGCACATTCATGAAATTGAATGCTCCACCAGATATACTAATTTTAGAGTCACTTTAAAATTGTCACACTTTCTCCACCGCCAAATAAAAGGAGGAAAACAAAGCAGGCATATATAATTCAGCAGCTGCCACAGCTGCTCTCTAAAAACTGGTACAAAGAAGGTGACATATTCGAGACAAGAATCTCCCCTCCCTTTTTTCTTTTTATTTAACACTAAACCAGAAGATACCTACAGTCTTTAAAGATGATTAACTTTTAACTTGGTGTAGTAGAGCTACTTCACCAAGGCAGCAACGTCTGGCATCAGTCAACAAACAAAAGTTACGTTTTAAAAAACGTAAAGCTTACGTTTTAAACTCATTCCAAATATATATATATTTGGGAGGTGTAATGAGTTTAAATATATATATATATATATATATATTTGAGATGGAGTCTCTCTCTGTTGCTCAGGTTGGAGTGCAGTGGCACGATCTTGGCTTACTTTAACCTCTGCGCCTGGGTTCAAGCAATTCTCAAGCCTCAGCCTCCTGAGTAGCGGGGATTATAGGCATGTGCCACCATGCTAATTTTTTATTTTTACTAGAGATAGGGTTTCACCATACTGGCCAGGCTGGTCTCAAACTCCTGACCTCAAGTGATCCACCCACTTCAGCCTCCCAAAGTGCTGGGATTACAGGCATGAGCCACCATGCCTGGCCCTAAGTATATAATTAGATTCCACTTCTTTGCGACTTAAAGACATGACAATCTTCAGATAAATTTAAACCTAATAAAATCCAATGACAGCTGCTATGGTGATTATCAGTCTATTCAACCCTATATATTTTAGGCAAAGCATCAACAACATTCGTTTTACCTGACCTTTTAAGAGCAACTATTGGCTGGGCGCAGTGGCTCACACCTGTAATCCCATCACTTTGGGAGGCCGAGGTGGGCAGATCAGGAGGTCAGGGGTTTGAGACCAGCCTGGCCAATTTAGTGAAACCCCATCTCCACTGAAAAAACAAAATTAGCCAGGCATGATGGCGGGCGCCTGTAGTCCCAGCTACTAGGGAGGCTGAGGCAGGAGAATCGCTTGACCAGGGGGGTGGAGGTTGCAGTGCAGAGATTGTGCCACTGCACTCACTCCAGCCTAGGCAGCAGAGGGAGACTCCGTCTCAAAAAAAAAAGCAACTATTTCTGAAACACAGAATAAGTCTATAACCAAAAAAAAAAAAAAAAAGGCCTATAATTACGCCTGTAATCTCAGCACTTTGGGAGGTTGAGGCAAGCAGATTGCTTGAGCCCAGAACTTCCAGACCAGCCTGGGCAATATAGTGAGACCCTATCTGTACAAAAAAAAACAAAAACAAAAATTAGCCAAGCATGGTGGCATGTGCCTGTAGTCCGAGCTACTCGGGAGGCTGAGGTTGGAAGATCTCTTGAGTGATAGGTGGAGGCAGCAGTAAGCCATGATCGTGCCACTGCACTCCAGCCTGGATGGCAAAGCAAGACCTTGTCTCAAAAAAAAAAAAAAAAAAAAAAAAAGGAAGAAGACAAGACAAACCAATAATTACGACAGGAATGACACCCTAACAAGGAGACACCTAGCCTGAAACCCTTAACAGAGGGCTGCTTTGCCTTGCATAACACTTGAACTATCAAGAACAAAGCTTTAAATAGCTGATTCTGCAAATTTTTTTGGCCTTTCACTAGTCACTAACCATGTGACAGATTTCCAAGATATAACTAAAGGCAAGGAACAGAACCAGTATTACAGGAAGATCCTATCATCATAATTTAACTTCTAGAAACACCACAGTGAGTTCCTGGCTCCCGTCACTTAGAACATCTCGCGCCGACTAACAGCAGTTCCAGCTAGAGCTCAGCCACCATCTGTGGCTGTCTTTCACAATCTCAGCCATAAAGGAAAAGCAATGTTTCAAACGTGCTGTTTGGTTTGGCTAGGCTCCTTTACGCAGAAGCTAAGTGCACACATTTTTCATTTTCTGGGATCTGAGCTCCAGCAGTGTTTGAAACATGACATTCAAAGCACCATTTAACAGAAGACAAGAAAGAACGACATCCTCTGATACCTTAAAACTGATTTTTTTTTTTTTTTTTGTGAGACGGAGTCTCGCTCTGTCACCCAGACTGGGGTGCAGTGGCGCGATCTCGGCTCACTGCAAGCTCCGTCTCCCGGGTTCACGCCATTCTCCTGCCTCAGCCTCCCGAGTAGCTGGGACTACAGGCGCCCGCCACCGCGCCCGGCTAATTTTTTTTTTTTTTTTTTGTATTTTTAGTAGACGGGGTTTCACCGTGGTCTCAATCTCCTGACCTCGTGATCCGCCTGCCTCGGCCTCCCAAAGTGCTGGGATTACAGGCGTGAGCCACTGCGCCTGGCCAAAACCGATCTTCGTTATGAGATTTGGATTGGGACTCTGACACAACCTAACAGCAAATATCCTGGAGGTGGGAGGGACTTTCCATGAGGCACTAAAATTCATTTCCTCTACAAAACTAACCCTAGAGTAATCACTAATAACAAATACCAATACACTGGCCTCACACCACCTAGAGTGAGGGAGTGAGGGACTGTGAACAAAAAATTGAAGAGGGGCCACACACACACACAAAACCGAACAACCAATGACCAAGAAAAAATAATACTCTAATGCAATACTTTTAAACATGCCCAAAAAATCCATGATAAAAAAACTGCAGAAAGTTTAATTAACAATAGGACCTGACCCTACATATGCCTGACTTAGTCTTACTTCACCCTCATCCTGACCAGGCCAGATCTGGAATTTATTTGAAATTTTGGTATGTTGTTCATTTTATCACATTAAACTATTATTTATCTTGATTACTGAGTGTTTTTGGTGCCCCCTTAAACTTTTCACTGGCAGACAGTGCCTCAGCTTCACTCCCCTCGCCCTGGCCAGGCTGTCAATATGTATGAATCTGTGTAATACTAGAAAACCCTGTGTGTCAGCTCTACCATTACTCTCATTTACAAATGAGTAAACACAAAACATTGGCTACTCTGCCCAAAGTCACAGAGCTAGGGTGGTCAAATCAGGATCCAAATCCAGAGCCTACACTCTTAAATACAACCACACTACCTCTCTGAGCTTTGCATCACTAAGTCATTTGGCATAAATCAATACAGTTCTGGAATTCAAAAAATCCAGATATGTGGAAACAATCCAAATAAACTCTAAATAAAGATAATTTGGGGAAATTCAGTCATGAGTTGTTCACCGCTGAACAATATCCTGCAATATTTAGGCTAAGTGTGTTCTTTTCTTTTCTTTTTCTTTTTTTTTTTTGAGATAGGGTCTCATTCTGCCAACCAGGCCGGAGTGCAGTGGTGCAATCATAGCTCACTGTATCCTTGAACTCCTAGGTTCAAGCAATCCTCCCATCTCATCCGCCCTAGTAGCTGGGACTACCGGGGTACACCACCACTGCTGGCTAATTGTTTTTATTTTTGTAGACACATGGTCTTGCTACGTTGCCCAGGCTGGTCTCAGAAGTCCTGGCCTCAAGTGGTCCTCCCACCTCAGCCTGCCAAAGAGCTGGGATTACAGCCATGGGCCACTACACCTGGCCTAGGCTAAGTGTTATTTCCACCATGCTACCAGCATTTTTGTCCTGCCATTAATTTTAGATAGCCATCTTATTCTTCAGCATAAGCCAAGGGAGAAAATCTCTGGCCCAACTCAAAGGACAGGACTACAGATTTGAGTAACCTGGAGTAGCTGGTAGGTTCTGAAACGGCCCTGGTATGCACCCTCAAATATGGTAGGTAGGCTTTTATGAGGCTGAGCTACAGTGTGCCCTGCAGGACAATGTTCAGAAATACTTTCCAAATAATGTGTTTATTTAGAAAGAGAATAGAATATGGAGAGCAGGCCAGATGTGGTGGCTCATGCCTATAATCCCAGTACTTTGGGAGCCTGAGGGGGGAGGATCACCTGAGGCCAGGAGTTCAAGACCCACCTAGATAACATAACAGAGACCCTCATCTTTACAAAAACAAACAAAAAGAATATGCAAGGCCAGGCACAGTGGCTCACACCTGTAATCCCAGCACTTTGGGAGGCCAAGGCGGGTAAATCACCTGAGGTCAGGAGTTCAAGACCACAGTTACCAACATGGTGAAACCTCGTCTCTACTAAAAATACAAAATTAGCTGGGCATGGTGACACATGCTTGCAAGCCCAGCTACTTGGGAGGCTGAGGCAGGAGAATAGCTTGAACCCGGGAGGCGGAGTTGCAGTAAGCTGAGGTCGCACCATTGCACTCCAGCCTGGGCAACAAGAGCAAAACTCTGTCTCAAAAAAAAAAAAAAAAAAAGAATATGCAGAGTAACCTACTAAAGCTACAGTGGTTCTACCACATTTAACCAGTTGTTAGTGGTGGTCATTGCAGTTTAAAAGGGTCATGGTGAAAGGCTGTAAAAGAATTAGAAATGATATGGGAAGAATGGTAGAGAGAACTGGGGCTATTTTTCTTGGGGAAAAAAAGACAACTTAAGTCAGAGAAGTGCTGCCTAGCAACTATTTTCAATTATCTGAAGAGCTAGTGGATTTAATTTATGTGACAACAAAAGACTGAAGTTGGACAAATGGATGACAGTTTATGGATGACAGTTTCAAGGAGCTGGCTTTCATCTCAGTATAAGGGAAAAAAAAATCTTCCAACAATTAGACCTGTCCAGCAATGAAAGAGCCTGTTTCCAGAGAAGGCGAGTTAGCTGTCAGCTACTATAGAATGGATCCAGCACAGAATGGCCACTTGGATAGAATGACTTAAAATCCCTTCCAATTCTAAGACATTAAGAAATGGAACAAATCATTAAAATTAACACATTCATTGTTATGCATAGTGTTTCGTCTCTAAGAACCCTAGAAAACCAAAACAGAACTGAGCTCCACGGAAAGGAGATCTTGCATTTTTTTTGTGCTCCAAGCTAGATCCTTGATCTTTTTTTTTTTTTAAACTAAGCCACTAAAGTAATACAAGTGTAAAAAAAAAAAAAAAAATCTATCTTCCTTTTGGAAAAACTAAATTATGTCCTGAGACAGTATTTATAGTTACCATTTAAGAAAACTGGGAAACTGTACTTATATATGCAATCAATATTTTATAGCTCTCTTGTAGACTACATTGGCTGTTCTACCACAGTTATGCAGAAGAAAAAATATAGAAGCAGCTGAGTTCAAAAAACAAAGCAGACCAGAAGTTGAATCAGATGTATCAGCAGCCCAGCATATTAAAAGATCCTGAAAAAAAATCCATCCGATTAGACCTACAGGAAAACTTAGAAAACTGCCCCTCTTAACAATGACATAATTTGTTTCTATTTTTGTTTTTTGAGAGAGTCTTGCTCTGTCACCCAGGCTGGAGGTGCAGTGGTGTGATCTTGGCTCACTACAACTTCCGCCTTTCAGGTTCAAGTGATTTTCCTGCCTCAGCCCCCTGAGTAGCTGAGACTACAGGCACAAGCCACCACACCTAGCTAATTTTTGTATTTTTAGTAGAGACAGGGTTTCACCATGTTGGCCAGGCTGGTCTCAAACTCCTGACCTCAAGTGATCCACCCGCCTAGGCCTTCCAAAGTGCTGGGATTACAGGAGTGAGCCACTGCACTGACCAAGATGACACAATTTTTAAAAAGCAAGTATGGCCAGCCCCAGTGGCTCACACCTGTAATCCCAACACTGTGGGAGGCCAAAGTGGGAGAACTGCTTGAGTCCAGGAGTTCAAGACCAGCCTGGGCAACATAGTGAGACCCCCGTCTTCAAAAGAACTTTAAAATTGGTGGTGTGGTGTTGAGCACCTGTAGTCCCGGCTACATGGGAAACTGAGGTGGGAGGATTGCTAGAGTCTGGGAGGGTGAAGCTGCGGTGAGCCTTGATCACACCACTGTACTCCTCCAGCCTGGGAGATAAAGCAAGACTATTTCAAAAAAAATTTAAAAAGCAATTATGGATTCAAGGAGTCTTCCAAATGAGGAACACACATAACTTTAATGCAAATATTTTTGTTTGGACAAGACTGAACACAAGAGAAGTCCAAGGGAAAATAGAAGGACAGCACAACTAATAGGGGGTTTACAAACAGTGAGCAAGTGTAGCTTCTGCTGGGTGGTAAACACACACACACACACACACAGCTTAAACCCCACTGGGTTGTGCTTCCATTCAAAGCACCACATTCACTAAGGAAGATTATAAATGAAATCAAAGCATTAGGACTCCAGAAAAGAAGGGAACAAACAATAGAGAAAAGCCTCCTACTTGCCAGGCATTTTACACAGACGACCCCATCTGACCCTCAGGAATCAAGTTTAATTAACTTCCCCCAAAGTTTACAAAGCCAGTAAAAGGTGGAGCCACAGTTATGCCTGCCTCTAAAGCCCACCTGTATTTTCTCTACAGCATATAGCCAACTCCCTGTGCCTACCACTTGCTGTGCCGAAGGCCACCAGATACCTCCACCTGAAACTTCTCATAGGTATGTTAAGCTCATTATCCTCTTCATGCCTGGACTGCCCTCCTTGTGTTAAGTGGGACTACTTTCCTGGCACAGTCATTCAAGTTCACCCCTTCAAAGGGCAGCACTTGGCTCTGCCCCGCCCACCATTCTCCTACAGTCCTATCAGACACTGCCATCACTACCCCCACTCCTCTCACTTCCCCTTTTATCCATTACTGTTACCCTAGACCGCATCTAAACTGTTGTGGCACCATCTTGGCTGTGCTCCATTTTTCCCCCACTACAATCCACATCATACTCTGCTACGAGAAACAGCCACCAAAAGGAGTTTGAGGAACTCAATCTGGAATTACATGTAAGCTCCAACTCTACATATAATTCCTCCAACTCTAGATTTCAATGAAGGTTCCTTTTTTTTTTTTCCAGACATGGGATCTCCCTGTGTTGCCTAGAGTGGAACGCAGTGGCTATTCACAGGCAGGATCATCATGCACTACAGCCTTGAACTCCTGAGCTCAAGTGATCCTCCTGCCTCAGCCTCCCAAGTAGCTGGGACAAAAGGTGTGGTGTGTGTCATCTCACCTCACAAAGTTCCCTTAATTTTAATTGTCTACTCACAGACATGATACCTACCATCAAAAATACCCTGCTTTCACATGTTTGCACCTGCTACTCATCCTTCAAGGCTTGGTTCTAATGCCATCTTTCCCAAAGCCCTCTAACTCTTTTGTCCAGAGGTGTAACAAACAACTATTAAGCAAGGTATGTTAGACACTAGAGATTTTTTAAATGAACTTAATAAAAGTTCATACAAGTAACTCTTCTCTCTACTGTTCTTAAAAAAGTGTTTTCATTCCTATTTTTATAGCACTCAATATAATTTGCTTTATAAAATAATTGAGTGTATTTTTATCTTGTAAATTGTTGAAGGTAGAGACCATTTCTTACTCTGATTAACAAAATGCTTTTGGAATAGACTGATTTTACAAGTGCTTAATAAGTTTAAAGTCTACCCATTTGTCTGTCAATACTGACAGCCTCTTAACTGTTCTCCCTAGTTTCACTCTAGAACCTTCAACCCCAGTTTCCAAATAGCCTGAGTGATCTATTCAAAATGTGAGTCAGATGTCAGTCCCACGTTTAAAAACAATGGCTACACTGTGGATTAGGCAATGGTGTTTTAGCTATGACACCAAAAGCATAAGCAACAAAAGAAAAAATAGATCATCTGGACTTCACCAAAATCAAAAACTTGTGCTTCCAAGGGAGCCATCAAGAAAGTGAAACAGGATAGGAGAAAATATTTGTAAATCATATATCTGATAAGTGACTTGTATCCAGAATATATAAAGAAATCAACAAGAAGACAAATTAGCCAATTTTAAAATGGGCAAAGGACTTGAATGGAATTTCTCCAAAGAAGATATATGCAAATGGTCAGTAAGCATATGAAAAGAAGTTCAGCATTATTAGTCCTCAGAGAAATACAAATCAAAGCCACAATGAAACACCACTTTATACTCAATAGGGTAGCTAAAATTGAAAGAGAGAGAAAGGTAGGGAGGGAGAGGTGGTTAAAGCAAACTAAATATGACCTGAGAAGGACTCCATACTTCTGTATTTGAGACCTTGTGAAACCGCCTTTGCAAAATTATAACTGAGGAAATTACGACAGTGAAAGAAATCAGACCTAACCGACTCCATCTTGCTTCTAACCTTTAAGCTGCCCTTGTTCATTCCTGGGTGTAGGCCAAACTAACTTTGGGAAGGAATTCAGTACATGGGTTTGACTCTGAAACAAAATTGATTAACAGCCCTTTCCCGAAAAGACCCCTTCTTGCCTGGGGACCAGTCTGCCTTTGCAGGACTAACAAATTAGCTACAAGATTAGAAATTACAGTTTAGGGGTCATGCAGCCTCTGGCTCCAAGAGTCCAAACCTCCCCAAATTGCTCCTGGGGATAACATCACTCTGTAAAATCTAAGATCAGTTCTTGAGATATTTTGCAGATCCTGCACTCACTGGATAATCTGGCTCAACAAGTTCTGCCATCCCACCCAAGAACAGAAGACAGCAAGAAAACCTCACTTCGACCCCCTATGATTCCATCTCCAACCTGACTAATCAGCACTCCCCACTTCCCAAGCCCCACCCACCAAATTATCTTTAAAAACTCTGATCCTTGAATGCTCAGGGAGATTGATTTGAGTAATAATAAAACACCGGTCTCCCGTACAGCCAGCTCTACGTGGATTACTCTTTCTCCATTGCAACTCCTGTCTTGATAAATCAGCTCTGTCTAGGCAGCAGGCAAGGTGAGCCCATCGGGAGGTTACACTTGTGGACAAACTGCAACCTGGCTTAGATAAGACTAAAAACCTAATTTAGGAGTATGCGACTATAACAATAGCTGAGTCTTGGCCAATACCAGTGGCCATACTTCAACCACTCATACACTGCTGAGTGTTCAAACTGTGTTCAAATAAGGCAAATGCCGAGCTGTAACCAATCCAGCCATTCTGTATCTCACTTCCGATTTCTGTAGTCATTTCTCTTTTTTTTATCTATAAATCTTCTTCCACCATGTGGCTGTACTGGAGTCTCTGTGAATCTGCTGTGATTCTGAGGGCTGCCCGATTCGTGAATCATTCATTGCTCAATTAAACTTGGCTGAAGTTTTTCTTTTATCAGAAGGTAAAAGTTGACGATGAGAAGAAACGAACCTTCATTCATTGCTGGTGGGAAGGTAAAATGATGCAGCTGCTTTGGATAACAGGCACTTCCACAAACTATTAAACGTCGAGTTACCAAATGAACCTGTATTGCTATCCTTAGGTATATACCCAAGAGAAATGAACATTTACATCCATACAAAAACTTACATACAAATGTCCCACAGCAGGAAACAGCCCAAGTGTCCATTAACGAATGAATGGATAAACAAAATGTGGTATACCCATTCAATAAATTATTTGGCAATAAAAATGAATAAAGTACTGATACACACTACAATATAGATAAACCTTGAAAACATGCTAAGCAGCCAGACACAAAAAGTCACATATATTAACATACAACTATCCAGAATAGGCAAATCCATACAAACAGAACTAGAGTAGTAATTGCCTAGGGCTGGGGCAAGGGGGAAATGGGGAGTGACTGCTAACGGGTATAGGGTTTCTTTCTGGAGAAATGAAAATGTTCTGAAATTAAATAGTGGTGATGGTTTTACAACTCTGTAAAATATAGGAAAACCTCTGATTTTTACACTTTTTTTTTTTTTTTTGGTAGAGTCGGTGTTTCACCGTGTTAGCCGGGATGGTCTCAATCTCCTGACCTTGTGATCTGCCCGCCTCAGCCTCCCAAAGTGCTGGGATTACAGGTGTGTGCCACTGCGCCCGGCCCTGAGTTGTACACTTTTAAAGAATAAATTTTACTGTATGCAAATTTTATATTCAGTATAGCTGTTATGTATAAAAAATAAAAGTAACAACCTGAAAACCTTCCATGGATTCTCATCCAGTTACAATGAAGCCCAAACTCCTGGCCATGCCTCAAGGCCCTATACCTACCTTTCCAGCCTCCGCTTCTACCATCTCCTCCCCACTTACAACGCTCAAGACACCAGCCTCCTCCCGCATCCTCTCCACTTACTGAGAGTTCACTCCTATATTAGGCTCTTTCCACATACTGCTTCCTCTGCCTCAAATCTTCTTGTTTAAGACACTTCTCGCTGTATCGCCCAGGCTAGAGTGCGGTGGTGCGACCATAGCTCACTGCAGCCTCCACCTCCTGGGCATAAGTGATCCACCTCAGCCTCCCAGTAGCTGGGACTACAGGCCTGCACCACCACGTCCAGCTAACTTTATTTTTATTTTCTATAGAGACGGGGTCTCACTCTGTTACCCAGGCTGGTCTCAAACTCCTAGCCTCAAGCAATCCTTCTGCCTCGGCCTCTCAAATTGCTGGGATTACAGGTGTGAACCACTGTGCCCGGCCTGCTACCAAATCTTCACACGCCTGACTCCTACCCTTATTCAGAGCTCAGCTTAAATATTACCTCCTCAAAGAGGCCTCTAACTCCACAATCTCAAGTAGTCTTCCCACTCTTCCTCACTGTACTATCTCATTTTCTTTAGAGTACTTCCAGAAGATATCAGGTACAAGGCATAAGGTATATGAGGTGTCTTATTTTTTTCTGTCTCCTCTCCTCTCATTATAGCCTATTAAAACATTAGTTGAACTGAACCGTCATGAAAAAAATTACTATTCAAATGGCAACAGACAATAACTGAAATTATGAAATAGAACATCTTACAAGAGATAATGAATAACAAATTAAAGGTACCAATGGGTATGAGAGAATTTTAGAGAAGAAAATGACCTGTAGCTGCAACAGGTGTGGAAAGGCTTCATGGAAGCAATGAGAGTAGAAATGGACTTCGAGAGATTAAAGAAGTGTGAAAGGCATTACAGGCAAAAGGTACATGTGAACAAAGCACTCCTTGCTGCCTTGTCTATGACCCCCATGCTTTACCTGCATGCATGCGCACCGCCATGCCTCCTGGGAACGTAATGTAGAACTCAGAGCTCAAACCCTAGACTGTCGGTACCTCAAGGACAGAGAACAAGTTTTACTTTTTTGCACGCCTCCCCATACCTAATGCTGGGACATGTGACAAATGGGACAAATGAATAATAAAATAACACCAAGTTCAGGCATTATTCCTGAACGCTTACCATTATGATGAAAAGCAATTTCTACCTCCTCACAACCAAATGGCTTCTATTTTTGACCTCCTTTGGTCCTTTTGATCATGGGAGGAGGAAGTCAGTGCTTCCTTTTTTAGGTTTTTAAAAAAATATGTTTCAGGGACAGAACAACAACAACAAAAAGTACATCCCTCTATCCTACCCTTAAAGGGCCTTCTGAGCCTCAGCATACTTGTTCCCTGCTATCCATGGTGCTAGGGTCTGAACGTGCCCCCCAGATTCATATGCTGAAACTTAATAACCAATGTGATAGTATTAAGAGGTGGGGCCTTTAAGTGGTCATAAGGGCTCCTCCCCTGTAGTGTGGTGGCTCACACCTGTTAATTCCAGCATTTTGAGAAGCCGATGCAGGCAGATCACTTGAGGCCAGAAATTCAAGACCAGCCTGGGCAATATAGTGAGACCTTGTCTCTACCAAAAATTTAAAAATTAGCCAGGTGTGGTGGCATGCGCCTGTAGTCCCTGCTACTCTGGAGGCTGAGACAGGAGTACTGCTTGAGCCCAGGAGTTCCAGGCTGCAGTGAGCCAATATTGCACCACTCCACTCTAGCCTGGGCAACAGAGCAAGACCTCATCTCCAAAAAAAAAAAAAAAAAACACACAAAAACACAAAAACAATAAATTAAGTCTTGTGTCTTATAAAAGAGGCTTCATCACCTTGGGAATCTGAGGCAGGAGAACTGCTTGAGTATAGGAGCTCAAAACCAGCCTGGCCAACAAAGTGAGACCCTGTCTCTAGTGGAAAATTTTTAAAATGAGAAAAAATAAAATCAAAGAAGCTTAATGTGGCCTTTAGCCCTTTTCCTCTTCCATCCTTTCTGCCATGTGAGAATACAAAGTTCAAGGTGCAACCTTGGAAGCAGTCAACAGGCCTTATTAGGCACCAAACCTGCCAGCACCTGCATCTTGGAATTCCCAGCCTCCAGAACTGTGAGAAATACATTTCTGTTGTTTATAAATTACTTGATCTCAGGTATTTTGTTATAGCCACACAAACAGACTAAGACACACTGTCCCTACATGGCATTTATAAGACATGAGTATTTCACTAGTTTCTAGAGTACTCAGATGTCAGCACAACATAATGGGAAGAAGTTTAATCCTAGCTATGGATCCCCAGGTTTGAATGCTAGTTTCTCTTTAACTAGCTGTTTGACTTAGTAGGACAAGTTACTCAACCTTTCTGAGGCCACATATTTGTCACTCAACATTTTTTTTTTTTTTGAGACATAGTCTCGTCTCTGTTGCCCAGGCTGGAATGCAGTGGCACGATCTTGGCTCACTACAACCTCCGCCTCCTGGGTTCAAGCGATTCTTGTACCTCAGCCTCTCGAGTAGCTGGGACTACAGGCGCACACCACCATGCTCAGCTAATTTTTGTATTTTTAGTAGAGACGGGGTTTCACCATATTGGCCAGGCTGGTCTCGAATTCCTGACCTTGTGATCCACCTGCCTGGGCCTCCCAAAGTGCTGGGATTACAGGCGTGAGCCACCACGCCTGGCCAACTTTTTTTTCTTTTTGAGACAGGGTTTCGCTCTGTTGCCCAGGCTGGGGTGCAGTGGCTCAAACACAGCTCACTGTAGCCTCACTATAGACTCACTGTAGCCTCCTGGACTCAGGCAATCCTCCCACCTCAGTCTCCCAAGTAGCTGGGATTACAGGCATGCGCCACCACTCTGGCTAACTCTGTTTATTTTTTGTAGAGACAGGGTCTTGCCGTGTTGCCCAGACTGGTCTCTAACTCCTGGGCTCAAGTGATCCATCCGCCTTGGCCTCCCAAAGTGCTGGGTTACAGGCGTGAGCCACTGCACCTGACCAAGTTAGTTACTCAACCTTTCTGAGGCCATTTATTTATTTGTAAAGCAAATGATATAACAAAAACTGCTCTGGAGATCTGTGTGGGAATTAGAGATAATTTGCATTCATTAGTCAGTCCAGGGCCTGGCAGTTGCTTCGCCCCCTGCAAATGTTGGTTATGACCAAGTCACAAGAATTATAAAATGCCAGGGTTACAGGTTACTGCTGCCCAGACAGAAGGTGCTGAAGATCAAAAAATAGTTGATTTCTAGCTTCTTGGAAGCTAGATGATAAACAAGAATGACTCTGCATTATTTCAGTATTATCTGTCTGGCTAAGTAAGGGATGCTTGCTCCTGGATCTGTTGTTTAACTAGTACAAAAACTCTCAGAACTTAGAGGTGAGACTGTTAAAATATAACATCAGCCATTTAAATTCAACTACATGAAGCTGTACAAACAAGACCTTTTGTACTATGTCTTAAAGGCCAACCTGAGAGCTTAAACATCAAGTGGAGGGGGTAAAATACACAGAGTAATCCAAAAGCCTCTATTATCTACTCATGCTTTTTTTAAAAAATCTAGTTTGGGCCGGGTGCAGTGGCTCACACCTGTAATCCCAGCACTTTGGGAGGCCTAGGCAGGTGGATCACCTGAGGTCAGGAGTTCAAGACCAGCCTGGCGAACATGGTGAAACCCCGTCTTCCACTAAAAATGCAAAGAAAAACTTAGCAGGTCATGGTGGCAGGAGCCTGTAGTCCCAGCTACTCGGGAGGCTGAGGCACAAGAATCGCTTGAACCCAGGAGGCAGAGGTTGCAGTGAGCCAAGATCACACCACTGCACTTCAGCCTGGGCAACAGACTGAGGCTCCGCCTCAAAGAAAAAAAAAAATCTAGTTTGCTAAAGGAAAATACATGGTTGAAATATCTGATCCATTGTCCATTGTGAAAGTACATCATCTAAAAAACTTAAAAAATTTCCAACTCCTTAAACCTTCTCACAATATGCACCAATACAGATTGTTAAAGAGCAGACTAGCATAATATAATACCATTTAACAATTTACTCGGTAGATTTTGAAGGGAACAGGTAATTCAACATGCCTTTCAGAATGGGTGAATTTATAGTTAACAGTTTGAAGCCCAATTTACTAGTTGTAGGATTGTTTGCCATCCTTCAGTTCCAGAAGTTAAAAGCCGAAGTTTAAATGCATATACTACAATGCCACTATGTGTATGTATATCTTAAAGGCAAGCACAAGCAATGAGGGCTGGAAAGGTGATATGGGGCAGGCGTGATAACCCTTTCCTTTGACAATATCATTAGAGATGGATGCGGACTAAAATGATAATAGAAAAGGTAAGGCCAAGCCATAAAAGCAAGGACCTCTTGTGGACCATAAACAAACTCTACAAGAGGAGTTTCAGGTATGCTGTGACAATGACCACGCCATCTTTTTGTAGCTGTACTCATTTGTCAAAACTCAGCTCAGGAATCGCCTCCTCTAAAAAGCCTTCCCAAATCTCACCTCCTCCTAAATGCTGGGTTAGCTGCCTCTTCTGTAAGCATGCACATCTTGCAGCCTCAGTTAATTTTTTTTTTTTTTCTCAGAGACAGGGTCTTGCTCTGTTGCCCAGGCTGGAGTGCAGTGGCATGATCACAGATCACTTCAACCTCAACCTCTTGGGCTCAAGTGATCCTCCCACCTCAACCTCCCAAGTAGCTGAGACTACAGGTGTGTACAACCACACCCAGCTAATTTTCTTACATTATTTTTAGTAAAGATGAGGTCTCGCTACGTTATCCAAGCTGGTCTTGGACACTCCGTCTCTAGCAATCCTCCAGCCTCAGCCTCCCAAAGTGCTGGGATTACAAACATGAACCACCACACCCAGCCCAATTGTGTTATTTTCTTCTTGTTTGCTTGCCTGTCTGACTGCCTGCCTCCACCAAAAAACAGCAGCTCCTTCAGGAACAGACCTTGTTTCACCTCTTTGCATCCCACAAGCCAAGATTGCCTGGCACTCAAACATTTGTTGAAAGACACATTTACCAAGGACATTCAGTGCAGCACGCTCTGTATATCGAATGACTATAAATAACCTGAATTCCAATCAACAGGGGACTGATTAAATTGTGGTCCCAGGACTCCTGTGAGTCCATGAGACCTTTTCAGGGGTCCATGAGTTCCCCTTTAATTACATGTGTATAAAGCCAGATGTTCGTCAAATACTTTAACCAAAACAACATAGCACCAAAGACTGAATGAAGAACCAGATATGAGAATAAAGTTTTCTTCTATTAGGCCAGAAAGATTTGCAAATGTGCAAAAATAACAGTACTTTTCTCATTAGATTTCATTTTGGAAAATAGTTAATTTTCACAGAAATCTGTTAACATACAGTGGATTATTGTTATTTTGATGAATTAATATTTTTAAATTTTCTCAATTTTCTTTTTTTTTTTTGAGACACAGTCTCGCCCTGTCGTCCAGGCTGGAGTGCAGTGGCGCAATCTTGGCTCACTGCAACCTCCGCCTCCCGGGTTCAAGCAATTCTCAAGTAAATCTCAGCCTCCAGAGTAGCTGAGATTACAGGCATGTGCCACCACGCCCAGCTAATTTTTGTATTTTTAGTAGAGACGGGGTTTCACCATGTTGGTCAGGCTGGTCTCAAACTCCTGACCTCATGATCTGCCCGCCTCAGCCTCCCAAAGTGCTGGGATTACAGGCATGAGCCACCACGCCCGGCAAATTTTCTAAATTTTAATTTCAAATCCATTTAACATCTATATATGTAACCCACATAAACAAAGCTTCTTTGGTTCTCAATTTTCAAATGTGTTAAAAAGGACCTGAGGCCAAAATGTAAGAGAAAGGCTAAATAAACTATGATATATCTGTACAATAAAAGATAATGCAGATATCTTTTTAAAAGAATAAAGTAAATTGATACATGCTGATGGAAACCACTATCTAAGCTTTACTGCTAAGTTTTTCTTAAGTGCAATACAAACAACAAATGTGTACATTTAAAAAAAGAGGCACTGCTATACACACATAAATGCTATAGATATATGACAAAATCTTTGGATACACATCCAAAAAAAGTTAAAAGCAGATGCCCCTGTGGAGAGAAACTGGGGAACCAAGAGTCAGGGATAGGCATGAAACTTTCCACTCTATTCCTAGTGTATTATTTGAAAATTTTACCATCTGCATGTACCTGTATTACCTTTTCAAAATTAAAAATGGAATAACAAATTATATTTGAATATTGGAATTATACATGAGTACTTAACTCACATTAAAAAACAGTATTTAACAGAATTGGAAAATACTAGATGACACATTGTTAAAGCAAACAATTTTTAAAACAGTAATACTATAATACAATGCAATAATAATGTAACTCAAAATGTATGTGTGTGTGTGTGTTTGCACGCGTGTGTTCTTGAAAAAGTCTAGAAGGATACACTGTATATAAAAGTATTAGCATTGTGGAAGGTGGCTCATGCCTGTAAACCCAGCACTTTGGGAAGCCAAGGCGGGCAGATCACTTGAGGTCAGGAGTTCGAGACCAGCCTGGCCAATACAGTGAAACCCCGTCTCTACTAAAAATACAAAAAATTAAGCCAGGCATGGTGGCAAGTGCCTATAATCCCAGCTACTTGGGAGGCTGAGGCAGGAGAATCACTTGAACCCGGGAGGTGGAGGTTGCAGTGAGCCAAGAGCCGAGAACACGCCACTGCACTCTAGCCTAGGCGACAGAGCAAGGCTAGACTCCATCTAAAGCAAGACTCCATCTAAAAAAAAAAAAAAGTATTAGCAGTAACTTTTCCTTCCAGTTGGTAAATTACAAGTGATTGTTTTCATCTTTATAAACTTTTGCTAACTTATACATATTATTTCTATAACCAGAAAATCAGTTTATATGTGTATGCTACATATATCCATACCTAAATAAAATATTTTTCATTTTTTTATTTACTTTCTGAGACAGAGTCTTGCTCTGCCGTCCAGGCTGGAGTACAGTGGCGCAATCTCAGCTCACTGCAACCTCTGCCTCCTGGATTCAAGCGATTGTCCTGCCTCAGCCTCTTAAGTAGCTGGGACTATAGGCACACGCCACCAAGCCCAGCTAATTTTTGTATTTTTAGTAGAGCCAGAGTTTTGCCATGTTGGCCAGGCTGGTCTCGAACTCCTGGCCTAAATGAAACATTAAGCCAAAAAGTACACAAATAAAGTAGCACCTATAAACTACCAAGAACTTGAGTGAATATTTGTAAGCTACGTTTAAAATGCTCCCTATGTCGGCCGGGTATGGTGGCTCACACCTGTAATCCCAGCACTTTGGGAGGCCGAGGCAGGTGGATCACCTAGGTCAGGAGTTCGAGACCAGCCTGGCCAACATGGTGAAACCCCGTCTCTACTAAAAATACAAAAATTAGCTGGGCATGGTGGTGGGCGCCTGTAATCCCAGCTACTTGGGAAGCTGAGTCAGGAGAATTGCTTGAACCTGGGAGGCGGAGGTTGCAGTGAGCCAAAATAGCGCCACTGCACTCCAGCCTGGATGACAAGAGCAAGACTACGTCTTCAAAAAAAAAAATTCTCCCTGTGATTTAAGTTCTATTTTGGCCAGTAGTTTTATTCCTAGAGACCTATCCCAAAGAAAGTATCTGTCCAGTGATTTGTACACAATGACATTTGTAAGAGCATTCTTTGTTTGTTTAAATGTTTATTTTATGTACAAAGAACTATCGTGGTTTTTTATTGGGTAGATGCCTTGGATAATCATTTGAAGGAGGATCATTTAGTCCAACTTAATAAAACTGATATCGTTCGCGTACTGACGGAAACACTGGCAGCACGTATTGAGGCCACATTTCTGGATCAGACAGTGCCGGTTTGAACAGACGCGACAAGAGCGAGAACCCTGGCTGAATTTTCAACAGTGGCTCCAATACAGCTGCTGGTGACCCATCTTGCTGTCAGGAGTGCAACAAGATAAAAGGAAGGAGCTAGCCCACGCATGTGCTCTTCCAAGGGCATTCTTAATCAGCAAAGTATGCAAATAACCCAAATGTTCCACAAAAGATTAGTTAGACACATTCCAGTTCATTCAACCCTATAGCACATTCACCCAGGCAGGCGCTCAGGGCAAAACCCTAGGATTCTTTGTAGACTTCTTTCTCTCCATCACCTCTCACAACCAATTCATTATGTCCAGTCAGCTCTGCCTTCATACGTATCTCAAATCCCTTTATTTCTCTCCTTCTTTGCCACCAACAAGTTCAAACCACAGGCCACTCTCCTCATCCATACTGGTCTCCCTCTTGCTCACCTGAGTCACCTCTCCACACAGCAGGCAAAAGATCAACTTTTAGAAAGTAAATCTTTTCATGTCATTGTCCTATGTAAAACCCTTCCTTGGCTTTCCAGTGCCCTTGGAATAAAATCCAATCCTTACCAGGATCCCCCAGGCTCTACCTGATCTGGCACCTGCTCGTCTCTCTGACCTGACCTACTTCCACATCCCTTCTACTTGCTAGGCTCCAAACATACTGCCACTTCTTTCTGTTCCTCAGACACGCTATGCTAATTCCCACCTTAGGGCCTTTGCACTTGCTGTTCCTTCTTCCTGGAACAACCTGTTCCTAATCATCACAAGCTCATTGTTTATGGTATGAATGAGGACATTCACCTCCTGGAGAGGCCTTCCCTAATCACACAACCTAAGACAGTCACCTTTAATTTATTTGCTTAAATTACCCTTAAGGAATTAAGGGTAACTTTTACTTGCTGCTTTCATTTCTTCTACCGTTTTATATTTTCTAAATTTTGTACAAGGCATGACTTTGATCAGAAAAAACTACTTCTAAAAAATGATCCTGGCCAGGCATGGTGGCTCACACCTGTAATCTCAGCATTTTGGGAGGCCAAGGCGGGCAGATTGCCTGAACTGAGGGGTTCAAGACCAGCCTGGGCAATGTAGAAACCCTAACTCTACAAAAAAAATACGAAATTATCCGGGCATGGTGGTGCATGCCTGTAGCCCCAGCTACTTAAGGGGCTGAGGTAAGACAATCACTTGAGCCCGGGAAGTCAAGGCCACAGTAAGCCGTGTTCATGCCACTGCACTCCAGCCTAGGTCACAGAGTGAAACTATGTCTCAAAAAGAAGAAAAAAAAATCCCACTGGAAGAATGTGCAAAGATTCAGATGTACATGTGGCTAAGGCAGACTTACTGTCATGGAACGCCTTATTCAAGTCACAAATAGTGTTTTTCAAATATGTGTGAAAATCCTCAAAGAAACCAAAAAAGCAACAATAATAAGTGGATATGGAGTGGACCTTTGGACTGGAGAGGTCTCAAAACCAGTCAGACGCTTGCTTGACCTGTGCTACATCCTGAGTCTCACCAAGCTAGGGGGGGAAATGGAATAGAACATACTCTAGAAACCCTGTAATAAGCCAAGACTCTGTATGATCTATAAAAAGGATAACTATTGAAACCTGTTTTAGATACATTGTTGAACTCTGGCTCCCAAGTCTCTCTAATATAATGTTTCTATCTTCCAGTTCTCAGAAGTTTTCCCTCTTACATAAGACACACATTTATACTTAATGAGCACCAAAAAAAACCCTGAGCCCTCTGAACTAGGCCATCTTTTCAAAAAGAGGCTGGGCCCATAGACTAACTTGAAATGCTAGTCCCATCAGCAAAACTCCAGCAAGAGCTGCAGTTAATATTGAGAGCAGAGGCCAGGTATGGTGGCTCACGCCTGTAATCCCAGCACTTTGGGAGGCCGAGGCAGGCAGATCACGAGGTCAGGAGTTCAAGACCAGCCTGGCCAAATGGTGAAACCCCATCTCCACCAAAAATACAAAAATAGCCACGCGTGGTGGTGTGTGCCTGTAGTCCCAGCTACTCTGGAGGCTGAGGCAGAAGAATCGCTTGAACCTGGGAGGCGGAGGTTGCAGTGAGCTGAGACTGTGCCACTGCACTCCGGCCTGGGTGACAGAGTGAGACTCCGGCTCAAAAAAAAAAAAAAAAAATATATATATATATATATATATATATATATATAGACAGAGAGAGAGAGCAAGAGAGCGAGAGAGAGAGCGAGAGAGAGAGAGCGCGAGAGAGAGAGAGAGAGCGAGAGCGAGAGAGAGAGAGAGCAAGCGCAGAAACAGGTTTCTTCCTTAACATCTTTTATCTCAATTAAGTCCAAGATGCTTCCAAATGGGGATGTGCCAGTTTTCCTGCACTTGAGATAGTAGATCCAGTATAATGTGATTTTAAAAAATACCACTATTTCTCCAACCTTTAAAACAGGATTTGCATATCCTTTAGATATGACCCAATAAAAGAATCTATCATTAAATATCAGAATTTGATCAGAGTTTGTAGTAGGACTCACTCAAGAGTGCCAGTCCCTGTGTGTGTGTGTATACTCATACATACATGTGCACACCCATACATACACAGAGAAAAGCTAATATTCCTTATAACAGAGGGTAAGACCCAACTCCTGGCAATCTAAGAGAACTCTCCCTTCTATTTACTCTTGCAGTGTGCTAAAGAAAATGTGAGCCAAAGATATGGGGGTGACTCTTCAAATGAGGTATCTGATAAGCCTCAGCCTGTACCACTCTAGGCAGTGTAGGAAGGGCCAATGGGTGACAGCTACCATGAAGCTAATCTCAGATCCATATTAAACACAAACTTTTACCATAAATCAGAGCTAATTAAACAAAATGGACTCTATGCTATAGGTTGCTTGACTTCTGAACTAAGATGTACTGTCTAGAATTTGTGACCCAGGCCTTTAATACAGACTCGGTAAGCTCCTTTTATACGTTAGGTACTTTGCCTGATCCCCGTCCTCCAAGTTTCAGAGTGGAAATTGTACAATGGTATAGGCAGAAAGAACAAAAAGCCCAAGAATGGGCCAGGTGCAGTGGCTCACACCTGTAATCCCAACATTTTGGGAGACTGAGCCAAGAGTTTGAGACCAGCCTGGGCACTAAAGCAAAACCCCATATCTATAAATAATAATAAAAGAGGCACAAGATTATCTTAATGCTATTGCGCCCAGCACCTAGAACATTGAAACAGCAGCCACTCAGCAGATAGCTTACTGGGTGTGAGACAGGCATTTTTACACTGCATGATATGTGACTGCAACATTAGAATCAATAAGACATGTGCAGAGGAGAGAAGGCCAGGTGCGGTGGCTCACATTTGTAATCCCAGCACTTTGGGAAGCCAAGACGGGTGGATCATCTAAGGTCCCGAGTTCGCGACCAGCCTGGCCTCGAACCTTCGTAGAGATGGTGAAACCCTATCTCTACGAAAAATACAAAAATTAGCCGGGCGTGGTGGCAGACGCCTGTAATCCCAGCTACTTGGGAGGCTGAAGCAAGAGAATCGCTTGAACCCGGGAGGCAGAGGTTGCAGCAAGCCGAGATAGCGCCACTGCACTCCGGCCTGGGTGACAGAACGAGACTCGTCTCAAAAAAAAAAAAAAGTTATGTGCAGAGGAAAGAGATGAATTCTGCCAGAGCAGGTGAGGGAAGACTTCCAAGAAGCAATGACATCAGAATGGCCCTTTCCTGAAAGAGCAGCTTTTCACCAGGCTGCAGGAGGAGGAAAGCCATGTAGACAAGAGTGTGCCCAAATCCAGGCTGGAGCAGATGGCCGGAGCTACTTTCCAATTCAAATTCCTACACGGTTCTATTTCCTGGGTTTTTGTTGTGCTTCATCGTCTCCTTCAAACCTTCCATTATAAAGGGTACATACAGAAGGGTGGTTGTGCTTCCCACCAGGAAATCAGCTAAAAGCAAACAGCAGGTAACAGACAGAAAAATAAATACCGTGGAAAGGAATGTTTTATTTACCAGGCAGTAAGCCTATAAGATTCTCAGACCTTCTGAGAGGGAAAAATAATCCGATAACCCGAAAGTTCACTAGAAACAAGCCACTTTCAAAACAAATTGCTGTCCTTTATTTTTCTTCTCTCTTTGATAAAGTTTTTTTTTTAATTGGCTCATGCAAAAAGCTGCTTGATTCCCAACAGAAAAAAGAAAATCTAAACATTTCATAGTCACTTCTCACTCCAGGGAGGATCACTGGGGAGGAAATGAAGGCATTTGAAAGAGAATGAAAACTAAAATTTAGAACACAGGAAAGTTGAAATAAAAAAAAAAAAAGAGAGAGAGAGAACAAGGGAAAAGAGCAAATGGAAAATTTTCAAAGCCCCTAAGAAAGTGCAGAAATAAGCTACTTCCCATCACACTCTCTTTAAACATGGATAGGGCTATGAGTCCAGTCCCAGGATGGACAGCGTGAAGCCCTTCATTCCAGAAGGAAACAAGTCACCAAGTAAGGTACAGAGAATTATGGAATGGGCTCATAGAAGGAAACAAGTCTCCTAGTCAGGTACAGAGAATTATGGAATGGGCTCATCTCTTCTCACTGTCTTCCTTCACTGACTCCATGCCCCTACCATGAAGAAGCCCAACCTAAACACAAAACCCTTAGGATGAGAGCCAGCCTTCCCTCTCAGGCCGCTCTCCCCTCAAACCGCAGCATTCCAAGAATAAAATGCATTTGAATGTATTAAAATCAAAATAGGCGCACTTGAGGTAACAATACCCACAACAGAAAACTCGAGTGCAATCTGGTACACATAATTCTTCCTTTTGAGACACGGGGGTGGGGGAAGAGTTTCCTGTAAAAGTCCGCTTTTTCAATCTGCTTAAGAGATAAGGAATACAACTCT
Source organism: Gorilla gorilla gorilla (assembly GCF_029281585.2). Taxonomy (NCBI): domain Eukaryota; kingdom Metazoa; phylum Chordata; class Mammalia; order Primates; family Hominidae; genus Gorilla; species Gorilla gorilla. The sequence continues at coordinate 174,835,899 of NC_073224.2, forward strand.
GAAGGTACTTCTTAATTCCTTGCTTTTAAGCTTTCCTTTTGTTTTCTGGTACTGTCCTCCACCTTCCTTTTCAAGCCACTCTGTGCTTCTGAAATGCAGATCTCCGGATAATTAGTCCATGATGGGCAATAACCAGCCCGGACATCCTTGAGAAGTACAGCGACAGTAAAGGACCCCTGCTGGGAAGAACAACTTTTCATAAAGGAGTTGCTAATTACCAGCATCTCCATCCCAGAAGGGTTAAGAGCCTCGCAGCAGCACAACCGCTACCTCTCGCCTTTTAACGCCAATTCTTTCGGAACTGGTGTGAACGTGGAGTGGGAGGAGAGGGGGAAAGGGACGCACTCAACCCCGTCAGACTAAGAAATCAGGCGATCTATATATCCCCAAGTTCACCACGCCACCCAAAGGAGGCATCTCATGCCAAGAGAGGCAGCTCAAGAAGCCATTTCCAGGAAAGCTGCATTACAAAATGTAATTTATCAGAACGAGTCTCCTCCGAGTCTCCTGACGGCCAGGCCCGGCGGCTTCGGGAGGAGGGGGAGTTGCTAGGGAGAGTTTACCTTAGAAGGCGACAGCGAACAGACAGGCCTTTCAAAGCCACCCAGGGCTCTGCCCCGAGGCCCGAGGCTGCGTGGAGGGGCTGGAGAGGCGCGAGGCTGCGAGCCCCCCGGCGCCACAGGTTCCCCGGCGCGCGGCCCCGCCCGACTGCCACAGGTGGGCGGCGCTCCGCCTCTGGGCTCCCGCGGGAGGGGGCGCGCGGCTCTCTAGGGACTCGGGGGAGGGGGCCAGGGCTAAGGGGTACGGGGGCGGCTCTGCCTTAAGGAGGGCAGCGTGAGAGGAAGCTCCCGGTTTTCCCTGCCTAGTTCTCGTTCCCTCGGCCGGGTGGCTCGGGCTATTCCTCGCGGCAGGAGGAGCGGTGGAGAGGAGCCGTGGGCACCTCCCACCGGCCGCCCCTGGAGCCTCGGCCTCCTCCCCGGGCGCGGTTAAGCCGCGCGGCCGCCAGCTGCATGCGCCCCGGCACGTACGAGCCTGCACGACCACACGCGGGCGGGGGAAGGGCGCCGCGATCCGGGAGCCCCAGTCCCTCCAGGGCCTCACCCCAACCCAACGCGGCTCGCCCCCGGCCCTCGTCCCCGCAGCCCCTCACCGGTGCTGGCCTTGATGTTCTCCCGCAAGAAGTGGCCGCTGGAGAGATGCTGGAGACCAAAGTTCTGGGCGATCCTCTGGCACACGGTGCCCTTGCCCGAGCCGGGCGGCCCGAGGATGACCGCGCGCAGGAGTTTGGAAGCCATTGCCTTCGCGAGGAGGGGGCGGTCAAACGCGCAGCCCCGACCGCGGTCCCGGAGGGAGCCCCGTGAACTTTGTTTCTCGGCCCCCTACCTCTGGCACCCTCCGCTCTCACTGGGACTCGCCGGCCGCCCCTACAGGGGGAAGGAGAGACTTTTAAGACAACCCCTCCCCTCAGCCCTGCGCCGGGACCGAGTCGCAGGCGGAATGAGCGCCACGCTACTCCTCCCCGCCCTCCTCCACCTCCTCGCCCTCCTCCACCTCCTCGCCCTCCTCCACCTCCTCGCCCTCCTCCACCTCCTCGCCCCCACGCAGAGCTGCTGGAGCGCGCCGTGCCCCGCCCTGCCGACTCGGCCTCCAGGGGTCAGAGGTCGGCCCGGCCAGTCCCACCTTCATCCTTTCCTCCAGCTCGCTCCCCACGCCGCGTCCGAGAAGGGGGCCGGGCGGCCAGGCATCCCCAAGCCAGTCTCCGCCGAGCCGGGGAAGCTGGCACAAGGGGGGGTGACTCAAAGCCAGCCCCCGCCGCCCCACGCACCGGGCGGCCTAGGGGCTGAGCCCCTGCCCGGTCCTCGCACGTGGGCAACGTGTGGTCTGCGTCTCGCCCCCTCCCCGGCGGCTGTCACATCCCCCGGAGTCTCAGCTGCCGCCGCTGCCCGCCGCCCGCTTGCGCTTGGAGGGGCCCACCTCCGCCCGGGGTTGGCGGATGCGCTCCCCGGCCGTGGGGCGCGCGACGAGCCCGAGCCCCGCGCCTCGTCACCAAAAGCAATCAAATAAACACACACCTTGGCTGGAGGCAGCACTCCGAGAGGCTTCCAGCCCGGATCCTGCAGGGCGGCGCCGCCTCCGCCCGCCCAGTAGCGGAGCCCGGGCCGGCCGCGCGGGACTCGCGCCTTACGTAAGCCCGGGAGACCGGCTCCGCGCGAGCCGCTGGCCGCCGCCCCCTCCCCTCCACTCCACTCCACTCCCACCCAGCCTGCCTGGCCCACGTGCTCCCTGCGACCCAGCGAGGACTGCGGGGGCGAAGCGAGGTGCAGACCACGCGAGGTAGAGAAACCCCTTTTTTTCTTTCGCGGTCGCCTGGGGACCGCGGTCTACTGCAAGGGAAGGGAAAAATACAACTTGTTGAGCGCCTACTGTGCGCCAAGTTTGCGGCTAGGTGATTTCATTGTGTTTACAGCCGAGGAATGGAGCGTGACCATTCATTCATTGATTCATTCTGCAAATGTTTATTGAGTGCCTACTGTGTGCCAGAAACTATTCTAGGCGCTTAGGATCTAGCCGTGAACAACAGATCGAATCCTGCTCTCAAGAAATTGCGTCCTAGCGGGAGGCTGGAACCCAAGACTGACTGACTCCAAAGTCTAGGCGCCTTGGGAAACAGGGAAGAAGGGGATGTCCCTCACCTGTGTTCAGGACCTTCTTGGTAAATGATTCCAGGACTTCCATGCGCATTATGTTGGTGCTGCACCTATAACTCACCAAGTCCAAATGGAGTCTGTCTTCCCCCACTCCACCCTCTCCTGCATATCCCAATCCACATTCTGTTAGATCTGTGCCCACCTTACACACAGCCTTTAATTTCCCACCCCAACTAGTGGGATAACTGCCCGTAAGACTCCAGTTTCTGTGCCATTCCATTTTCCGTGCAGCTGCCAGGAATACTGATAAAGTGAAAATCAATTTCTATTATTTCCCGGCCTCAGATATTGTCTTCCCTTCAGGATAAAGTGAAAAATCTTCAGCAGGGGCGCAGAGATGCCTTCCGTACACCTTTGCATTCTGCAGGCCCCCTCCTCTGCCTTCCTTCCACAGGCCACCTGCCTTTCAGGAAATTTGTTGCAGAGTTCCCAGCACCAATATCCAGGACTCAGAGAAGGTGAGGGACACAAGTAGTGGGATGGTGTGGAGAAGAACCCCCTCTCAGTTCCTGACTGCTCTTTGATTGGGGTTGGTGGAGGGCAGGGCCTGGCATAGTTTCCTGACACCCAGAGCCTCTCCCCACTGCTTACTCCATGCACAAAATTGGCCAGACAGCACACCCAGGCCACCAACCCCAGGCCAGCGTTTGTTCCATAGACTGATCTCCCTCTAAAATGTCTCAGTGTGGCCGGGCGCTGTGGCTCACACCCGTAATCCCAGCACTTTGGGAGGCCAAGGCAGACGGATCACTTGAAGCCAGGAGTATGAGACCAGCCTGTCTAACATGGTGAAACTCCGTCTCTACTAAAAATAGAATGATTAGCCAGGTGTGGTGGTGCACACCTGTAATCCCAGCTACTCCAGAGGCTGAGGCAAGAGAATCACTTGAACCTGGGAGGTGGAGGTTGCAGTGAGCTGAGATCACGCCACTGCACTCCAGCCTGGGCAACAGGGCGAGACTCTGTCTCAAATAAATGATAAATAAATAAATAAATAAATCTCAGTGTGCTGTAGACCTGATACTGAGCCCCTTCAAACCTTTTCTGGGAACAAAGAGGAAGAACTTGGGGGTCTGGGGGCGGGGGCATATGTGTATAATATGTAGCAGATACTTCTTTGGAGTGGCTCTCAGAAGTGAGCATGCATCAGAATCACCTGGAAGGCATGTTGAAACATGTTGCTGAGCTCCCCCTGCATAGTGCCACGCATGTCCGTGTGAAGAGACCACCAAACAGGCTTTGTGTGAGCAATCAGGCTGTTTATTTCACCTGGATGCAGGCGGGCTGAGTCCGAAAAGAGAGTCAGGAAAGGGTGGTGGGATTATCATTAGTTCTTATAGATTTTCGGATAGGCGGTGGAGTTAGGAGCAGTGTTTTGCGGGCAGGGGGTGGATCTCACAAAGTACATTCTCAAGGGTAAGGAGAATTACAAAGTACATTGATCAGTTAGGGTGGGACAGAAACAAATCACAGTGGTGGAATGTCATCAGTTAAGGCTATTTTCACTTTTGTGGATCTTCAGTTGCTTCAGGCCATCTGGATATATACGTGTAGGTCACAGGGGATATGATGGCTTAGCATGGGCTAGAGGCCTGACACACAGAATCTGATTCAGTGGATTGAAGGTGGGCATTTCCATCAAGTTCCCAGGTGATGCTGAGGTTGCTGATCTGGAGACCACACCTTGAAAACCACTGCCATAGTGAACAGAGCATTGAGACACAAGATGTGCGGTGTCCTGATTCCTCTGCCAATGTATGACCTTTGGCTCTTAACCTCTTTACTTTGTAAAATGAGGAGGTTGGATTTAGTACATCCTGAAGATTGCTTCATATCTATTAAGAATTGACTGTAAAGCTTTCCACAGGAAATATGGCTTTTAGCCCACACAGACTAGCTATCCTATAGCCCTACCTTACCCTACCACCTAGTTCTTTTGTCTACTTTTGAAATGTCTTTACCAACATTACCTTATAGTGTCATGGAACAGTGCTAGCCACCCACATGATTCTAGGACTTTATGCTTTTAGGAGTATAAATTATGAAACAAAGAGTTGTGACACACATTAGAGAAACCAAGATTGGAACCTCGCATTTCACAAAAGAGCCCTCAATGGACCATCCCAGTGCACGGCCATCTCAAGGTCCCTCAGCTCAGCTGCTGCTGACTTGGAAGTGAAGCAGAAGATGAAGAAACAGACTTTGGAGTCCAACACACCTGAGATCAAATTGCAACAGCACCATTCACTAACTGCAAATTTCATGATCTCTGTGAGCCTTAGTTTATCTGTAAAAGGAAAATAATACCTCAAAGTCTTATGGTGAAGCTTAAATGGAGATCATGTATATAAAGGACTCAGTACAGGGCTGGGCATACAATAAGTATTCAGTCGTAAACATCATCATCACCAGTATTAATCATGGGTCAATTATTTAGCCTCTCTAAACCCAGTTCCTGAATGGTGAGAAATAAATGAGATAATACAACAAAGCACCTAGTCAGTTCCCTGGCACTTTTTTTTTTTTTTTTTTTTGAGATGGAGTCTTGCTCTGTCACCCAGGCTGGAATACAGTGGCACGATCTCAGCTCACTGCAAGCTCCGCCTCCTGGGTTCACGCCATTCTCCTGCCTCAGCCTCTTGAGTAGCTGGGACTACAGGCACCTGCCACCACGCCTGGCTAATCTTTTGTATTTTTTTAGTAGAGACGGGGTTTCAGCGTGTTAGCCAGGATGGTCTCGATCTCCTGACCTTGTGATCCGCCCGCCTCGGCCTCCCAAAGTGCTGGGATTACAGGTATGAGCCACCGTGCCCAGCCTAATGATAGCCATTCTTATCATATACGTACACTCAGGTAATTAACTTCTTCCTATTTCCTTTGTCTAGGGTTTTTAACCCATTTGTAATACTTATCACAGTCTTTGAGTTATTACACAACTATTTATGTTTTTGTCTCCCCTCTAACACTAAAGTCTGAGGTTTCTGTACTCAAACATATACCCTTTGTAATAATCCGTTAATGTTGGCAAGTCTCTATCCCTCATAACACACTCAGTACCATGCAGCATTGCCTGCCTGGGACGATAGTACAAAGGGAGCCGGACCTCAAATCTGATTTCCTCATTCTGAGCACAGTGCTCTTGTTCTTCTAAACTTCAGTTATTTCCACACTATTTTTACAGTTTTGCCATAACATTGTACCACCTTGGCTGTTATTTGCTTATCATGTTTTTTTAATTTTTTTTATATTGACTGAGTTTGTTTAAATAATTGATCTGAGGCTGAGTGCAGTGGCTCATGCCTGTAATCCCAGCGCTTTGAGAGGCCAAGGCGGACGGAGGTCCGGAGTTTAAAACCAGCTTGGCCAACATGGTGAAACCCCATCTCTATTAAAAATACAAAAATTAGCTGGGCGTTGTGGCGCAAGCCTGTAATCCCAGCTACTCAGGAGGCTGAGGCAGGAGAATCCCTTGAACCCAAGAGGCGGAGGTTGCAGTGAGCCAAGATCGCGCCACTGCACTCTAGACTGGGTGGCAAAGTGAGACTCTGTCTCAAAAATAAATAAATAAATAAATTTGAAAAAGAAATTTTATATAATAATAACTCACTAACCATAAGCAAAAGGATACACTGAAATAAGTACAAGAAAAATCAAATAAGGTACCAAATACCAGCTGTAATCTATCACCTATTGATTTTCTGAGCTTAATCTTTGTCTAAATAAAAAAAAAAACAAAAACAAAAAACAAAAAAAAAAATAACAGAGCCAAGCAGGGTGGGATGAGGGTTGGAGAGTTTGTTTACCAAGTGTTAAAAGGTGTTTAAGACATACAGCATCTACATGAGACTCTGCTTAACTGAAATCACATGGCTGAAAATAAGACAGGGAGTACTTTCTAATATTCAGTTTAATTTTTTTTTATATATGGAGTCTTGCTCTGTCACTCAGGCTGGAGTGCAGTGGGGTGATTTTGGCTCACTGCAGCATCTGCCTCCCAGGCTCAAGCAATCCTCCCACCTCAGCCTCTCGAGTACCTGGGATTACAGGCGTGTGCCACCACACCCAGCAATTTTTTTTTTTTTTTTTTTTTTTGTATTTTTAGTAGAGACGGGGGTCTTGCCATGTTGCCCAGGCTGGCCTGGAACTCCTGAGTGCAAGCTACTCCACCCGCCTCGGACTCCCAAAGGGCTGTGATTAGAGGTGTGAGCCACCATGCTGGGCCTCAGACCACGTACCACTTTGAATAATTTCTAGTACCACATCAAACTATCTCCTCCACTATCGGTAATACATTGCACATAATCTAATGTACCTCGAAGTGTACCTTTGAAACTTAATTTAATATGACTCACCAGATTTTTGTAATGCTATGATTAAAAATATCACCCGAACCACAGTTCACAGGCACGACACTGACCTCACCTCTAAATTCAAACCCCCATTGTTCCAGCTACCACATCTCTCCATCATTGTCATGTATCACAATTTCATGTTTATTTCAGTTGTATTTGATGAAGACTGTATGCTCCTTTAACATAGTGGCTTCATCTTTTTTACCATGGTTTCCACGCAGCTTAGTAAAAATGCAGCACATGGAGAATATTAAGCAAACATTGTTAAAAGATGGACTGCTGCATGAATGAGTGGATAGAGTTATGTCTCTCTTTGTCTTCTGTGAAGCATCTCTGGAAAGACAACAGAAAGGCTAGTGGCTTATATGTGCAAAGATTCAGAAAAGAAAATAATGGGAAGGAGTAATAAGATATCTGTCCCAGCATGTGCTGTTCCTTTCTCTCTGTAGGCACTCAATAAATACTCAAAAAGCCAAAAGATTGTGCTGAAAGAAGAATAAATGGTGTATAAAGGACTAACATGGTATTATGTGTGACCTCATACATTCTTACAAGTGAAAGAATCATCTTAGCCCCAATTTTACCAGCCCACATGGTTATTAACCTGTAACATCTTAACAGGGTTTGAAAAGGCAGCAGCACCTATTTTACAGCCCTGCCCTCTCAGATAAAAAGAAAAGAAAAAAGCTCCCAAGCTGTTAACAAAAGAAAACTAGAAGGAAAGAAATCAACATTCTTCTAAGTTTACCTGGTATGGCCCACTATTCTCCATGAGCTACAGACTACAAATCATTCCTGGAATAACAGTATATGATAGAGGCAGGCTCTCAGGAAGATGTGGAACTCCCACCCTTGGTCTTTTCACCTTGAAACACTAGAAAGCAGTTTAACAATCTCTTATGCTCTTCCCTCAAACATAATGATATAATGATGATGTCTTGCTCAAAACTTTGCTCCAATTTGTACGTCTGGTAGTGGGGATGGACAGGACTGTGTCATTCACATTCTTCACTCCACGTTCCCAACCACAATCAATAGGAGAATTCCTTCTAGAAGCTGCCTTGGGATTTGTAGGCATGCCTGGAGATCAGATGTGTTTGGGCGTGTCTTTCCTCTGTGCAAAGTTAACTGCCAGAGGAAGTACAGCTTTCTTCCTGCTCCAGCTGGATGAAGGGGCTGAAACTGAATACTAAGTTTATTCTGTCCAAGCCTAGCTCCTCAAGGCTGGGTAAGGAAAGGGGATCCCACTTAGGAGAGACTTTTAAGTTTGGGCTTCTGTTAAGAGCAGAAGATGACAATTAGTGTGTATTGAGTAATTACTATGTGCCGGGGAAACTCTAAGATATAGGTAGATAAATAGAGATATAATAATTAAAAAAAAAATTTTTTTTTTTTGAGATGGAGTCTCACTCTGTTGCCCAGGCTGGAATGCAGTGGCACGATCTCGGCTCACTGCAACCTCCGCCTCCCAGGTTGAAGCAATTCTCCTGTCTCAGTCTCCCAAGTAGCTGGGAATACAGGCGCCTGCCACCACACCTGGCCAATTTTTGTATTTTTATTTTGTATTTTATTTATTTACTTATATTTGAGACACAGCCTTGCTCTGTCGCCCCATCTGGAGTACAGTGGTGCGATCTCAGCTCACTGCAACCTCCGCTTCCTGGATTCAAGCAATTCTCCTGTCTCAGCCTCCCAAGTAGCTGGGATTACAGGCGGCTGCCATCACGCCTGGCTAATTTTTTGTATCTTTTTTAGAGATGGGGTTTCACCATGTTGGCCAGACTGGTCTCGAATTCCTGACCTCAAATGATCCACCTGCCTCTGCCTCCCAAAGTGCAGGGATTACAGGCGTGAGTCACTGTGCCGGGCCTAATTTTTGTATTTTTAGTAGAGATGGGTGAAGGGGTGGGTTGCCCCTCCACACCTGTGGGTGTTTCTCGTTAGGTGGAACGAGAGACTTTGGAAAAGAAAAAGACACAGAGACAAAGTATAGAGAAAGAAATAAGGGGGCCCAGGGGACCAGCGTTCAGCATACGGAGGATCCCGCCAGCCTCTGAGTTCCCTTAGTATTTATTGATCATTCTTGGGTGTTTCTCGGAGAGGGGGATGTGGCGGGGTCATAGGATAATAGTGGAGAGAAGGTCAGCACATAAACACGTGAACAAAGGTCTCTGCATCATAGACAAGGTAAAGAATTAAGTGCTGTGCTTTAGATATGCATACACATAAACATCTCAATGCCTTACAGAGCAGTGTTGTTGCCCGCATGTCCCACCTCCAGCCCTAAGGCGGTTTCCCCCTATCTCAATAGATGGAACATACAATCGGGTTTTATACCAAGAGATTCCATTGCCCAGGGACGGGCAGGAGACAGATGCCTTCCTCTTGTCTCAACTGCAAAGAGGCATGCCTTCCTCTTATACTAATCCTCCTCAGCACAGACCCTTTATGGGTGTCGGGCTGGGGGATGGTCAGGTCTTTCCCTTCCCATGAGGCCATATTTCAGACTATCACATGGGGAGAAACCTTGGACAATACCTGGCTTTCCTAGGCAGAGGTCCCTGCGGCCTTCCGCAGTGTTTGTGTCCCTGGGTACTTGAGATTAGGGAGTGGTGATGACTCTTAACGAGCGTGCTGCCTTCAAGCATCTGTTTAACAAAGCACATCCCGCACAGCCCTTAATCCATTTAACCCTGAGTTGACACAGCACATGTTTCAGAGAGCACGGGGTTGGGGGTAAGGTTATAGATTAACAGCATCTCAAGGCAGAAGAATTTTTCTTAGTACAGAACAAAATGGAGTCTCCTATGTCTACTTCTTTCTACACAGACACAGTAACAATCTGATCTCTCTTTCTTTTCCCCACAGACGGGGTTTCATCATATTGGTCAGGCCGGTCCCGAATTCCTGACCTCAGGTGATCCACCCACCTTGGCCTCCCAAAGTGTTGGGATTACAGGTGTGAGCCACTGCACCCCGCTTAACTATGAGATTATTTAGAGATTATTTTTAATCTCTAAATATTTAGAGATTATTTTAAAATGTTATTCTAGGGGCCAAGGGAAATACTTCTTTGCTCTCCTAAGATTCCCTGAAAAATCAATTCGCAAAAGACAAATTAATTGGAGAAAAGGCATACATATTTTATTAACGTGTACACGGGGAGGATCACACAGTGATTACCTACCCTCCCAGTAGGGTTAAGAAAGTTATATATCATCTTAGCAAAACAGGTTATGGTGGAAAAACAGATTTTTGGAGGGGAGAAGAGGAAAAAGGAATAGATAAATGAATGTGAACAGAGATTAACTTGTAAATCATTCTCTTTGGAATTTGAATGAGACAGAGAGGCGAACACGTTACTTCGTGAAAGGGTCTATTCAGCTGTGGTTACATTTTTGGTCTTAAAAGGAGGATAATTAAAAACAATTGTTCTTGGTAGGTCTGGATCTTAGGCAGATAAAGGAACTTCAACTTCATCCTGTGCTTTGGGAGAGACGGTGGAGGTGGGAGGTCAGAGAGATCTTGAGACTTCTTCAATTCAGCAAGTCAAAGCCCCATATTTTGGGGTATTAATTTCTGAGCTCCAACGATCACTTACAAGCTGGGTGATTTAGACCTATTGTTTAACCTTAATTCTCCTATATCCAAAGGGGAATAATTACCACTAATAATACTAATATCTATTTTCATAAGGTTTTTGAGGATTAAATTATCTCTGAAAAATCACATCAAACACATCATAAGCACTCAATAAATATTAGCTGTTGCTACTATTTATTCAACACTATATTTCAAGCACTGTTCTAGATGTTGGCAACACATCAATGAATAAAACAAATATCTCTGTCCTTGTGCAGCTTACATTACTATTAATATTTCCATGCAATATGGTAAAGTATGAACGCTCATCATTTTGAGGCAGGAGAATAGGGCCTGGAGGCAGGGAACCTAAGGACTTCTAGAACTAAATCAAATGGAAACACTTCAGCTATGACAGGTAATATCCCTTCCACTTACACAGGGTGTACACCAAGTAAATGACTTTGTAATTTTACATCATCCTCTTCATTTACATAGGGCGTACACCAAGTAATCAATGGAAACCTCTAGAGGGTATTTAAACCAAAAAAAAATTCTGTAATGGGGCTCTTGAGCCCCTATGCTTGGGCCCACTCCTACCCTGTGGAGCATACTTTCATTTTCAATAAATTTCTGCTTTTGTTGCTTCATTCTTTCCTTGCTTTTCTTGGGCGTGATGTCCAATTCTTTGTTCAAGATGCCAAGAACCTGGACAACCTCCACCGGTAACAATTTTATCCCCAGAGTCTAGTTGTCTTGGCTTGGGATTGCCCCAGTTCCTGAGAAAATGAATTGGGTCTAGTCACTTCTTTGAGAGGTGGTCCTAGATAGCACAGTAAAGGACAGAAAAAGTCAAACAGGAAAGGGAGAAAGGCCAACACAATATACTGAATTAGTGAGTTACCTCTATGTGCGAATGGAACTCAACCTCACAGACCCTCTGAATGGCTGTGTAGAACACACTTCAGAAGTGTTCTGGGATATCTGTCCCCCAACTTGTTTTTCATTGGTAGAAGGTTGCTCCTGAGGCATCCCTCAAGCAGAAAGACCCAGAAAGCCATTCCTATGCACAAGAATTTTCTGCAGAAGATCTGATGAGAGGGCTGAAGGGATATGGGTAAGGAACCAACAGCTCTGCTGTGCTCGCTGAGTGACAGGCATGTGATAGGCTCTGAATAAATACGTAAAATAAAGAACAAGGCCGGGCACGGTGGCTCACACCTGTAATCCCAGCACTTTGGGAGGCTAAGGTGGGCGGATCACGAGGTCAGGAGTTCGAGACCAGCCTGGCCAACATGGTGAAACCCTCCTCTCTACTAAAAATACAAAAATTAGCCGGGCGTGACTGGGGGGAACCTGTAATCCCAGCTACTCGGAAAACTGAGTGTCTCACGTGTCCGTGTGAAGAGACCACCAAACAGGGCTTGTGTGAGCAACATGGCTGTTTATTTCACCTGGGTGCGGGCGGGCTGAGTCTGAAAAGAGAGTCAGCAAAGTGTGGTGGATTGTCATTAGTTCTTACAGGTTTGGGGATAGGCAGTGGAGTTTGGAGCAATGTTTTGCGGGCAGGGGGTGGATCTCACAAAGTACATTCTTAAGGGTGGGGAGAATTATAAAGAACCTTCTTAAGGGTGGGGAACATTACAAAGTACATTGATCAGTTAGGGTGGGGCAGAAACAAATCACGATGATGGAATGTCATCAGTTAAGGCTATTTTCACTTCTTTTGTGGATCTTCAGTTGCTTCAGGCCATCTGGATGTATACACGCAGGTCACAGGCTTAGCTTGGGCTCAGAGGCCTGACACTGAGGCAGGAGAATCGCTTGAACCTATGAGGCAGAGGTTGCTGCGAGCTGAGATCACGCCATTGTACTCCAGCCTGGACGACAGAGTGAGACTTTGTCTCAGATAAATAAATAAATAAGAGCAAAAGAAAAAGAAAGGGGGAAAGCACTCAAGTCTGTCTGAGGACACAAGAAGCCTTTCCAGCAAAACTGGTAATTATTGAAATGCGTCATTTTGTTTTATTTGTAAGAGATGGAGTTCTCATTCTATTGCCCAAGCTGGAGTGCAGTGATGCTATCAGGGCTCACTGCAGCCTCAAACTCCTGGGATCAAGTGACCACCCCCGGCCCCCATCCTCTGGAGTAGCTGGAACTGCAGGCACACACCACCATGCCCAATTTCTTTTTCTTTTTCTTTTTTTTTTGAGATGGAGTCTTGCTCTGTAGCCCAGGCTGGAGTGCAGTGATGCAGTCTTGACTCACTGTAACCTCCAACTCCAGCGTTCAAGTGATTCTCATGCCTTGGCCTCCTGAGTAGCTGGGATTACAGGTGTGCACCACCACACCTGGCTAATTTTTGTATTTTTTGATAGAAACGAGGTTTCACCGTGTTGGCCGGGATGGTCTCAAATTCCTGACCTCAAGTGGTTCAACTGCCTTGGCCTCTCAAAGTGCTGGGATTACAGGCATCACCATGCCCAGCCCATCCTAACCATTTGGATTTTATTTTAAAGGAATGGAGAATCATTGAGTTATACAAGTACAAGAGTGATATGACTGACTTGATATTTTAGAAAGATAAATCTGGAGCTGGCCCACTGGTGCACTCCCATATTCCCAGCTACTTGGGAGGTTGGGGCATGAGGATAGCTTGAGGCCATGAATTTGAGACCACCCTTGACAATGTAGCAAGATGCCATCTCCAAGAAAAAAAAGCAAAAACAAAAAAAGAAAGATAAATTTCTTTTCCTTATAGATACCTCAGTAGCAGGAGTTGAATCTGATGTCAGACAAACTAATTAAGAAGATGTTAACAGTATTCTAGGAGAAAGATCATAGGATCTTCAAATAAGACAGTGGCAGGGGAAATGGAAAAGAAGAGATGAACACAAGCTTTGCCTAGATATAGCATAAATTGGTTAGATGCAGAGGAATAGAGAGAAGCATGGATGGTGCTCAAGATTCTGGCTTTTAAGGGAAAATGGCCCCTCACACTGAGCTGGAATACACAAGAAGGACAGAAATAGGTGAGGGGATTTTTTTCACATATACTGTATCAGGAGCCTTTGAACTTTTGTATCCTAGTACTTCCCAAAATTATTTTGAAACATGTAAAGCACACACATTTTGACATTGACTGTTAAAATTGTACGTCATAAATGTGAAATGTTGGAAGGGGTGAAATTTCCAGCCATCCTATAAATACTGACTTTTTTTTTTTGAGACGGAGTCTCGCTCTGTCGCCCAGGCTGGAGTGCAACGGTGCAATCTCAGATCACTGCAAGCTCCGCCTCCCGGGTTCACGCCATTCTCCTGCCTCAGCCTCCCGAGTAGCTGGGACTACAGGCGCCCGCCACCACGCCCGGCTAATTTTTTGTATTTTTAGTAGAGACGGGGTTTCACCATGTTAGCTGGGATGGTCTCCATCTCCTGACCTCGTGATCCACCTGTCTCGGCCTCCCAAAGTTCTGTGATTACAAGCGTGAGCCACTGCGCCCGGCCAAATACTGACATTTTAAAATGAAACTTATATCACTCCTTTTACAAAAAATGTATTTATTTGTTTTTATTTGAGAGACAGGATCTCACTCTGTCCCCCAGGCTGGAGTACAGTGACACAGTTTCAGCTCACTGAAGCCTCAACCTCCCAGGCTGAAGCCATTCTCCCACCTAGGCCTCCTGAATCACTGAGACTACAGGCACGTGCCACCACACCTGGCTAATTTTCCTTACTTTTTGTAGAAAGGAGGTCTCACTCTGTTGCCCAGGCTAGTCTTGAACTCCTGAGCTCAACCAATCCTCCTGCCTCGGCCTCCCGAAGTATTGGGATTACAGGTCTAAACCACTGGGCCCAGCCACATCACTCCTTTAATGTGTGTAATGAAATCTAAATACCATAGCAAATTGATAGCCATTAGCATCCTCTTGAAAATTATGAAGCCAGGCATGGTGGCTTATGCCTGGAATCCCAGCACTTTGGGAGACCAAGGCAGGAGGATTGCTTGAGGCCAGGAGTTTGAGACCAGCCAGGGCAACATAGCAAGGCTCTATCTGTACAAAAAAAAAAATATTAAAAAATCAGCCAGGCATAGTGGCATGTGCCTGTAGTCCCAGCTACCTGGGAGGCCAAGGTGGGAGGATGGCTTGATCCCAGGAGTTCAATGCTGCAGTGACCTATGATCGTGCCACTGCCACTGCTCTTCAGCCTGGTAGACAGAGTGAGACTTTCTCTAAAAGAAAAAAAGGAAATTACATGAACAAGCTCTTTTATGAAAGCGAAATTTTTACATGAATTGTTTTTCACCTTGAACCAAAATTTCCACTCCACTTTCCCTCCATTTTACTGTGATATGATATATTTTTATTCTTAGAAGACTTTTCTTCATCACCCTATTGTACTCAGCAAGAAAAATATGCATATAGATGGAAATTAATTTTGCTAATCTCCTGTGATCCTAAGTTCTTCTTTTTTAAGAACTCAAGTCTTCAGAATTATCATTATAATTATTAGTAGTACACTAATGATCAAAATGACCAATGCATTACTAATTTTGATCCAAGTCATTAAATTAAAATTAATACTTTATAATAAATGCCTCTAAGATAAATTATAATTTTAAGAAATTAGTTCATATGCATACTACATGTGAATATGATTGCTCAACTGAGATAGTATTCAACATTAATTCCACTCTATGTCCCATTTTCATAGATAAAAGTGTTGAGAAATCTCATTCATGTAAGGCAGAGGATGCGAATAGAAGATTTCTTACAGTAATGTCATTAAACTCTTTGAAGTCCTTCCAAATTGTATTCCAAAAATCGCAGAGTGATCTATCATTAAAATGCATTCTTTAGGCCAGCTGCAGCGGTTCACGCCCGTAATCCCAGCACTTTGGGAGGCTGAAGAGTGCGAATCACCTGAGGCTGGGAGTTCGAGACCAGCCTGACCAACATGGAGAAACCCTCTCTCTACTAAAAATACAAAATTAGCCAGGCACGGTGGTGCACGCCTGTAGTCCCAGCTATTCGGGAGGCTGAGGCAGGAGAATTGCTTGAACCAGAGAGGCAGAGGTTGTGGTGAGCTGAGATTGCACCATTGCACTCCAGCCTGGGCAACAAGAGTGAAACTCTGTCTCTAAATAAATAAATAAATGCATTGTTTAGTGATCTATTGGCTAAAACTTGATTCTTCCCAAAAACATCTGACTTAGAAAAGGGTTTGCTGTCCAGTCATGAGAGTCATTCACTTTCTCAGTTTCTGAAACATTTGCCAAAAAGACTCTCTCCAGAATTATCAAATGATTATTAAATTACACCTATTATTTTTCTACCTAGAAACATTTTGATTAACCTGATATATTCAGAAAGGGTTAGGAAATGAAAATATTAATTTCTTTCTTCTTTTTTTTTTTTTTTTTGAGACCGAGTTTCGCTCATGTTGCCCAGGCTGGAGTGCAGTGGCGCAATCTCGCCTCACTGCAACCTCCGCCTCCCGGATTCAAGCGATTCTCCTGCCTCAGCCTTCCTGAGTAACTGGGATTACAGGCATGTGCCACCATGCCTGGCTAATTTTTTGTATTTTTAGTAGAGACGGGGTTTCTCCATGTTGGTCAGGCTGGTCTTGAACTCCCGACCTCAGATGATCCGCCTGCCTCGGCCTCCCAAAGTGCTGGGATTACAGGCATGAGCCACCACGCCTGGCCAAAAATATTAATTTCAAAATACCTTGTGTAATAAAAATTTTGACGAAGCATTTCTCTCTCATCATGTGATTTAAATATATTTTATTCAAAATCTCAGTGCTATATTTTTAGCTCATTTGATTTATGAAAAATGTCCACCTATTACCTAACTAGCAAAGTCAGCCTTCACTGTCAAACCAAGGGGCCAAGTAAAACTTGTTTTTGGTCAGTAAAAATGTGACTACATTTTTCTATTCAAATAAACAGATTAAGACACATCTCCCTTTGGGAGGCCAAGGTGGGCGGATCACCAGGTCAGCAGATCGAGACCATCCTGGCTAACACAGTGAAACCCCATCTCTACTAAAAAAATACAAAAAATTAGCCGGGCGTGGTGGTGGGCGCCTGTAGTCCCAGCTACTCGGGAGGCTAAAGAGGAGAATGGTGTGAACCGGGGAGGTGGAGCTTGCAGTGAGCCAAGATCGCACCACTGCACTCCAGGCTGGGCGACAGAGCGAGACTCCGTCTCAAAAATAAAATAAAATAAAGACACATCTCCACTGAGGAGCACAGTGACTCACACCTGTAATTCTAGTACTTTGGGAGGCTGAGGCAGGCGGATCATGTGAGATCAGGAGTTCGAGACGAACTGGCCAACATGGTGAAGCCCTGTCTCTACTAAAAATACAAAAATTAGCTGGAAATCGCTTGAACCCAGGAGGTGGAGGTTGCAGTGAGCTGAGATTGCACCACGGCACTCCAGCCTGGGCAACAGAGCGAGACTCTGTGTCAAAAAAAAAAAAAGACACATCCCCATGACAACCATTTCACTTCTGAATTCAGAGAGAGAGAGAGATAGGAGAGAGAGAGAGAGAGCCCTGCTAAGAATTTGCTCCTAAATGAAATTGTTATTCTCTTCAATATTTTTTACCTATCTTTCCCACCCCCGACACCTTTTTTTTTTGGCTGTCAAAAAGCCCCCTATCAGAAGTGATAGATTCTTTGACAATAGTCAGGGGATAGAAAGGCTGAGTTTGTTAAACAAAAATTGTCATCCTATCCCTAGTCCACTCTACAGTGTAACTGAATTTAGAACATTCCAACAGGGGCCAAAATAGTCCATTCCAGAGGCCATACTTCTTCCTTCACCGGGCATGTGTTAAATCAGAAAAAAAACGCCAGCCCTGCTTTGAGTGCATGTTGCCCGCATTCAAAGAGCTTTCACCTCCTCTAGTATCTTGAATAATCTCTTTGGAACACGGGAAGTTTTTTTGTGTTTGTTTGTTTTTTTGAGATGGAGTTTGACTCTTGTTGCCCAGGCTGGAGTGCAATGCCGTGATCTCGGCTCACTGCAACCTCTGCCTCCCAGGTTCAAGCGTTTCTCCTGCCTCAGCCTCCTGAGTAGCTGGGATTACAAGCGTGCACCACCATGCCTGGCTAATTTTGTATTTTTAGTAGAGACGGGGTTTCTCCATGTTGGTCAGGCTGGTCTCAAACTCCCGACCTCAGGTGATCCACCCTCCTCGGCCTCCCAAAGTGCTGGGATTATAGGTGTGAGCCACTGCACCCAGCCTGGAAGTTTTTACACCTAATGCAAGTTACCATAACAAGATAGGGACAAGTATGCCTTTTTATTTTACCAAATGGGGTATAAGTGATTAGGAAAGGTGAGCCGAAAAGGACAACTGGCATAACACCTCAACACTCAGCATTTTCTCAGATTAATTCTTTCTAGCAGAATTACATATGGAAATGGAAATCCAGAAACTGACTCCCTTCAAATCATCTGTGTCATCATATCTCTTGGAAAATCCCTCTATCTGTCTTCGAAAACTATTTGATATATCATTTGATCCTCACAACAGTTCTTTGAGTTTGGTACTTACAATGACTGTTAATGTGACTCCTATTTAAGAGATGAAGAAACTAAGGTGCAGAGACATCAGTCCAATTATCCAAGGTCAGTTGAACCCAGCTGAATCAGTATCTTGGCCTCTGTCAGCAAAGTCCCCCATTTCTGCTCTAGCTAAGCAGACCAATATACAGCTCCCAACACCACTGGCCTTTCTACCTGGAAAGGTTCTCCTCCTTCTCTCTGCCTCCTTGTAGAATGCTGGTCTAAATGACACTCAGGTTTCTATCAATTTCTCATTTAGACTCAGTTAGTGTGTTTTATCCTTGGCTCAAGCTAATTTTTTTTCCCATTTTATTAAGAAACATTTCTGCCAGGCGGGATAGTTGATACCTATAATCCCAATGCTTTGGGAGGCAGAGGTGGGAGGATTGCTTGAGGGCAGGATTTCAAGACCAGCCTGGGCAATATAGCAAGACCCCATTTCTATAAAAAATTTAAAAAATTAGCCAAGAGTGGTGGCAGTCTCCTGTAGTCCCAGCTACTTGGGAGGCTGAAGTAGGAGGAGGGCTTGAGCCCAGGAGTTCAACGGTACCATTGCACTCCAGCCTGGGCTACAGAGTGTGACCCTGTTTCAAAAACAAAAAGAAAAAGAAAAAATTTAAAAATATATCTCAGTTGAAAAATATTTATATACTCAACTGTATACCCATTAGCTAGATTCTACCATTAATATTTTAACTATACTTGCCAGATTTTTTTTTTCGAGACAGGGTCTTGCTCTGTTGCCCAGGCTGGAGGGCAGTAGCATGATCATCGTTTACTGCAGCCTCATCCTCCCAGGTTCAAGCAGATCCTCCCACCTCAGCCTCCCAAGTAGCTGGGACCACAGGCATGCACCATTATACCTGGCTAATTTTTTTTTGGTAGAGATGGAGGTCTCTTCATGTTGCCCAGGCTGGTCTCAAACTGCTTGCCTCAGGCGAGCCTCCTGCCTTGGCCTCCCAAAATGCTGGGATTAAAGGCAAGAGCAAACAAATCCTTGGCAGTTTACATTCCCACCCCAAAGCTCCATAAAATAGGAAAATACCACACACCATCATCTGAGGTCTTTTCAAGGAGAAGGGCTTCTGACCCACAGAAAACTATAAAGAAAATTTCTCGGCCGGGCACGGTGGCTGTCACCTATAATCACAGCACTTTGGGAGGCTAAGTCAGGCAGATTGCTTGAGCCCAGGAGTTTGAGACCATCCTGGGCAACATGGTGAAACCCCATCAAAAAAAAAAAATACAAAAATTAGCCAAGTGTGGTGGCACATGCCTGTTATCTCAGCTATTCAGGAGGCTAAGACAGGAGAATCACTTGAGACCTGAGGCCAAGGTTGCAGTGAGCTGAGATTGTACCACTGCACTCAGCCTGGGTGACAGAGCAAAACCCTGTCTCAAAAAAACATTCTTTTTTCTCATCTCCACGGGTTCAGGTCATTCATTTAGTCCAGTGGTACCAAACCTGGAAGTACATCAGAATAACCCCGAAAGCTTTTAAAATATACCATTGCCACAGCCCTATCCCAGACCAACTGAGACAGAATCTCTGGGGGAAGAGGTAGGATTTTACCATTCAATTAGCCAACAACAACAACCCGGGCGCCATTTTAGGCATCCGGGTGAGTAATGATCCCTGCCTTCATGGAGCTTCACCCTCTTGCCTCACCACAGTGTTCCCTCCCGCCCAGAGTATCTCAGCCCCTCCTGCCTCTCTTTCCTTCTTAGACCTCCAGATATTTGTTCAGGCCCAGGATCCTCTTCTTCCTCTTCTCTGGTGATATGGTTTGGTTGTGTTCCTACCCAAATATCATCCTTTCTGGACAGAGTTTTGCTCCTTCGCCCAGGATGGAGTGAAGTGGCATGATCTTGGCTCTCTGCAACCTCCATCCCCCGGGATTAAGCAATTCTCTTGCCTCAGCCTCCCGAGTAGCTGGAATTACGGGCACTTGCCATCATACCCAGCTAATTTTTGTATTTTTAGTAAAGATGAGATTTCACAATGTTGGCCAGGCTGGTTTTGAACTCCTGACCTCAGGTGATCCACCCGCCTTGGCCTCCCAAAGTGTTAGGATTACAGGTGTGAGCCACCATGCCCAGCCTCAGATCTCATCTTGATTGGAGTTCCCATAATCCCCAAGCGTCACGGAAGGGACCCAGTGGGAGGTAATTGAATCATGGGGGTAGCTGCCCCCATGCTGCTGTTCTTGTGATAGTGAATGTGTTCTCACAAGATCTGACGGTTTTATAAGGGGCTTTCCTCCTGACTTCGCTCTGCAATTCTCCTTGCTGCCACCATATGAAGAAGGAGGTGTTTGCTTCTCCTTCTGCCATGGTTGTAAGTTTCCTGAGGCCTCCCTAGCCATGCTGAACTATGAGTCAATTAAACCTCTTTCCTTTATAAATTACCCAGTCTCTGGTATGTCTTTATTAGCAGCATGAGAACGGACTAATACATCAGGCTAAAGAGGGCCTGCTCATCCCTCATGGTCCAGCTTACAGGTCACTCCTCTGAGGTCCCACCTGGCTTACAGCTAAGTTAATGACTTCCTTCTCAGGATTCCTCCTGCTGGTTTCTCATCTTGTCACTGTCTAGGATTATGCTGAGGTTTCTTGTCTCCTGTGTGGAACTCCGCACTAACTGTAAAAAGGCAGAGACTGTTGTATTTGACCTGATAACCTCATCACTTAGGAAAGTGTCTGGAGCATGGCATAGCCTCAAAACTTAAAGCAAAGACCAGTTTATATTATATTGAATGTAAGGCAATCACCACCTCCATGCATTACATGTTTCCTGGGTCTAATTCTGAAATTCTGAATTCTTCCAGATGACTTGTGACAGTCTGACAGATGCTCTGTTTTACCCAAAAGGAAAGAAACTAGACTTTTCAGTGTACAGATCTGAGATCATGAAGAGCTCCGGGGGCTTATAAATTGTGTTTTTGGATTTTCGTAAGTCCTCCATTGAAAACTTTTTTTTTTTGAGGTGAGTCTTGCTCTTTCGCCCAGGCCGGACTGCAGTGGCGCTATCTGGGCTCACTGCAAGCTCCGCCTCCCGGGTTCACGCCGTTCTCCTGCCTCAGCCTCCCGAGTAGCTGGGACTACAGGCGCCCACTACCGCGCCTGGCTAATTTTTTGTATTTTTAGCAGAGACAGGGTTTCACCGTATTAGTCAGGATGGTCTCGATCTCCTGACCTTGTGATCTGCCTGCCTCGGCCTCCCAAAGTGCTGGGATTACAAGCATGAGCCACCGCGCCTGGCCAAAAACCTTTTTATAAAAAAACTCCTTCCCCTACCAATAGAACGTTGCAACGGGAAATGTCCTACAGAATAACTGTTGGCCGGGTGTGGTGGCTTACACATGTAATCCCAGCACTTTGGGGGGTCGAGGCAGGCAGTTCACCTGAGGTCAGGAGTTCAAGAACAGCCTGGCCAATGTGGCAAAACCCCGTCTCTACTAAAAACACAAAAAAAGTTAGCTGGGTGTGGTGGTGGGTGCCTGTAATCCCAGTTACTTGGGAGGCTGAGTCACAAGAATTGTTTGAACCCAAGCGGCAGAGATTGCAGTTAGCCGAGATCGCACCACTGCACGCCAGCCTGGGCGACAGAGCGAGACCCCATCTCAATTTGAAAAAAAAAAAAAAAGAGAGAAGAACTGTCATGAAATAGCCTGCTCAGCATGGCAGAAATAGTGCAGGACTTGAAGTCCGTTGGGACAGAGGACAAAGTGTCACCTCCACCCTTCCTATTTATTTGACTTGGGAGGCAGTTTACTTAACCTCTCTAAACCTCAGTTTAGATGCAGTTTACTTAGCCTCTCTAAACCTCAGTTTAGATGCAGTTTACTTAACCTCTCTAAACCTCAGGTAAGATGCAGACAAATATTCTCACGCCCTTCTCCCCACCTCAGATGTAAGCTTCGTGAAGAATAACATGAATAGTTCACATGTGCCGGGCGCATACCATGTGCCAGACACGGTGCTGACTCCTTAACAACTCAACACACAAACTCTTCAAGGTGCTATTATTATCCCTGTCATACAGACCACAAGATTGAGACCTGTTGAGTGAGTTGTCAATGATTATACAGCTAGTAAAGAGGGGATTCCAGCCAGGCAATCTGGTTCCATGTGCCCACTCTTTTTTTTTTTTTTTTTGAGACAGAGTCTCACTCTGTCGCCCAGGCTGGAGTGCAGTGGCACTATCTTGGTTCACTGCAACCTCCGCCTCCCAGGTTCAGGCAATTCTCTGCCTCAGCCTCCCGAGCAGCTGGGATTACAGGCGCCCACCACCATGCCCGGCTAATTTTTATATTTTTAGTAGAGATGGGGTTTCACCATCTTGGCCAGGCTGGTCTTGAACTCCTGACCTCGTGATCCACCCGACTCAGCCTCCCAAAGTGCTGGGATTACAGGCGTGAGCCACCTCGCCCAGCCCCACGTGCCCACTCTTATCCATCTTCCAGGGACCCTGCTTGCTTCATTCACCTTGGATCCCTAGCTCCTAGAACAGTGACTGACACATGGGTGCTAAAAATTACTGTTGGGTGGATGAATCAATACCTTCTTACTGCATTATAAGGAGGAAGGAAGAAATATTTATTATCTACCATATTTCAGCCTCTTTTATGTGTATTATTTGGCTTAATTGGCAAAATTGATAGACCACTAACAATTCCTACTATTAAATCCATTTTAATAATAGCACAGAGGCTGAAACTGAAGAGGCAGAGTAACTTGCCTCAGGACACACAGCTAGGAAACAGCCTCTAAGCCTCCAAACTCCAAAGCCTATGTTCTTTTCTCTATGACTGTGGTCTTCATGTGTTTTTATTCACATACCCTTAAAATAATGTTGTATAATATACGCCTCCTTGCACCTTTTTATGTTGATATCTTGCATTTTAATCATTATTTTAAGTAATTACAAAGGCTGTAGTTTCCAGAGTATTATAAATATTGACCTTTTAAAACCATTGCATCAATTTTTTTTGTTTGTTTGTTTGTTTTTTTGAGACAGAGTCTCGATCTGTCGCTCAGGTTGGAGTGCACTGGCGCGATCTCGGCTCACTGCAAGCTCTGGCTCCCAGGTTCACGCCATCCTCCTGCCTCAGCCTCCCGAGTAGCTGGGACTACAGGCACCTGCCACCGCACCCGGCTAATTTTTTTTTTTTTTTGTATTTTTAGTAGAGACGGGGTTTCACCGTGTTAGCCAGGATGGTCTCGATCTCCTGACCTCGTGATCCACCCACCTCGGCCTCCCAAATTGCTGGGATTACAGGCGTGAGCCACCGCGCCTGGCCAAGTTTTTTTTTTTTCTTTAAAGTTTTAAATTCCTTGCTCTTTTTAGAGACAGGGTCTCGCTTGCTGCCCAGGACAAAGTGCAGTGGCTACTCACAGGTGTGACTCCACTACTGATCAGCATGAGAATTTTGACCTGCTCTGTTTCCAACCTGGGCCAGTCTACCCCTCTTCAGTCAACTTGGCAGTCCTCTGCTCCCAATAAAATTACTTAATTTTTTATTCCTGCTATCACTACCACAATTTACAGGGTAATATGCCTGATGCAATAAAAAGGGGGAAAAATCTACAACAGATAAAAGACCTCAGCAATGTACATCTAATTGACGCTAGATTGCATTAATTTTTTTTTTTTTTTTAAACAGAGTCTCGTTCTGTCACCCGGGCTGAAGTGCAGTCACACAATCTCAGCTTACCGCAACCTCTGCCTCCTGGGTTCAAGCGATTCTCCTGCCTTAGCCTCCTGAGTAGCTGGGATTACAGGCATGCGCCACCACACCTGTTAATTTTTGAACTCAGCTCTACACCAAGTGGACCTAATAGACATCTACAGAACTCTCCACCCCAAATCAACAGAATATACATTATTCTCAGCACCACATTGCATTTATTCCAAAATTGACCACATAGTTGGAAGGAAAGCACTCCTCAGCAAATGTAAAAGAACAGAAATTATAACAAACTGTCTCTCAGACCACAGTGCAATGAAACTAGGACTCAGGATTAAGAAACTCACTCAAAACGGAACAACTACATGGAAACTGAACAACCTGCTCCTGAATGACTACTGGATAAATAACAAAATGAAGGCAGAAATAAAGATGTTCTTTGAAACCAGTGAGAACAAAGACACAACATACCAGAATCTCTGGGACACATTTAAAGCAGTGTGTAGAGGGAAATTTATACCACTAAATGCCCAAAAGAGAAAGCAAGAAAGATTTCAAATCAACACACCCTAACATCACCCTAGAGAAGCAAGAGCAAACAAATTTAAAAGCAAGCAGGAGGCAAGAAATAACTAAGATGAGAGCAGAACTGAAGGAGACAGAGACACAAAAAACCCTTCAAAAAAATCAGTGAATCCAGGAGCTGGTTTTTTGAAAAGATCAACAAAATTGATAGACCACTAGCAAGACTAATAAAGAAGAAAAGAGAGAAGAATCAGATAGACACAATAAAAAATGATAAAGGGGATATTACCACCGATCCCACAGATATACAAACTACCATCAGAGAATACTATAAACACCTCTACGCAAATAAACTAGAAAATCTAGAAGAAATGGATAAATTCCTGGACACATACACCCTCCCAAGACTAAACCAGGAAGAAGTTGAATTGCTGAATAGACCAATAACAGGCTCTGAAATTGAGGCAATAATTAATAGCTTACCAACCAAAAAAAGTCTAGGACCAGACGGATTCACAGCCGAATTCTACCAGAGGTACAAAGAGGAGCTGGTACCGTTCCTTCTGAAACTATTCCAATCAATAGAAAAAGAGGGAATCCTCCCTAACTCATTTTATGAGGCCAGTAGCATCCTGATACCAAAGCCTGGCAGAGACACAACAAAAAAAGAGAATTTTAGACCAATATCCCTGATGAACATCGATGCAAAAATCCTCCATAAAATACTGGCAAACTGAATCCAACAGCACATCAAAAAGCTTATCCACCATGATCAAGTGGGCTTCATCCCTGGGATGCAAGGCTGGTTCAACATATGCAAATCAATAAACGTAATCCATCACATAAACAGAACTAAAGACAAAACCACATGATTGTCTCAATAGATGCAGAAAAGGCCCTAGACAAAATTCAACAGCCATTCATGCTAAAAACTCTCAATAAACTAGGTATTCATGGAATGTATCTCAAAATAATAAGAGCTATTTATGACAAACCCACAGCCAATATCATACTGAATGGACAAAAACTGGAAGCATTCCCTTTGAAAACTGGCACAAGAGAGGGATGCCATCTCTCACCACTCCTATTCAACATAGTGTTGGAAGTTCTGGCCAGGGCAATCAGGCAGGAGAAAGAAATAAAGGATGTTCAATTAGGAAAAGAAGAAGTCAAATTGTCCCTGTTTGAAGATGACATGATTGTATATTTAGAAAACCCCATCATCTCAGCCCAAAATCTCCTTAAGTTGATAAGCAACTTCAGCAAAGTCTCAGGATACAAAATCAATGTGCAAAAATCACAAGCATTCTTATACACCAATAACAGACAAACAGAGAGCCAAACCATGAGTGAACTCCCATTCACAATTGCTTCAAAGAGAATAAAATGCCTAGGAATACAACTTACAAGGGATGTGAAGGACGTCTTCAAGGAGAACTACAAATCACTGCTCAATGAAATAAAAGAGGACACAAACAAATTGAAGAACATTCCATACTTATGGATAGGAAGAATCAATATCATGAAAATGGCCATACTGCCCAAACTAATTTATAGATTCAATGCCATCCCCATTAAGCTACCAATGACTTTCTTCACAGAATTGGAAAAAACTACTTTAAAGTTCATATGGAACCAAAAAAGAGCCCGCATTGCCAAGACTATCCTAAGCAAAAATAACAAAGCTGGAGGCATCATGCTACCTGACTTCAAACTATACTACAAGGCTACAGTAACAAAAACAGCATGGTACTGCTACCAAAACAGAGATATAGATCAATGGAACAGAACAGAGGCCTCAGAAATAACACCACATATCTACAACCATCTGATTTTTGACAAACCTGACAAAAACAAGAAATGAGAAAAGGATTCCCTATTTAATAAATGGTGCTGGGAAAACTGGCTAGCTATATGCAGAAAGCTGAAACTGGGTCCCTTCCTTACACCTTATACAAAAATTAATTCAAGATGGATTAAAGACTTAAATGTTAGACCGAAAACCATAAAAACCCTAGAAGAAAACCTAGGCAATACCATTCAGGACATAGGCATGGGCAAAGACTTCATGACTAAAACACCAAAAACAATGGCAACAAAAGCCAAAATTGACAAATGGGATCTAATTAAACTAAAGAGCTTCTGCACAGCAAAAGAAACCACCATCAGAGTGGACAGGCAACCTACAGAATGGGAGAAAATTTTTGCAATCTACCCATCTGACAAAGGGCTAATATCCAGAATCTACAAAGAACTTAAACAAATTTACAAGAAAAAATCAAACAACCCCATCAAAAAGTGGCAAAGGATATGAACAGACACTTCTCAAAAGAAGACATTTATGCAGCCAACAGACACATGAAAAAATGCTCTTCATCACTGGTCATCAGAGAAATGCAAATCAAAACCACAATGAGATACCATCTCATACCAGTTAGAATGGTGATCATTAAAAAGGAAACAACAGGTGCTGGAGAGGATGTGGAGAAATGGGAATGCTTTTACACCGTTGGTGGGACTGTAAACTAGTTCAACCATTGTGGAAGACAATGTGGCGATTCCTCAAGGATCTAGAACTAGAAATACCATTCGACCCAGCAATCCCATTACTGGGTATATACCCAGAGGATTATAAATCATGCTACTATAAAGACACATGCACACAT
The DNA here is from genome assembly GCF_029281585.2 of Gorilla gorilla gorilla. NCBI lineage: Eukaryota > Metazoa > Chordata > Mammalia > Primates > Hominidae > Gorilla > Gorilla gorilla. The sequence goes on from NC_073224.2 coordinate 174,863,009, forward strand.
ATGTTTATTGTGGCACTATTCACAATAGCAAAGACTTGGAACCAACCCAAATGTCCATCAATGATAGACTGGATTAAGAAAATGTGGCACATATACACCATGGAATACTATGCAGCCATACAAAAGGATGAGTTCATGTCCTTTGCAGGGACATGGATGAAGCTGGAAACCATCATTCTGAGCAAACTATCGCAAGGACAGAAAACCAAACACTGCATGTTCTCACTCATAGGTGGGAACTGAACAATGAGAACACTTGGACACAGGGCAGGGAACATCACACACCAGGGCCTGTTGTGGGGTGGGGGATTGGGGGAGGGATAGCATTAGGAGAAATACCTAATGTAAATGACGAGTTAATGGGTACAGCAAACCAACATGGCACATGTATACATATGTAACGAACCTGCACGTGTGCACATGTACCCTGGAACTTAAAGTATAATAATAATTAAATAAAGAAAGAAAGAAAAGAATCACATAGTTGGCCAGGGAACAGTGGCTCACGCCGGTAATCCCAGCACTTTGGGAGGCCGAGGTATGGTGGATCACAAGGTCAAGAGATGGAGACCATCCTGGCCAACATGATGAAACCCCATCTCTCCTAAAAATACAAAAATTAGCTGGGCGTGGTGGTATGTGCCTGTAGTCCCAGCTACTTGGGAGGCTGAGGCAGAAGAATCGCTTGAACCCTGAAGGTGGAGACTGCAGTGAGTCGAGATCACGCCACTACACTCCAGCCTGGTGACAGAGTGAGACTCCGTCTCAAAAAAAAAAAAAAAAAAAAAAAAAAAAGCCGGGCGCGGTGGCTCACGCCTGTAATCCCAGCACTTTGGGAGGCCGAGGCAGGTGGATCACGAGGTCAGGAGATGGAGACCATCCTGGCTAACACGGTGAAACCCCGTCTCTACTAAAAAGACAAAAAAATTAGCTGGGCGTGGTGGCGGGCGTCTGTAGTCCCAGCTACTCAGAGAGGCTGAGGCAGGAGAACGGCGTGAACCGGGGAGGCGGAGCTTGCAGTGAGCCGAGTTCGCGCCACTACACTCCAGCCTGGGCGACAGAGCGAGACTCTGTCTCAAAAAACAAAAACGAAAACAAAAACAAAACAAACAGAAAACAAAAAACAAAACAAAAGAATCACATAGTTATATGTCATCAAAAATAATTTTAATGATCTATCTACTGTCAACCTTAATTAAGATTTCCTTCAGTTTTGTTGAAAACAAAATATTAGAAACCACCTGACTTACAAAAAGGCATTGATACCCAGTTATTAGAGTTACTCAGTTCTCAACGCCATCATCAATATTTCTAATTGCCTCTTTGTTTGGATATTTTTACCCTAGAGCAATGCACCAAAGTAAGCTTGAGATGGATGGAGTGCACAACTTTCTCTGCTTGAAGTAGTAGGTGGGTAGGAAGGTAGGAACAAAGGACCTGCATCTCCCTCAGTCCACTTTCTTAGGCAGATCAATTTAGGACTAGCACATATGGAAGCTCAGGATCTGAAAATTTATTTCTTTAAAACTATTTGTCTTAGTCCATTAAGGCTGCTATAACAAAATACTGTAGACTGGGTGGCTTATACATAACAGAAATGTATCTCATAGTTCTGAAGTCTTGGAAGTCCAAGATCACAGCCCCAGCAGAATTGGTGTCTGTGAATGCCAGTTTCCTGGTTCATAGATAGCACCTTCTAGCTGTGTCTTCCTGTGGTAGAAGATGTGAACAAGCTTCCTCAGGCATCTTTTATAAGGGCACTAATCCCACTCGAAAGGGCTCTGCCCTCATAACCTAATCGCCTCCCAAAGGGTCCCATCTCTTAATACTATCATCTTGGAAGTTAAGATTTCAATATATCCTTTAAGGGGGCATGAACATTCAGACCATAGTATTATCCTCACCTGTATCCCTCTTGGAAGTCTTCCTGACTCAGAGGAGGGTGTACACATATCCCCGTTAATAGGCTGTTGTCTCTTTATATTTTATCTGGAGTTGTCAGGACTAGAAATAATAGATGTTGGCCGGGCACGGTGGCACACGCCTGTAATCCCAGAACTTTGGGAGGCCGAGGTGGGTGGAGCACCTGAAGTCAAGAGTTCGAGACCAGTCTGGCCAACATGGTGAGATTCTGTCTCTACTAAAAACACAAAAATTAGCCAGGTGTGGTGGCAGACGCCTGTAATCCCAGCTACTTGGGAGGCTGAGGCAGGAGAATTGCTTGAACCCGGGAGGCAGAAGTTGCAGTGAGCCAAAATCGCACTATTGCACTCCAGCCTAGGTGACAGAGCGAGACTCCATCCCCCACCCACCAAAAAAAAAGAAAAAAAGAGAAATAATAGATGTTTAGTGCATAAAGCACACACATTATAACATCCAGTTATCATGACTTTTAATTTTCTACTAACCTAGTTACTTAGAGTAGTAAGGAATTGGGAGCTGGGACTAGATCCATCCAGCAGGGATGACCAAGCCTTGTGGAATGACACAAATGCACATTCAGATAGAAGGAACTTGGTCTGGCCATCAAAACAGGGTCCCCAAGGACTGAAAAAAAAAGAACTGAGACAAAATAGAATCAGGCAAAAGATCTCAGGACTGAGGCAGACGTCCTACCCACCAGGTAAGAAGATAATAAAGAACAGGACTCAAGAGTGGTGGTAACCAACTATGGAGAGGTCTACCAAAGTGCACAAGGGAAGTTACATAACTTCTGAATCAGAAGAATGCAGTTTGAGCCTCACCTCTGCAACCCACTTATTGACTGCATGAATTGTCGAATTGTCTCCTCAGCTCAGTTTTGTTTGTTTGTTTGTTTGTTTTTGTGAGACGGAGTCTTCCTCTGTCGCCCAGGCAGGAGTACAGGGGTGCGATCTTGGATCACTGCAACCTTCGCCTCCCGGGTTTAGGTGATTCTTCCGCTTCAGCCTCCTGAGTAGCTGGGATTACAGGCGCCCGCCACCACGCCCAGCTAATTTTTGTATTTTTAGAAGAGACGAGGTTTCACCATGTTGGCCAGGCTGGTCTTGAACTCCTGGCCTCAGGTGATCTTCCTGCCTCGGCATCCCAAAGTGCTGGGATTACAGGAGTGAGCCATTGCGCCCGGCCAGCCCAGTTTTCTTGAAGGTCAAATGGTAGTCTTGCATAGTTATAGTTTGGATTAAATACGATGGTGACATAGTGCCTGGCATGTAATAAGTACTCAGTAAGTGGTAGCCACTTAAATAGGAAACTACTGAACTACCCACATCTCCCAAACTTACCTACATCACAGTCCCTCTTATGCCATTCTTCTTCCTCTTGCTGGAAGAGAAGTCCCTGGTGGAAGAGAAGAATGGATCCACCACTGCTTTGAATCCTCGCCTCTCAGTTATGTCCTCCTTTGTTTCTTCCACTTCTTCCTCTCTACTGCTTTCCCATTCTGATTATACATGACAGCTTGATTCTCTCACGTCTTGAGCTCTCTTGTCTTCTCTAGCTCTTTCTCCTTCCATTCCAGAAAGAATTTCATTCACCCAGTGTCTCCTCTCCCTTATCTGCCATTCATGCCTTGGCCTTGTGCAATATGACTTCTGTCCTAACCATTCCACTGAAATTATTCTTACCAAGATGACAATTCAGTCACTGTTCTTTTAACCATATTTATTGAAGGCCTACTCTGTGTCAGGCTCTGGGAATACAGCCATAAGCAAAACAAATCCCTGCTGTTATGGGATTTCCATTCTAGTAGGGATTACAAACAATTAACTAATAAATAATTATTGTAATATCAACTAGAGATAGGTATTGTGATAAGAAGTTCATCTGGATAAGGGGCTGGCAAGAAAATAGAGTGTTATTTTATATAAAATAGTCAAAGAAGGCCTCTTTGCAAAGGTGACATTTAAGCAGAGATCTCACCAAAGTTATGGTGTAAGACATGCAGATATCTAGAGAGTTGGGGTGAAGAGGAGTTTATAAAGGGAGAACAGAAAGCACAAGGATCTTGAGGCAAATAGTCACTTGAGAAGGGAGAATGGCCTTCTGTTTCTTAAATCCAGTAACAAGACCTTTGTCAATATTAACCTTGTTAGACTCTCTGCAACACTTACCGACTCTGAACTTCTCTCCCTCCACCTTGAAAGTCCTTTCTCTATTGGATTTTACCATACTATTCTCTAGTTTTCTTGCTTTTTCTCTGTCCATCCCATCTCACTTTTATTCTTGAGCTTCTCATCCTCATCCCTATTCTTTTTTTTTTTTTTTTTTTTTTGAGACAGTCTCCCACTGTCGCCTAGGCTGGAGTCGCAATTCGGCTCACTGCAACCTCCAACCTCCACCTCCCGGGTTCAAGCGATTCTCCTGCCTCAGCCTCTCGCAGTGGTTTTGGCTTCAACTACCACTCACATGTTGATGAAGCCAAAGTTTATATTTCGAACCCACACTTCTCTTCTGAACTCCACACTCACATATCCAATCATTTTGCACACCTCTTCTTGGATATATCCTGGAAACTTCCAAATCAATATGTCTAAAGATAAGCTCATCATCTTTCCTCCTAAATCATCTTCTTGTATAATAGTCCATATTTAAATTGGTGGGACCACCTAGCTGCCTAAGCTAGAAACCTAAATGTCCGTAAGATTCTTCCCACTTTCTTTCCCTCCCTGTTGGAAGAGTCACAGGACTAGTTTATTTTATCTAGTATCTCAATCTCTGTCCATTGCCACTGACTCATGCAGATCCTTTCCCACCATTTCTTGCCAGTTTGCCAGCTTCCCAACTGGTTTTCTTGCTTCCAGTCTCTTACCCCTGACCTTACCTTCTGTACTAACCCTAGAATGACTTTTATGAAATGTATATCTGATCGTGTCACTTCTATTTCTTTTCTTTTTTTTTCTTTTTTTTTTTTTTTTACAGATGGGGTCTCACTATGTTGCCCAGGCTGTTCTTGAATTCCTGGGCTCAAGCAATTCACCTGCCTCAGCCTCCCAAAGTGCTGGGATTACAGGCAAGAGCCACTGCACCTGGCCAGAAATTGAGATAATTTTAAGTATAAAGTGATGGCCAGTTGTGACAGCTCACGCCTGTAATCATGGCAAAACCCTGTCTCTACTAAAAAATTAGGTGGGCATGGTGGCATGTGCTTGTAATACCAGCTACTCAGGAGACTGAGGTACAAGAATCGCTTGAACCAGGGAGGCGGAGGTTGGGGTGAACGAAGATTGTGGCACTGCACTACAGCCTGGGCGACAGAGTGAGACTCCGTCTCAAAAAAAAAAAAGTCTCAATTTCCATTAGGATAAAATCCAAACTTCTTAGCAAGGAACATATGGTCTTTTAAGATCTGGCCACTGCTGACTTCTCCAGCCTCATATTTCATTACTCCACACAGGCACCCTATATTCCTGCTACTCCAAATACATTAAAAATTTTTTTAAATTTATTTTTAATTTTTTGTAGGGATGAGGTCTTGCTATGTTGCCCAGGCTGGAGTGCAGTGGCATGATCACTTGACTTGGGGTCAAATGATCCTCCAGCCTTGGCCTCCTAAGGTACTGGGATTACCAGCGTCCAAATTAATTTCAATCAAAACTTTATTATGTCACATCCTTACTGATGTCCATGCCTTTGTATGTGCCGTACCTTCTGAAAATTCAGGGCTAGCAAAATTCTCTTCAATCTTCAAGTCACAGCTTAATCTTTCTAGCCTTGTCTCAGTGCCCATATACCTAGGCTGTGGCTATGTTAGAGGCATCTCCTCTGTGGTCTGTTGCCTTAGGAGCGGTATACGTTCCTGTCGTTTCCTTATACATGTTAAGTCTACTTATTTTTCTTCCTCTTTATTTATAATTTTTTTTTTCCCCTGAGACGGAGTCTCACTCTATTACCCAGGCTGGAGTGCGATGGTGTGGTCTCGACTCACTGCAACCTTCACCTCCCGGGTTCAAGAGATTCTCCTGTCTCAGCCTCCCAAGTATCTGGGACTACAGGCGTGTGCCACCACACCTGGCTAATTTTTGTATTTTTAGTAGAGATGTGATTTCACTATGTTGGCCAGGATGGTCTTGAACTTGTGACCTCATGATCCGCCCTCTTCGGCCTCCCAAAGTGCTGGGATTACAGGCGTGAGCCACCACATCCAGCTTATTTATAAATTCTTTGAAGCCAGTGTCTGCTTCTTTCCTCCTTGTCCCAGGGCCTAGCTTAGTGTACATAGGAAGCATTCAATAAATGTTCTTTTGAAGGATGGAAGGAAAGAAATAATCCAACACAACTATGTTAAGGAGGTATGTAGAATCCAGGAATAAGATAAGAGCAGACATAATGGGGAGACAGTCCAGATGACATCTGACCCCTTCCAACCTTCAGCTTTGATGAGTTCCTGGGGCAGGAAAACTCAAAATGAATAATGAAGGGAGACTTTTATTGTGATCTCATCTCTCATTCATCTGACTTCCTCTCTTCTCTGGTCTGCAGAGAAAAATATATTTGTACCCTAAATGTGGGATAAGCTGATGACTTTGCAGATGCCATCATTTAATTATTTGCCTATTAAAACCCAGCAATGTGCAACCCATCCTTTTTGCCTCCTCTTCCTTATTTTCTAGCTTTTCATGAAGGAAAAAATACAGCAACAAAAGACTTACTGGAGGAATATGTGGCTGTTTAATGTGGACTTCTCTTGTATCCTCTAACAACCAAGCAAACTGGTAATTCTTATTCTTTGCTGAATTACAAAGGATATATTATCCCTGCCCATTCTACTGCAGGAGAATAATGGTGTGCGGAAGGAAGAGAAAGGGACATTATAGAAAGGGACATTATTTTTCCAGGCCTCCTTCCCAACAAAGAGGAAAAAGCTGTCGCCAAAGACCTATGTGTTTTGCTAAGGCACTGAATCTTTCCCTCTGGTAAAATCTAAAATCCTCAGGTGAACCCAGAAGTTCTAGTTTTGGAAATCTCATCTACTAAACTAAAAGTATGAGTAAATAACATAGATACATGAATATTTTATGCAATATTATTTCAAGCGGCAAAAGACAACATCAGAAACCACTTGAATATTTATTATAGAGGAATATAAAAATAAAATATGGGATATCCAAACTATAGATATTATGCAATTATTAAAAATAATAAGGCCCTTGTGAGGTGGCTTACACCTATAATCTCAGTGCTTTGGAAGGCTGATGGGGGAGGACTGCTTGAGGCCTGGAGCTCAAGACCAGCCTGGGCAATGTAGCAAGACCCTGTCTCTACAGATAATTTAAAAATAAAGTAAAAATTAGCTGGGTGTGATGGTGCACGCCAGTAGTCCTAACCAATCAGGAGGCTGAGGTGGGAGGATCCCTTGAGCCCAGGAGTTGGAGGGTACAGTGAGTTAAGATCACACTACTGCATTCTAGCCAGGGCAACAGAACAATGACCCTATCTCTAACAAAAGAAATAATAATTGCAAGTTAGATCTATGTGTATTAACCTGGAGGAATTTGAATGAAATATAGATGAAAAAAGCAAATTATTTTTAGAGGTTTATATAGTCCCATTTGAAAAAGATTATGACAAAAAATCTCTAGACATCTGAATGTATACATATGTATGTGTGTGTTTATATATATACACACACAGATATACGTAGGTATGAAAAGATACATATCAAAAGTTCACATTGGTTGCGGGGAGGAGGGAATTGAGCAGAAAGGGATATTGTTGACTGTTTTACACAATAGTATTGTTTAGTTTGTTCCCTCAAGCTGGCATTGCGTTTGCACTTTGAAAGGAAAACCCAAATTAAAAAAAAATATCCCCCCAACACACACTTTTTGAAGATAAAAGCCCTCAACTAGTGCTTTAAGTCTAAAAATCATTCTAACAAGCAGGATTCCTTTGACTCCTCCTAAAGGATCCCCTGCTTAGCTTGTTATAATAGTACATCTGGAGAAAAATGGGGGGAAAAAGGAAGCAAAAACTCTCTGGCTGGGCTGCAGAAATCTTTTTCTGAAACTGACTAGCCTGCTGAGTGATAGCAGTGGGGCCATGGAAGCCCACACTCTGAAATGGCCCATTGGACCTCTGTGTTCTCAGGAAGGAGAAAAGTAGAAAAAGGCAGGCTGATTGCCTCTTGGCTCTTAGCCAAAGTTGCTGCGAGTGGTGGGAGTGGAATTTTTCCATGGCAGAGGAAGAGGAAAAATCGGATCACATTTCCCACTGCCAGGGCCTATTTATTCAGGAAGATCTTGGGGCCCTTGCTGTTCATAACAGAAGTGTATTTACTGGGTCGTGCCTTAATTTTCACCATTAGAAATCTCTTTTTCTTTTCATTTCTTTTTTTTTTTTTTTTTTTTTTTTTTTTTGAGACAGAGTCCTCGCTCTGTTGCCCAGGCTGGAGTATAGTGGTGTGATCTCAGCTCACTGCAACCTCCACTTGCTGGGCTCAAGCAATCCTTCCCACCTCAGCCTCCTGTGTAGCTGGGACTGCAGGTGTGTGCCACCACACTTGGCAAATTTTTTTTTTCTTTTTGAGATGGAGCCTAGCTCTGTTGCCCAGGCTGGAGTGCAGTGGCATGATCTTGGCTCACTACAACCTCCGCCTCCCGGGTTCAAGTGATTCTCCTGCCTCAGCCTCCTGAGTAGCTGGGATTACAGGTGCGCCCCACCACGCCCAGCTAATTTTTGTATTTTTAGTAGAGACGGAGTTTCACCATGTTGGTCAGGCTGGTCTTAAACTCCTGACCTCGTGACCCACCCACCTCGGCCTCCTAAAGTGTTGACATTACAGGTGTGAGCCACTGCGCCCAGCCTCACTTGGCAAATGTTTAAAATTTTTTGTAGAGACGAAGTTTTACTTTGTTGCCCAGGCTGGTCTTGAACTCCTGGGCTCAAGTGATCCTTTTGTCTCATCCTACCAAAGTGCTGAAATTACAGGTGTTAGTCACCACACCCGGCCCTTTTTTTTTTCTTTTTCCTTCTTTTTTGCCTTCATATTTGGATGTGTTTCTCCCTAAAATGCAAACACCCTAGAGAACTGCCATGCCATGCATGGCCATTATTAGATTAACTGCAAAAGGAAGTCAGGGCAAAACAAACGTGAAGAACTGTTGGTTTGGCAAGGAAAACCACATTTTCCAGAAGAATCAGACATTTCTCTCTTTTATCTTACAAAAACAATGACATCAGCAACTTTTGGGAAGACTTGAGAGCCCACAAGAGGAATCTTCTCTTCTTTACCCCTTCTTCTGCCCTTCCCCAACCAGGGTACTTAGATAGTAGTCATGGATATTCAGAAAGCATTTTTGTAAAAATTTCACTTGGGAGTGAAGAGGTTAAGTACAGAACTACCGAATCATGTACTTGGAAGAGACTTAATGGCCATCTGCTCCCACCTCTACCTATATACTAATAATACTTGACACCATTTTCTGAAGGCTATGGGCTTTGTCACTGTGTGCCAAAGTCACACAAATAATATTTATAGCGTTCAGGCAATTAATCCCCAGATTCCATGCTTTTTGCCTCAGGTACACTGCCTTTCTTTATGACGTCACTGAAAAGTTACCAGTCTCTGCTTGGACACTTCCAGTAATGAGGAGCTTACTATTTTTAGAGGCAGCCTTTTCGTTACTTATGAGGAAACTCTTTTTTGATGCTGGCTGTACAGAAAACAGCCAGCATAACCATTCATCATGTTTAGACCTTTAAGTGCCAAAGATATCTCATCCCTCAGTCACCTCTGTTGTCTGCTCTTAGTTCTTTCAACTGTTCCCTCCTCTGTTTTCACCATCCTGGTCCTACTTCTCAATACACTCTCTAGTTTGTCCAGTAACATCCAAACTTACTTGTCATGTCCAGGACTGAAAACAACAATTACCCAAAAGTAAACTCCACAATGGCAGAGAATGTATCTGTCTTCTTTATCTAGTTCTTAGCAGTTGCCCTGGCATAAAGTAGGCACTCAATATATTTGCTGAATGAATGAATGACTCTTCTAGATGTGGAAGCTTCAGTACAGAATAGAGCAGGACTCTCCCCTCCTCATTCTGGATGCTTCCTGGGTTGATGAAGGTAGTCTAGCTCACTGCTTGCCTAATTGGCAGCCCACCCTCACCCTGGCCAATACTGACAACTTACCCAGTTTGTTATCACTCAAATTGCTAAGACTTTGTAAAAACTACCAGCACATAGCCAGGCAGGACTTTCCCATCCTATTTGATGGTTGTTGTTGTTGTTGTTGTTATTTTAACTTTGGGCCATACTTCATAGCAGTGTGCTCTAGTGGAAAGAGCATACTCTTTGGCCATTGATATGGTTTGGATGTTTGTCCCCTGAGGTGGGGCCTGGTAGGAGGTGATTGGATCCTGGGGACAGATCCCTCATGAATGATTTAACACCATCCCCTTGGCAATGAGTGAGTTCTCACTCAGTTAGTTCACATGAGATCTGGTTGTTTAAGAGTCTGAGACTTCCCCCACCCCCTTGTTCCTGCTCTCACCATGTGACACACTTGCTCTTCCTTCACCTTCTGCCATGATTGGAAGCTTCCTGAGGCCCTCACCAGGAGCAGATACTGAAGCCATGCTTATACAGCCTGCAGAAACATAAGCCAATTACACCTCTTTTCTTTATAAATCACCCAGCCTCAGGTACGACTTTAGAGCACTGAAAGAACGAACTAACACAGAAAACTGGGAATGAGAAGTGGGGCATTGCCTTAAAGATAACAAAAGATGTGGAAGCAGCTTTGGAATTGGGTAAGGGGCACAGGTTGGAAGAGTTTGGGAGTTCAGAAGAAGACAGGAAGATGAGGGAAAGTTTGGAACTTCTTAGAGACTGGTTAAATGGTTGTGTAGCCCTGCTCAGCCTCAGGACGCTGCTCCCCACATCCCAGCTGCTCCAGCTACAGCCAAGGCTCAAAGGGCCCCAGGTACAGCTTGGGCTGTGGCTCTGGAGGGCACAAGCCATAAGCCTTGGTGGCTTCCATGTGGTGTTAAGCTTGCAGGTGCACAGAATGCAAGAATAAAGGAGGCTTGGCAGCCTTTACCTAGATGTCAGAAGATGTATGGAAAATCTGGGTGCCCAGGCAGAAGCCTGCTGCAGGGGTGGAGCCCCCACAGAGATACTAGATAATGCCAAGGGGAAACGTGAAGTTGGAGCCCGCACACAGTTCCCACTGGGGCACTGCTCAGTGGAGCTATGGGAAGGAGGCCACTGCCCTACAGACCCCTGAATGGTAGAACCACTGACAGCTTGCATCCTGAGCCTGGAAAACCACAAGCACTCAATTCCCACCTGTGACAGCAGACAGGTAAGCCATGGAGGTGGGGCTGCCCAAAGCCTTGGGAGCCCACCTCTCACACCAGTGCATCCAGGATGTGGGACATGGAGTCAAGGCTTGTGTTGGAGCTTTAAGATTTAATGCCTGCCCTGCTGGATTTCAGACTTGCATGGGGTCTATTACTCCTTTCTTTTGGCCAATTTCTCTTTTTTGGAACAAGAATGTTATCCAACACCTATACCGCCATTGTATCTTGGAAGTAAATTATTTTTTATCCTACACGCTCATTGATGGAAGGAACTCATTTCCAGATGAGACATGGGACTTGGGACTTTTGAGTTAGTGTAGGAATGAGTTCAGACTCTGGGGGATTATTGCAAAGGCATGATTGCATTTTGAAATGTGAGAAGGACATGAGATTTGGGGGCCAAGGGCAGAATGATATGATTTGGATGTTTGTCCCCTCCAAATCTCATGTTGAAATATGATTCTCAATGTTGGAGGTGGGGCCTGTGGGAGGTGATTGGATCATAGGGGCAGATTCCTCATGAATGGTTTAGGCCCATCTCCTTGGTAATAAGTGAATTCTTGGTCAGTTAGTTCACATGAGATCTGGTTGTTTAACAGTCTGGCACCTTCCCCCACCACCACCTCCTTGCTTCTTCTCTCGCCATGTGACATACCTGCTCCCCCTTCACCTTCCACCATGATTGGAAGCATTCTGAGCCCTTCATCAGGAGCAGATGCTGGAGCCATGCTTGCACAGCCTGCAGACCCTGAGCCAATTAAGCCTCTTTTCTTTTCTTTCTTTCCTTCTTTATTTATTTATTTATTTTTGTTTTCTTCTGATTCAGTCCTCATAAACTGCTTTTCTTTGTAAATTAGTCAGCCTCAGGTATTTCTTTATAGCAACACAAAAGTGGCCTAACACAGCCACATATACACCTGGGTAAGAATCTTGGCTTCACCTTCAATGGCTGCATAACCTTGAATCAATCACTTAGCCTCTCTGAGCCTTCATTTTCAGCATCATAAAATGGGGTACTGGGCCAGGCGCAGTGGCTCACACCTGTAATCCCAGCACTTTGGGAGGCCGAGGCGGGCGGATCACGAGGTCAGGAGATCGAGACCATCCTGGCTAACACTGTGAAACCCCATCTCTACTAAAAATACAAAAAATTAGCCCAGCGTGATGGTGGGCACCTGCAGTCCCAGCTGCTTGGGAGGCTGAGGCAGGAGAATCGTTTGAACCCAGGATGCGGAGGTTGCAGTGAGCCAAGACTGCATCACTGCACTCCAGCCTGGGTGACAGAGCAAGACTCCATCTCAAAAAAAAAAAACAGGCTGTCGGGAGTGGGGCAGGTACTATACAAAATGTCTCACAGGGATATTTTGAGGATTAAAAGAGATAATGAATGTAAGGTACCTAACACATAAGAAATGCTGAACAAATTGTTAATTTACCTAAATAAAAAGTTACTATTATCCTAAGTTCTTAGACTACGTGTGCAGCTTAAGCACTGAAGGACACTGTATACAGTCTGACAAGCAGAGACAAAAAAGAATGTATGAAACTCCCTGGTGCGTATATGAAGAAAACAAAATCTACAAGAACTAAAACAACTGGAAAAATAGAAGATCAAGGCTACTTTGCAAAAGACCACTCAGTCAGACATCTCTCTGGCATAGTGCCAAGCTCAGAACACGCAACACACAGCCTGCAGTTATGAAACATTCATGGCACAGAGAGCCATCGGGTAACCCAGGTGCCATCCTATGCCTCAAGGCCAGGCTTCATTGGCGTCAGAAGTCAGGAAAGAATCAAGAGTTTAATCCATTCAATTATTCAATAAACAGCTGGGCTCAGTGGCTCACGCCTGTAATCCCAGCTCTTTGGGAGGCCAAGGCGGGTAGATTGCTTGAGCCCAAGAGTTCAAGACCAGCCTGGTCAACATGGCAAAACCCTGTCTCTACAAAAATTACAAAAAATTAGCCTGGCATGTTGGCAGGTTCTTGTAGTCCCAGCTACTCAGAGGGCTGAGGTCAAAGGATCGCATGAGCTCAGGAGGTTGAGGCTGCAGTGAGCTGTGATCGCACCACTGTATTCCAGCCCAGATGACAGAGTGAGATGCTGTCTCGAAAAAAACAAAAAAACAAAAAAACAAAAAAAAAATGAAAACAAAAAACACCCAAACTTCAATAAGCATATGGAGCACCTAGTATATTCCAGGTACTATGCTTAGCTGCTGCCCATACAGAAAAGAAAAAGACACACAGTCGCTGCCCTCAAGCAGCTCACAGTCTAGTAGGGAAGAAAAGAACACAAATATTCACAAGGCAGTGATATAAGTACACAAATGGTATGTGCGGAGTATAGCGAAGGCACAAAGGACTGGAGAATATATCAAAGAAATGATGCTCTTGTTTCTAAAATCTTACATTTTAGCTTAAAAAGCAAGACTTGAGACTCTGGAGATGGGAATTCTCATCTCTTCTTGCTTCTCTTTGGTTTTACACAGATATTTTAACCTGTTTGAGCATTGGTGTCCCCATTGAACTATATGTTTCTTAAGGTTTGGGCAGCGACTTAAGCTCTCTGTGCCTGAGATTCCTTCTCTGTATAATGAGGATAGTAGTAAAACCTACCTCACGGGATTAAGTGGCTTCATGTTTGTAAAAGTATTCAGAATAATGCATGAATAATAACAATCTGCCTGCTAAGTAAGATAAACGTAACTATCCTATTGTTTCTGTCACCAGGCTCCCATCATAAAACCTGTGATTTGTTTATCCACATAGGTGATTCTTCCAGTATCCTGCTTTCTTTATTGTTCTCTGCCACACCTGGGAAATGCACGTGCACGGGTCATACTCTAAACCTTGTCATTTTCACCTGTTCTTTTTAGAGACAGTCTGTCACCCAGGCTGGAGTGCAGTAGCACAATCACAGCTCACTGCCACCTAGAAGTCACCCTCCAGCCTCGGCCTGAGCAGCTGGGACTACAGGCATACGCCACCATACACAGCTAACATTTTGGCTTTTAACAGAAGGTAATTTATTTTTATGTTTACTTAGGGAGTGCCCACCAATTCCTAGTTTGTACAAAGCTATTTGTAAAACATAGACTTGTAAATATGTCTTCAGTTTTTCTGATAAAGGAACTAAAGGAGTCATAAAGTAGTGGGTTGGAATAACATGGCTAATGAGAAATTAAGTGAATCGATTTCATTCCTAAAACAAACATATTTTATTTAGATGTTCCTTAGTTAAAGTAGCAGTCCTTGGATGTTAAACAGGTAGTCTCTATTTAACATGAAATAAATGGGTGGAGGTAGGGAAAGCCTTTGCATTGAGTAGCTTAAGAAAGTATCTGTGAGGCTGGGCACAGTGGCTCATGCCTGCAGTCTCAGTTCAGGAGGCTGAGGTGGGAGGATCCCTTAAGCCCAGGAGTTGGAGACCAGCCTGGGCAACATAACGATACCCCATCTCTACAAAAAAAAATTTTAAATTAGCCAGGCATGGTGGTACGCGCCTGTAGTCCCAGCTACTCAGGAGGCTGAGGCAGGAGGATTGCTTGAGCCCAGGAGGTCAAGGCTGCAGTGAGCCATGATTGCACCACTGCACCCCAGCCTCAGCAACAGAATGAGACCCTGTCTCTAAATGAATAAATAAATAAATAAATAAATAAATAAATAAATAAATAAATAGGACTGTATATGTTTCAAGAAGGTTATGATTCTATTATGGCAGGAGAGAA
Source organism: Gorilla gorilla gorilla (assembly GCF_029281585.2). NCBI lineage: Eukaryota > Metazoa > Chordata > Mammalia > Primates > Hominidae > Gorilla > Gorilla gorilla. The sequence goes on from NC_073224.2 coordinate 174,878,021, forward strand.
AATCTGTTAAAATGTAAATAAGGCTTTGTCTTCATTTCTAGATTCTCCCACCCTTGTGTCTACCCAGTGAATAAAATATTCCTCTGCACTCTCTTCCTGACTGCAACAGCCCTTCCATTTACCATCGTGGAATTCTTCTCCAGGGTTTCACCATGGAGTCATCTAGCCATGTTGACAGGGACAGCCCCTCTAACTTCAGCTTGAGTTTTGCTGGAGTCTGGGAGTCTGGGATTGGGCTGCTCCCTGAATCTGTCAGGAGCCCTAGTCTCTTGCCATAGCCACCCTCAGATTCCAGCCTTCCAAAATCCTGATCTACTGACCCAGGCACTGCAACTATACCAGGGCTCCAAGTTTCCATTTATATTTGAATTGCCCACTGGACTAAAAGCTCTTCTCTGAATCTTCATCTACTTATTTGAGTCCTGACACCCTACTTAGTTCTTTTGTTCTTTTTTTGTAAGAAACGGGGTCTCACTCTGCCTCCCAGGCTGGAGTGCAGTAGCATGAGCACCACTTACTGTATCTTTGAACTCCAAGGCTTAAGCAATTCTCCTGCCTTAGCCTCTGGAGTAGCTGAGACTACAGGCACACACCATCATGCCTGGTTAATTTAAAAACAAATTTTCTTTTCTTTTTTTTTTTTTTTTTTTTTTTTTTTGTTTTTTAGAGATAGGGTTTCCTTATGTTGCCAAGGCTGATCTCGAACTCCTGGCCTCAAGAAATCCTCTCTTCTTAGCCTCCCAAAGTGCTAAGATTATAGGCCCATTGAGCCCAGCTCCTACTTAGTTCTTGCTGGAATCCACCTCTTCCTAGTTGTGTGACTTGCAGCAACTAACCTAATCTTTCTGAATCTCCATTTTCTACTTCTTAGGCTGTTGCAAGGACAAAATGAAGTGCCAAAGACAGACAGACATTGGTATAGATACAGATAAGGATATGGATAGAGGTATGCAGATATTCAAGAAACATTAGTTTTTCATCCCTATATTTACAAATCTCAGCTTCTGGTGCTATGTCCATTACTTCAGGCCTCCTTCACTCGCCATGAAAGCCTGAGTCTGCCATTCCTTCACAGACATTCTATGTGTCCACCGTTCCCATGCCATCCTTTCTCCTTTTCATTCCTAGCCTGCACCGCTGAGGTCCCTGCAGGCACTATGGCTGAGCCAGCACAGCTCACAGCAGACTCATCTGCTTGGATCATCTTTCTTTCTCCCCTTCTTCATCCCTATCCCCATACTTCCCAAGCATCCTTGATACTCAAAGTTTGGTGCAGCAGCAGTATCACCTGGGTGCGTGTTAGAAATGCAGTATGTGATGCCCCACTCCAGACCTGGAATTCTGCATTTTGACAGGGTTAACATTCCTCCTCCAGGAATCTTTCTCTGATGTCCCTGTAGTAAGTTAAGGGCTCCTATGCTATGCTCCGTCCCACAGGAATCAGCCTGCCATAGAACCAAGGAAACTCATTCCTGGCCTTGGGACCCACATGTGCAAAAGTCTACAGGCTAAAAATATCCTAGAGCATGTGGTCTATGGATTAATTTATCCCCTCCATTGCATGATTTTTTTTTTTTTTTTTTGAGACGGAGTCTTACTCTGTCACTCAGGCTGGAGTGCAGTGGCACGATCTCAGCTCACTGCAATCTCTGCCTCCCAGGTTCAAGTGATTCTCCTGCCTCAGCCTCCCGAGTAGCTGCGATTACAGGCATGCACCAGCTGTGTCTGGCTAATTTTTGTATTTTTAGTAGAGATGGAGTTTCACCATGTTGGCCAGGCTAATCTCGAACTCTTGACCTCAGGTGATCCGCCTGCCTCAGCCTCCCAAAGTGCTGGGGTTACCCGTATGAGGCACCACACCCAGCCTCCACTGCAATGATTTATGTACATATCTGTCTCCCTTAGTCATCCATGAGTTCCTTAAGAGCACGAACTGAGTCCTGTTGATCTTTGTATTTCCAATACCTGGCATAGTGTCAGGCATAGAAATACACAGATAGGACAGCAACAAGAAGATAGGTTTGGAGAGGGATTTCTTCTGGGCTTAGTTCATTGTCCATCAAACCGATATCCTGAGTATCTTGAGCTTTCTTCTAGAGCAATAGGATAAGACCACTAAGAAAAAACAAGTTTTTTCAATTAAAGGAAGAAATTACAAATGATGGGTAGGTTTATGGGTGCTCTGTAAGCTATCCTTTTAAAAAATCCCTTAAAAATATATTTCATTGGTAACAGTAAAAAAGGTGAGGAGGAAGAAGTTCAGAGGTGGCTGAATAGTGAAGAGTGAGCATATGTTTTTGGTTTTACTGCCGCTCCAGTTTCAACTCCAAAGGCATGCATGTATTTACCTGGAGACACATGTGACTTAGTTACAGGCCTTGTGCTACATTTCTTTTGTCTATAGCACAAGGGTGAGTGCCTCTTATGCCCATTTCTGAGAAAGGACCCCAAGTTCAGCTGGTTTGTCCTGGTTACGTGAGCTGAAGTTGAGAGAGCCTTAACTCCCACCTCCTTTACAAAAATTCTATTGGGATTATGAAATTTAGAGTCAAACAGAGATTAAAAGTCTTCTAGTCTGGCAGTCTCCAACTTGCACCCCTTGGCTCCATTAGCATTATTGCAAAAAGTCCACAAGTCTATGTAGGCATTTAGCTTTGGGTTCAGGCTGAATAAAGGTTATGCCTTGCACAAATAGGTTCTATTTTTCAAGCCACAAGTGAACACTGACTCTAGAGCCATGCAGCCTGAGTGGAATCTCAGCTCCACCAGTACTAATTGTGTGCCTTTAAGCAAGGCACTTTCTGTGCCTGTTTTCTCATCTGTAAAACAGGGATAACTATACTTATTTCACAGGATTACATGAGCTAATACTTGTATACTTTTTACCATAGCATCTGGACTATAATCTGCACTATATAAATGCTAGCTAAAGAAAACAAATAAAAAGTAAGCCAGGCATGGTGGTGCATACTTGTAGTCCTAGCTACTTGGGAGGCTGAGGTGGGAGAATCACTTGAGTCCAGGAATTTGAGGCCAGCCTGGGTGACACAATGAGACCCCATCTCTAAAATAAATAAATAGAGTTCAACTAGATGATCTAAGAGAGAATACGGAGATTCAACAGAGAAGTGATGAGAAGCACTGAAAGCAAGTAAAGAGACGGAAGCAAGACAGTTTGTTTGGCTGGGATCAGCTGGGAGCCAGGAAAAGCCCCTTGATATGGGAAAAGGGTAAGAAAGAGCCCCAAGGCTCCACATTCCCACCACAGCCTTTTATAGTCTTAGCTATAGGGGAACCAACCCACATGGGCCTTGAGACTATCATAGGGAGCTGCCTAAAGACTGCACAGAGGCCGGGCGTGGTGGCTCACACCTGTAATCCTAACACTTTGGGAGGTCAAGGTGGGTGGATCACCTGAGGTCAGGAGTTCAAGACCAGCCTGGCCAACATGGTAAAACCCCGTCTCTACTAAAAATACAAAAATTAGCCAGGCACGGTGGTGGGTGCCTGTAATCCCAGCTACTTGGGAGGCTGAGACAGGAGAATTGCTTGAACCTGGGAGGCAGAGGTTGCAGTGAGCTGAGATTATGCCACTGCATTCCAGCCTGGGTGAAAGAGCAAAACTCTGACTCAAAAAAAAAAAAAAAAAAAAAAAAAAGGCACAGAGGCATTGCTCCAGAGAGGAAACACACACAAAGTCCCACAGGCATCCATGTCCTAAGCAGCTGCAGCTTGGTGCTATTCTGAGAACCAAGCTCTCAAAGGTCTGCATCCTGCCCTAGGGTCTAGACTGTCGCTGTCATCACTGGGCTAAGGCGGGAGAGGGGAGGCTGGGCGGTCCCATGTACCCCAAGGAAAATTCCCACTGCTGCTGCGGCAGAATGCTGTGGGACCAAGGCATGAGCAAATTACACTGCCCACAGTTACCTGCCTTGGCTGCTCCAGCAGAGACAGGCTCCACCTTCAATGGTGGCAGGCCCACAGTGTAGTCACCATTGCCCACATCTGAGCCACGCTGCCCCTTCCTATTGCAGCCAGCACCTGAATGCACTACCAAGGGGGACTGAGGACATGTCTACCAGCCTGGTCTCCTTCCACCAGTACTCAAGTGTGCTATCCAGAGGTTGGGTCAACCCAACCTGCCAATACCACCACAGCTATCACCCAACTGGATGCATCACCAGGGACCAGATATCACAGCTATCACCCAACAGCATGTACCACCACAGCTATTACCCAACTGCACGTATCACCAGAGGGACTAGTCTGCACAACCTGTCACAGCCACTACCAACACCACCATGGACCTCCTGGACTCCAGTGGGTTTGTTCTACCACTGCTACTGCCATGGCCCACATCACACCAGCTGCCAAGGGGCCTGAGAACTTGCACATACGCCCAACACACTGTTGCCACAACCAGCATTTAAGCAAGCCATCTAGAAGGCTAAGAATCAGCACTCCAGGACCCACTAACGTTGGTGCCAACATAGGTCCCCTGAGGCCCACAAACAGGCATGCTCGGCCCACCACTACCGCCACTGGGGCTCAAACACTGGCCCGCCCACTTGGCACCCTAGTTCCAGCAAAACCTAACCACAGACTCCAGTAATAACCAAACCTGAAGCCACCAAAAAAGCATGGATGCCACTGATGCCATTTACAGCTGAAGAAACACAGCCAGGCTGGGTGCGGTGGCTCACACCTGTAATCCCAGCACTTTGGGAGGCCAAGGTGGGTGGATCACCTGAGGTCAGGAGTTCGAGACCAGTCCAACCCATATGGTGAAACCTCGTCTCTACTAAAAATACAAAAATTAGCTGGGCATAGTGGCATGCGCCTGTAGTTCCAGCTACTCAGGAGGCTGAGACAGGAGAGTTGCTTGAACCCCTGGGAGGCGGAGGTTGCAGTGAGCCAAGATCGCACCACTGTACTCCAGCCTGGGTGACAGAGTGAGATTCCATCTCAAAAGAAAAAACAAAAAAAAGAAATCACATAGCCCACATGCTATTGCATGAAACCCAAATCAAGGCCAACCAATGACATCCTATCTAACCAACAACATATACACATCTTCAGGGAAAAGTCTTCCCCTACAAAGCAATTTCAAAAAATTAGAAGAAGTGACAATTATGCTAGATATGCAGATGTCAATGCAAGGACACAGGAAACATGAAAAAGCAAGAAAATATAACACCACCAAAGGAAAACAATAATTCTCCAGCAGCAGATCCCAATAAAAAAGAAATTCACAAAATACTGATTTTAAAGAAACTTGGTGAGCTACAAGAGAATTCTGAAAAAGAATACAGAGAAATCAGAAAAACAACTCAGGATATGAATGAGAAATTTACCAGAGGTATTTTTTAAAAGAACCAAACAGGCCAGGCACGGTGGCTCATGCCTGCAATCCCAGCACTTTGGGAGGCTAAGGCAGTTGGATCACAAGGTCAGGAGATTGACACCATACTGGCTAACACGGTGAAACCCCGTCTCTACTAAATATACAAAAAATTAGCCGGGTGTGGTGGCGGGCGCCTATAGTCCCAGCTACATGGAAGGCTGAGGCAGGAGAATGGCGTGAACCTGGGAGGCAGAGCTTGCAGTGAGCAGAGATCGTGCCACTGCACTAGAGCCTGGGCAACAGAGTGAGACTTCATCTCAAAAATAAAATAAAATAAAATAAAATAAAAAATAAATAAAAAATAACCAAACAGAAAGCTTAGAACTGAATAATTCATTTATTTAAGGAAATACAAAATACACTTGAAAGCTTCAACAACAGCTCATACTTGTAATCCTAGCAATTTGGGAGGTCAAGGCAGGTGGATAGCCTGAGCTCAGGAGTTTGAGACCAGCCTGGGCAAAAACGGCAAAACTCCGTCTCTACTAAAAATACAAACAATTAGCTGGGCATGGTGGCACACACCTGTAATCCTAGCTACGCAGGAAGCTGAGGCACAAGAATCACTTGAACCCAGGAGGTGGAGGTTGCAGTGAGTGCAGATCATGCCACTGCAGCCTGGGTGACAGAGTAAAACTGTTGTGTCTCAAAAAAAAAAAAAAAAGAAAGAAAAAGGAAAGAAAGCTTCAGCAATAGACTAGATCACCAAGGGCGGTGGCTCACGCCTGTAATCCCAGCACTTTGGGAGGCCGAGCCGTGTGGATCACGAGGTCAAGAGATTGAGACCATCCTGTCCAACATGGTGAAACCCCATCTCTACTAAAAATACAAACATTAGCTGGGCATGGTGGCACGTACCTGTAATCCCAGCTACTCGGGAGGCTGAGGTAGGAGAATCACTTGAATCCAGGAGGCAGAGGTTGCACTGAGCCAAGATCGCGCCATTGCATTCCAGCCTGGGCAACAAGAGCGAAACTCCGTCTCAAAAAAAAAAAAAAAAAAAAAGACTAGATCAAACAGAAGAAAGAATTTCAAAACTTCAGGACAAGTCTTTTGAAATAATTCAGTAGGATAAGAATAAGGAAAAAAAGAATGAGGCCAGCCACAGTGGCTCAGGTCAGTAAACCCAACACTTTGGAAGGCCAAGGTAGAAAGGTTGCTTGAGTTCAGGAGTTTTGAGATCAGCCTGAGCAACATAGTAAGATCTCATCTTCACTACTAATAATTTTTTTAAAAATAGGCTGGCATGGCCAAGTGTAGTGGCTCACTCCTTTAATCCCAGCACTTTGGGAGGCCGAGGTGGGTGGATAACCTGAGGTTGGGAGTTTGAGACCAGCCTGACCAACATGGAGAAACCCTGTCCCTAAAAAAATACAAAATTTGCCAGGTACAGTGGCACGTGCCTGTAATCCCAGCTACTTGGGAGGCTGAGGCAGGGGAATTGCTTGAACCCGAGAGGCGGAGGTTGTGGTGAGCCAAGATTGCACCATTGCACTCCAGCCTGGGCAACAAGAGCAAAACTCCATCTCAAAAACAAAAATAGGCTGGCATGATGGCACACACCTGTAGTCCTACCTACTCAGGAGGCTGAAGTGGGAGGACTGCTTGAGCCTGGGATGTCAAGGCTGCAGTGAAGTGTGATTGTGCCACTGCCCTGTAGCCTAGACAAGGCAAGAACAAGACCCTATCCTGAAAAAAAAAGAAAAAAGAAAAAAGAATAAGCAAAGCATTCATGATATTTGAGAAAACATAAAGCAACTGAATATTCTAATTATTGGTGTCCCTGAAGGCTAAGACAGAGTAAAAAAATTAGAAAACCTATTTAACTAAATAATAAATGAAAACTTCCCAAGTTTAGCAAGAAATTTAGACATCCAGGTAAAAGAGGCTCAATGATCCCCAGGAAGATATAATGCAAAGATGTATTCTCCATGGCACATTATAGTCAGACTGTCTATAATAAAAGACAAAGAGCAAATATTAAAAACTGAAAGAAAAAAAAGCATCTAGTCACCTATAAAGGAAACTACATCAGACTAACAGTGGATTGCTTTCCTTTTTTTTTTTTTTTTTTTGAGACAGGGTGTCACTCTGTTGCCCAGGCTGTAGTGCAGTGGCATGATCACTGCTTAGTGCAGCCTTGGCCTGCCAGTCTCAAGCGATCCTCCCAAGTAACTAGAACTACAGGTATGTTTCACCACACCTGGCTAATCTTTTAATTTTTAGTAGAGAAGGTCTCACTATGTTGCCCAGGCTGCTTAACAGTAGGTTTCTGAGCAGAAACCTTATAGGCCAGAAGAGAATGAGATGATATATTCAAAGTGCTGAAAGTAAAAAAAAGCCTGTCAGCCAAGGATACTATATCCAGAAAAACTATTTTTCATTAATGAAGGAGAAATAAGGTCTTTCTCAGACAAGCAAATGCTGAGGGTTTTGGTTGTTGTCTGTCTGTTTGTTTGTTTGTTTGAGACAGGGTCTCACTCTGTTGCCCAGGTTGGAGTACAGTGGCATGATTATAGCTCACTGTAGCCTCAACCTCCCAGGCTCAAGTGATCCTTCTGCCTCAGCCTCTCAATAACTGGGACCACAGATACACACCAAGTCCAGTTAATTTTTAAGTGTTTTGTAGAGATGGGGTTTGTCTTTGTTGCCCAGGCTAGTCTCAAACTCCTGGGCTCAAGGAATCCTCCCACCTTGGCCTCTGAAAGTGTTGGGATTACAGGCATGAGCCACTGCACCTGGTCTAAGGATATTCACTGGCCCCGTAAGAAATGCTCAAGGGAGTCCCAGACCTGAAAGTAAAAGGATGATATTTACCATCATGAAAACATACAACAGTATAAAACTCACTGGTAAAGCAATCACACAAAGGAGGAAGAGAAAAAGCTCAAATGGTACCCATACAGATATCCACCAAAGCACATAAGAAACAGTAAGCGAGAAAGAAAGGAACAAAGAATATATAAAATAGCCAGAAAACAATTAATAATATGACAAGAACAAAGCCTCATATATCAATAATAGCCTTGAACATAAAAAGATGAAATTTTCCACTTGAAAGATATAGAATAGCTAAATGGATTAAAATAATAATAATAAAAAAAACATGATTTAACTATATGCTGCTTACAAGAAACTCACTTTGTAATCCCAGCACTTTGGAGGCCATGGGGGGTGCATCACCTGAGGTAAAGAACTCAAGACTAGCCTGGCCAACTTGGCAAAACCCCGTATCTACTAAAAATACAAAAATTAGCCCAGCATGGTAGCATGCTTCTGCAATCCCATCTACTCAGGAGGCTGAGGCATGAGAATCACTTGAACTCAGGAGGCAGAGGTTGCAGTGAGCCAAGATCGCACCACTGCACTCCAGCCTGAATGACAGAGCAAGACTATTAAAAAAAAAAAAAAAGAGAAACTCACTTTGTCAGTAAAGACACAAATAGACTGAAAGTAATGAGATGGAAAAAGATATTCCATGCAAATGAAAACCAAAAGTGAGCAGGAATAGCTATACTTATATCAGACAAAACAGACTTTAGGCCAGACATGGTGGCTCACACCTTTAACCCCACCACTTTGGGAAGCCAAGGCGAGAGGATCACTTGAGACCAGGAGTTCAAGACCAATCTAGGCAACACAGTAAGACCTTGTCTCTACAAAAAATTTAAGAATTAGCCAGGCGTGGTGGCACACATCTGTAGTCCCAGCTATTTGGGAGGCTTAGGTGGGAGGATTGTTTGAGCCCTAGAGATGGAGACTGTGCCACAGCACTTTAGCCTGGGTGACAGGGTGAGACTATGTCTCAAAAAACAAAACACAAAACAAAACAGACTAAGTCAAAAGTAGTTAAAAAAAAAAAAAAGACAAAGAAGGTTATTACATAATGATTAAGGGATCAATCCAGGAAGAGGATATAACAATTCTAAATATATATGCTCCCAACTCTGGAGCACCAGAAAGCAAATAATACTAGATCTAAAGAGAGAGATAGACTGCAATACAATAATAGAGAGGAACTTTAAGACCTCACTCTCAGCATTTGACAGATCATCTAGACAGAAAAGGAACAAAGAAACATTGGATATAAACTGGACTTTAGACCAAATGGACCTAACAGAAATTTACAGAACATTCTAACAACTGCATAATATACATTATTATTTTAGTTTAGTTTAATTTTTTGAGACAGAGTCTCACTTTGTCACCCAGGCTGGAGTGCAGTGACACGATCTTGGCTTACTGCAACCTCCAACTCCTGGGTTCAAGCAATTCTCATGCTTCAGCCTCCCAAGTAGCTGGAATTACAGGTACACACCACCACACCCAGCTAATTTTTGTATTTTTTGTAGAGATGGGGTTTCACTATGTTGGCCATGCTGGTCTCAAACTCCTGACCTCAAGTGATCCACCTGCCCTGGTCTCCCAAAGTGCTGGATTATAGGTGTGAGCCACCATGCCTGGCCAGAATATACATTCTTTTCCTCAATACATGGAAGATTCTCCAGGATAGATCATATGTTAGGCCACCAAACAAGTCTCAACCAATTTTCTTTTTTTTTTTTTTTTTTTGAGACCGAGTCTCACTCTTTGCCCAGGCTGGAGTTCAGTGGCGAGATCTTGGCTCGCTGCAACCCCACGTCCTGTGTTCAAGTGATTCTCCTGCCTCAGCCTCCTGAGGAGCTAGGACTACAGGTATGTGCCACCACAGCCAGCTAATTTTTGTATTTTTTGTAGAGATGGGGTTTCACTGTGTTGGCCAGGCTGATCTCAAACTCCTGACCTCAGGTGGTCTGCCTACCTCAGCCTCCCAAAGTGCTGGGATTACAGGCGTGAGCCACCATGCCCGGCCTCTCAACCAATTTTCTAAAAATCAAAATAATATCAAGTATCCTCTCAGGCCACAATGGAATAAAATAAGAAAACTGTACAAACACATGGAGATTAAGCAATAAGCTCCTGAATGATGAGTGGGTCAATGAAGAAATCAGGAAGGAAATAAACAAATTTCTTAAAATAAGTGAAAATGGAGTTACAACATACTCAAACCTGCAGGATACAGCAAAAGCAAAAGCTGCACTAAGAGGGGACTTTTTTTTTTTTTTTTTTTTTTTTTTTTGAGATAGAGTCTGGCTCTATCACCCAGGCTGAAGTACAATGGCGAGATCGTGGCTCATTGCAACCTCCACCTCCCAGGTTCAAGTGATTCTTCTGCCTCAGCCTCCTGAATAGTTGAGACTACAGGCACACACTACCATGCCTGGCTAATTTTTGTATTTTTAATACCAACGGGGTTTCACCATGTTGGCCAGGCTGGTCTTGAACTCCTGGCCTCAAGTGATCCTCCTGCCTCGGCTTCCCAAAGTGCTGGGATTATAGGCATGAGCTACCACATCTGGCCAAAAAAGTAGAAAAATTACAAATTAACAATCTAACAAGGCATTTCAAGGAATAAGAAAAGCAAGTACAAACCAAACTCGAAATTATCAGAAGAAAAGAAATAAGGTTGTCATGGTGGCATGTGCCTGTAGTCCTAGCTACTCAGGAGGTTGAGGCAGAATGGTCGTTTGATCCCAGGAGGCTGAGGTTGCAGTAATCTGTGATCACACCGCTGCACTCCAGCGTGGGTGACAGAGCAAGACCCTGTCTCAAAAAAAAAAAAAAAAAACCAAGAAGTTGGTTATTCAAAAAGATAAATAAAATTGATAAATCACTAGCCAGACTAACCAAGAAGAGAAGACCTGAAAAACAAAATCAGAAATGAAAAAGGAGTTATTGCAACTGATACCACAGAAATACAAAAGCTCATCAGAGACTATTGTGAACAAATAGACACTGACAAACTGGAAAACCTAGAGGAAATGGATAAATTCCTGGAAACATACAACCTACCAAGATTTAATCAGAAAGAAATAAAAACCTGAAGAGACTGATAGTGAGTAGAGAGATTGAATCTGCAATAAAAAGTCTCCCAACAAAGAAAAGCCCAGGACCGGCCAGGCGCGGTGGCACATGCCTGTAATCCCAGCACTTTGGGAGGCCAAGGCGGGTGGTTCACGAGGTCAGGAGATTGAGACCACCCTGGCTAACACGGTGAAACCCTGTCTCTACTAAAAATACCAAAAAAAAAAAAAAAAAAAAAAAAAAAACAAACTTAGCTGGACGTGGTGGCGGGCACCTGTAGTCCCAGCTACTTGGGAGGCTGAGGCAGGAGAATGGCATGAACCTGGGAGGCGGAGCTTGCAGTGAGCTGAGATCATGCCACCGCACTCCAGTCTGGGTGACAGAGCAAGACTCCGTCTTAAAAAAAAAAAAAAAAAAGAAGAAGAAAAAGAAAAGCCCAGGACCAGATGGATTCACAGGTGAATTCTACTGAATGTACAAAGAAGAACTAATAACAATCTTCCTGAAACTATCCCCAAAAAAATTGAGGTGAATACTCCCTAAATCATTCTTCAAGACCAGTATCACCCTGATACCAAAACCAGGCAAGGACATCACAAAACAAAACTACAGGCTAATATCCCTGATGAACGTAGATATAAAAATCTCCGAAAAAAATACTAGGAAACTGAGTCCAACAATACATCACAAAGATAATACAGGAGGCCAAGGCAGGACTGCTTGAGGGCAGGAGTTTGAGATCAGCTTGGGCAACCAAGCAAGTCCCTGTCTCCACAAAAAATACAAAAATTAGGCATGCATGGTGGTGGGAACCATCTGTAGTCTTAGCTACTCAGGAAGCCGAGGTAGGAGGATTACTTGAGCCCAGGAGGTCATGGCTGCAGTGTACCAAGATCACTCTGCTGCTCCTCAGCCTGGGCAACCGAGCAAGACCCCGTGTTTAAAACAAAAAAAAATCTATTAATTAATTTAAAAAAAAGTATACATCAATTACGTGAGATTTATACCAGGGATGCAATAATGGTTCAACATACACAAATCAATAAACATGATACATCACATCAACTGGATGAAAGACAAAGACCATATGATCATCTCAATAGACAGAGAAAAAGCATTTGCTAAAATTCAACATCCCTTCATGATAAAAACTCTCAGCAAACTAGATAGAAGCAACATATCTCAAAATAATAAAGGCCATATATGACAAAGCCACAGCTAACATTATACTGAGTGGGGAAAAATTGAAAACCTTTCCTCTAAGAACCAGAACAAGACAAGGATGCCCACTTTTACCACTCTCATTCAATGTAGTACTAGAAGTCCCAGCTAGAGCCATCAGGCAAAAGAAAGAAACAAAAGGTGTCCAGATTGGAAAGGGGAATTCAAATGGTCCCTCTTTGCTGATGACATTATCTTATTTGTAGGAAAATCTAAAGATCCCACCAAAAACTCTTAGATTTGATAAATAAATTCAGTAAAGTTGCAGGATACAAAATTGATGTATAAAAAATTATTACCATTTCTATATACCAATAATGATCTAGCCAAAAAAGAAATCAACAAGGCAATCCCATTTATAGTATAATAGCTACCAAAAAATTAAAATGTCTAGAAATAAATTTAAACAAGGAGGTGAAACATCTACAAGGAAAACTGTAAAAACTGATGAAAGAAAGTAAAAATGACACAAATAAATGGAAACCCATCCCATGCTTATGGATTGGAGAGTTAATCTTGTTATAATATTCATATTGTCCAAAGCAATCTACAGATTCAAATCAATCCCTAGAAAAATACCAACATTATTCTTCACAGAAGTAGAAAAAAAATCCTAAAAATCACATGAAACCCCAAAAGAGCCCAGATAACCAAAGCAATCCTGTGCAAAAAGAACATGACCTGAAATCACATTTTCTGATTTCAAAATATATTACAAGGCTATAGTCACCAAAACAGCATGGTATGGCTAAATATAGACACATAGACCAATGGGACAGAATACAGAATATGAAAATGAGGCCACGTACTTACAACCAACTGATCTTCAGCAAAGTTGACATGAACTTACAGTGGGGAAAGGATACCTGCTTCAATAAGTGATACTGAGATAACTGGATAGCACCATGCAAAAAAAATAAAACTGGACCCTTATCCTTCACCATCTAGAAAAAAATCAAGTCAAAAATGGATTAAAAGGTTAAAATTTTAAGACCCAAAACTATAAAGACACAAGAAAGAAAACCCAGGGAAAACTCTACTGCACTTTGGTCTGGGCAAAGAATTTATGATTAAGACTTCAAAAGCACAGGCAACAAAAACAAAAATACACCAATGGGACTTAAATAAAAAGGTTTCGGCACAGCAAAATAAATAATCAACAGAGTGAAGAGACATCTTGTTGAATGGAAAAAAAATCTGCAAATTATTCATCTGATAGGGGAGTAATATCCAGAATATATAAGGAATTCAAACAACTCAGTAGATACTATTATGTGGAGTAGGCTCTTCACCTTTTTCCTCACCACATGCTCTTGCTCAGGAACTTATTATGGCTCCCTATTTCTTACTCCACTAAATTCAGTTTCTCCGTCTAACTATTAAGGCCTCAGTAACCTGGCCACATTTGGCCTCTCTAGTTCACACATTCTCAACAGCGGTAATATCACACCCAAGGGGACAAATGGTTCTCAGGGGTTGGAAAAAAATCTTACTTTTTAATAGATATAGCACACAAACAAATCTATCTATACTACACAACAGAGATACAATGTATCTGTGGTATTAAGATTTCATTAGAGGGAGTGATCAGGAAAAATGTCTAAAAAGGTTTCCGGACAGATGGCAATAATGAAAAAGTTTAAGAAAGACTGATACAACCTTATTTCCCTCAAGAGAAAGAGCACTCACTGCACAAGGGGTCAAGGAAATTATTTTGTCTTTGGTCCTCAGTTTTCCAGAAGTAAAATGAAGGGGAGTTACTTGTGGCCTCTAAGGCTCTTTTCTGCTCTGACAGTTGATCCCCCAAGACTCAGGGGCTCCCCAAGAACACAGGTATGCCTGTGCTCCTTTCATTTGTGAATTTCATTCTCCCCACTGGCCATTATTTCCTTGTCCATTTCCCTTCCACACATTCCCAGAACTTCTATTTTTTCCTCCTTTTTTCGGGGCCCCACCTCCTTCACATGAAGCCTCCTCTAATAACCCTCCCATCTGCAATCCACAGAGATGGGGTTAGGGTATGTGAGCTAGGATTCAAGTGATGGGGGAGTCCTCAAAGTCCTAAGAGATGGGGTTCTAGCCAGTGCCTAGCACAGTGCTTGGCATGAAATAGATGCTTAATAAGTATTTGCTGGGTGTAGAAAGTATGAATGAATAAATAAATTATATTTCTGAATCTCCCCCCAGTTTTCCTCTCCAGCCCCTTCCACAATGTTGAAAGCAGCATATAACTCAGGGAGGCGTCATCCTGGTTTGGGTTTCCCCAGAAGCAAACCATGAGACAAGCAATGGAGTGCAAATTGTTTATTTGGGAAGTGACCCCAGGAAATGCTGGTAGAACAGTGGAGAAGTAAGGCAGAGAAGGAACAAATACCAGTAAAAATTGTGTTACCAAGCAAGTCATCACTAGAGGCAACCAGAGCTTAATTCTGCTGGAGAACTCCAGGAACCAGCATAGTTACCCCCACAAAAGAGGAAAGAGGAGAAGCCTTCGGGTCAGCTAGGTACTGAATGCACCAGGTCCTGCAGAGGAGAGAGTTAAATCCAAGGTCATGGCAAAACATCTGAAGTTCATCGCCAGGACTGTGATGGTACAGGAAGGGAACATGGAAGGTGCATACAGGACCCTAAGCAGAATCCTCACTATGGATAGGCTGATTGAGGGCATTAAGCCTCAACGGTACTGTGAGAAGCCATGCCGCTGGCGACAGAGGGAAAGCTATGAAAGGTGATGGCGGATCTACGGCATGGAAATGGCTCGCAAGATCAACTTTTGATGCACAAGAATTGGGCAGATCTGTGCAGGGCTGCTGAGGCCTGTGGATGCAACACCCAGTATGAAACCCTCATCCAGTTTTGTCTCTTTTTTCTTTCTACAATCCCATTTCCTATTACCGTTCTCTACAATAAACTCAATTACATGTCTGCAAGAAGGCCTCCACATGTAGAAACCATCCCATTAGTCAGCAGTGGATCCTCTCTTTTATTAAGTGAAAGAAGAAACTGAGTCTGAAAGTAGTCTAGGAGTAGAGTGGTGTTTGCCAGGGGCTGGAGGAGGAGGCAATGAGGAGTTATTGTTTCACGGGTACAGAGTTTCAGTTTGAGAAGATGAAAATGTTCAGGAGATGGATGATGGATGGTGGTGGTGGTGGTTACACAAAAAGGTGAATGTACTTAATGCCACTGAACTGTACATTTAAATGGTTAAGATGGTAGATTTTACGTTTTACTACAATAAAAATTTTTTTGAAAGTCTAAACAAACAAACAAACAAACAAAAAAAAAAAAAGAAGAGAAAGGAGCTGTGGTACTTATCCACCAAATCCCATTTGGCAACGATTGAGAGCCACTTTCAGGGAGAACTAGCCTCATGGTGCTTCCAGCCTGCAGCAGGTGAAGGCGTAGTGATCACTGGCATCCAGAGAACATCCCTAGGCAAAGAGACCCAGGTGCTGGCAATTAGTATTCAGGCTAGAGACCATGGAAGCAGTTAAGGCCAAGGGATAAAGGGACCCCACCTGCAGCACCTGCTACAGGGCTAAAGGTGAGGAGTGAAGTACTGGTGCAAAGATAATTTCAGTTTTTGCCATTAAAGTAATTGCAAAAACCGCAATTACTTTTGCACCAACCTAATAGAACTGCTTGAAACCTTTCCTTTTTCCTCTTCCCCAGCTCCTAAACACAGCCCATTCCAAACAGATACAAGTATTATCTTGCATTTGTGAAACACCTGCACTTTAAAAACCTCTCACCTTTATAACCGTGAGGTGATACCCCTGCAATGAGCACCAGTGGTCATCCCTGAATGGGGCTCCTCAGAGTTATGAAATGTCCTTCCTGAAAGACAGGGAGGGCAGAAACAGTCTTGCTATTGTCTCTATTTGGCAAATGAAGAAAATGGCGCACAGAGACAATTAATGCCCTTTTATTAGAAACAGAATAGTGCCAGGCATGGTGGATCATGCCTGTAATCTCAACAGTTTGAGAAGCTGAGTTGAGAGGATCACTTGAGGCCAGGAGTTCAAGACCAGCCTTGGCAACATAGCGAGACCCTGTCTCTACAAAAAGTTTAAAAAACTTAGCTGGAGGTACTGGTGCATACCTGTAGTCCCAGCTGCTAGGGAGGCTGAGGTGGGAGGATCACTTGAGCCCAGGGGTTCAAGGCTAGAGAGAGCTAGGATCATGCCACTGTACTCCAGCCTGGATGACAGAGTGAAACCCTGTCTCTAAAAATAAAATAAATACATAGAAACAGAATGAATTAGAAGATAAGCAATTCCGCAGAGGCCAGAACTCTTTTCACGGCTCCAGGAGGTGTTACGTCCTGGATAGATGTTGTGGTCTTGTCATGGGTCTCTACTCTTTAGCTCCTTCCTGTCTGGTAGAACCCCCCAAACTGAGCCACTCCCGTCCCTAGGCGGCCCCTTGTGTGGCTCTGTGAACACAGAGTTAGGACAAAACAGCTGTTCTTGGCAAGAGCCCTCTGACACTCCATTCCATTCTGAATTGGGAAGGAAAATCCCTGAACTTTTGATTCAGCCTTGCCACTCACTTCCTGTAAGGCTATGCCCAAGGCATTTGACCTCCTGACCCTCATTTGCCTTATCTATGAAATGGTTAAACGATAAGATAAGGTAGAGAATGTTTTGTCAGATTGTAAAGTGCTATAAAAAATGTAAGATATTATCATTACTGGGGTTAAAAATGTCTCCATTCTCTGAACTCCTAATGTACATGTGTCAAGACCATACAACAGCACTAACATTTTCTCCCACCACTGTATTTCAAACGACTCGCCCTTCCTGCAGGTGCCGTGTTTTTTCTTGTTTCCATGTCTAGGCAGGAGCTTTTCTCTCTGTCTCTGCTTGGGTTTTCTCCAAGTTACCTCCTGCTCATCTTTCAGGACTCTACTTGAGTGACACTTCCAGGAATTCTTTCCTGGTTACCTCCCTCTGCAGTCTAAGTAGAATGTCCCACCTCTGTGTACCCATGATTCCATGGGCTCCCCTCTATTGCTTGTTGCTTTCCTTGTTTCCCCCATCAAAACCATAAACCCCTGCTAAGCAGGGGACCCTGCTTTTCTTTTATTTATTTATTTCCTTCCTTTCTTTCTTTCTTTCTTTCTTTCTCTTTCTTTCTTATTATTATTACTTTTTTTGAGATAGGGTCTCCCTTTTTGCCCAGGCTGGAGTGCAGTGGTGGAATCTCTGCTCACTGCAACCTCTGCCTCCAGAGTTCAAGCGAGTCTCCTGCCTCAGTCTCCCGAATAGCTGGGATTACAGGCACACACCACCATGCCCAGCTAATTTTTGTATTTTTAGTAGAGATGGGTTTTCATCCTGTTGCCCAGGTTGGCCTTGAACTCCTGGGCTCAAGTGATCCTCCTGCCTCAGCCTCCCAAAGGGCTGAGATTACAGGCATGAGCTACCGTGCCCAGCAGCAAGGTGAAGTTGCCTTTTTTTTTTTTTTTTTGAGAGGGAGTTTTGCTCTTGTTGCCCAGGCTGGAGTGTAGTGGTACGATCTCGGCTCACTGCAATCTCTGCCTCCTGGGTTTAAGCGATTCTCCCGCCTCAGCCTCCCAAGTAGCTGGGATTACAGGCACCCACCACCACGCCCGGCTAATTTTTTGTATTTTTAGTAGAGACGGGGTTTCACAATGTTGGCCAGGCTTGTCTCAAACTCCTGACCTCAGGGGATCCACTCACCTTGGCCTCCCAAAGTGCTGGGATTACAGGCGTGAGCCACCGTGCCCAGGGACCTTGCTTTTATATCCTCATACACAGCACTGTGTTAACATATAGACAGTGCTTGATAAGGGCTTGTTGAGTGGATGAATGAATAAAAAACAGATATGAGTTGTATGTTTCCTCAACTCAGGTATAAGCTACTTGAGGAAAATGAAAGGACACTAGACTTAAAATTAGGGGACCTGGATTGTTCTTCTCTGCTTCATGTTAGTATTAGAGGAGAGCCTTTTAGCAGCAGCGTCAGAAGATGCCCCTTAATCTGGGTCTAACATGATTTGGGGCATTTATTTTCACCATTCCCAGAGCACTTGTCCCAAAGTTTGAGTCAAATTCCAGACTACAGAGTTCTACAATTTCAACTTGAGAAAATGTCATTTGCTCCTGAAAAATTGCAGATTTATTGCCTCCCTTTGCCTGTTACATTCTCTGCCAGTGAGAAACTATATTTCCCTGCTGGATGAGTGCTTCTTCCGCAGCCACTTAGTAATCACTGGAAAACCTATTATTTTTACTATTGTGTCTTGATTAGACATTAGTGTTTATTCAGCCTAAAATGTTCCAGGTACTGAACATGAATTACAGCATTTTGGAATTAGAAGGAGCCTTAGAAATTGTGGGGTTTAGAGCTTGATACATGAGTTTGAATCCTGGCTTCTCAGACAAACCTTAGTTTTTTCATCTGTCAAATGGGGATAGTAATAGTTCAGTTTTTCTGAGTATTAAATAGTATAAACACCCTCTAATTAGGAACATCTTCAGTATATAGTGCCTTGGATATAAGAAGATTGAATAATTGTTTGTTTTCTTCCTCTCTTCATTTTACCAATCAGTAGCTTAAGGCCCAGAGTAGTAAAAAGATCTAAATAATATCAAATCGCTAGTCTGGAAAACACCCAGAGTTTGAACCTGGTATCTTAATGTCAAGCCCCAAACTATTTCTTTTTCCCATATGATAAATTTATAAAATCTCTTAACTATCTACCTAAGAAGTAACTTTTCCTAGGCTACAAGCAGATATCTCAGTTGGCAAGCCAAGTAAAGAACAGCAAATTAATTTTTTTTAATTTTTATTTATTTATTTTTTAGGCAGGGCCTTGCTCTGTTGTCCAGTCAGGAGTGCAGTGGCAGCTTCTTAGCTCACTGCAGCCTCGAACTCCTGGCTTCAAGCAATCCTCCTGCTTTGGCCTCCCACAGTATTGAGGTTACAGGCATGAGCCACTAGGCCTTGCCAAGAACAGCAAATATCTGAAAAAGAAACACACAGCTCTCTCTAAGAGACTGGTGTCCAAAACTTAGGGATCTCCTGTACAAGCAAAGTCAGCTTCCCTCAAATACTTTGTCACCAAGGCTAGTCTAGTCCATGATGAAAGTTTAAATTCAGGCCAATGGGTAATTTGTGCAAAATGCATTTATTTCCCCAGGGTAAACTCACTTATGCACCCCTGCTCTCAGCATACCCTCTAGATGTTTCAGGGCCTTTGATCAAGGGATTGGTGACTCCACTTGATGGCAGCAGCCTCCTTGTTAGGTTTCCTACCCTCAGTCTCAGTATTAGTTGGTTTTCACACTGCTGATAAAGACATACCCAAGACTGGGAAATTTACAAAAGAAAGACATTTAACTGGACTTACAGTTCCATGTGGCTGGGGAAACCTCACAGTCATAGCGGAAGGCAAGGAGGAGCAAGTCATGTCTTACATGGATGGCAGGAGGCAAAGAGGGAGAGAGCTTGTGCAGGGGAACTCCTATTTTTAAAACCACCAGATCTCATGAGACTTATTCATTATCACAAGAACAGCACAGGAAAGACTTGCCCTCATCATTCAGTTACCTCCCACCAGATCCCTCCCACAACACATGTGAATTCAAGATGAGATTTGGGTGGAGACACAGCCAAACCATATCACCACCTTTCCAACTCATTCTCCTGGTTGACATCAGAATTCTCTATCTAGAACATAGATATGGTCCTGTCACTCCTCTGCTCAAAAACTATCTCAATGGTTCCTGATTTCTATAAGATGAGGTACAGACTTTTTAACACAGGGAAAACATGAGTGCATTTTAAAATGCATGTACATATGCATTTTACTGGCAGGATCATATATCTATTAGTTTGCAAGGGCTGCTATAACAAAGTACCACCAAATAGTTGGCTTAAACTAAATTTATATTCTCACAGTTCTGGAGGCTAGAAGCCCAACATCAAAGTGTCAGCAGGATTGGTTTCTTTTGAAGCCATTTCTTCTTGGCTTACAGATGGCCATCTTCTCCCTGTGTCCTCACATGGTCCTTCTTCTGTGCACACACACCACTGGTGTCTCTATGTGTGTATAAATTTCATTTTATAAAGTCAGATTGGATTAGAGCTGATCCTAATGCTCTCATTTAACTTAATCACCTTTTTAAAGACCCTATCTCCAAATACAGTCACATTCTGCAGTACTGGGGATTAGGACTTCAACATATGAATTTTGGGGGGGATGCAATATGTGTGCATTAAGTACATTTTAAAACTATGAGCCTAGTGTTTATCAAAGAGTTATTAAAAATTAAATTAGTTGGCTAATTGTTATATTTCAGATGTAAATTCTCTTAGAAGGAAAGTCCAATAATTTGGTGTTACTAAATGTTTAACTGGCTTGAGGTGGACATTCAGAACTGCTATAGTGGAACTCTCAGAATTAGTGATGCTGCTGGGTCTCAAACATCACTTCAGGGGCCTTCTCAACCAGACTGTGGCCTGATTGGAAGCAGAGATTCCATCTCATTAAATGTTAGAGCCAGACATGGTGGCTCATGCCTGTAATCTCAGCACTTTGGGAGGCTAAGGTGAGTGGATCACTTGCGGTCAGGAGTTCGAGACCAGCCTGGCTAACATAGTGAAACTCCATCTCTACTAAAAGTACAAAAATTAGCTGGGTGTGGTGGCAGGCGCCTATAATCCCAACCACTTAGGAGGCTGAGGTAGGAGAATCACTTGAACCTGGGAGGTGGATGGTGCAGTGAGCTGAGATCGCGCCACTGCACTCCAGCCTCGGCGACAGAGTGAGACTCCATCTCAAAAAAAACAAAACAAACAAAAAAAAACACCCCTAGCCTAATACCTGAAAGGCATTCATACAGTGAAATCCATCACCCCAAAGCTCTGCCCCTTCCATACCTGCTTTTTGGTTTCACTGAGCCTCATTCTCATCCCCAAGCCTATGTCTCACTCTCTTGTGTCTTAGTTTTTCTGTCATCCTTGAATGCCCTTTTCCCTTGAATGCCAACTTATTCATCATGTTCTGACTTATATGTTACAGTGTTTACTCCCTCCTATCTCTCATAGTATCATATACATCTTGCTATTTAGCAAATAGCATGATGTATTTTATTTTGTTTTTTAATTTTTAAAAAATTTTTGAGACAGGGTCTCACTCTGTCACCCAGGCTGGAGTACAGTGGCACAATCACAAACCACTACAGCCTCAACCTCCTGGGCTCAAGCAATCTTCCCAACTCTTCCTCTCAAGTAGCTTGAACCATAGGTACGGCTCACCACATCTGGCTAATTTTGTAATTTTTTTGTAGAGATGGGGTCTCACTATGTTGCCCAGGCTGGTCTCGAACTCCTGGGATCAAATGATTCTCCCGCCAAAGTGCTGGGATTACAGATGTGAGCCACCACATCTGAAGCATGATGTATTTTAATCTTTTTAAATTAATTTTTAAAATAGAGACAGGATTTCACCATGTTTCCCAGACTGGTCTCGAACTCCTGAACTTGAGTGATCCACCCGTCTTGGCCTCCTAAAGTGCTAGGATTACAGGCATGCACCACCACACCTGGCCACAGCATGATGTATTTTAAAGGTCAGTTTGCGTGTCTCTCTCACTAGACTTTAAACTTCTTGAGGGCAAAAAAAAAATATTCGATTACACAATAAGGACTTAGTATTAACTAGAGGAGTCTGTCTGCAATTCTGCATGGTGGCTTGGGTGGTGGTCATACACATGGATGGGCACAGGGAGTGGATTTGCCTTAGCCCCATGTTTTCCCACACCCAAGAACATCTACCTGCTCTGCCTGACTCCAGGCCAAAAAGAGGACAGAGGTCGTTTCATTATGAGGCCCCAGGATGCTCAGATCAACCCTCAAAGAGCGCCCAATCAAAAAAGAACTCTGGAAGGTAATTACTCTATATCCCCCATCCACTCTTCTTCCTCTTAGCACTCTGCCATCTGACCCTAGCACTGCCAGCTTCTCTGTCCAGGCAGGCTGCAAGAATGACCTGTCTTTGGAAAATGTATATGACATTAGGTCAGTGGAGGGAGGAGGGGGTGGTATATTTTGTTATGAATGTGACTGGAAAACAAAATTGGGAATAATTATTTCTGGGATGTGATATTATGAGTGACTTATTCTGCAGAATAAGTTGTACTGTCTAAATTTTCTATGAAGAGAATGTTTGGCTTGTATAATTGAAAATAAAGGCCAGGGCATGGGGGCTCACGCCTGTAATCCCAGCACTTCGGGAGGCAGAGGTGGGCAGATCACTTGAGGTCAGGTTCAAGACCAGCCTGATCAACATGTCAAAACCCCATCTCTACCAAAAAATGCAAAAATTAGCCGGGCGTGGTGGTGTGCACCTGCAGTCTCAGCTACTTGTGAGGCCGAGGCACGAGAATTCCTTGAACCCTGGAGGCAGAGGTTGCAGTGAGCCGAGTTTGCAACACTGCACTCCAGCCTGGGCAACAGAGTGAGACTCTGTCTCAAAAAAAGAAAGGAAAGCCAGGCATTGTGGATCACGCCTGTATTCTCAGCATTTTGGGAGGTTGAGGCGGGTAGGTCACTTGAGCCCACGAATTCAAGAACAGCCTGTGCAACATGGCAACATCCTATCTCTACAAAATATACAAAAATTAGCTGGGTGTGATGGTGCGTGCCTGTAGTCCTAAATACTTGGGAGGCTGAGGTGCGAGGATCACCCAGGGAGCCATAATTGCCCCACTGCACTCCAGTCTGGTTAACAGAGGCCCTGTCTCAAAGAAAAAAAAGAAAGAAAGAAAAAAAAAGAAATGTGGGGCCTTGATATTATGAGATTACTGAACTAACCAGGAAAAACCTGAGCAGCTGGCTGGGTAAGACTCGGGAGGGGGAGTCAGTTGGTGCCATCCCTCCCCTGGCTGTGGTTTAGCACTTCCTATTAGTGACTGTCCTCTCTACTTTAAATATTCATGAAAATGATTCTGGGAACTGTGGCTGACTGGATTTCCTTTCTTTTTCCTTTTCTCCTTTCCTTTCCTTTCCTTTCTTCTTTCTTTCTTTCTTTTTTTTTGACATGAGGTCTTGTTCTGTCATCCAGGCTGGAGTACAGTGGTGTGATCATGGCTCACCGCAGCCTTGACCACCCAGGCTAAAGCAATCTACCCACCTCAGCCTTCCAAGTAGCTGGGGACACAGGTGTGTATCACCACGTCTGGCTAATTTTAAAAATTATTCGTAGAGGTCTCACTATGTTGCACAGACTGGTCTTGAACTCCTGGGCTCAAGGAATCCTTCTGCCTCGGCCTCCCAAAGTGCTGGGATTACAGGCTTGAGCCACTACATCTGGCCCTGGCTGGGTTTCAACAGTAGCAATTCACAGAATCTTCCAACTGGCTGATTCTCTTATTGTCAACCAAGTTTTCAGACCCTGGGGACTCTCAGCGTAATACAGCTCTCTGTCTTTTGTCCACCTAAGACTTTCTGTTCATGCTTCCTCAGAGAAGAGGTGGGCAGATGTTTTTGGAAGTGGCAATTAGAGTCAATCACCTCATATCTGAATTTGTGTTATGAGGGAGGTTCTTTATCTTGGGACTTGTGGCAACCACAGAGGTGCATCACTCAGATCTTCCTTTAAGAAAGAAGTTGCTGCTCAGCTGCAAGCAGTGCAGTTAGCCGATAGCCTCCATTTGTTAGCTATTGAGCTGAGGTCATGCTCTTCTTGGGCATCCCCCAGCCAATGACTAAGCATGGTAGGGATACTAGGGCCTGGCCGTTTTTGCCTAATGTGGGGCTTTTCTAATGAGTAATCTTTGTTCCAGAACTTTCCAGAGGGTCATCAAGACATTCTCAGATCCACATCACGGTCTGAGACTTTTCCTACACAATCCTGCTTCTTCCCCACTTTTATCTTTTATAGGCATAATTATCCCCAACAACCTCTTGCAATCCTAACTCCAGCTCAGTGGATCCTACTGACAGAATTTTGCACCTGCATGCGTGTGTGTGTGTGTGTGTGTGTGTGTGTGTGTGTGTGAGAGTGTTTGGTAAAGACTCATGAACATGATTAACACCTAAGCCATCCACGCAGCACTAAAGGACCTGCTAATTTAGCTAACATGTACAAAAACCTACTCTTACAGGAACTTTGTTCCTATTCTCAAAAAAGCCAAGTCTAATGAAGGAGACAGAGAAGAAAATGGATCAGCCAAATATATCGTGGCATCTTAGTGTATACATGCATGCTTCTAATTCTTTAAGTAAATGGAAACCTCTATGAGTTCTCAATGTTCTCATCCTACTGTTTTCTTTAGCGGGTTGAAAATTCCTCCTGCAATCTTGTTCATTATTTTGCTTTGCAAAGTATTTTGCTACTCACACAACAAAGTTACACTCGAATGCACATCCAGTTGGGAAATTCTAACAAATTCTGAATCGGAATTGAACAAATTCTAAATTGAAATAATGAGTCCCTGAATAACAGAGTTGATTATATTGTCCTCAGTATTTCAGTTTCTGGTGCTTTTGTTATTTTTGGCCCTGAAATGACTGATGATCAGCAGATCTGATAATGACAGTGATGACTGAAGTCCAGAAATAATAAGGCATAAGCCATAGTTACGTTAAAGCCAATAATAATAATGTCTCATACCTTAAATCCTTAGTTCACTAATTGTACCTGTAACCTAAGAAACCACAGCAAGCAACTGTTGAGAGGAAATCCAAGAACACAACAGAGGAGCCAATATTCTGTAGCATCACAGTTGGATTTTCTCTCTTCTAAGAAACTCTAAAAGGATTTGTTGCCACCTTTCGGGAGTTCACTGCAAGGTAGAAGTTGAGGCACATGTTAATTTTTTGAATCACTCATAAAAGGGCATGAATGGTATCTTTGACATAGAAGTACCCAAATCTACCAGGCTTTCAGCATCTTTTCCTTTAATATATATTTTGTAATGGACCATCAATGACAATGAAAAAGGAAGGAAACATTTATTGAACACCTACCATGTGCCAGGTACTATGTTCTGTACTTTATCATTTAATCTTTTGTAATTATTACCTGCATTTTGGGGAAAAAAAGAAATAAAATTGATAGGTAATGTGCCCCGATTCTTTTTTTTTTTTTTTTTTCGAGACGGAGTCTCGCTCTGTTGCCCAGGCTGGAGTACAGTGGCCGGATCTCCGCTCACTGCAAGCTCCGCCTCCTGGGTTCACGCCATTCTCCTGCCTCAGCCTCTCGAGTGGCTGGGACTACAGGCGCCTGCCACCGCGCCCGGCTAATTTTTTGTATTTTCAGTAGAGACAGGGTTTCACCGTGTTAGCCAGGATGGTCTCGATCTCCTGACCTCGTGATCCGCCCGCCTCGGCCTCCCAAAGTGCTGGGATTACAGGCGTGAGCCACTGCGCCCGGCCGATGTGCCCCAGTTCTTTTTAACAGTGCACAGGATAGAAAATAAAATCCAAGTGGTTTTGACTTGCAACATTTTGTTGCACACACAGATACTTTTAGAAAATTTGACATATAGTACTTTGAAAAAAACTACACCAAAAAATCAAGTCTTAATTCTTAGTTGCTATGAGGCATTAACTTCCGAATTGTTTATTTTGTGGAAATCCTACCTTTAAGATTTGGGATGTCATTTCCTAACACAAAGGGAGTGTTGTGATTTGGCAAGCAGCATCTGCTTCAACCACCGTGAGTCCTAGATTCTGTATCACAGTTGATCATTGAGGGGCAGACTATTTTCTCATAGAAACGGCTTTGTCATTGGTGGTTGCATTCCTGAGCTACATTCTCAGCACCAAATAAATCAAAGGAAGAAGCAGTGATAAAAACAAACATATACCTTCATAATAATTTCGAATAATCACTGCCTCACAGCCTATAAAATGAACACAATTTTTCAAGGGCTGGTCCCCAGAGTACTCTTATAAACACTACATATAGCATATACAACACACAAGTCTAGAGTCTCATAAAATGAGCCAAAAATTAACATTCTAGCCATTATATACACACATATATGTGGGTATATATATATATAAATTAAACATTTAAATAAGAATTTTGCTTGCATTTTAGAATTTTAGAAGAATTTTCAAAGAGAATTTAGCCAGGTGCGGTGGCTCACATCTATAATCCAGCACTTTGGGAGGCCGTGATCTGTGGGCAGATCACAAGGTCAGGAGTTCGAGACCAGCCTGGCCAACATAGTGAAACCCCATCTTTATTAAAAATACAAAAATTAGCTGGGTGTGGTGGAGGGTGCCTGTAATCCCAGCTGCTTAGAAGGCTGAGGCAGGAGAATCGCTTGAGCCTGGGAGGCAGAGGTTGCAGTGAGCCAAGATTGTGCCATTGCACTCCAGCCTGGGCGATAGAGCAAGGATCTGTCTCAAAAAAATAAATAAAAATAAATAAATAAATAAATAAATAAATAAATAAAAGATGACTTAAATTAACCATAATGCTCTAAACTGGCTATTAAGTTATCAAGTACGTTGATCAGGGAAGTGCTATAAATGTAATGTGTCCAAATATCCTCAAGCTTTTGGAAATAATTTGACAGGAGGATTGCAGTGGAGGGGAGATAAAAATGTGTACAAGTTGAATGTCAGTAATTATCATTGCAACAAATACTGATTGAGTGTCGTGCATGGTGTTACTCTATCTGCATTATTTCATTTAATTCTCACAAAAACCTTATGAATAAGACACTGTTTTTACAATTATTTTAAGATGAAGAAACTGACAAGAGTTAAATAACTTGTCTAAGGATGCACACAGGTAGGAAATGAAAAGGCAAGGATAAAGGCCAAAGCTATTGACTGCAGAGTCTTTTCTTTCTTCCCCAAACAATAATGACTCATTTTCTTTCTTTTTTTGTTTTTCTTTCTTTCTTTTTTTTTTTTAGAGATGAAGTCTCCCTATGTTGCCCAGGCTGGTCTTGAACTCCTGCGCTCAAGCGATCCTCCCACCTCGACCTTCCAAAGTGCTGGGATTACAGCCATGAACCACGATGCCCAACATGACTCACTTTCTTGCGCACTTCTCTGTGGTAGGTACTACTGTGACTTCATTACATATGTTTAGTCATCTAATCCTTGCAACAGTCTTGTGAGGAGAGTGCTATTATTATCCTCATTTTACAGTTGAAGAAAGGAAGCATAGGTAAGTTCACGTGTAATTAGCAGAGCAATCATTCCTAAAGAGTACTAATTGCTGATCAAAGGCAACCAGAGAGAAGGTCTCTAATGCCATGCCACAGTGGTCTGTCTCTGCTATAAGACTTTTGTTCACAATTTACTTGGCTAAAGACTATGATCTACTGCCCAAATATGAGAAAGCATGAATTTTGTTGGGATAACTAATATGCTGAATGGCAGAATCAGGATCCAAAAATATCCCAGTGGTCAAGATGTAACTATGAGAGAACTGTCTGAGATTTGAGCAAAGACAAAATTACTACAGCCAGAAAACTTATCGAAAACTTATCTAAGAGTATAGCCATCTGTAGGATGGTTGGTCAATAACTGAAGCAAAGATACACACAAGTCACAGGGGCAAAGGGGAAAAGAATCCTGAGTGCATGAATGCATGGTTCTTGTGACATGTTTATCTTTGTGCTAGAGATGGACATAGCACACTACCATAGTAGAAGATCAACACTACTGTTGGTGGAACATTCCAATCTTTAGGAGAAATTTAAGGACACCTGACTCTATCCTTAGAAGGGAAGCATTTGGATATTTTTGGGCTATAGTCTTGGGTGCTAGAGGGAGTGAGAGGGTTAACTGAAATGTAGTGAGAAAAGAGTTTAAAAGCTATTGTGATTCTCAAGCAACATTATCTTGTATGTAAGAAATTGCAAAGAATCTACAAAAACGTATCATAACTAGTAAGTCTTTAATGAGCATCAAAAGAATAAGATACTTAGGACTAAATTAGACGAGAGAAAGGCAAACTTGTACAAAACACTGCTAAGATAAATTTAAAAGGACTTATATAAAATGGGAGAGATATGATGTCATGGGTTGGAAGATTCAATATTGTTAAGATGACAATTTCCCAATATTGATGTATAAATTCAGTGTAGGCTGAATGCGGTGGCTCAAGCCTGTAATCCCAACACTTTGGGAGGCCAAGGCTGGAGGTTGCTTGAGGCCATCCTGGGCAACATAGCAAGATCCCGTCTCTGCCAAAAAAAAAAAAATTAGCTGGGTATAGTGGCATGTGCCTATAGTCCTAGCTACTCCAGAGGCTGAGGCGGGAGGATCCCTTGAGCCCAGGAGTTTGAGGTAGCAATGAGATATTATATGATCATGCCACTGCACTTCAGCCTAGGTGACAGAGCAAGACTCTCTCTCTCTAAAAAAATAAATAAATAAAACTAAATAAAATAAATTCAATGTAATATCTGTCAAAATCCTAGTAGGCTATTTTTGTTGTTGTTGAGACAGAGTCTTGCTCTATGCAGTGGTGCAATCATGGCTCACTGCAGCCTCAACTTCGTGGGCTCAAGCAATCCTCCCGCCTCAGCCCCCCAACTACCTGATATTACAGTTGTGCACCACCATGACTGGCTAATTAAAAAACATTTTTTTTAGAGAAGGTGTCTCACTATATTGTCCAGGCTGGTCTCAAACTCCTGGGCTCAAGCAATCCTCCCACCTCAGCACCCCCACTACCTGAGACTACAGGTGTGCACCACCATGACTGGCTAATTAAAAAAAAATTTTTTTTGAGAACGGATCTCACTATATTGCCCAGGCCAGTCTCAAACTACCAGGCTCAAGCAATCCTCCCACCTCAGTGCCCCCAAGCAGCTGAGACTACAGGTGTGCACCACCATGCCTGACTAATCAAAAAAAAAATTTTTTTTTAGAGAAGGGGTCTCACTATATTGCCCAGGCTGGTCTTGAACTACTGGGCTCAAGCAATCCTCCTGCCTTGGCCTCCCAAAGAGCTGAGATTACAGGCATAAGCCACCATGTCCAGCCTTTTTTTCTTTAAATTGACAAGCTATTCCTAAATTTTATATGGAAGTGGCTGCCTAAGGATTGATCACCATCATGAATGACACAGTAACTACTTGAATCGGGAAGTTTATGACCAGCCAACTCCTTGAGATGAACAAATCGTCATTGATGTCCTTCACCCTGGAAAGTTATCAGTACCCAACACAGAAATTTGGGAAAAACTATCCAAAATGTACAAGACTACACTGGATGTCAGTTACTTGGGAGGCTGAGGCATGGGAATCACTTGAACCCAGGAGGTGGAGGTTGCAGTGAGCCAAGATCACACCACTGCACTCCAGCCTGGGCGACAGAGTGAGACTCTGTCTCAAAATTAAAAAGATGCTGAACATCATAAGTCATCAGAAAAATGCAAATTAAAACCAAAATGAGATACCACTACACACTTACTAGAATGGCTAAGACAAAAAAGATTGACCAAGTGAACAAGTGTTGACCAGCATATGGAGAAACTCATATATTGCTGGTGGGAATGTATTTGGATTCAGAACTCATTCTGGTGGTGGCAAGACAACTGGCTTTGACATGATTTATGATTCCTTGGATTATGCAAAGAAAAATGAAGCCAAACATAGACTTGCAAGACATAGCTTGGATGAGAAGGAAAAGACTTCAAAAAGAACACAAGAACAGAACGAAGAAAGTCAGGGGGACTGCAAAGGCCAATGGTGGTGCTGGCAAAAAGCCAAAGGAATAAAGATGCTGCAATGACGTTATCTGCAGCCACTGTGTGGACTTTTCATAAGAAGATTAATAAGCTAATAACTTTCATGTGGCAAAAAAGTTTATATGAAAGTGCAAAGAATCCAGAATAGCGAAACAATTTTGATAAAGAAAAAGTTGAAGGATTTACCTGATTCTAAAACTTACTACAATGCCACGGTAATCAAGAAAGTGTTATAAAGACAGAACAATAGATATTTAGATAAATGGAAGACTAGAAAGTCCAGTAGCAGACTTCACACTTTTGTTGTTGCTGTCGTTGTTGTTTTTGAGACAGAGTCTCACTCTCACCTAGGCTGGAGTTCGGTGGCATAATCTCGGCTCACTACAACCTCTGCCTCCCAGGTTCAAGCAATACTCCTGCCTCAGCCTCCTGAGTAGCTGGGATTGCAGATGCGTGCCACCACACCTGGCTAATTTTTGTATTTTTTTTTTTAGTAGAGACGGGCTTTGCCATGTTGGCCATGCTGGTCTTGAACTCTGGACCTCAGGTGATCTGGCCTCCTCGTCCTCCCAAAGTGCTGGGATTACAGGCATGAGCCACTGTGCGGCCCACGCTTTGGTTCAATTGATTTTCAAGAAACGTGCCAAATAATTCAGTGGGGAAAGAATAGTCTTTTCAACAGAAGGTGCTGGAACGGCTGAATAACCACATGCAAAAAGATGAAATTTGACCTTAACTTCACATTATATACAACAACTTGAATAAAACAGGACAAAATCTTTGCAGCCTTCGATTAGGCAGATTTCTTGCACATGACAGAAAAAGCATGAACAATCTAAGACACAGCTGACAAGTTAAAACTTTATAAAAATTAAAACTTCTGCTTTTCAAAAGACACCACTGAGAAATGACAATATTTGCAAAACATACATCTGATGAAGGACTTGCATCCATAATATATTAAAAACTTCTAAAATTTGGCAATAAGAAAATAAACAACCCAGTAAGAAATGAGCAAAATAGACCACGCATAGTTGCTTATGCCTGTAATTCCAGCACTTTGGGAGGCCGAGGCAAGAGGACTGCTTGAGCCCAGGAATTCAAGACCAGCCTGGGTGACACGGTGGAACAAAATAATACAAACAAATACAAAAATTAGCTGAGTAGGGTGGCATGGGCCTGTAGTCCCAGCTACTTGGGGGAATGAGGCGGGAGGACCACTTGTGCCCAGGAGGTTGAGGCTGCATTGAGCCGTGATTGTGCCACAGCACTCCAGCCTGGGTGACAAAGCGAGACCCTGTCTCAAAAAAAAAAAAAAAAAAAAATTCAAAACAAAATGGAAAGCAATTATGCCTTTATGACACCTCCTTCCTCTTTGGCTGGCCTCTGAAACATCTGGTGCCTCAGTAACTCTGGGGTAAATTTCTCCTCGAGTTCTCCTCCCCAGAGCCTTGGAAGGCCTTGAGGGAGACCTGAAGTGGATTGATTAGCAAGTAGCCCTAACCCTGGGGAAGCATCTTCTTTCTCTTGGTGGAGGTTAGAAACAGAAAACTGACAAACAGGAGCACGTGTAGAAGACCATGCACAGGATGGCGAAGGCCTTATAATCATGTCCTAGTCATTCTTCACTCTTCCATCAAATACTTGTTGTCTTCACTCTGCCAAATAAGTCAAATAAGTGCTGTGGCTATAAAACAATGAACATTACTGACAAGGTGCTTGCTCTCATGGAGCTTATATTCTAAAAGTGTAAAGCAGAGCACAGAGCATACATAGCTGGGTGGATAAATAAAAGAAAGTAATAAGAAAACAACGTAAGTCCTCTGCAGTTAAAAGGGTGAGAGCACAGAATGACTGAACCACAAGAGGGAGCCAGTCATGCAAAGACCAAAGGGAGGCACTTCAGAGGCACCATTTCTGTCTTAACCGCCATAGCCATTTGAAGCCCTCTATTCCAAATTTAACCAGCTTAAATTTCAGAGTCGATCTGTATAATCACTCCCTGAACTCCCTGACCACTTTAGTTCTGCCATGCTGGTGGGCAAAACTGCAACTCTGGTTAAATCCAACTTTCCACCCATACTGTTTCTGTACCCATGAGCTGGTCATAGACGGAAAACAGACAGACAGATAGACAAACACACCCACCCACACACACACCAAGCTGTTTGGTCTTACTTTAAAGGTATCACTAGGAACTTAAGTAGGCCCTCGCTATTTTCCCAGCAAATGTCCTGTATTTCCCTGGTCCTTTCACTCTCCTACTGTATTCACGGACATTTTCATCTCTGTTCTCTTCTCCCCCATCCTCACTCTCAGCTGTCGACTGTGCTTCTTTCCTCACTGAAAAAACTGAAGAATCAGAAGAGAACTTCCATTCACTCTTACCATGCACACTTATCCATGCAGGGGTACAGCTTTAGGCCCTGCCTTTCTCCCTGTCAGTAAGGAAGCACTCTTGGTGCAGCCATGCAAAAGCCTCCACTTGTGCGTCAGATCTCACCCCTCTCGCAGAATAAAGAACACTAGACCAGCAAATCCTCCCTGTCTACCCTACATCATCAATTTTTCCTCTACTGGATCATTTCTGTCAGTATACAACCATGCTGTTGGGTCAACCGTTTCAAAAACAAAAATCTCCTCTTGACAGCACTTCCCTTATTGGTTACCTTCTTATTTCTCTGTAACCCTTGTAGCCAGTTGTCTATACTAGCTGTCTCTAATTCCTCTTCTCCTATTATTCCCTCTTAAATTCTCTCCAATCCAGCTTTTGTGCACCACTGAGCTGAAACTGATCTTTCCAAGATCAACAAAACCAGCAAAACTCTATCAGAAGGAAAAAAAGAATGAGGCAGCTGTAAGTTAGGGAAGACGTGTTAGGGGAAGGAGATGGGCAGAAGAGGACTAGACTGAGTACCTGTAAAAAAAGAATTCCTTACATGTGTTGTATTCTTTCCACTCCACTTGGACCATAATTATATATACATATATGTATATATATTTCCTTATTTTCTTTGGAATCTAGTGTTTCCCAGATTGTCAAAGCAGGCTATTAGAGTGAAATCTGAATATTAGACTAATCTGCTCACCATTTAGGGAAAAGGAGAGTAAAACAAAATTATAGCAGTGAGAGAGCTTTTATTTTATGTTTGCTTACCTCTGAAATTGACGTGAAACCTCAGAAACCTAAAAGTCTCTTTAACCTAACCAGGAATGATTTAAACAGTCTAAGAAAGAGTTGCCCCCAAACAATATCCCTCTATTCTAAGATAAATGTAGTTGTGGTAATTTTGCAGCTATCCCTTTTTAAAAATGGCCCAGCCAGGAATTATGTATATTAACCTCAGGTAGCTTTGAAAGTCTGGCTGCAGTACTGTGCTTTCTGATCTTATCAGTGAGAACAACTGTGACTTACCTCAGTGAGGTGGCCTCACTCCTTTAGTGGGCAGGGTGATTCCTATGGACCTAGCACCAAATGAGGTAAACATTTAACAATTACATTTAACAATTGTCCCAATCAGTTGGTTAATATAGGGAATCTCATTAGATAGTGCATATCAGTGTCTGGGAAAATGCAAGTAACAATCCATTCATGAGTTATAAAATTAATTTGATGGGTTGACCAATTTTTTAAAAAATGAAATAAAATAGAAAATATCAGAGTGCATTACACAAACTTAGGATAAGACATAGTTCGTGAGACTTTGGTTTCAGTTGTGAAGAGGTATGTTCTGGTTCATAAGATTACAATTTTTTTATTTTTTATTTTTATTTTTTTTTGAGACAGAGTCTCGCTCAGCCGCCCAGACTGGAGTGCAGTGGTGCGATCTTGGCTCACTGCAACCACTGTCTCCTGGGTTCAAGCAATTCTCCATCTCCATCCATAAGGCAATAACCAGTGTGGCAGAATGTACTAATCAAAATTCGAGAACATTTGGACATTTTCCACATCATTTTCAGCATCATATATCACTAGGCATGAGCAGAAACAAGAGGAATCTGGGGCACTTTAGAGTGGGGCTTTCATGTGCAATACCAGTAAGAGCTTGAACTTTGTCTGTAAGTTAAACTACCATAATAGAGATGTTACACTTTACAAACTATTTCACAAACTTGATTTCATTTGAGTTTCTTGTCCATCCTTTGTAGCAAGCAAGGCAAAAAGGTAGCAGCATCTGTGGCAGGTTTCAATGATCCATCCAGTTTAGATCACAAGCCCAGCCAGCAGCTGGGAGGAAGGCTCTTACCCACAGTCCCAGAGAAAGAGCTGGCAAGGGTGAAAAACTATATGTGGGCTCCAGCCAAGTAAACTGGGGTTCGGGGCAGAAATCCAGTTCCAGGAGGGAGAATGGGAAGGGTGAACAGGAACTGGGGCAGAAGCCCAGATAGTAAACAAAGCACACAGGTGGCAAGGCCCATCCTCGGGCACATTGGATTCCAAGCTCACACCCACAGAGTTCCAGAACTCCATGCCTGGCTTTGAAGAAGTAGCAAAGAATATCATGTGGATAAGGGACATGGTGTAGAGGTTATCAGTCACCTGCAAAGGAAAGAAGAGACTGTAGGAATTGGAAAGTTAATCAATCAGCCTGGCATGAGTAGGGTTGCCAGATAAAATACAGGATGCCTACTGAAATTTGGATTTCAGATAAACAATGGAAATGTTTTAGTATTAAGTATGTGTCATGCAATATTTGGGACATGTTTATGCCAAAAAGTTATCGTTTATCTGCAATTTATATTTAACTATGCATCTCATATTTTTATTTAATAAATCTGGCAACTCTTCCTGTGGGTGTGATGGAGGATGAGGCTGGAAGGCTTGGCAGAGCAAGATTACAAAGGGTCTTGTGTGTCATGCTTGGCAGATAATGGGGAGCCAGGAAAGTTTTTTTAAGCAGGGGAACAGTGTAACAGGGTTTGCATTTTAGAATCACTGTAGTAGCCTGTGGAAAACAAAACAGAGTTCAGAAGGACAGGAGCTGAGAGACCAGAAAGCTATTTCAATAGTTCAGATTTGAGGGAAATTGAAAATAACTTAACCCACTTCACAGTTCTGCCTAAAGCTAGCACGGCTCCCAGGTTCCCAGGTTCACTTGGGCTACAGAGACCAAACTATTCTTTCAAGTGCTACTCTTTGTTTTTGTTTTATTTGAGATGGAGTCTTGCTCTGTCGCCAGGCTGGATTGCAGTGGCGTGATCTCGGCTCACTGCAACCTCCACCTCCTGGGTTCAAGCGATTCTCCTGCCTCAGCCTCCTGAGTAGCTGGTACTACAGGCACATGCCACCAGGCCCAGCTAATTTTTTTTTTTTAAGTAGAGACGGGGTTTCACCATGTTGGCCAGGATGGTCTCTTGACCTCGTGATCCACCTGCCTCGGCCTCCCAAAATGCTGGGATTACAGGCATGAGCCACTGCGCCCAGCCTACTCTTTGTTTTAAGGAACAAAAAAAACCTCTGGTGGAGCGTAGAATATATTTATATATACATAATATAGTGTCAGGCCGGGTGCTGTGGCTCACGCCTGTGATCCCAGCACTTTGGGAGGCCAAGGCAGGCAGATCACGAGGTCAGGAGTTCAAGACTATCCTGGCTAACACGGTGAAACCCCGTCTCTACTAAAAATACAAACAATTAGCCGGGTGTGGTGGTGGACGCCTATAGTCCCAGCTACTCGGGAGGCTGAGGCAGGAGAATGGCGTGAACCCAGGAGGCAGAGCTTGCAGTGAGCCAAGATCGCGCCACTGCACTCCAGCCTGGGTGACAGAGCGAGACTCCATCTCAAAAAAAAAAAAAAAATATATATATATATATATATACACACACATATATATACTGAGTGTCTTGCCCAAATCCTGTGTCAATCACATACTTCTTGAGGAAGCTAGAAAGATATGTGTATATATCAATCTCTCAATAGACTAAGCTCAGTATCTCTTTCACTATTGCATCCCCTGTAGGTAATCAATAAACATTTGATTCTTAGATTATGAGTTCCATAAGGGCAAAGTCTGTTATCTTCATCATCTTTGTTTCTTTAGCACCCCACCCAGGGCTGGGAATAAGTTTCTCAGAAAATTGTTCTTGATTAAAGTGGTTTAATTAATTAACAACCAGAAGTGCTTCCTATTAACTACATTTCTCCAACATTACTTCAAAGGTACAACCTGGCATATTTTTCACATGAACGCAAAAGAAGCTTGCCTCTTATAATGGATCAGAAAATTGTTTTTTAAAGCTGAGGAATTATACTGACTAGATGGAGTTTTAAAGATAGTATTCCTCATTTATGTGAAAATGTGAGATTTTTTTTCTTGAATTTTCCTGCTTCCACAAGCTTTATCATTGTGTCGATATTAGTAAATCTTAAAAAAAAAACCCAATCTTAATTAAATACATCTCAGGTAGATCATCATAAACTGGTACAAAGTGGTCTTCTCTTTCATTTACCAGTATCAGTCTAGTTCCTTGTATCTGTATCTCTTCCAAAGCTGAAGTGTGAACTTTTTGAGGCCAGGAACTATTCTGATTTATCTTCATAGTCACAGAACTTTCATTAATAGTAGGTTTATTGAATTTCCAAGGTCAGGCAGCCAAAAGGGAAACAATAATTCTGGGAAGTGCCTGGGGTAAATAAAATGCAGTTTAAAAATTATTATAATGACCCTTTATTGAAGATTATTTTCCGAGTATCATGCTAGGTGCTTTACATATGTCTTAATACATTTTGATTACACTTCAATTCTAAAAACTCTTGAGCTAGCTGCTATAATGCTCATGTTATGGGTAAATAAACTAAGAATCGCAACTGATAAATAACTTGCCCAGACTGACACAGTTAACAAATTGGCAGAGCTGAGATTAGTACCAGACTCCAAAGTCTATGCTCTCACCATGACTCCAGGAATTGTCATTTTCAAGTACATATTGGAGAGAGGAAGACTGGTGAGGTGCTTATAAGAACTTCCTTTAATCAGCCACTACATGGTACCTCAGAAGACTAAAGTTTGATTTTTTAAAAATGTGTGAGTGCACATGTGTGTAAGACAAGAGGTATGGAGGTATTTCTTATAACTATATGTTTTGAGCCATGTTCTTTTTTTTTCTGTTCAGTTTTGTATTCAAAAGAACAAATGACTTTATATATATAATTAGACTTCGTCTCCACCTTGACTGCAAACTGATGATATACTTAAATTACTATCACACTGTTGTTATCAAGGATTAAACATATGGGTTGTAGATGTTACAATCATTCATACCAATTTCATTTACCCCATCCAGAGGAATACATGTAGATCATGTTCAGACATGCAATGGAACCTTATCAGTCCAGATGTATAAGAACTGATCTGTGACAATCCAGATCCTCCTCTGAGCTGTAATTGTATATGGCAGTTATTCTGTTTTTTGTTTGTTTTGTTGTCGTTGTTGTTTTTGGTAAACGTGTACTTTTTGCCTGATGCTAACATCTTTTCAACAGCCCTCTTTTGCCTGCTCAACCGCCAGCCTCCCAGTTCAGTGATCCCAGGAAGAATCAGAGTCTTGTCTGCCCATGATGATTTGCTTCCAGTCTGCACCAGGTTAAATCACACCTTAAACTTTATCAAACTTTTGGAGTCTAAAAGCAAAAGCAACTCACAAAGTGCAAAGGTTGGCATAACTAATTTATTCATATGAATCAGAAAGAATTTAAAGAAGAGGAACCAAATATGGTAAAACGAGGGGCGGGGCGGGGCGAGGGGGGAAGCAGTTGATTTAAAAAATTGAGAAAAGCAAAACATGTTTTGCCTGGCTTTGTAACTAAAGAAGACTGCCAAAAATGGTCTGCAAAGGTGTAAGAATCAAAAAGCATCTCCAGTGTTCTACCTTCACCAGAAACATGCAAGGAATTTCCTAGGATGGAATTATGGAAAAGATCCTCTTCAGGCCTTCATTTGCTCATTCATTGCTAGTCATGGTGCTAAATATGGGAGATATAAAATGAGTACGGCATGGCCCTGGCCTCAAAGCTTACCCTCAGTGGGAGATACAGCAACTGTGCCGTACGCTGATCTGTGAAAGGCACCAGAAAATAAATGTAAAAACCATACAGTGGATGCACAAAGCGGAGAGTGGTCAACTCTGTGAGTCTAATAAAAATAATTCACAATAAGCACATAGCGATGTTCCGTGAGTCCCGTCCCCACCCCATCCTCTATAGCCAACCCCTAAGAGAAACGACAGGTGAGCAGGGCGCAATCCAAGCTGGGCTCTAATTAAATGTGTGCCCTAGAGCAACTCCTAGCACTACTCCGAGCCTCCGTTTCTCTCCCTGTAAAAGCCAGGAACCCTGCTCAACTATGAAGTCCATTTCTGCTCTGAATTAAGAAATAGAGGAAAAAAAAAAAACCAGAAAGGAAACTCACGAAAAACAAAAGTGAAAGTGCCTGAAGGGAACCCAGTAGTAAACAAGAGTACAAAATTCTATATCTCACCGGAAAACAGTGGCAGAGTTCCCAAATATTTTTTTTTTCAGCAACTGTGAACTTCGGAAAGAATGAAATGTCTATCACTCCCTTTGAATGTGAATAAGATCAGTGTAACACGAATCCACCTTGCTCTATGCAACTGTCTTCTGAAACAATCCTCTCTGACCCTGAACACCATATTTAAGTAAGCGGTTCTTAAATAAATCAATCCGTAGTGAATGGTCCATCCCCACAAAACCAATCCCCATTGAAGACCACACGAAGGTGTGCCCCACTTTGGGAAAAGGGGGAAAGCGGGGGTAGAGAAAGAGGGGAAGGATTGGAACCAACATTAGATTGTGCCTGGTGTTGCCACGCGGTTGTCATAAACAACAGCGTCTAAGCAAACTGTTTTAAAACTTAGAAAATACGGCGGCCTTTAAACTCTATTATGTCCCTGCTCATGGCAATAGTGGGACTTCCCTGAACGTAGCCCACAACGGTACAGCCGCCCGGGAGGGAAAGCGAGCTCTGGGGCGGACAGGCGAGTGAAGGCAGCCAGAGGAGGGGAGCTGGCTGACAGCTCCCCCAGCTTCCGCGGCGCGTGGGGGGCCAGGACGGGCGACCGCCACAATCAGAGGGTGCGAGCTGGACCCACCGGGGCCACTGGTCTCCAGGGTGGGAGGATGGATGCTGCCTGTCCGCTGCCGGAGCCTCCTTTCTCCCAGCAGAGGAGGGAGGGCGCGCGCACGTACACACACTCTCACACACACACACGCACGCACACACATCCTTCCCCTAGAGTTGTGTCTCGTCTCCCTTTTGTTTTTCTCCCTTCCCGGTCATGAGACCCGGAAGTTTTTTTTTTTTTTTTTTAATCCCGTCTCTCTCCCTTTTCCAACCCCCCCGCCATCTATCACATGGCAGAGATAGAATAAAAACAGAAAAATGGCGACGGTCACGTTGTGGCGAGCCTTGCTGCGTCATTAGATAATCCTCATGCAAATAGCGGGAAGAACAAAGGAAGGGGGGCCCGGGACCCCCGGGGGCGCAGGTGGGTGTGGGGGCGGCGGCCGGGCGCGGGGGCGGCGGAGCGCGCGGGGCCGAGCGCCCGCGGGAGGCGTGAGGCGGGAGGCGGGCTGCGTGG
Organism: Gorilla gorilla gorilla; assembly: GCF_029281585.2. Lineage (NCBI taxonomy): Eukaryota > Metazoa > Chordata > Mammalia > Primates > Hominidae > Gorilla > Gorilla gorilla. The sequence continues at coordinate 174,917,849 of NC_073224.2, forward strand.
GGCGTGCGGCCGCGCGGGGCTCGGGGCGCAGAGTGTGGACGTTCGAGTGCGCGCCCGTGCGCCGCCGTGGAGCGCTGGCTGCTGCGCTCCCGGCCCCGTCTCGCGGCGCGTCGGGGCCGGCCTGGGGGCGCGGGAAGCCGTGGGGCGCACAGAGCGGCTCCGGCGAGGCTGGCCGCGGCGCACACGCACACGCAGCCGTGGGGCTCGGCCCGCTCGGCATCCGCACTGGGGTCTGGGGGCGGGCCAGGCGGCGCCGGGGGGCCGAGGGCGCGCCACTGCCCAGCGCCTAGCGCCTGCCTTCAGCCTCCTCCGGGGACCGCACGCAGTTCGCCACCTCGGGGTAGGCGGCGGGGCGCGGGGGCGGCGGCGCGGGGTGGGCCGGGCCGGGCCTCCGCACTCCGGGACCGACTCCGAGGGTGTTGCCGGACTGGGTTTGTTGTTGTTAGCGCGTGCGTGTGTTTTTCCCGAGGGGTAGCGGGGCGACCTCGCCCATGGGCATTTCCGCGGTTTTGCGCGGCCCTCGCTGGGGTGTCAGTGGCAACGCGGGGAGCCCCGGGCGCCCGGCTCGGCCCCCGGAGGGGAGCGGCGCGGAGGGGCGGGGTGTGTGTGTAAATGTTGCGCACTCGCTTTTCCCCCGCCCCCGCCCGCGTCCAGGGTGCTGGCGTGGGTCCCTCGCCGTCCGGCGGCGACTGTAAATAGAGCCTGGATGTTGTTTACATGAAGGATCCGGCGGGAGGAGTCTAAGAGGAGGAGGCGGCGGTGCCGGAGGAGGAGGAGGAGGGAGGGAGGACAGAGGAAGACCGGAGTCCCCGCGGCGGCGGCGGTCCGGAGAGAGGGCGAGCCCCGCGCGGCGCCGGGGACCGGGCGCTACCACGAGGCCGGGACGCTGGAGTCTGGGGTAGGAGGGAGAACGGGCACGGGGCGGGAAGAGGGGTCCGTCAGTGGCATTTTTAGCTTGCACCCTGCCACGCAGATTCTCCCCGGCCGGAGGGGAGGAGGGTGGAGGGAGGGCGGGGAAGCCTCGGTTTCTCTGCACGTTCGGGAACGCCTTCTCCCCCTTCATTCTCCCATTCCCAGTGTTTTCCCGCTTCTCCCCGGGCTCACCTGTTTATTTCCGTCAGCTAGAGCTCGTGGTTTTTTAATATAGACATGAGAGTCTGTTTCTTTTATTAGAAACATTATTGGGGCGAGGGGTGCTTTGCTGTAATTTGTGCTGGTCCAGGTCGGTTTTCAGGAAGGGGGAGGGGACTTGGCGGAGACGCCGGCTCCTGGCCGCAGCTGACCCCAGGGCTTCTCCCTGCCTTCCTGTGCGAGGAATTCTTTCCCTCACTCTGCTACCCGCACGCCAGCTGCCACCTTCCTGGAGAAAGACCACACCTGTGCTTATCCCTGCTTTGAAGGAGAGGTGAGCTGAGAAACCAGGGAATCCCCTGCTCTCCAGGGTTCTTAGTTAGTCCCCTCCGCAATCCCAGCATTGGCCAAAAATTGCTGCTTTCACCTGCTGATTTCATTTGGCATGTCTGTCCCCAGCCCCCCTTTCCCCCGGCAAGTTGTGATCTGCAGATGTTTTGGGATTTTCTCTTCCCTCTGGACCTGTCCCCCACCAACCAGCAAATAGCTCATGGGCCTAGGTTGAGGGAGAGAGAGAAGTGACTCCCTTTGGCCAGTGCGCTGTTTTTTATTCCCCTCTGGGTCTTCTAATGGAATCTGCTGTCCCCCCGTAGCCCCCTTTATTTTCCCCTTAAGCTTAACCCAGAGCCAGGCCTAAGCAGCCTGTCTCTGGCTTTCTTTCCCCCAGGCCCCACCCTGGCCCCTTTTGCTTTTCCAGCGCCAAAAAAAACGCCTCCCAAGCAGAAGACACACCCAGCCCAAGTCTAACCATTCCAAAAGGGAGGAGAACACAGAGGAAGAGCAGGGACCCAAGGGTCTCCTTCTGTCCTGAATATTCCAACAGCGTTTCCCTCTAAAGCCTCCTAGCTTTATAATCCCTTTATTCTTCTTACCAGTCGACCCTCCCCTCCTCTTTGCCCCTTGTCCTATGATAGATATTTGGGGAGAGGGGTGGAGAAAGAGGTTGTCACCCTCTGTTCCTTACAGTGAGGCATTTTTCTTTTTCTCAGTTTTTTCATATATTAGATGTTTAGCATGTAAAATATGTAAATCTGTTTGCAGGCTTATTTGAACTTGTTTTCTTGCTGGCTAAGGAATAGCTGATATTCTATAAAGGGAAGGAGGGGGGAAAAGATCAAAAGTAACACTCTGAGTTTTCCCCATTTGAGCATCCCCAGAGTTGCCAGAGAAGACCCTCCTATAAAAACCAACAGTCTCCCTTCCATGACATCACCACCTAAGCCCTTCCAACTTTAGCTTCAGAACAGGAAGAAGGCTCAAAATAGAACTACCTTAGGAATCCAGCTCCTTGAAAAGATCAACTTTTAAATCAGCTGCAGGAGGAACACAATGAACTTTGACATGGGGAGTGAGAAGGGAGAGAAGACTGTATAGTGTTCATAATTGGTTCCTTTGGGGGAGGGTTGGGGGATACTTACCGTGTATTTCAGAAAAGCTTTCCTCGAGAGTTGGGTACCTAGACCACTGAATGATAAATAGGATGGTTCAAGATTCATTTATTGAATTATTCATAAGTTTTTATATGTCAACAATAACAAGCACGTTTCAGAATATGAATTAAAGAGGGGCCTCTCTGCAGAATCTGCTCTAGATAGAGAAGGTTGTTTCAGGAAGCTAGGAGGGCACTTGAAGACAGAGAACCTGAGGATGCAGTGACAGCTGCTGTGAGTATGTAAGTTGAGAGGCTCATAAACAATAATTGTAATAAACAATAATTGTAACTTTTGTAGGTGACTGATACCCTGGACAAAGAAGTAAGGATGTCAGGATTTTCCACCTCTACCTTGGAAATTAACTCCTTGTCTTTGAATCTCACTCAGTGTCTGCATTCAGTCCCTGAATTGAGATATGCTTTCCTCTCTGCGCTAAAATACTCAGTCTTTTGGAAGGGCTGCCTAATAAACGATAATCACTGAAGTGTTGACAACTTAAAGATTGGAAGTGGAGCAGAAAATACTTGGTATAATTTGAGCACTTGGTGGGTGCTGTAAGATGACTTGCTGGTTGATGGGGTAACATCTTTTACTCTGGTTCAGGTTTAAAAGAATCCAGGTGACAGAGACAGGATACCTGCCCTGATATGGTAGCCACTAGCCACGTGGCTATTAACCACCTGAAATATGGCTAGGGTGAGGAAAAGCTCAATTTTAAATTTTATTTAATTTTAAACTTTGATAACTTGATTTAGTTATTGGAAAGCTTATTTATATTTGGAAACATACTTGAGCTTACACATCTACTTTTGAAACTAAGTGTTTTGAAATCCAAACGCAAATTAAGTATTTTGATGAAAATTTAGAATTGGGATATGTAAGTGCAAAGTACTCTTCAGATTTCAAAGAGTGCAAAAGTAGAATAGCCCATTAATTTTATGTTGATTCCATGTTCAGATGATAATATTTTAGATATATTGGGTTAAATGAATATGCTATTAATTCCACCTGTTTATTAATGTGCCTACTAGAGAATTAAAAATTACATGTGTAGCTTGCGTTATATACTTCATTGGACAGCTCAGGCCTGCATCACTCCTTTTCATCTATGAATTAATTTCTTTCTTTTCTTTTTTTCTTTCTTTTTTTTTTTTGAGATAGAGTCTCTCTCTGTCTTCCAGGCTGGAGTGCAGTGACGCGATCTTGGCTCACTGCAACCTCCACCTCCCAGGTTCAAGCGATCCTCCTGTCTCAGCCTCCAGAGTAGCTGGGACTACAGGTGTACGCCACCATGCCCGGCAGATTTTTTGTATTTTTAGTAGAGATGGGGTTTCCCCACGTTGGCGAGGCTGGTCTTGAACTGCTAAGCTCGGGTGATCCACCCGCGTTGGCCTCCCAAACTGGGATTACAGGCATGAGCCACTGTGCCTAGCCCCATGGATTAATTTCAAAAGTGGTGACTATGAAATATTGTTATTTCATGTTTGTGTTTCTACTTTCCACTGCTGTGTTCCATGTGATGATTGGGGACCCCGAGTATTACATTATTACTGTTACATTAGGGAGATCAGTGTAAAAGTCCAGGGTTCTAGAACGGCTAGCAGGGGTGTCATGGGAAAATTGGGATACCCACATACCCGGCTATTGCTGCTTTTGTAAAAGGATCCTGGACATAGCAAAAGATACCGGAAAACAATGTGTGGCAAAGTAACAATTGTGACACCTGGTGGCATTTTAGTGATTCTACTCATCTGTCCCTCACTTCCATTTATTTTTTCTTTGCTTCATCTACTTTCTGTCCCCCTCCCCACCAAATCATGGCTCCACTGGTGGCATTTGGGCCCACAAGGCTGCTGACTCCTTTCCTCCAAAAAAAGTACAGTGCTAACATGAATAGAGGTCGTGCTGTCTTTGGGTTTTGTTTTGTCTAATGAGATTCAGAAATTGCACTGGAAGGAACTTAGGAGCTATTCGGTGCTATCCCTTTATTTTATAGATGACAAACTGCCAAACACCTCACCTAAGACCATATAGACAGAGACAGGAATTAAACATACTTTTGTTGATAACTGTTTAGAGGCTGCCTGAGAAATGGAGAGGTTCATCCATTAATCAATCAAGTATTTGTTGAGCTAGCATGTTGTGGAAATGACCACTAAGTGTTGTGAAGGGACATGAGTAAAACAGTTTCTGACTTTTTTAGAAAGAGTCCTGTTGACTTGAGGAAATAAGATATAAACACCAAATTAAATTGCAGTATACAACACAGCACTTAATGAGTGCAGTGCCACTGGCGTGTGTTACTAGTTAGTAGAAATGTGTTCATTTTACAGATGTAGGAATAGAAGCTTCGAGAAGGGTGGAACCTGCAGGGAAGTGGAGTGTAATTGTGTTCCTGGAACAGCCCAAGGCTGTAGAATTGGAGGTCATTGCAAGTCTTTGGTATTGGCCCCTTTAACTGTCCATTAAGGGAATTTGAAAATCTGAGACCCAGCATTTTCAAATGGCAGTGCTGTAGTAATAAGGCAATCATAGATTAATTGGAGACCATCAGGGTTTTTAGAGATGTTTAGCCAGGGGTGGATCATTCCGAAGTTAGCTGGCATATAAAACTGACTTGTGAGCAAACCATAAAATCTAAAATCCAGGGGGTGAGAGTGGTGAAATATGATGTAGAGCAAAATCAGAAAGTAAATTAACTGTGGAGTATACAGTTGGACTAAAAATATTTGTGCTGAGTACATGTTTGAAGGGGAGAGGCCCATATAATGTAATATATGGGCCAGTCATGTATTTATAAATTTTTAGTCTCCTGGAGCCTTTTTGGACTAAACTCTTGGTCAACATGAGGAAGAAAGCTCATTCTTCTCTTTGTTACCGTGTCCATAGGGTTTTTTTTTCGTCCACATGGACCTTATAAAGTTACGTAGCATGAGATTAATTAGGGCCAGTGCTCAAAGTCAATAAAATGATGACAGCTCTTCTCTAATCACTCTCAGTTAATGCTTCTCTTTGAGAATCGGGGCTAACTTTGTATAGGGCGGTGGTCCTTGACATTTTCTTGCCTTTCTGCATATTTCTTTTTCCATAAAAGAGAAAAAAATTCTGTAACCTGCCACCTCATCAATCTTTGGCACAAATTAGTTTTTAAAAACTCAGTATAGCAAAGTTTTGCAATAAAATGCAAGTATACATTCTGTGTACTTGTGACAAAGCAGTAGTGGACATTTGAGCAACTTTTGCTGACGGTTTATAACATCTCAGTGTGGTCAAATTTGGCCATTTTATATAGTATCACTGAATTAGATGATAATTTTCAAATTGGAAAACAAATCACACTAGTTAAAAGACCAGTGGATTTAAATACACTAAACTATAATTTAAAAGTATTTTCAAATATTCTGCTTGGCCAACAACTTACGGTGCCTTCAGTTATTTAATATATAATCAGATATTCAAAGGTTTAAAACAATATTTTCATTTTAGTTTATAAATATGAGGGATGTAGCATGTTTTTTGTGCTTTTATTTGTACTCCACATTGATTGATCGCTTGACAAAAGGTCTTTGTCACCCAGGCTGGAGTGTAGTGGTGCGGTCATGGCAGCCTCAGCCTTTCATGTTCAAGCAATCCTTCCACCTCAGCCTCCGAAGTAGCTGGGACTACTGGCCCTGCTCATACTATTTTTTGTAGAGACAGGCTTCCACTGTGTTGCCCAGGCTGGTCTTGAACTCCTGGATTCAAGCAATCCTCCTGCCTCAGCCTCCTAAGGCGCTGAGATTACAGGTGTGAGCCACCATGCCTGGCCTTGTACTCCACGTTATTTTAAAAGTTCTTTGGTGTGCAAGTTTTCTATAAGTGCCTGGTTTTGTAGATAATATTTGGTATATGCGTTATGAAGAAATTGTTCCTAGTTGTATCATTTTTAACATAGAAGAAGTAGTTTAAAATCAGTTTGGGTCCTGGAAGAAAGCATTTTACATCACTGTTTTCTCTCTTCCTTAGTATGCAGTTATTTTTTCTTACTGTAGCATGAGTACCTGTAGTCACTTGTTTATAAATTTAGACAGTTCAGTTCTTAGACGAAACATGTTGAAGAAGAAATATTTCTGATGGATTTAAATTTTCAAAAATGCACATTTATAAACATTTTCAAGAAAAAGCAAGACACATTTTTGAAACATTTATTTTAAAAATACCATTTTGAAAACCCATATTTTTCTTCCTTGAAACTGCTTTAGAATCTGAGAGAATATTAATTTAAGTAACCATTCACAGAATAATGACAGTTTGCTGCTTGTTATTAGGGATGCTTGGCTTTTTTTTTCTAATTTAGGTAAAAAAAAAAATGAGAGAAATATAAGGAGAAAAAGGAAGTATCTTTTACTTTACCAAAAATGTTTAGTTGTTGCATGGGTTTTGGTGATGGCTAATAGAGTGAATTTCAACTTTGCAGTACACTTCCTTCATCTTTATACTTCATATTTAGACATTGAATCACACTAATATTTTGGTGAAGAACAGTCTAATAACTACGAATATGTCAGGATTATTTATTTGTCTCCATACTTACCCAACCTTCAGTATTTCAGGGTAAGTATTCAGTTTTCCAAAGCTGACAGAATTGTGGTCAAGAAATATTAGTTGGTAATCTTCTTATCCTTTTTAGTGGAACAGCTATCTAAAATTTTACTCTAAGATAATCACAGTATCTTTGTTCACGTAGCAGATGTTTATAATTTGGGTAAAAATGTGCAACTATTTCCAAGAACCTTAGGTTATGGGATCCAACTGTGATTTTTTTTTTTTTTTTAAATCTTCGTTGCCCTCTCGTGTTTCAACTCTGTATTACAGTTGGCTAAGACCTAGATGATGACCTCCTTACTTTTTAGATATTTTTGCATTTTAGGCAATGTTGTTTTTAATTTGTGTGTAGGTGGATTGTTTCATTGGATGTTGCTTTTCTGAAGATAAGGTCATTTTCATAGTACATAAAGTTAATAGTTGAGTTAGATTCACTGTACTTTTATTTTCTGACTTCTGATCTAAAGAATTGATTCATCTACCTGACTTATTTGAAGTACAGTGCTAATATCTAATATGCATATAATGAGTCTTTGAAATTGAGCAAATGCCTAATGAAAACATAATTATTTTTCAAATATCTGTCAAGTTCCACTCATATTGAAATAACTTGAAATTATGACATGGAAAAAACCCAAGTGAATCATGGTTTTAATAAGTTGATATTCTGATGCCTGAATTCCAATTTCAGAATCTTTTGTACTTTTTATTAAAAGGAAGAATCATCCCTAAAATGACTTCAGAGTACGTCTCAAAGGTACAGATAATTTAAAAGCAAGTGATGTGTATATGTTATTATTACTTTTTAAAAAGGTATTCTGAAGGTTGTCAGTATCACCATAGGTATAGAATTGACATAAACTATAGTGAAAAATATCAATGTTACTAATTTGAGTACATTCTTAGCACTCAGAGCAAGAGGAATGAAAGTCATTTTTGCTAATGTGCATTTTTCTTCTTAATTATAAAGCCCTACTAGTTTCTGCTTCATGATCTCAGTTACTGAGAAAACTAAAACAAAAAGTAAATGTTTTTAGAAATCCTTTTGTTTGTGTAAATTGTGTAAACTGAATATCCAGTTGATGGAGTTGGACAGCTAGGGTAGGGTAGAGAAAACAAAGCACTGGGTTCACTCATTTGACATGGTTCTGGGCATGGGTTCGCCATAACTTAGCAATACATGATCTCTGGCAAATCACCTAAGTTTTTTTTTTTTTTTCTGCCTATAAAATGGGGTAATAATATCTAATCTATTTCCAGAATCCTTTTTTGATGAATTAATGAATAATTCATTGCCAGCCCCATAGCGTCTTGTGAAAACCAAATGAGAAAACATATAGAGCAGTTTTGAATGTTTGGCAGATATGAAGTATTATTGTCATGTTTGGTTATGTGCACTTTGAAGACAGGAATCATGTCTTAGTTATCTTTATTTCCTGAACATCTAGAAGAGGGCTTTAGAACGTAGTAGTTCCTCAGTATATATATAAAATCAATGATTGAGGTCAGGGAGGCACAGTCAGTGAATCCATGCATGGAAGAGATAGGCTGTGAAATAAGCTGGAAGCTTACTGCATATTTGATGTATTATCAGAGTGAAAACCTAATCATGCAGTTGTTCATCCTCATTAATATGGATAAGTCATGTGTTCATCTTTCATTCTAATTTAATTCAACTGGGCCTTTTAATATTTCAGCCTCACCACTTGCTGGGCTCTGATCCTTCTTTTTCTTCTGCCTCCTCACGTCTCCAACCAGAAGGGGATCTTTTAGTCCTTCACTTCATGGGGAGCCTTCAGAGAGAGTAATGCAGCCACCAGAAAGGATGCCGTTGACCGACACAGTGACTGACAGGCTGCCCTGGCTCAGTTATCACAGTGCTGATGCTGTCCATTCTAAAGGTACAGTACTGTGATAACTGAAGGATGGCAGCCATCTTACCTTCCATCAGAGGAGCCTCACCGTACCCAGGAGGAAAGAAGGTGAAAGAGGAATGTGAAACAGGTGGCTGGGACCCAGAAACCCTCTTACCCTGCACCTCTGTCATACTTCTCCCGGGGCATAGGGAGAGTTATTCTGCTTCTCTTTGCCTTGTTTTGTAACATGGGGTAGTTGTTGGTGCAGCCATGTTGTGCTGAGTGAACGTATATTAAGATCTTTGGAACCTTTAGGAGACTGAAAATAGGTAAGTATGAATTAGTATTTCTGGAATGGTATTCAGAGAACTTTGTACCATTTTTATAAATGTGAAAGGTAACCTAATTAGAACAGCTTGGCACTTGTCAGTACACTACTAGATTTCAAAATCAGATTCTACTTACAGGGAGAAAAAAAAAGCCCAATATGTTGAACAGTATTGAAATTGTTGCATAAATAAAAGTCCATCATTGTAGAGCAGCTTACGGAAGTGAAGAAAGAAAAAAAGTATATCTTTGTCTTGAAGGAGTAGATAGTGACATGTCATGTTTCTTTCAGGATATTTAGGATCTGGCCTAATTCAAAAGAATATTTACTGAATGCCTATGTTATTGCTGCTGCTGTCACCTTTACATGAAAATAAAATGTAAATTATTTTATTTCTATCAAATAAGGACTAGTCTGCAGTGATATCTGGCACATATCGATTTCAGGAATACAAAGCTGTAAACACCAAGCCAGCATCACATGTGCATGAAAGACTAGGAAATTTTTTTTTTGTTGCCCACACGGGAGTGCAGTGGCATGATCATAGCTTTTGATCTCCCAGGCTCAAGCAATCCTCCCGCCTCAACCTCCCGAGTCTGAGACTGCAGGTTCAGGCCGCCCACCTGCAAATTTTTAGTAGAGACAGGAGTTCACTATGTTGCCAAGGCTGGTCTTGACCTCCTGAGCTTAATTGATTCTCCCACCTCAACCTCCCAAAGTGCTGGGATTACAGGCATGAGCCACTATACCCAGCCATGATTAGGAAATTTAACAGCACACATCTTCAACCTCCATCTTACTCTAGAGAGTACTGCTGGGGGTGAAAGGTGGTTATTGGAGAACCCAGGATTCTGCCAATGCCAATCTCTGCCAATTATCCCTCTTCCCTCTGGACTCCTAAGGACACTGTACACATGTAACAATAGCAAACAAGAAACAAAGTGCATGACTTGATTATGTTAGATCACAGTACTGTGCAAGGAAGGCTCAGGTAATTTCATGGAACGTGTTTTAGGCTCAGAGCCTAATCGGGTATGTTACCTCTTCCTAGGCTCATGTCTGTATCTGGGAGCCTGTGGATGTCTGACTGGTGTAGGAACCCAAAGCAGTGACCCATATGCTTGAGCAAAGAGAACAGAGATGGCTGAGGTTAGGCTGTAATTTGAACCTAGCTACCACAGAGAGAAGAGGGGCCAGGGAGAGGAAAACCATTTGTGACTTTTTTTTTTTTTTTTTTAAGACAGAGTCTCAGTCTGCTGTCAAGCTGGAGTGCAGTAGCTCAGTCTTGGTTCACTGCAACCTCTGCCTCCCGGGGTCAAGTGATCCTTATGCCTCAGCTTGCCGAGTAGCTGGGATTACAGGTGTGCACCACCATGCCCATGTAATTTTATATTTTTGGTAGAGACGGTGTTTCACCATGTTGCCCAAACTGGTTTCAAACTCCTGTCCTCAAGTGATTCTCCTACCCTCAGCCTCCCAAAGTGCCGAGATTACAGGCATGAGCCACTGCACCCGGCCTCGTGTGACTTTTTAACATACTGTGAACCTTACCTACTATCAGCCCTGCCAACTGCATGTCTTAGATATGGGTCAGGTGTATTATCAGGTCCTCCACTGGGACACAATGGGGAAGAAAGGGAACTGGAAAGGAGTAGGCCTCGTACAGAGAGGTTCTGTCTTATCCTTCATTGTGCCAGTCCTCAGACATTGATGGTCACTGTGTTCCTTTGCTGGCGATTGCAGTTCCCTTTAGTGTCTCTTCCCTCTGCTCTACCCAAAGAGGAACCATTCTTAGTAGTGATCCCTTGAGCCACACTTGGTTGGCCCAGAACTGTTATTTTTCAGACACATTGACCACATTATAGCCCAGTACCTTCACATGTCCTTATAGATCCACAATTTCTCTAAGCTATATAAGCTACACTATGTTTTTGATTAATTAGAGAGAGGGGTCTCCCCAGTTATTATGCTACCACTCCTGAAATTCCTTGGAGTTTTCTTAAAAGGAATTTCTGACAGAAACTCTGGAAGAACTTTTAGGAAGTGAAAGTTAGGGATTGGTGAATCCTCAAGTAATTTGAAACACTCCTAATGTTTAGTGTTTTAGCAGGTGGAAAAAAGTGCTTCAAGAAGTTATGTGTTGTGCAATCATTGGCCTTGGTGAAGATTTCACCACCTTCCCTGATCTTCCTGTTTTCCCCGTTACTAGTTTTATAAAAATTCATTGGGTTTTATACTTACCCAACCTTGACCTCAAAATCTACAACCAGGCCTGTGGGGTGTTGAAGAACTGAGTGTTGGGTGTCATTTGCAGTCACCCTGCACTACGGACAGAGTCATGCTGGGTCCCCTTTCCTCTAAACAAGAAGGCTGAGGCTTAGTCTGCAGCAGGAGCTCCAGAAGCTTGCCTGGACCTGGAGGTCTTTGGCATCTTCAAGGCATTTCATAGACGTAAGGTGTTCCAACAGGTTAAGAGAGAAGTGATGCAAGACAGATCCAATGGGGTTTTTCCACTGCCTTGCTTAAAACACAGTATGTGTTTGGTTGGTATATTCGTTGCATTTTTCAGTTTAGGTGAAGTATGTGAGATGGTAAGATTGCAATTAAACCTAGGAATACCGTATAATCCAGCAATTCCACTTCTGGATACACACCCAAAAGATGTGAAAGGCGGCACTCTGACAGATATTGTACACCCATGTTTATAGCAACATGATTCACAATAACAGGTAGGAGCAACCCAAGTGTCCATTGATGGATAAGTAGATAAATGAAATGTAGTGTATACCTACATTGGAATATGATTCAGCCTTAAAAGGAAGGAAATTCTGACATATGCTACAACATGGATGAACCTTGAAGATACCATGCTAAGTGAAATAAGCCAGACATAAAAGGGTGTATACTGTATGATTCCACTCACATGAGGCTCCTAGAGTTGTTAAATTCATACAGCCAGGAACTGATGGTTGCCAGGAGCTGGAGGAGAGGGGGGAATGGAGAGTTCATGTTTAATGGAGTTGTATTTGGGGAAGATGAAAAAATTCTGGAGATGGATGGTGGCAGTTGCACAACAACATGAATGTACTTAATGCCACAATGTACACCTAAAAATGGAAAATTTTATGTGTATTTTACCACAATAAAAGAGATTCAGGATAATAACCCTCTTGAAGCCAAAAACAGGATTTAGTTGATTTCTCTTCTCTCCCTTAGTTTTCCGTGTGAAGATAACTGCTGTTTCAAGTAAGCAATTAAAATGAAATTGCCATGTCTTTATGCATTTCAAGTTCTCTAAACTGAAGTCCTTTACACATGTTTCCAGGGTTTCCAACATAGCATAGCTTTAGAATTGCATAAAGTGTAAAGAAAACTCAATATAGTAGCAATGAATATTAAAAACAATGAGAAAAAGGCGTGGACGAGAAGTCACCTGATGTGGCATCTCTTGCTGGCTTTATGTCTTTTCTGGTGAGATTGGGCAACTCACTGGTCCTCTCCCTGTTCCAGTTGCCTCAACTGCCCACCTCTTTGGAGTTATGCTACCATTCCTGAAATTCTTTAGAGTTTTTTTAAACAGAAAAGGAATTTCTGACAACCTATGGAAGAACTCATAAGAAGGGAACGGTCTGGGATTGGTGAATCCTCAGGTAATTTAAAATACTAATGTTTAGTGTTTCGAATTACTGGAGGATTCACCAATCCCAGACCTTTCCCTTCTTAGGGAAATCATATATATATAATCATATATATAAGAGACTAAAGCAGCATTTAAATGTGGCATGTTATTTCTTAAAATATAAACATACAATATATGAAATAATAGTATTAAGTATAGTTTTAAAAAGTATCCTGGTTAGTCTTACAAGTCAAGTATTAGCAGCTTCATTAAAGGAGCATTCTACAGCTTGCTGTCTGTCACGAATAGTTTTCCTATTTGTTGTTACATGCTTAAATTTGATAATAATAATGTAACAGTTAAGGCTGGAAATAGCAGTAACCTTCCCTAAGGGATCACATGTTTTATGAGCTGTGGGTAAAAAGGATTCATTTGTGGACCGTATGTGTTTCATCACAAAGTCGTCACTTAGGGTCATGCTTTTAAAACTAAAATCAGATTTTAGTTTTAGGAACATTAGACTACCTCCACCAGATCCTGCACAGTATTCTACCTTGATCATACTACACAGAGTTGGAGCAGACAGCTAGCTGTTGTTCTTGCCTGCCACGCTAATTTCAAATATTTTGCTATGCCTAGTACATTTCTAGCTTCTCTGAATAACCACCCAATTTTTAAGTGTGCCACAAACTTGCCTTATCCTGTTTTTGGGGGCCCAGGGGAGACAGGGTCTTCCATAGCCCAGGCTTAGAGTGCAGTGGTGCCATCACGGCTCACTGTAGCCTCAGCCTCCTGATTAGCTGAGACTATGGGTGTGCACCACCATGCCCGGCTAATTTTTCAAAAATTTTTTTGTAGAGACAGGTTTTCACTGTTTCTCAGGCTGATCTTGCACTCCTGGGCTCAAGCAATCCTGCTTTGGCCTCCCAAAGTGCTGGTATTACAGGCCTAGGCCACCACATTGGCTTGTCTATCCGGTTCTTAAGTGAGTATCTTTCTTTCAGATCAGTTGCTCTTTGAGACAAACCTCTTATGTTTTTACACTTCAGAGAATTTTTTCCTTTAAAAATTGCTTCTTTAAAACTGCATTCATATTTACAGGTGCATTCTATTCATAGTTTGTCTTCACCATTACCAGTCATCGTTTTTTGTTTTTGTGGGGTTTTTTTTGAGGCGGAGTCTTGCTCTGTCGCCCAGTTGGAGTGCAGTGGCACGATCTTGCCTCATTGCAACCTCCGCCTCCCGGGTCAAGCGATTTTCCTGCCTCAGCCTCCCGAGTAGCTGGGACTACAGGCACACGCCACCATACCCGGCTAATTTTTGTATTTTTTCTTAGAGATGGGGTTTCGCCATGTTGACCAGGCTGGTCTCAAACTCCTGACGTCAGGTGATCTGCCTGCCTCCGCCTCCCAAAGTGCTGGGATTACAGGCATGAGCCACTGTGCCCAGCTTCTAGTCTTTTTTTTTTTTTTTTTTTTTTGAGACAAGAGTCTTGCTCTGTCACCAGGCTGGAGTGCAATGGCGTGATCTTGGCTCACTGCAACCTGTGCCTCCCGGGTCCAAGCGATTCTCCTACCTCAGCCTCCCGAGTAGCTGGGATTACAGGCATGCGCCGCCATGCTTGGCTAATTTTTTTTTTTTTTTTTTTTTTTTTTTTGAGATGGAGTCTCACTCTGACACCCAGGCTGGAGTGCCCAGGCTGGAGTGTTGCCCAGGCTGGAGTGTCGCCCAGGCTGGAGTGCAGTGGCACGATCTCAGCTCACTGCAAGCTCTGCCTCCGGGGTTCACGCCGTTCTCCTTCCTCAGCCTCCCAAGTAGCTGGAACTACAGGCACCCACCACCACACCCAGCTAAGTTTTTTGTATTTTTAGTAGAGATGGGATTTCATCGTGTTAGCCAGGATGGTCTCGATCTCCTGACCTCGTGATCCGCCCGCCTCGGCCTCCCAAAGTGCTGGGATTACAGGCATGAGCCACCGTGCCCAGCCTAATTTTGTATTTTTAGTAGGGACGGGGTTTCACCGTGTTGGTCAGGCTGGTCTTGAACTCCCGACCTCAGGTGATCCACCTGCGTCAGCCTCCCAAAGTGCTGGGATTACAGGTGTGAGCCATCACGCCCGGCCTAGTCATCATTTTTAACCACAAGAATTCTTCATTAAGCATGAACAAGTTAGGTAAGGGAGGCACCAAAAGTCCATTTTGTATTTTGCTTTCATACTTAAGACATGATGAGTGTAAGGATTTCCACTGGAGGAGATTGCCAAGTACAAGAATGTGTGCCTGAGCTGGGTGTGGTGGCTCACACCTGTGATCCCAGTACTCTGGGAGACCAAAGTGGTCAAGACCAGACTGAGCAACAAAGTGAGACTGTCTCTACCAAAAAAAAAAAAAATAGCCAGGAGTGGTGGTGCATGCTTGTAGTCCCAGCTCTTCCGGAGGCTGAGGCAGGATTGCGTGAGCCCAGGAGTTTGATGCTGCAGTGAGCTAGGATGGTGCCACTGCACTCCAGCCTGGGTAACAGCCAGACCCTGTCTCTTAATAAATAAATAAGCAGGCATGGAACATTCTCAGCTGGGTTCTTTAAGCTGTCTGACAAGGTTTCGGGTTGTAGTACATGCTTCTAATGTAAATATGTTAAAATGCACATAATTGAAATGGAGTAAAGTAAGCTGATTATACGTTACTTTGTGCATTTGGACTATTACTGTATTTTATTTTCCATGAGATTATGAGGAGATTGATGATGTTAAAAGGTGAGAAGAAATAGAGAACCATTTCGGTTTAGTCTGTAGAAAATGTATTTTCACTTTTTTGCTACTATCTTTGTGAATGAAATTGCAGAAAAATTACTTAGACTCCCATTGGTTTTTTTCAATTTGAAAATGAGTGTCTTCGAACCAGGAATATCTTGGGGTCCATTGGGGGCTAGCTGTCTAGGGCACTTTGCTGGGAAGACTTCTGAGACCACATGTGGGCTCTGCAGGAAGGAGTGCTGTAACCACCTTTCTCGGTCTACCTGTGAT
The DNA here is from genome assembly GCF_029281585.2 of Gorilla gorilla gorilla. Classification (NCBI taxonomy): domain Eukaryota; kingdom Metazoa; phylum Chordata; class Mammalia; order Primates; family Hominidae; genus Gorilla; species Gorilla gorilla. The sequence goes on from NC_073224.2 coordinate 174,933,822, forward strand.
CAACCCGGGTGTGCTGTGGACATCAGACTGAGGAGGAGTGCTACATTCGCTGATACCTTAGTATGCAGTATTTGTAGTGTAGAAGCTTAGATCCTCTGGAATGACGGAAATTCCCAGATTTATATTGATAGGGACTAGATTTCTGGAAAACCATATCACTGGGAATATAGACACCCTTTTTTATGGAGAGGGAATTATGGATTTTTAATTTTAAAAGTCTAGTGTAATATATAGTGTATATTGAGACATGAATCTTTCCACTTATCATCATTCACTAATTTCTGTTAAAAAAAAAAAAAAACCTGACATACCTATCAGGTCTCAAGCTATTCTAATAGCACTAGTCTAATAGCATAAAATTTGCTACTGTTAAATAAATGCTTATCCCCTGCATAATTTACAGGTAGAATTTTAAGTAATTGGATCAAATAGCTAGAAGAGGCTTTCCCTTTCTCCTTTTATTTCCTTAATTGACAGGATTATTTGCTTGAGATGAGTCAATATTTGTTGAGCTCCTGTGTACCAAAGCACTCATTTCATCCTCATTGAAATCCTCAAAGAGTAGAAGAGTTCTCCATGTTTCATAACTGAAGAACCCGAGGAGGCTCTCAGGCTCCCAGTGGGTCCGTAAGCCACACAGTTAGTGATGAAACAGGCATTTGAGTCCAGAAACAATGTAAGAAGTTAATATTATGTTGATTAGTAGGTGAGGCTTCGAAACAGAGTTAGACCCAGCATGTGTAAAATTGCTTTAAAATTTGCACCATACACTGCCTCCCCTGTCCACTGTTGCCTTTTTCTGATGCCTTCTCTACTCTTCAGCTGGAGTTACCTCTGTAAAATGAAAGTTTGATCATGCCATCATTTAAAAACCCTCTGGTTTAAAACACTCTAGTGGCTTCTCCTCTTCAGCTGCCCCATGAGGCCCTGGGCAGTGTGGTCCCACCTACTCCTCAGGTCCCATCCCTTGTACCCAGTTGACTGGCCTGGCCTCTGTCAGGGAATCAAGTCCTTTCTGTGTCAGGTGCATTTCCTTCTGCCTGGGACACCCTTACCATTCAGTTCACCTTACCTCTTATCCTTCAGTTTCTGGCTAAGTACTGATTCCTCAGAGACCTTTTCCTGACATCCTGCCTAGGTCTGATCTCATGGCACTTTGTGCTTTTCCTTCAGAGCACTTGTCGCAGTTGAATCACATGTGTTGCGGATGCATATTTTTAATGTCTCTTTAGATGGCGAATTCTGTGAAACAAGAAACATGGCTCTACCCATTGTTGTGTTTGCAGTGTCTGGCATAAGCCTGGCATGCAGTTCACAGTAGAAAACTAATGTAGTATGAGATGTGAGTGGAATGTTTCCTGTTTGCTAAGTATGGGTGAGAAGAACCCACAGCTAAAAACAAGGTGTTCAAAATCCCCACTTTCTGTGGTCAGAGATCTGCATCTCTGCGGCATTTTCCTGCAGAGCTTTTTCAAAAGGTGTCATTTCAGCAGAACCCATTCTCACATTGCCCCCACCCTTCACCCCAATAAAAAGATGACTGGAGGAGGGGGAGATGTCACCTTTTGTGGGAACTTCTCTCAGTGAAGGGGAGCATGCAAATTTGACGTCATGATTTGTCTGAAAATTGGTAAGCCAATATCCCAGAAAGAGCTCCCTATGCCCAGGGCTTGCAATGCTAAGAGAATGAGGCAGGAGAGAGACAGGGAGCGACACTACATTTGGTGGGGTGAGGATATGAGGTTCCTTGGACATCATGGCCTCCAGTGGATATGTGGGTGATGGCTTGGAACTTAAGCTTTTTTGCTAGTGCCCCACAAAAGAGTACCCTCCACAACCCATCTGTGGACCACAGCAGTGCCTCTCAACAAACATGTGCCCCAAGGAGTGAGTTAGAATATGGATGGTATCCCAAAGGAAGGACCCGTGGCCAGTCAGAAAGCTCATGCCCACCAAGGTGGGTGGTTCTGCTAGGGACCAACCTCTTTTGAAGTTCATGAAGAAGTGAGTTTTTGTGTAGTCTTTTTGTTGTTGTTTGGGTTGTGTTTTTTGTCGTTGTTTGTTTGAGACAGGATCTCACTCTGTCACCCAGGCTGGAGTGCAGGGCCACGATCATGGCTCACTGCAGCCTCAAACTTCTGGGCTCAAAGGATCCTCCTGCCTCAGCTTCCTGAGTATCTGGGACTACAGGTGTGCACTACCTGGCTGGCTGATTTTTAAATTTTTCTGTAGAGACAGGATCTCTCTTTGTTGCTCAGGCTGGTCTCAAACACCTGGCTCCAGGAGATATTCCCGCCTCGGCCTCCCAAAGTACTGGGATTACAGGCATGAGCCAGCATGCCAGGCCCCGCCCTTACTCCTTTTGAAGTCCAGGTGGTTACAGCTGCCCCTGGAAGGGGCAGATTGTGGATGCAAGCCCCCTAACAGCAGAAAAAGGCTATTGACAGTGAATGAGGGACTTCTAATTCTAGAAATAGATCCCGTTGCCTTAGGGGTGGATAGTGGACAAGGTACTAACACCAATGAATGCCTCAAAGATTTCATTTGCTTTTGAACTTGCAGAAATGGGAGTGAAGTGATTTCTGATTTTTCCCCTGGGAAGGCAGAAAGAAACCCTTCCTCGTACAGCTGCTCCCAGGAGAAAAAGTTCAACAGAAAACATATTAAATGCCCATTTCCCAAGACTCTCAATCAGAGTGGTAAGAAGCAAAGGGACAACGCTACAGAGGTGTCTGGGAAACTCAGGCTGATTAAAGGTAGCCTCCTTGACTTGCAGGCTCTGTGAAGGAAAGCACACCTCATAAATCCTTTTGGACTGTTTTTTGGCTAAACTCTCAGATTTATACGAAGAACTATTTTAAGTGAATCAGTGTGTCTTTGTTTGCATCTTCTGAGATTCTGAAGACTGCAGCCAAGGAGCTAGTAAGGCTGAGAAATGGATTGAGCATTTAATCGGTTGAATACTTCCTTATGTTTTCCTCGTGTGTTCTCATAACAAGCGACCTTAGTCCAACTCCTAGTAACACGTGATTGTGGAATGTGCCCTCCTGAGAAATACTGCCTTATTTTTTCATCCTGAGCACATTGAAAATCTCTGAAAATGCAGATGAGCTTGTTTGGACAATGGTAATAATAATATATGCTAGCGATACCTGCTGTGTGTCTGGTATTTTACATGTTACAACTGAGTGTCACAACAGCCCTGGTCAAATGCGGGGAAAATGAAGACTTAGAAAAACTAGGTCACTTACCTGATGTCACTCAGTTCAAGCCCAGGTTTCTCCATTTCTAAATTTTCCACAGATTCTTATCAGCATCCTTGACAAATGAGGCTATGCCAGAACTCCCAAATCATGACATTTTCATTGATTCTTTTCTTCCACCTGCAAACAACATCAGGATCTACTCCTGTTTGGTTTTTTTCTTTGAATATACGTCACCTATTTAATAATTCAGAAGTGGAATGATGCACTTAACTGTAGGTCCGTGAGCTCAGAAGTCCCTGTGGTAGTAATAGCTTAACATTGTTTGAGGACTTTCTATTGAACTGTCCACAACTGATTTTTTTTTACCTGTATTATCTCAATTCTTTCACAGAAGCCACATCCCCCTCCCTGTCCCTTTTTCTGCCTTATTTGTTCATAGCATTAATACTTGCACACAGTATGTCCACACTAACGTACTTCAGTATACTTACTGTGTTTAACGCTGCCTGACTCCACTAGAATGTAAGCTCTGTGCGATCTGTATGACTTTTTTTTTTTTTTTTTTGAGATGGAGTCTTGCTCTGTTGCCCAGGCTGGAGTGCAGTGGCGTGATCTCGGCTCACTGCAAGCTCCGCCTCCCAGGTTCACGCCATTCTCCTGCCTCAGCCTCCAGAGTAGCTGGGACTACAGGCGCCCACCACCACGCCCAGCTAATTGTTTTGTATTTTTAGTAGAGACGGGGTTTCACCGTGTTAGCCAGGATGGTCTCGATCTCCTGACCTTGTGATCCTCCCATCTTGGCCTCCCAAAGTGCTGGGATTACAGGCGTGAGCCATCGCGCCCAGCCTTGTATGACTTTTTAGTTATGAGATAAGTCCCTACCAAGTAGGACCAGGTTCAAATGTTTTTGAATTAATGAACAATCTGTATAGGTAAATATCATCCCATTTACAGATATGGAAACTGAGGTTCATGGGATTAAATAATGTGTTTCAAAGTGGAAGTAGTTATTTTTAATTTCAAAATCAGTTTTTAAGTATTCATGGTAACAGTAGCTTCCTTTCCCCACTGTATTGTTAGAATGAAACAAAAAAATTTTTTGGAGACAGGGTTTTACCCAGGCTGGAGTTCAATGGCATAATCATAGGTCACTGTTGACTCCAACTCCTGGGCTCAAGCTATCCTCTTGCCTCAGCCTCCAAGTAACTAGGACTACAGGTATGTGCCAAGATGCCTAGCTAATTTTTTTTTTCCTATAGCGATGGGATCTCACTGTGTTGCCTAGGCTGGTCTTGAACTCCAGGCCTCAAGTGATCCTCTCTCAGCCTGTCAAAGTGCTGGGATTACAGGTGTAGGCCATTGTGCCTGACACTGAAATGAAAAAGTTAACCAAAAAAAAAAAAAAAGAGGTTGGGGCTGGATGCGGTGGCTCACACCTGTAATCCCAGCACTTTGGGAGACTGAGGCGAGTGGATCACTTGAGGCCAGGAGTTCGACACCAGCCTGACCAACATGGTGAAACCCCATCTCTACTAAAAACACAAAAAAACAGAATTTCAGAGCTGTGAGAGACCTGGGAGCTATTTGAGCCAGCATACCTACCCCCTTCAGCCCCATCCCCAGTGCCAGATTCTGGGACTCAGGTCTCCTTCAACCAAATGGCCTGTTCCACTGATGGACAGCTACACTGTCATTGAATGGCTGCATTGTCAGAAAATTCTTTGTATCGAGCTGAATTTTATCTCCAGGTAACTTCCGCCCGTTGGTCTGAGTCCTCCCCTTTAGGAATGACGAAATAAAGGAAAATATAATCTTGGTTTACTTATACTCCCCCAGTGGGTGTCTCTTGTCCCAGTCCGTCAGACACTCCTGGCGTGGCATCTTTCCAGCCGTTTTCCATCCTGTGGGCTCCCTTTGGCATGGCCTCCAGCTTGTCGGTGTCTGACTTAAGGGCCTCATCCGGGCCTGCAGGTGGGGTATTGGGAGTACATCATACCACCCTGTTGTTCATTCATATCCCCCAAGTCTTTCAAAGTAAACTATTGTTGAACTCTAGTGGGAAGAAAGTACTGCACAGGTGGAACCAAGGATTGCTGATGATTATGAAAAATAATAGTGATGTCTGTGGACACTCTGCTCTCCATTTTTCTGTGCACTCCCTCTGCCACACCCAAGACAGTTCTTAAAAGAGTGACCACTTATTGAGTTCTGACTGTGTATAAGATACTGTCCTAGACACTTTACATACACCACCCATTTAACTTTCTAAACAACCATATTCTTAGATATGATTTAGCTCTTGAGAAGACAGATTAGAAGAGATTAACTGATGTGTTTAAGATCACATAGCTTGTAATTGGTGGAGCTTGGATCTGAAGCTATGTTTGTCTGACTCCAAATCCCAAGCTTGATAAGATTTACTTCCAGGAGCTATAAAGAGGATAAGCTTAGCTATTTGAGGCTCCCATTTTCATTCTCTCTCAAAAACTTGCAAGAGAGATATTTTAAAGGAGTGATGACATATTTTTCCTATCATTTGAAGAGGGGAAAGAGAAAGGAAAGGGCCCATATTATTGTGTTCCTGCTTGTGCCAGCTGTTCTATATCTGTTGATCTCATTTAGTCCTCATGACAGTTCTATGAGGAGGGCAGTGCCATCATCACCATTGCACAGATGCAGAAACTGTGGCTCACAGAGGATAAAGCTAGGTCACTCACACAACCCCCTGACTCCAGAGCCACCATGATTTCATGCTTCCCACCATGCTTTCATGCTTCCCACCACACAAAGGCCACGTCACAGAGAAGGTTTTTGAACTCTAACTGCCACTCTCCCAGAGGGTCTTTAGCTAGACCCTTACCCACTGTGATAGTCTCTCTTCTCCTGTCTGTCACTTCCAATGTTAGTAACTGACCAAATTACCTAAGCAGAAAAGGAGAAAAAAAACCCTTCACTAAATTAGATAAGCATTCATTCATTCATTAGACTTGCTATATGCTTGGCTTTGGGCCAGAGATCAGCCATGGGAGCAAAGTAAGAAGTCCGCTGCAGTTATTAGAGCTCAGCTTTGATGTGGCCATCATGCCTTCTTCCTCCCCAGCTGTATGACCCAATACAAGAACTCATGGTGAGTGTGACAGGCACTGCCAAGACCCAATCATTTAGCGGTGCTGACCGAGGACCGTGGACCCACCAGTCTTCAGACTGAGTTGACTTACTTTCTAAAACATAGGTACAGAAATTATTTATTTAGGGACCACTAGATTTGGAATGCTACCAAATCCCATTACTAGTCTATAATCACACAATATTTTTTACCTGCATCATTCCATTTGTTCCAACATCCTGGTAATGTAGGCTGGGCAACAGTTCATTGCTGTTTTACAAACAGAGAATCAAACTCAGAGAAAAGACTTGCCCAGAGCATCGCAGTCTCCAAGGGTGAGAGCAGGACACAGCCTGCTGGAGCTATGAATCTTGCTGTTGCACTCAGTTGTCCTCTTTTGCTTCACTCCTCTCTTGTACTGCCCCCCCAAACTGCGTGTACATTTCTCCCCTTGCCATTGGCCTATTGGCTACAAACAGCCACCAGCTCAGTAAAAACAACAAGACCAAATTGGAACTACTCTTTCAGGCTCCACTTCCCAAGCCATCTGGTCACCCTGACTTTCCACCACACAGGTGCAGTGGTTTGCAGATTGTCATCAATCTTCACCTTCACTTAAAAGTCACGTTGACTCTCTACAGCACCAAGCTGCCATAAGCATTCTTTTTCTACACGCAGGTACGTAGGTATTAATCCTAATGTCACACTAACCCATTTGAAAAACTTGCAACTTCATTTACTTTTTCTAAGGTAGACAATAAGCTCAGAAATTGTCCTGAAAGCCAAGGATTTCCTGTGATGGGCTCACTGAAAAACATCTGACCTAAAGCTCACTCTGCACTTTGCCAAAAAGCAGAAACAACCATCTCCACATCACCAGTTCAGGGTCCCAGCCTGCTGAGCCTCCAAACCTAGCCCCATCCATATCTCTAACCCTTGCCAACCACTAGTCTATCCTTGCTTTCTAAAATTATGTCCTTTCAAAAATGTTATGTAAATAGGGCTGGGCACAGTGGTTTACACCTGTAATCCCAGCATTTTGGGAGGCCGAGGCAGGTGGATTACCTGGGGTCAGGAGTTTGAGACCAGCCTGGCCAACACGGTGTAACCTCATCTCTTAAAAAATACAAAAATTCAGCCAGGTGCGGTGAATCACGTCTGTAATCCCAGCACTTTTGGAGGCCAAGGCGGGTGGATCACTTGAGGTCAGGAGTTCGAGACCAGCCTGGCCAACATGGTGAAACCCTATCTTTACTAAAAATACAAAAATTAGCCAGGTGTGGTGGTGGGCCCCTGTAATCCTAGCTACTTGGGAGGCTGAGGCAGGAGAATTGTTGACTCCAGGAGGCGGAGGTTGCAGTGAGCTGCGATTGTGCCACTGCACTCCAGCCTGGGCAACAGAGGGAGACTCCATCTAAACAAACAAACAAGAAAAAAAAAAAAATTAGCCAGGCGTGGTGGTGCATGCCTGTAGTCCCAGCTACTCAGGAGGCTGAGGTGAGAGAATCACTTGAGTCTGGGAGGCAGAGGTTGCAGTGAGCCAAGATTACGCCACTCCAGTCCAGCCTGGGCAACAGAGCAAGACTTTGTCTCAAAAACAAAAAACAAAAACTATATATATATATATATATACACACACATACACACACATACATATATATACGTATATATATACGTGTATATATATATACATATATATACACGTATATATATGTATATATATAATCATATGCTATGTAACATTTTGGAATTGGCTTTTTTTCAATGTAGAATAACTCCCTGGAGATTCATCCAAATTGTGGTATAGGTTTTTGTTTTTATTATCTGAAGTCTATACATTTAAAAAAGTTTTTCTATTGAGTTTGTTTTATTATTAATGAAAATCTGTAACCAAGGTTATTGAAAGTAGGTGCCACTTCCTAGCTAGGAGACCTTGTGGATTACTTCATATCTCTGAGACTCCATCTCCTCACCTTTAGAATAGGCATAAAAATTAGGACTTTATATTATATTCCCCTTATTAATGGAGGCTAATTACAAAGATACAATACCATGTCTTCTTTAGTCACAGAGTAACTCCAAGTCCTCATATTTCTGCGATTGGGATAAACAGCAGGTCTCATGCACTGTTTTGAGTGAAAAACATTAGATTCCATGATCTACTTTTTCTGAGACCACCTGTCATTCATATTGTCCTGCAGAAAGGATCTGATTGGGTTGGTTTGTCATTTCCAACATAGAGAACCTGTAATGGGCCCACACCAAACTCCTTGAAAGGTGTTTTCCTCTCTGTGGTTCTCTTGCAGAAGCACTAGGAGAATCTTTACACTTCTCTGTCTGGCCATCAGTCAGAACAAACTGAAGCCGGAGTTTGCCTTGGAGGTGATGCCCATGCGATAGAGGTGTTCTGGCTGAGGCTGATGACCACCTAGCAGATAGGGACTAAAAGCAGAAAAGCAGAGAGGTAAACTCATCCTCAGTTTAGTTCTCTGTAGACCAAGAACAGAAGTTATTTTATCAAACATAGTAAAAAATGAAAAGTTCCCGTTCAGTCAGTGCTCTCAGAAAAGGACTCTGGATTTGCCAGGTACCTAGTACTTGCTGGACCCCCATCAAAGACAGCTATTCCATAAGATTGTTATAAGGAGAAAATTCAGTGGCCAGGGCAACCTTCGGCCAACTCTAAAGCCCTATATAAAACACCAGTTATTTCACCAAGTCACCTGATGTAACATGAATTCAGTCTTCTCTATGCTTTTTGTGTATGAGCCACTGTAAAAAGAAATTTCTGGGGTGTGTTTGTGTGTGTGTGTGTGTGTGTGTATGTGTGTGTGTGTGTGTGTGTGTGTTAAATAAGAGTGCCTGGTTTTTCATAACTAAGACTAAGAAAATGAAAAGTACATACAGTTGTCCTTCAGTATCTGAGGGAGATTGGTTCAGGATTCCCTCAGGTAGCAAAATCTATGGAAGCTGAAGTTCCTGATAATAAACGGGATAATATTTGCATTTACCCCATGCACATCCTCTCGTATACTTTCAATCATCTCTAGACTGCCTGTAATACCTAATACAATGTAAATGCTATGTAAATAGTTGTTATACTGTACTGCTTTAAAATTTGTTATTTTTTATTGTTATAGTGTTTTCTGTTTTGAGGGGTTTTTTGTTTTGTTTTTCTTTTCCAGATTTTTTTGTTTTGTTTTGTTTTGTTTTGTTTTGAGACAGAGTTTTGCTCTTCTTGCCCAGGCTGGAGTGCAGTGGTGAGATCTCTGCTCACTGCAACCTCCGCCTCCTGGATTCAAGGGATTCTCCTGCCTCAGCCTCCCAAGTAGTAGCTGGGATTATAGGCATCTGCCAACATGCCTGGCTAATTTTTTGTATTTTTGCTAGAGACGGGGTTTTACCATGTTGGCCAGGCTGGTCTAGAACTCCTGAACTCAGGTGATCCACCCACCTTGGCCTCCCAAAGTGCTGGGATTACAGGCGTGAGCCACCGTGCCCGGCCCAGATATTTTTGATCCATGGCTGGTTGAATCTTCAGATGGGAGGACCAACTGTATGTATATATAGTATATGTATTTGCTTGTGTTTCTGAAAGGAGACAGTAGAGTTCAGTACAGAGCTGGAAACTAGCGCCCCATGGTTCCTGTGCAATGTCTGTGTCCAGGAACATACAGAATCAGATGATCGCTTCTGTGTTTGCTATGATAAGGGTTACACAGAGGCCATCAGGTAGGAGATGACACAGAGAGCACAGGTTGGAGCACAGGTGGGTCGCTAGGCATATCCAGGGTCCTGGGCTGATACAGTATCTAAAACAGAAAACATCCAGTGCTTACGGGGTACTGGCTCTTTCCTCAGACTCCACATTTGAGATGCAGAGGAACTAAAACTCCATCTTTGTGTATGTAGCAAGTTTTCCGCTTTCAGCTTTGAAAATGAAAGTTTGTTTTAGGTCAAGTTCAGCCTGGGGAAATGAGAAAATCACCCACTGGGATGAGCCCTTCCCCCTTCAACACTGTAAATAGCTTTTTCCACTTGGCAGCGGTCTCCTCACCACGGTAATAAGGAGCTCTTGCTGGCTGCCCCGACCCGTGCAACAGCCAGGCCTTCAGGAGGTCTGTGTGTCCCTGTACTTTGTGGTCTCTGAGCAGTCCAGCCCTGCCTGCCATCAGTTTGGGCACTTGACATTTCAGGAAATCCTGAGCCCAGATTGCAGGCCCTCTTTTTCCGTGATGATACCCACTACATCGAAATGATGGATCTGTGATAGCAACAGGAGCGATGATATACATCTTTGTATATCCCTGCCCTCCCCAGACCCCAAGTCCTATATAAAAACTTCACTTCCTGGGCTTCCTTTACCCCACCCCAATATTTGCCATGTTTTCTTGTGTTTCATGATTTTTCTGTCAGCTCCTCTGAAATGTGAGGTCCTTCAAAGCAGGACTATATTTTTTTTCTTGGTATCTCTTGCCCCTCGCAAAATGCCTAGGACATAATAGGTGCTCTATAAATGTTTGTTGAATGAATACAGAAAAACCAGAGCGCCACTATGGGTAGGCGAGTGGGATGGGGAAGGCCCTGAAATCCAGAGCACAGGGGGAACTGGGCATGTGTGTGCATGTGAGGGCTGAGTAGGGAGATTGTTGTGGACAGAATAATGGTCCGTAGAATAAAGGTCCACATTCTGATCCCTGGAACCTGAGAACATGTTATGTTAAATGCAAGAGGGAATTCTGCTTGCAGATGGAATGAAGGTTGCTCATCCCCTGATTGTAAGGTCGAGAGATTACTGTGGATTACCCAGGTGGGTCAGGGTAATCACAGGGTTCTTACAAGTGGGAAGCAGGAGAGTCAGAGAAGATGTGATGACAGAAGCACAGGCTGGAGTGAAGTGGCCTCGAGCCACAGAAGGCAGGTGGCCTCTAGAAGATAGAAAGGTCAAGGAACAGATTCTTTCCAGAGCCTCCAGAAGGAAAGCATCTGTGCTAGCACCTTGATGTTAGCCCTTTGAGGCCCAATTTCAGACTTCTTTTTTTTTTTTTTGGAGACACGGTCTTGCTCTAGTTGCCCAGGCTGGAGTGTGGTGGGGCAATCTTGGCTCACTACAACCTCCATCTCCTAATTTCAAGCAATTCTCCTGCCTCAGCCTCCCGAGTAGCTGGGATTATAGGTGCCCACCACCATGTCTGGCTAATTTTTGTATTTTTTGTAGAGACAGGGTTTTGCCATGTTGGCCAGGTTGGTCTTGAACTCCTGACCTCAGGTGATCCACCCGCTGCAGCCTCCCAAAGTGCTGGGATTACAGGTGTAAGCCACTGTGCCTCTTCGCATTTCAGACTTTTGACCTTAAAAACAACTTGTGTTGTTTTTAAGACACTAAGTTTGTGGTAGTTTCTTACAGCAGCTATTGGAAACTAATACAGAGGATAAGCCTAGGGGAATGGGGGGAATCCTCAGGAAGGAACCAAATAGAACACATAACCCTGGAAAAGGCAATGGCTGTGTCGGAGAAGCTCAGTCAGCATCCAAAAATACCTTTCCTGCTGAATCACCCTAGATCAAAAGTCATTGACAGTTTAAGATCACCACTGGTACGCAGCTCAATGTGTGTTGCCTTTAGTGTCCCCAAATAGTGTGAATACCTCTAATAATTTGAGAGAAGCCATAGTAGAACATAGTGTAAAAGAGTCAGTCAAACCTGGGTTTGAGTTTCTTTCTGCCACCTATTGACTGTAGTAGCTTACAAATGATGTAACCTCTCGAAGCCACAGTTTACTTATCTGTAAACTGAAGATAAATCTGTTTCTTAACTAGAAAGATTGTGGTGAGGATTTAATAACACATATAATGTATTTAACATAATGCCTGCCATATAGTAAACATTGGATAAGTATTATCTATTACTAAAAACATATATACTAGGAACTTTTATAACAAGGTTGTTTGAGTTATCTCTATACTCCACACTGACTCAATCATATCTAGAGTCTGTAGTGAGTTGTGGGAACAAAGAGAGCAACCGGCATGGTCAAAAGGATGTCTAGGTTGGCAGTGGTGGCACACCTGGCCCCCTTGCATTTTCATAGGACTTTTACTGTTCAAAACACTTTCCCATCTATTATCTCAAACTATCAGATGAGGTTAATATGTATATGTGTGTGTGTACTGGCTGGGTGTGGCGGCTCAAGCCTGTAATCCCAGCACTTTGGGAGGCCGAGGCAGGAGGATTGCTTGAGGCCAGGAGTTTGAGACCAACCTAGGCAGCATAGCGAGATCATGTCTCTACACAAACACACACACACACACAAAAGGCTGGGTGCGGTGGCTCACGCCTGTAATCCCAGCACTTTGGGAGGCCGAGGTGGGCAGATCACTTGAGGCCAGGAGTTTGAGATCAGCGTGGCCAACGTGGCGAAACTCGTCTCTACTAAAAGTACAAAAATTAGCTGGGTGTGGTGGTGGGCACCTGTAATCCCAGCTACTCAGGAGGCTGAGGCACGAGAATTGCTTGAACCTGGGAGGCGGAGGTTGCAGTGAGCCAAGATCATGCCAATGCGCTCCAGCTTGGGTGACAGAGTGAGACCTTGTCTCAAAACAAACGAACAAAGATGTCTAAAGGAATGGGGAGGTTTGAAATAAAAGTTATTTGAAATATTTTCAGGACTGGCTACATAATTTGTGGGGCCCAGTGCAAACTGAAAAAGTGGGTCCCCTTCTTCCAAAAAGTATTAAGAATTTCAAAATGGAATGGCTGGGCATGGTGGCTCACGCCTGTAATTCTAGCACTTTGGGAGGCCGAGCCGGGCAGATCACCTGAGGTCGGGAGTTCCAGACCAGCCTGACCAACATGGGGAAGCCCCGTCTCTACTAAAAATGCAAAAATTAGCTGGGCGTGGTGGCACATGCCTGTAATCCCAGCTACTCAGGAAGCTGAGGCAGGAGAATCGCTTGAACCCGGGAGGCAGAGGTTGCAGTGAGCTGAGATCGCGCCATTGTACTCCAGCCTGGGCAACAAGAGCAGAACTCTGTCTCAAAAAAAAAAAAAAAAAAAAAGAAAAGAAAAAAGAAAAAGAATTTCAAACTGGCAACATAAGAGCATTAAACCGAGCTTGGGGCCCTTCTGGACACAGTGCCCTGTTGCACAGGTTGTGCACCCAGATGGCCCCAAACATTCCCACGTAAGAAGGGATAGACTTGACCTCAACAGGGAAAACTAGAGCTAAGGGGAAGAAACTACAGACATAATGTGAGGCAGAACTTTGTAACAAGCCAATCATAGGAGCAACTTGGGCACTTAGGTCCCCAAAGTTGTTCAAGCAGAGGGTTGGCAGCTACTTTATAGAGACTTTATTTATTTATTTATTTATTATTTTCTTCTTCAGAAATAAGGTCTCACTCTGTTGCCCAGGCTGGAGTACAATGGTGTCATCACAGCTCACTGCAGCCTTGACCTCCTGGCAAGAGGAACGATCCTCTTGCCTCAGCCTCCCGAGTAGCTAAGACTATAGGCACATGCCACCACTCCTGGCTAAATTTTTAAATTCTTTGTAGAGATGGGGTCTTTCTATGTTGCGCAGGCTGGTCTCCAGCTCCTGGGCTCAAGCGATCTTCCTACCTGGGTGCAGTTACTTTATATTAGAGAGCAGAGGGCTCGTTATCACTAGAAATGTACAGTCTGAAGAAATGAAAAACTATACTTATTGACTTCTAAAATTATTTTAAGTTCTGAAACTTGAAAATTCTATCAAATATTTTAATAAAGGGGATTTTTAAGAGCTCTCAAATTTTTCTCAAGAACTTAATACAAGCTGGGCACGGTGGTGCACACCTGTAGTCCCAGCTACTTGGGAGGCTGAGGCAGGAGGAGTTGAGCCAGGAGTTTGAGGCCAGCCTGGGCAAAATAATGAGACCCCCCATCTCAAAAAACAAACAAACAAAAAAACTTCATATGATTTTGAACAATATAGAAAACACACACACACCCCTTTTTCCTACCATCACAGCTTTTGATATATTTGCATAGCTTTTTTCTCAATCGTTTTTCTTTTTCTTTTTGAGATGAGGTCTTGCTTGCTCTGTCACCCAGGCTGGAGTGCAGTGGCATAATTACAGATCACTGCAAACTCGAACTCCTGGGCTTAAGTGATCCTCCCATCTCAGCCTCCTGAATAGCTGGGACTACAGGTATGTGCTACCACGCCCTGCTAATTATTAAATTTTTTGTAGAGATGGGGTCTTTGCTGTGTTAACCAGGCTGTCTTGAACTGCTGGTCTCAAGTGATCCACCTGACTCAGCCTCTCAAAATGTTGGGATTATAGGCATGAGCCACCACACCCAGCGTTTCTCAATCCTTATAAGCATGTATTTATTTTTGAAGACTATTGTAATTACTCTAGTTATGCACAGTTTTTATGTCCATGTACTGTAATGATTACATAATAGTCCATTGAATGGACATAGTACAATTTATTATTCCCTAGTTATTGGGCAACTCAGTTCTTTCCAAAGTTTCATTATTATAAAGAGCAATGCTCCAGATATTTTTGCATACACAGCTCTTCTTTACTCTTGAAATACTTTGTAGAATAATTAGAACTCATTTGGTTGCAAATTGCAAAGCTCATTGGAGTAGCCTAAGTGAAAGCAGTTATGTTAATAAGCACATAGGGCAGTCACGAAGATACAATGTGCAAGACACATAGAAATTGGAAAGTTGTCAGACAATCCCCCTCACCCTTCTCTGGTCTCTTATTTCCTTCAGACTTTCGCTGCCCATACCTTGTTCCCTGCTCCCTTATAACTTTGGCCTGCATGGGGACTTTCACTGTGTTGCCCAGGCTGGAGTGCAGTGGCTTTATCATAGTTCACTGCAGCCTCAAACTCCTGGGCTCAAGTGACTCTCCCGCCTTAGCCTCTCAAGCAGCTAGGACTACAGATGTGTACCGCTATTCCTGGGTAAGTTTTAAACTCTTTTTATAGGGATGGGGTTTCACTATTTTGCCCAGGCTGGTCTCAAACTCCTGGACTCAAGCAATCTTCCAACCTTAGTCAAGGTACACTACTTTCACGTGTACAATTCAGTGACATTAAATACATACATGTTGTTGTGCGACCATCACACTATCCATCCCAATAACTTTTTCATCATCCCAAACTGTCACTCTTCTTTTCTTTTTTTTGAGACGGAGTCTCTGTCACCCAGGTTGGAGTACAGTGGCACAATCTCGGCTCACTGCAACCTCTACCTCCCGGGTTCAAGTGATTCTTCTGCCTCAGCCTCCTGAGTAGCTGGGACTACAGGCATGCGCTACCACACCCGGATAATTTTTTGTATTTTTAGTAGAGACGGGGTTTCACCATGTTGGCCAGGCTGGTCTCGAACTCATGACCTCATGATCTGCCCGCCTCGGCCTCCCAAAGTGCTGGGATTACAGGCGTGAACCACCACGTCTGGCCAGCTCTTTTCTTTTAGTGATGTTGCTATGATTATTTCAGATGTGCTTCCTGGGTCCGTCCTTTGGAATGTGTGATAGGGACACTCCCCAAAGAAGGGAACAGGGTGGGTAGGCACTCCAAGTGTCTATAGAAGATATCACACTTCTACAATTTTTTAAACTTTAGAGAACACTGTCATACATTATTTTATGCAGACGTCTCAAGGAAGGACTTGCTGAAATAGGAAGTGTTTATCCTTATTTTACAGGAGAGTAGAATGAAGTCGAGAAAATCTGATTTGCTCAACGTTTCCCAGTTTACTTCTAGAGTCAGCACTGAAGGTCAAGTCTCCTCAACTCCAAGTTCATACCTTTTCCATGACATCTCACGGATGCGTTTCCTCAGCTAAACTTTATACTCACTTGCTTATAGTTCCTACTACACATTCTATATCAGATTATGAGAAGGAAGAGAAGAATTCTCTGACTAGAACTCATGGATGGGCTCTGTCTAGAAACTACAGGTCACAAGAAGCTGGTTTAGCTTGCCAGTTTCTATTCTGCTATGTAGGAAAGGCAATAATGAACTCTATTGTACAGTGTGATGATTCTGTGAAACCACGTGAAAGGGTGGGTTAACAACCTCTTAATCTTTACCTCGAGAAAATCCTAAAGTATTTTCTGGAAACAAATGGCATTACTAAGAGAATTTATTATTTATTTATTTATTTATTTATTTTGAGATGGAGTTTCACTCTTGTTGCCCAAGCTGGAGTGCAATGGTGCGATCTCAGCTCACTGCAACCTCCGCCTCCCAGGTTCAAGCAATTCTCTTGCCTCAGCCTCCTGAGTAGCTGGGATTACAGGTGCACACTGCCATGCCTGGCTAATTTTTTGTATTTTTAGTAGAAACAAGGTTTCACCATGTTAGCCAGGCTGGTCTTGAACTCCTGACCTCAAGTGATCCGCCCGCCTTGGCCTCGCAAAGTGCTGGGATTACAGGCATGAGCCACCGTGCCCAGCCACTAAGAGAATTTTTTAAATGAGATAGAGAAGAAAAAGATACCATGAGAAACAAAACAGTGAATTTCAGCTGGTGTTTCATGGTTTGCATGGAGAAACATATTTTGTCTGATTGGCTTGATTACTTTTTTTAAGTGAAAAACAACTTTGCCATAATTCTTCATTTTATAGGGAAACCACAGGAAGAAAGCTTGTGTGAACTCAAGCTACCCCGTAGTACCTTTCTAACAACTAGATTAATGTTTGCCATTAGAAAATCTTTCCATTAAATTAATGGCTACCTTTTTGGATTAGACACTCACCTTCCATTTGGCACTCAGAGTCATTTCCTTGTCACTTGTTCCAAAAGAAAATCACTTAGGATAACTGAAGACCTTAGGGTAATGAGCTTTTATTATGTCTGTCCTGATCCTTCCTTTTGTATGAATTCTCTTTGCTCTTCCATATCAAGTCGTGTGTCTTCTCTTTGGCTTTCAGCCTGATCCCACCCCATCTGTGCCATCCTGATCTCACCCTATTTATATGCCATCCCGTTTTCCTCAACTCTTCAACACCAGTTATGTTAATTTCCTTGTAGTTATCAAATACGTTATATTCAGCCAATCTTTATGTCTCTACCCATGTTGTACTGGCCTTTCCTTTTATCCATGTGGAATACCTTTCCCCTTTCCCCATCCTGAATAGTAAAATCCTACTTATTCTCTAAGGCTTTTGATCCATATCAATTTCTTATTTCTGTGAGTTTGTATAGCTTATAAATTACTATTATCATTTATTAAGCATATATTGAGTGCCAGGCACATTATCTCTACTCCTTATTACAATTACACAAGGTAATTATTATCATCTTCATTTCATGAAAAGGGAAACAGAAGTTTAGAAATGTTATATAATTTGCCCAAAATCACACACTCTAAATTGCTAAGCTGAGGAGTGAACTGCAGGAGTGATGGATTCTAAAGCTCTTACTCTGTCTACCTATACTTTCTCTTACACTACATATTATACGGAAGTGTTTCCTTTTTTTTTTTTTTTTTTGGTACTACGGGAGTCTCACAATGTTACCTGGGCTGATCTCAAACTCCTGGCCTCAAGCAGTCCTCCTGCCTCAGCCTCCCAAAGCACTGGGATTACAGGCATGAGCCACTTCACCCAAATGGGCAATGTTTTCTAATTATTTTGTGTGCATTAGTCTCTGCTGAATTTGTTCATGAAATCAGATATTATATAATTTAAGAGTTGTATTCAGTCACTAGTTCTGGAGATACAGGAGTTGAGGCCAGGTATGGTGGCTCATACCTGTAATTCCAGCCCCTTGAGAGGCCAAGGTGGGAGGATTGCTTGAGGTTGGGAGTTTGAAACCATCCTGGGCAACATACCGAGACTCCATTTCTACAAAAATAAAAAAAAATTTTAAATTTTATTATTTAAAAAAAATTTATTATTTTATTATTATGTTGGGCACACACCTGTCATTCTAGCTCCCGGGAGGCTGAGCTGGGATGATCGCTTGACCCCAGGAGTTAGAGGCTGCAGTGAGAGCGCAAGAGTGACAGCACAAGAGTCTGTCTCTAAAATCCAAAAACAGGAACATAGCCTCTTTTTGCTATTTCCTCTGCCATCCCCAGGGTGGGGGCCTTTTCCTTGTGTTAACCAGATGGCTTCTGGAAGTCCAGCCTTCATATTTCTGTTCCAGGCAAGAAGGTGGAAAGGATTAAGGGTAAAGGGTAGGCTTCCCAGCCAAATTTTAAAGACTTTTTCTGGAAGTCTCGCTAATAGCTCATTGGCCACCAAATTTGCAAGGAAGGCTGGAAAATATTTTATAGCCAGGTACACTGACATACCCAACAATAAAGGTTTTTTGTTTCCAAGAAAGAATGGCTATTAAGTAGTGGTCTCTGCCACAGAGACCCATGTCTCAGTCTTTTACACTTTCATAGCACCTAATAGGTGCCCCATAACACTGGTGGGCAGTCTAACATAGAGAAATAGACAGTAGCAAAGCTAATTTAAAAACTGGATGCATGAAGACACTGAGAAGATGGCCATACGTAGTTTCTAATTTATAAGTACTTTAAGAAAATAGATACCCACTGATTTCTCCCTAAACAATCCTGCCGTCACTCAGGCTTCATGTATGGAAGGATTATAACAGTAACGTCAAGGTTAAGAAAATAAAGCCAGGTCATTTGAAATTATTTTGAGTGGATTCATTGTATTTCCTTTAGCCTGTTTTTTTTTTTTTTTTTTGCATATATTGTGTTTCCATTTACGAAATTGGCATTAGAAAATGTTCCATTTTGCAAAAGGGCTCGCTGTAAACAACCACTTCAGACAGAATGACCAGTACTCAGACAGTATCTGATGAGCACTTAGAACAAAAGAGTAAATTACATTTCCAATAGAAATTAGCACTGTGCATTCTGGAACTCTCCTGAGTTTCTTATCTTGATTTGCAAAATAATTCAAAGCTTTAAAGAAAAATCTAGGCTGGGTGTGGTGGCTCACGCCTGTAATCCCAGCACTTTGGGAGGCTGAGGTGGGTGGATCACCTGAGGTCAAGAGTTTGAGACCAGCCTGGCCAATGTGGCAAAACCCCGTCTCTACTAAAAATACAAAAATTAGCTGGGCGTGGTGGTGCGTGCCTGTAGTCCCAGCGACTCGGGAAACTGAGGCAGGAGAATTGCTTGAACCCAGGAGGCAGAGGTTGCAGTGAGCTGAGATCGCGCCACTGCACTCAAGTCTGGGCAGCAAAGCAAGACCCCATCTCACAAGAAAAAAAAAAAAGAAAAAGAAAAATCTGTGTTTCTCCAGCCCCTAGGTTAACATCAAGAGAGGGTCTTTGAGATACAAAGCACATTTCTTTAATTTTTAATTTTGATACAGTCTCAAATTCTGTGTGCCCTTAACCCAGAATCATCAGTTGTTTTAGCTCATTTCCTTTATCATTCTCTCTCTGTCTCTGGCATGTGTGTATGATTTTTTTCTGAAAAAATTTTAGAGTAAATTGGAGACATGAGATGTTAGGGGACCCCTAAACACTTCAGATTATTTGCTGAAAAAAAGGACATTCTCTTATATAACCATAGCAAAATGATTAAAACAAGAAATTTAACTTTGATACAATACTGTTATCTAATCCAGGGTCCATGGACAAATTCCATTAATTGCCCTAATAATGTCTTTTTGTAGTTGTTTGACTTTCCCAGGTCAAATCCAGTCTTAGACCATGCAGTGCATTTGGTTGTCTCATCTCTGTAATCTTCTTTAATCTGGAAGAGTTCCTCAGCTTTTCATTGACTTTCTCTTACTTGAAATTTTTAAAAAAGTACAGGGCAGTTATTTTGTAGAATGTTCTACAAAATAACTCCTACAAGTGTTCTGACTTGCCTAGTGATCACATTCAGGTTGTATATTTTGAGCAGAAATACCACAGAAGTAGTGTTTTGTCCTTCTCAGCACTTTATATGAGAAAGTACATGATGCTGCTTTATCTTAGAACATCACGTACTTTGAACTCTGGTTAAGGCGGTATCCACCATATTTCCCCACTGTAAAGTGACTATTTTTCCTTTTTTTTTTTTTTTTTTGAGATAGGGTCTCTCACTCTGTTGCCCAGGCTGGAGTGTAGTGACTTGATCTCGGCTCACTTCAGTCTCACCCTCCCTGGCTCAACTGATCCTCCCACCTCAGCCTACTGAGTAGCTGGGACTACAGGTGTGCGCCCCCACACCCAGCTAGCTGTTGTATTTTTTGTAGAGATGGGGTGTTGCCGTGTTGTCTAGGGTGGTGTTAAACTCCTGGGCTTAAGCATTCCACCCACCTCTGCCCCCCAAAGTCCTGGGACCACATGCATGAGCCACTGCACCGGCCACCGTTTTTTCTTTTGCAATTAAAAAACAACTGGTCACTGAGGCCAGGTGCAGTGGCTCACGCCTGTAATCCCAGCACTTTGGGAGGCAGAGGCGGGTGGATCACCTGAGGTCAGGAGTTCAAGACCAGCCTGGCCAACATGGTGAAACCCCATCTCTACTAAAAATACAAAAATTAGCTGGGCCTGGTGTGTGCACCTGTAATCCCAGCTAGTTGGGAGGCTGAGGCAGGAGAATCACTTGAACCTGGGAGGTGGAGGTTGCAGTGAGCAGAGATCGCACCACTGCACTCCAGCCTGGGTGACAGGGTGAGACTCTGTCTCAAAAAAAAAAAATTGTCAGGAGGTTTTGGGGACTATGTAAATATTCTGTTCCTCATCAAACACTCACCCACTAGTTTTAGCATTCACTGATGATTTTCAAATTCTATCCTCCCGTTTATTAATTGGCTTTTTACTGCAAGAACGAGAAACTTTCTCTTCTAAGGGATGGTTTCTGATACAACATGTCTGTGAGTTTCTGAGACTTTGTCTCAGTTTATTTGGGCTGCCATAACAAAATATTGTAGACTAGGTGGCTTAAGCAACAGAAATTTATTTCTCACAGTTCTGGAGGCTGGGAAATCCAAGATCAAGATGCCAGCTGGTTCAGTTCCTTGTGAGAGCTCTCTTCCTGGTTTGCAGATGGCCACCTTCTTGCTGTGCCCTCACACATTGCAGAGAGAGTGCTGGTATCCCTTCCTCTTTTAATAAGGGCACTAATCCCACCATGGGCTCCATCCTCATGATCTCGCTAAACCTAATTACTTCCCCAAAGCCTCACCTCCTAATACCATCACACGGGGGATTAGGGCTTCAAAATACGGATTTTGGTGTGGGGGAACACACAGTCCATAACAGACTTTTTTTTTTAACTTTTTAACTTTTAAGTTCAGAAGTACATGTGCAAGTTTCTTATGTAGGTAAACTTGTGTTGTGGGGTTTGTTGTACAGATTATTTCATTACCCACTATTAAGCCCAGTACCCATTCGTTATTCTTCCTGATCCTCTTTCTCTACCCTCCAATGGGCCCCAGTGTCTCTTGTTCCCCTCTATGTGTCCATGCGTTCTCATCATTTAGCTCACACTTGTAAGTGAGAACATGTGGTATTTAGTTTTCTGTTCCTGCATTAGTTTGTTAAGGATAATCGCCTCCAGCTCCATCCATGTTCCTGCAAAGGACATGATCTCATTCTTTTTTATGGCTGCATAGTACTCCATGGTGTATGTACCATATTTTATTTTCAAATACCAATGATGGACATTTAGGTTGATTCCAAGTATTTGCTATGGCGAGTAGTGCTGCAGTGAACATACATGTGAATATATCTTTATGATAGAACGATTTGTATTCCTTTGGGTATATACCCAGTAATGGGATTGCTGGGTCAAATGGTATTTCTGCATAACAGACTTTTAAAAGGAAAAATAGGCTGGGTGTGTTGGCTCATGCCTGTAACCCCAGCACTTTGGGAGGCTGAGGCAGGCAGATCACTTGAGTTCAGTAGTTTAAGACCAGCCTGGGCAACATAGTGAAACTCCATCTCTACAAAAAATACAAAAAAAATTAGCTGGGCACAGTGGTTTATGTCTGTAGTCCCAGCTACTTGAGAGGCTGAGATGGGAGTATCACCTGAGCCCTGGAGTTTGAGGCTGCAGTGAGGTGTGATCATGCCACTGCCCTCTAGCCTGGGTGACAGAGTGAGACCCTGTCTCAGGAGAAAAAAAAAAGGAAAAATAAATACCCACTATTGTAAGAAGATGGTATCCTCATTGGATTGGGTAACTGATATTGAGCCTTGACCCCTGCATAGTAAAAGTAATTCCTTCCTTTGTCCTTTGTAATGATTCTTTTACTTTGTTCATATTTTTACTATCAAATGGTGAGTTAATTTTGCTCCTCTCCTCTTATTTGGCACTGAAGTCTGTTTCTTATTTGTTGGTATCAGATAAATCTGAATTTAAATTCCATACTTCCAGTTGTGTGTGACATTGGCCATGTTATTTGGGCCTCACCCTCCTTGCCCACAAAATCGGGATGATAACCCTTATCTCAGTGCTATTGGGAGGATTAAATCAGATAACATATGTAAAAACATGTAACATGGTATCTGATAAAAAGAATACAATTAGTAAATAAGTTTTCTGTCTTTGACTTAAAGTTCCAATTTTTAGTGACACATTTTTGTAAGTTTCAATGACTTCATTGCTCTCTTCAAGGGGTTAGATGATCTTCTTAGATAAGAAGTTTGCATCAGAAAGAGAAAGGATTAGTGGTATCTATCAACTTTTACATGATTTGTATGGTTATACCAGTCCCTCCCTCCCTCCCTCCCTTCCTCCCTCCCTCCCTCCCTCCCTTTCTCCCTCCCTCCCTCCCTCCCTTCCTTCCTTTCTTCCTTCCTTCCTTCCATTTGCCACATAGTTAATGGCATTTGCTATATGCTAGTCACTATTCTGGGTGCTAGGGATAGAACAGCAGACAAAATCTCCTGACTTGACATCCATTATATTCTAATCAAAGGAGACAGATAAATATAAAAATAAACTTTTAAAATTAGATAGGGTAAGTGCTATGGAGAAAAATAACACTGGGAAGGAGAATAAGAATTGTGAGGGGATTGCTATTTTAATTAGTCAGGGAAGGACTCACTGATGAGACAGCACATGAGCAGAGACCTCAAGGAGATGAGGCATTGAGTTATTAGTGTAGCTGAGGGAAAAGCGTTCCAGGCAAAGGAAATATTTCAGACAAGAAACCTAAGGCACAGATTGACTTACTGAGGGTTCACCCAAAGGAATCATAAAAAGAGCTCAGGCAGTTCTGTGGAGCACAAAAGCACTCTACTTCCCTTCTGTGAGCTTGATTATAGGTAAGAGCAGAATGGCTGGACAGCTGTTGGGGTTGTGCCAGCTGTGGCAGCGTGCCACGCAGACTTCCCTTCCAGAAAAAACCTGCTGCAAGGAATGCAGAATGCTGACAGCTTCTAGTCTGGATCCACCCCAGCATCCAGGGTGCAGCACTTTCTCCCAGGCAGCCCTCTACCAATGACTGAGCATGGCAGGGGTACTAGGGCATGACCACTGCCATACAACGTGGGACTTTTTTGAGGGCAATCCTTGTGCCAGAGCTCCCTATTAGGCTGACCAGGACATTTCCAGAGCTGCACCACAGTCTGAGACTCTATTCACCCACACAGTCATCCTTCCTTACCCTTCTCCTTTTACAAGTCTCAGACCTGCAACATGGTTTTAAGGCTTTCCCTGCCCTCTCCAGCTCCCTCTTCCTTTTGCCTTTCACAGTTATTACAACCCAGTGCTTTCACTTATAAACCCATCCTGGTGCCTGTCTGCTTCCTAGAGGACCCAAATTGACAGGAAGCGGAGCAAAAATACATGTAAGGAGATTTTGCTCTGCTTCTTCTGCCGGCATCAGTCAGAGATAGACCAAGGGAATTGGAGGAGGACAGGCGGCAGTGATGTCAAGGATGATCAAAGTTTCGAGATAATTGGCTGGGCGCAGTGGCTCACACCTGTAATCCCAGCACTTTGGGAGGCTGAGATGGGCGGATCACTTGAGGTCAGCCTGGCCAACATGGTGAAACCCCATCTCTACTAAAAGAAAAAAAAAAAATTAGCCAGGTGTGGTAAATTACCCAGGTGTGGTGGTGTGCGCCTGTAGTCCCAGTTACTCAAGAGACTGAGCCAGGAGAATAGCTTGAACCCAGGAGGCAGAGGTTGCAGTGAGTCGAGATTGCACCACTGCACTCCAGCCTGGGCGACAGAGTGATACTCCATCTAAAAAAAACAAAAAACCCCAAAAGTTTCCAGATAACCAGCTCTACTCAGGCCATCTCAAATAATATACAATCTGAATGAAACCTGCTTATTTAAAAAAAATGGTTTTTATTTTTTTGAGACTGCCTAACTCTGTTGCCCAGGCTAGAGTGCAGTGGCGCAATCTCAGCTCACTGCAGCCTCTACCTCCTAGGTTCAAGCAATTCTCCTGCCTCTGGCTCCAGAGGTGCACTCCGCCATGCCTGGCTAATTTTTGTATTTTTTAGTAGAGATGAGGTTTCACCATGTTGGCCAGGTTGGTCTCAAACTCCTGGCCTCAGGTGATCTGCCCGCCTCTGCCTCCCAAAGTGCTGGGATTACAGGTGTGAGCCACTGCACCTGGCCAAACCTTATTTAAAATGCAAACAATTTCAAAAGCAACTCCTCTAGAAGCTCATAGCAGCCAGATGGCTGCCCCTAAGCTTTTCTTATGTAGAAATTCTGGGGCTACCAATGGAACAGTTCCAAACCCTTCCTTCCTTCTTTCCTGTTCTAGAGGAGGAAAGGATTAGTTAACAAACTAGAATCCAGAGGGGCAGCGTGCTTTGAGAGGGGAAGCTGGCACTCATTTTCACTGCTGGAAGCCAAACCGTGGGATTCTGAGGTCTCCAGGGACATTTTCTAGATCTCCAACTGTGATGATCATCTCTGTCTTATACCCCAGGCTGTGTTCAAAGGACTGCCTGTGTCTGGCTCACCATGCTCCACTGACATTCCAGCCAGAAACCATTCTCGGTGTTGATAGAACAATGCTCTAATCACATAGCTGAAATTACAGTTTGGGGCTCAATAAGGTAATGGTTCAAAAGACTTTCTGTGGAAATCTCTGCAATCCCATCTGGAAAGCAAACACTGGCTGGATAGGAAGTAGCGTTGGGGTGGGATCACATGGAAGGCATGTAGACAAAGTTATGACCCAGGATTTCAGAGTGAATATCCTCTATGTGCCAGGCACTTTTACAGGTTTATATTTCTAGAACCAACCTATGATGCTGGAATGATAATTTGAGGTAATCCCTACTTTATGGCTTAGAAAAATGTGGTTTGGCTGGGTGTGGTGGCTCATGCCTGTAATCCCAGCATTATGGGAGGTCAAGGCAGGAGGATCGCTTGAGTCCAGGAGTATAAGAGTAGCCTGGGCAACATGGCAAAACCCCATCTCTACAAAAAATATAAAAAATTAGCCAGGCATGGTGGTATGCACCTATAGTCATAGCTACTCGGGAGGCTGAGCTGGAAGCATTTCTTGAGCCTAGGAGGTCGAGGCTACAGTGAGCTGT
Organism: Gorilla gorilla gorilla; assembly: GCF_029281585.2. NCBI lineage: Eukaryota > Metazoa > Chordata > Mammalia > Primates > Hominidae > Gorilla > Gorilla gorilla. The sequence goes on from NC_073224.2 coordinate 174,959,626, forward strand.
GATCATGCCAGCGCACTCTAGCCTGGGTGACAGAGTAAGACCCTGTCTCAAAAAAGGAAAGAAAAAAGAAAGAAAAAAAAATTGATTTGTAAAGTTAAGTGATTTTTTCCAAGGTCATAGTGCTAGCAAGTAGCAAACCTAGGATTCGAGCCAGGTCTTCAGATGCTAAATTTAGTGACTTTTTAATGATTTTACTGCTGGCTAACTATTCTCTTGCCTTTATCCATATTCCTGTGTCAATAATAGTATTTTACCCTGTGGCCTCACCTCTTTGCTTAGTTGATTAGATAAAAATCATGTTGATTTTTAGTGAGGCCGTGGTTGGGAAGCACTGTAGTGGACATTTGCTAGTTTTCGACATCCCCGACATCCCTTTTCCTCCTCTTTTGGTAAATGTATTCTAATTTCTCTCTGGATAACTCCCTCTTCCCCGACTTGGAATCCATGTTTCGGGTGGGCTCTAACCCTTGCTTCGGGAATGGGATCTGTGAATCCCCCTAAATCAGTGTACCTATTCCTCTTGGCCACTGCAGTTTGGATTGATCTGTAATCAGTCAGGACCCGTAAGTCTTTTTGCCAGTGCTTCTGTGAGCAAGCACTCTTCTCCTGTTGGCCTGAACCTGGAAGAATGTGTGGCTGGAGCTGCTATAGCCATCTTGCTGTTCTAATTGGTGAGGCCTATCCAAGAATGGGGCTCAGACAGTGAAAACAGAGCTAAGAGGGGAGAAGGAAGAAATCAGGTTCTGGTGTCACTTTTTTTTTTTTTTTTTTTTTTTTTGAGAGACAGTTTCGCTCTTGTTGCCCAGGCTAGAGTGCAATGGCACGATCTCAGCTCACTGCATCCTCTGCCTCCCGGGTTCAAATGATTCTCGTGCCTCAGCCTCCTGAGTAGCTGAGATTACAGGTGCCTGCCGCCACGCCTGGCTAATTTTTGTATTTTTAGTAGAAATGGAGTCTCACCATGTTGGCCAGGCTGGTCTCAGACTCCTGACCTCATGTGATCTGCCCACCTTAGCCTCCCAAAGTGCTGGGGTTACAGGTGTGAGCCACCACCCCTAGCGTTTTTTTTTTTTTTTTTTTTTTTTTTGCTTTGGACCAGGCCACTCTTGAAGCCAGAACTACCTCCAAGAACTTTCAGTTCTGTGATACAACAAGTTCCATTAATGCTTAAGCTAATAATGTATGTTGGATTTTCTGTTACTTTCAACTGCAAGAGGCTTACCTGTTACAAAAGACTCTCAATTCAATTTCACCCAAGTTAAGAATCAATTAGGACTCAACAATAAAAAGACAAATGACCCAATTTAAAATGAGCAAATGATATGAATAGACATTTCCCCAAAGAAGATGTACAAGTAGCCAATAAACTCTTGAAAAGATGTTCAACATCATTAATCATTAAGAAAATGCAAATCAAAACCACAATGAGATATAACTTTACGCCCCCTAGGATGGCTGTAATAAAAAATATGAACAAGTGTTGGCAAGGATATGGAGAAATTAGAACCCTTGTACCTTGCTGGTAGGAATGTAGGTGGTACAGACACTTTGGAAAACAGTCTGGCAGGTCCTCAAATGATTAAACATAGAGTTACCAGCTATTCTACTCCTAGGTATATACCCCCAAAACATGGAAATATATGGCCACAAAAAGTTTTGTACAAGAATGCTCATAGTACTTGTATTCATAACAGCCGAAAATGGAAAACAATTCAAATGTCCAGCAATAGGAGATTGGATAAACACATTGTGATATATTCATACAAAGGAATACTACTCAGCAATAAAAGGAACGAGCCACTGGTACATGCAAAAAAAAAAAAAAAAAGGATGAATCTAGAACCATGGTGAGTGAAAGACACCAGACGCAAAATAATAAATACGGTATGACTCCATTTATATGCAGTCCCAGAGCAGGCAAACTAATCTATGGTGATAGGATTAGAAAGTGGTTCCCTCGGCCGGGCGCAGTAGCTCACACCTGTAATCCCGGCACTTTGGGAGGCCGAGGTGGGTGGATCATGAGGTCAGGAGATTGAGGCCATCCTGGCTAACACGGTGAAACCCCATCTCTACTAAAAATACAAACAATTAGCCTGGCATGGTGGTGGGCACCTGTAGTCCCAGCTCCTCGGGAGGCTGAGGCAGGAGAATGGCATGAACCCAGGAGGTGGAGCTTGCAGTGAGCCGAGATTGTGCCACTGCAGTCCAGCCTCAAAAAAAAGAAAGTGGTTCCCTCAGTGAGAAGGAAAGGGGGTTTGACTAGAAAGGGACAAGAGGATGAGACAACTTTCTGGAACTTTAGATGGTAGTTACATTAATGTGTACAATTATCGAAATCTATTGGCCAAGCATGGTGGCTCAGGCTTGTAATACCAGTGCCTCAGGAGGCCGAGGTGGGAGGATTGCTTGAGGCCAGGAATTCAAGACCAGCCTGGGCAACATAGCTTGTCAAAAATAAAAAATAAAAATTAGCCCAGTATGGCTATGTATGCCTGTGTATGCCTGTGTCTCCAGATACTCGGGAGGCTGAGGTGGGAGAATCACTTAAGCCTAGGGGATTGAGGTTGCAGTGAGCCATGATCACTCCACCGTACTTCAGCTTGGGTGACAGAACGAGACCCTGCCTCTAAAATTAAAAAAAAAGTCATTGAACCGAACTTTAACATCAGCGTATTAAATACTTCACTTAAAAATAATTAATAGTTGGAATGATACAGAGAAGATTAGCATGGCCCCTATGTAAGGATGACAGGAAAAAAAATTCTGTGTTTTAAATGTTTACTGCTTCCTCGCTTTTCATGAGAAAAAAAGCATCCACTGAATTTATATGATCTAACAGGTGTGAAAAACTCCCTATCAAAAAATATCATTCCCCACCAACTTAAGAATAGACTGAATTTCCCCTGATTAGTTTCTCCTTTGATATACACATTGAAAGCCCTAAATAAAATGCTATATTAATTTTTCCCAATGAATATTTTAGCATGACACTAATGTGTGAAGTTGGTTCTCCTCCCTCTTAGCAAGGTCCTGCAACCCACTATTGACTATGTTAAAATCTAAAAATAAAGAAGATAATAAAAGTAATAAAATGGTGATTACCTTCTTCAAGTTGCTTAGAAGTCTGAAGAGGCACCAACTCTTACAAACTAAATTTTCACTTTGGCTGACTCAGTCTCATTTCTTAATTTTTTCTTTACGTCACCCCACCTCCCAGCCTTATGCCTCATCACTTACTACCTACTGATCAGTTTAATGGACCTCAGAAAGGCTATGGAAATCTAAAATGCAGAGTCATTTACAAACTTCATGCCCTCCAATCCCTATGGGTGCACTGGAATATCCATTTTGTTGGTGATTTATGGGTTAGAAAGAGCCCTTAATTGCTTCACTAGCATGGACTTCTCTGTGACCAAGAAAAAATTTAAAAAAAAAAAATGGCAATGTGGGCTCCTTTGAGAGAAAGGAGAGGGGACATTACACAAGAAAAATGTTATTTTCCAATATCAAGAAAATTCATTAGCAAACACATTAAAATGCACTCAAGTAGTCATCACCCTGAATTGTTTTGGAAAAGGCCCTGCTTTGGAAAAACACAGGGCAAAAACATTACTCTTGTAGCTTGGCACAATGAGATGGCAGGATGACAAATGTCTTATTCTCTACTGTGCCTTAATATTCAGAGGACATCTGCTACTGTGTATTTCTCCCTCCCTTGAGTCACCTTTATCACAGTCTAACATTGTGTTATTGCTGTTTCCCATGTCCACCTGTTACAGTGATAAGACACAGCTGTACTCCTCCAGTGTGTGGGAAGCAAATGAGTCTGAAAGTCAGGAGGCTGAGCTTCTAGTTCCATTGTTGTACTAACTATGCACTCTTAGGCAAATATTGCAAATTCTCTTGGTTTTAGTGTCCTCTTCTAAAAAAATGGGAAGTATAATAGACATGGTTCCAATGAAATGGAAGCTAAGTCTTACCCCCAGGCATTAGGGGTTCCTCAGGTCATAGAACCAATATATAGAAAAGGGGTGATATATCCTTAACAGCAGTAATTAGATTGCTGCTACCTAGCGGGGATAGACAGGGAAAGCTACGTTTAGAACTCAGGGATTCAATGAACAACTTCTTAGCATTCCTTGGCCCAGTGTTCTGGTGAATGGAAAAGTGCAGCCACCCAATAAAGACAAGATTATCAATGCCTCATATCCTACACGCAACAAAGTTTGGGTCTCTCCAAATCTACTTTGGAAAATAGGCAAAAGCATCTTTACTATGGGACAAGTAGCCTGGGACAAGGAAAGAGGTAAAACACATCCTGCTGAAGTGCCGATGGAAGGAAAGAACAGAAGTGGGAGGTGGAAGAAGGTAGCCTTGAGTACCAATGTATGCCTTGTCGTCAGCTGCAGAAGCAGGGATTATAACAGCTATAATTTAAATCCCTTGGTCATTTCTCCTTCTCCCCAAACCTTGTATTTTAAAAGAAAAACACTGGAAGTGGCTACCACTTTAGATTCAGATGGACATGTGAACAACTTCTCATCACTTCGGATCTACTCTTTGCCCAGCTCTATTCTGCTGAGTTCTCTGGGTGGTTGACCTAAATGCATTACATCCACAGATTCTCTTGTCTTCTGGCTTCTGGTTGGGTTCAGCAACAAAGAGCACAGACAGAAGATTGGGAGAGGGAAGGGAGAGGAGCAAAATCAGGGTATTTATCCCCTTTGTATGCGGTCACTGTGGTGTGGACTGGCTCTGTCTTTCCACTAGAGGTCATAGCTCAAGTTGAGTAGCTCTCTCCACATAGCTCTATCTCCTGGTTCTAATAAAGGCTTTCTTTCCCTGCCCCAAAGGGTGGGAAAGGCACCCCAAGTTACTAGTTCTAGAGTATTTTGTTACCACATTTGAGTTCCTTAAACCCTGCCCACACCTTTGTAGATGGTCCTTTTAAATTAAACTCTTCTCAAATTACCAAATTTGTACAAATAATTTCTTTTCTAGTGGAGCCCTAACTAATATGGACAAGTTTCTTATAGGAACCACAAGTGGTAATTGTAAAATCAGATAAGATTTATTAAAATGTGTGTGAAGTTTCTTAGAAGAATATAATGCCTTTGTAGAAGTTCAAATGAGACATATGCAATACATATAGAAAAGTGCATAAAGCATATATGTGCAGTTTGAATGATTATAAAATGAACATCTACATAACCAGTACTGTGATCCAGATATAAAATATTGCTGCCTCCCCAGAAGCACAGTGAATCGTTTCCAGTTTCAAGCTACTCAGAACAACGATGCTGAGAAAATTCTTGTACTTGTCTGTAGTACACATTGCAAGAGTTTCTCTAGGACAGTGGTTCACAGTCTTTTGGTGATAATGTGGATTGGTGATGAGAGTTCTCATAGGCTGTTGCTGAGAGTATAAATTAGCACAACCACTTTGAAAGAGTGTGGCATTGTCTAACAGAACTAAAGTTATAAACAGCTTTTTTTTTTTTTTTTTTTTGAGACGGAGTTTTGCTCTTTTTGCCCAAGCTGGAGTGCAATGGCGTGATCTCAGCTCACTGCAACCTCCGCCTCCCGGGTTCAAGCGATTCTCCTGCTTCAGCCTCCCATGTAGCTAGGATTACAGGCATGCACCAGCACGCCTGGCTAATTTTATACTTTTAGTAGAGACGGGGTTTCACCATGTTGGCCAGGCTGGTCTTGAACTTCTGACCTCAGATGATCTGCCCACCTTGGCCTCCCAAAGTGCTTTGATTACAGGCGTGAGCCACCACGCTCTGCCTTCTTCTTCTTTTTTTTTTTTTTTTTTTGAGACAGAGTCTCGCTCTGTCACCCAGGCTGGAGTGCAGTGGCATGATCTCGGCTCACTGCAACCTCTGCCTCCCGGGTTCAAGCAATTCTCCTGCTTTAGCCTCTCAAGTAGATGGGATTACAGGTGCCTGTCACCGCACCCTGCTAATTTTTGAATTTTTAGTAAAGATGGGGTTTCATAATGTTGGTCAGGCTGGTCTTGAACTCCTGGTCTCAGGTGATCCACCCACCTTGGCCTCCCAAAGTGTTAGGATTACAGGAGTGAGCCACCATGCCCGGCCTCACATCTTCTGACATAGCAACTTCACTATTTTGCATGATGTTTGCTACAGATTTTCTGTAGGTACCCTATTTCACTTAAAAGTTTCCTTTTATTTCAAGTTTGCTGATTTTTAAAATTAAGAATACATATTGACTTTTTTTTTTTTTAACCATTCACTTTTCCTAAATATATTGGGGGGGGGGCGGTCATATGGGTTCTCTCCTTTATTCTATTAACATGACAAATCACATTGTTTCATTTTCAAATATGAAACCAATTTTGTATTCCTAGGATACACTTGCTTTTCTATATTATCTTTTTGTATTGCTGGCTTCAGTTTGCTAATATATTGTTTCAGATTTTTTTCAACATACATCCATAGGTCAAATTAGATTGTAATTTTATTTTGACATAGTCTTCACATGAATTTTAGTGTCTTATGAGTTTGAGAGTTGTTCCTTCTTGTATGTGTTTATGTAATATTAAAATACTTTGTTCCTTAAAAGATTGGTGGAAGTCATATGAAAGGCTTCTGGTCCTGGAATTTTCTTTGTGGATTTTCTGTAAACGATTCAACTTATTTAATGATCATAGGATTGTTCGAGATTTTTGTTTTTGTTTTTTGTATTTTTTTATTTTTATTTTTTGAGACTGAATCTCACTCTGTCCCCCAGGATGGAGGGCAGTGGCGCGATCTTGGCTCACTGCAAGCTCCGCCTCCTGGGTTCACCCCATTCTCCTGCCTCAGCCTCCCGAGTAGCTGGGACTACAGGCGCCCGCCACCACGCCCGGGTAATTTTTTTGTATTTTTAGTAGAGACGGGGTTTCACCATGTTAGCCAGGATGGTCTCGGTCTCCTGACCTCGTGATCTGCCCGCCTCGGCCTCCCAAAGTGCTGGGATTACAGGCGTGAGCCACCGGGCCCGGCCTTTATTATTTTTTTCAAATGCTCTCTTAGCAGAATCATGTTCATGTTTTTAAAATATCTTTATAAGGTTTGTTGATTTTTCCCCGAGGAAATTAGTCCATATAGTGTACTTTGTCAAATGGATTAGCTTTAACTCATTCATTATATCCTCTTATTATCTTTCCAGTGTGTACAACATCTGGAGTAATATCCCCTTTTTCACTCCTGATAGCGTGTGTGTGTGTGTGTGTGTGTGTGTTCTCTCTCTCTCCCTCTGTGTGTGTGTATGTGTGTCTCTCATTAGTTTCACCAAATATTTTACACCTTTTTTAGTCTTCTCAAAGAATCAACTATTGGCTTTATTGTTCCTGTTACATAGTTTTTCTATTTTACACATTTTTGTTCTTATTCGTTATCTCTTTCCTACTTCTTTATTTCTGTTTATCTTGCCGTTTATTTCTAATATCCTGAGGCAGATGCTTGACTTACTTACTTTTAGCCTTTTTTCTTTTCTAATATAAAATGTAAGGCTATAAATCAGCTCTGTAAACACTTTTTAGCTATTACCCTAAATGTTTTTGATATGAAGTAATATTTAAGTCACTCACACATTTTAAAAAGGCACAGTTCACAGCCAGGTGCGGTGGCTCACACCTGTAATCCCAGCACTTTGGGAGGCTGAGGCGGGAGGATCACCCGAGATCAGGAGTTCGAGACCAGCCTGGCCAACATGGTGAAACCCCATTTCTACTAAAAATACAAAAATTAGTCGGGCCTGGTGGCAGACACCTGTAATCCCAGCTACTTGGGAGGCTGAGGCAGGAGAATCGCTTGAACCCGGGAGGTGGAGCTTGCAGTGAGATCCTGCCACTGAACTCCAGCCTGGGCGACAAGAGTGAGAATCTGTCAAAAAAAAAAAAAAAGTCAGAGTTCACAATTAAAAATTTTTTCCACTATGATTTCTTCTTTGACCCATGAGTTATTTAGAAGCATGGTTTTAATTTTCCAAACATGGAGATGCTCTGTTTACCTTTTTATTATTGATTTATAGTTAGATCATTTTAGGTCAGAAAACATCCTCTGTATTAATCTTTTAATATCTGTTGAGGCTTGTTTTAATGACTATGTATGAGTCCATTTTTGAAATATTCTGTGTGGACTTCAGAATTTTTTTCTGCAGTTGTTGAATGAAATATATATAATCTCTATTAGATCAGTTTTATTAATCATTATTGTTTGAATCCTCTAATGATTTATTTTTATTTTTATTTTTTTGAGACAGAGTCTCTCTCTGTTGCCCAGGCTGGAGTGCAGTGGCGCAATTTCAGCTCACTACAACCTCCGCCTCCTGGGTTCAAGCAATTCTCATGCCTCAGCCTCCCGAGTAGCTGGGACTACAGGCTGTGCCACCATGCCCAGCTAATTTTTATATTTTTAGTAGAGACAGGGTTTCGCCATGTTGGCTAGGCTGGTCTCAAACTGCTGAGCTCAGGTGATTCACCTGCCTCGGAGGCCTCCTAAAGTGCTGGGATTACAGGTATGAGCCACCACTCCTGGCCTATTTAATGATTTTTCTTGTTCTATCAATTATCGAGCGATGCATTTTTTAATTTCCCATATAATTGTAGATTTGTCTATTTCTCCATATGGATCTTCTGATTTTTCTCTTATATAATTTGTGGCTGCACTACTAGGTACTAATAAATTCAAAATTTGTATATTTTCCTAGTAAGCTGAAATTGTATTAAGTGATTATCTTTATTTTTGTAATTTTAAAATTCTGATAAAATGTATATAGTAAAATTTGCCATTTTAAGTTTTTATTTATTTACTTATTTGTTTGAGATGGAGTCTTGCTCTGTTGCCCAGGCTGGAGTGCAGTGGCGCGATCTCGGCTCACTGCAACCTCCACCTCTCGGGTTCAAGCAATTCTCCTGCCTCAGCCTCCCAGGTAGCTGGGATTACAGGTGCCTGCCACCATGCACAGCTAATTTTTGTATTTTTAGTAGAGACAGAGTTTCACTCTTTGGCCAGGCTGGTCTCTAACTCCTGACCTCAAGTGATCCACCCACCTCAGCCTCCCAAAATGTTGGGATTACAGGCGTGAGCCACTGCACCCAGCCTATTTATTTATTTTGAGACAGGGTCCTATTCTGTTGCCAGGCTGGAGTGCAGTGGTGCAGTCAACCTCCTAGGTTGAAGTGATCCCCCTACCTTAGCCTCCGGAGTAGTTGGGACTACAGGCGCATGCCATCATGCTCAGCTAATTTTTGTATTTTTTGTAGAGACAGGGTTTCACTATGTTGCCCAAGCTGGTCTCAAACTCTGGTGCTCAAGTGATCTGCCCTCCTTGGCCTCCCAAAGTGCTAGGATTACAGGCATAAGCCACCATGCTCAGCCCATTTAAACCATTTTTGAGGGTACAATTTAGTGGCATTACTTAGGTCCACAATGTTATACAACTACCATCGCTATCTATTTCCAAAACTTTTTCATCACCCCAAACTGAAACTCAGTAACTAGTAAGTAAAAACTCCCCAGGTCCCTTCTCCCCAGCCCCTGACAAACTTGAGTCTACTTTACATTTCTACGAATTTTCCTATTTTAGATATTTCATGTCAGTGTAGTTATACAATATTTGTCCTTTTGCATCTAGCTTATTTCACTTAGCATATGTCTTCAAGGTTTATCTATGTTGGGGCATCTATCAGAACTTCACTCCTCTTTATGTCTGAATAATATTCCATTGTATGTATATATCACATTTCGTTCATACATCTGGTTGGTACATGGGTTGTTTCCACCTTTTGACCATTGTAAATAATGCTACAATGAACACTGGTATACAAGTACCTGTTTGAGTCCCCGCTTTCTATTCTTTGGGATATATATATAATACTTAGGAGTGGCATTACTGGGCCATATGGTAATGCTATTTTTAGCTTTTTGAGGAATTGCCAAATTGTTTTCAATAATGATTTTTGGCTTAAAGTCTATTTTGTGTACTATTAACATAAAAATGCCAATTCTTTCGGAGTTATATTTGCAGGGTAGATCTATTTCCGTTTTAAAATTTCAACCTGTTTGAATATCTATAAGTTTTCTCCAGTCCGAGAAGCTTTGTCTTTTAACCGAAGTATTTAATCCATTTACATTGTATTTATTTTAATTAACTGATATTAGTAACTAATATTTTAAATCTATCACTTTACATTTTGCTTTCTCTTTGCTTCACTTTTATATACTTCTTTTTCTCTTCTTTTTTGTATTATTTTTATTCCTTTTTTTAACTCTAATGGTTTATAGGCTACATTCTGTCTTTATTATTTTTTAGAGTATAGCCTGACATGTTTATACGTATATATCACCTATTAAGTAAAAAGTTAGTCACTAATGTTTTTCTTGTGCTAAATACCACAAAAACTAAACACTAACCTCATTGACTCTCTTCTTAATTTGCATGCTTTTATTTTTGTGTATTTATTTACTTTTTCATCTCATATGACATTGTTAATGTTGTGTTGTGCACAATTTTGCATTGTTTAGATTTATTCACATATTTACCACTCTCTTTACTCTTCATTCTTTCTTGTACCTCAGAGCATCCATCTAGGATCTCATTCTTTCTTCCAGAATGACACCCTTCTGAATTCCTTTTTACAAAGGTCTGGATAATAGCAAAGTCTCTGTGTTTCTACTTGTTTTTGGAAATGTACATATTAATACTATGCCCTCATTCTTGAAAGATTTTTTTTCACTAAGAATAGAATAATAGATTATCGATTATTTTCTTTCAACGCATGGAGTGTGTTATTGTATTGTCATTTGGCTTCCATTGCAGCTACTGAGAAGTTAGTGGTCCGTCTCACTGCCATTCCTTTGATAACGATCTCCACACTTTCCCTGACCTCAAATTTTTTCCTTTGGTGTTCATTAGTTTTATTGTGATGAATTTGAGTGTGAATTTTTCTTTCTTTTTCTCCTTTCTTTCCTTTCCTTTCCCTCCCTCCCATTCTCTCTTTCTTTCTTTTCTTTCTTCCTTCTTTCCTTTCCGTCTTCTTTCCCTTTCCCTCCCTCCTTTCTTCTTTTTCTTCTTCTCCTTCTCTCCTGCCCACCTTTCTTCCTGGGATTTGTTTGGCCTCTCGAGTATGTGAATTAATTTCGTTCATAGGTTCTGGAAAAGTTTAGGCCAGTATTTCTTCAAATACTGTTTCTGCCATATAATCTCTGGTCTTCTAGTGCTCTAATGAAATATATGTTAGACTTTCTCACTCTATCTTCTATGAATTTTAATTTCTCTTTCATATATTGTATTTCTTTAAATTTCTGTGCTTCATTCTGTAAAATCTTGTGACCCAACCTTCTTGTTCTCTAATTCTCTTTTCAGTTTTATGTAATATGCTGTTAAGCTGCTGGTTTTTGTTTTGCTCTCAATATCAGTAATGGTAAATTTTATTTCTAGAAGTTTAATTTTATTGTTCTTAAGAATTTGTTGGTCACTTTTTGTAGTTTCCAGTATCTTGAAGATATTTTCAAGCTCATCTTTTATTTCTTTAACAAAAGTAGGCATAATTTTATAATCTGTGTCTGATAATTCCAGTATCTGAAATCTTTTTGACTCTGTTTCTACTCTTTCGTTTCTTCTAGCTCTCATACGTGGTGCTTATTATGTATACTTAGTTTTTTTTTTTTTTTTTTTTTTTTTTTACCAGTACTGCTTGTTAACCTTGAAAAGTTATTTGTGTAAATACACTGAGGCCCAGGATGAGGGTAACTTCTCAAAATGGATTTGTATTTGTTCCTTTGCCTCCTAGGGACTTCGTCAATATGGCACCAAATTAAATGAAATTTGTGGCTTGAATTCTTTTGGACCACCCTGTGGTTATAACTTCAATAATGCCAGCAAGTGATTACAAATTTTCAGAGATGAAGTTGTTTCCTCATTGTACTGGTCAGCAGCAGTCCCTTTAGGGTAGAAATTTGGGGAAAATGTAGCCTTTGGATTCCAGTTCCATTGATGGATTTTCTTTTTTTGTTTCAGTTTTTTTTTTTTTAGACAGAGTCTTGCTCTGTTGCCCAGGCTGGAGTGCAGTGGCATGATCTCGGCTCACCGCAACCTCCGCCTCCTGATTCATGTGCTTCTCCTGCCTCAACCTCCTGAGTAGCTGGGATTACAGGAGCATGCCAGCATGCCCGGCTAATTTTTTATATTTTTAGTAGAGATGGGGATTCACCATGTTGGCCAGGCTGCTCTCAAACTCCTGACTTCAAGTGATCTGCCCACCTCAGCCTCCCAAAGTGCTGGGATTACAGGTGTGAGCCACTGCACCGGCCTTTTTTTTTTTTTGAGATGGAGTGTCGCTCTGTCACCCAGGCTGGAGTGCAGTGGCATGATCTCGGCTCACTGCAAGTTCCACCTCCCGGGTTCACGCCATTCTCCTGCCTCAACCTCCAGAGTAGCTAGGACTACAGGTGCTCGCCACCACGCCCAGCTAAACCGGTTTTGTATTTTTAGTAGAGATGGGGTTTCACCGTGTTAGCCAGGATGGTCTTGATCTCCTGACCTCGTGATCCGCCTGCCTTGGCCTCCCCAAGTGCTGGGATTACAGGTGTGAACCACCACGCCTGGCCTTTTTTTTTTTTTTTTTTGAGACAGGGTCTTACTCTGTCACTCAGGCTGGAGTACAGTGGTATGGTGCAAACATGGCTCAGTGCAGCCTTGAACCCCTGGGTTCAAGTGATTCTCCTGCCTCAGCCTCCCCAGTAGGTGGGGCCACAGGTGCACACCATCATGCCTAGCTAATTTGGTGAATTTTCTTTTGTACTTTCCTTCTTAGGAGATAGAGGCTCAAATTGGCTGTATTGGCAAATGTCCTCAGGGCAAAAGTGGCTTCAGTACTCAGTATACCTTAGATTTTGTCCTGCTAATTCCTTACTATCTTATTAGTACTTTGATACTTCTAATCTTATTTCTAATAATTATTTTAATATTTGATACTCTATCTTCAATCTAACATTCTTAGTTTGTCAGTTTCCATAGTCAGGTGACTGAGGTGAGCTGCCCTAGGCTGGCTCCTGGACTGGTGTCCACTAAGGCCTCACGGGTGCTCTTTATGGTCTTCTGTTGGTATCTTTGCTTAGTAGCTGGGGTATTTCCTAGGATGGTCCTTTTTCTCTACTTGGTCAGGACCTCAGACCTCAGACCTCAGATGACTCAGGCCACCATGGTTCTCACCAGCATTATAGGCCTCTTTGAGTCTCTGCCACAGCTTCTGTTCAACAACTTCCTCTCCACTTCGCTGTGGGGTCACTTCAACCTCCCCATGACAGAGCTGTTATCTCTCAGCTGAGCCAGGTTCTGTGTTCTCCACCAGAGATGCAGGAACAACTGAGTGCCTTTCACACCACACAGGAGCTAACAGGTGCCCAAACTGGGCCCTCTTTTCCTGACTACTCTATTTTGCTCTCTTTCCTTTTCTGGGCCTACCCAATTGTACTGCTGACTCACCTTAACTAGTGATTTCCTTCTGGAATCCCAAATGGGAAATTTCTGAAGAGAAGCCCCTCAGGCCTTAGCCTTCCCCTCAATCAGTCTAGAACACCTTCCTTCCCTGGGATTTACTCCTGGGATCAAGAGAACTTTTCATTACCTAGTTTTCCTAACTCCACTCCCCTTCTCCCTGCCATCCACTAGAACAGGAAGAGGTTCAGACATTCCACTTCCTCAATGTCCTATCCTTGCTCCATCCTGGGACAGCAAGCTCAATGGTCTAGTCATCACAGGTGAAAAAATGTGTCTCCTTATACTATAAAAGAAACTATGATCTAGTTTACCAGGTATAACCTTCGATATGTCAGTGGTAGTAAAAGGAATCTGGAAAACATATTTTCTCACCTTTCTTCTGGCTTTCTAAGTAACTATTTCAATGAAAAGTCCTATTTTGGATATCGGAAGCTGGTTTTCTGTTTTTTGTTGGTTGTTGTTTGTTTGTTTGTTTTTTGAGACAGGGTGTTGCTCTGCCACCCAAGCTGCTACAGCTTCGATCTCCCGGGCTCAAGTGATCCTCCTGCCTCAGCCTCCCATGTAGCTGGGACTATTGGCATGCACCACCACACCCAGCTTATTTTTCCATTTTTTGTAGAGGCGAAGTCTCATGATGTTGCTCAGGCTGGTCTCAAACTCCTGAGCTCAAGCAGTCCTCCCGCCTCGGCCTGCCAAAGTGCTGAGATTACAGGCATAAGCCACCGTGTCCAGCCAGAAGCTGATTTTTAACTCTTCCTTTTAAAATTTTTGCTTTGACAGTTCTAATCCCACCCTCCACACACTGCCCCCAGGCAAATGAATGCTTTTGGTCTACTAAAGAAAAGATCATATACATGAAAATGAAAAAGAAAAAAGCACATTAATATGTTTCGTAAATATTCAAGTTGTGAATATAAACATATCTATTATTATTATTTTAGAGACAGGGTCTGTCTCTGTTACCCAGGTTGGAGTGCAGTGGTGCAATTATAGCTCACTACAGCCACAAAGTGGCTGGATGGCCTTGAAGTGGGAGAATAGCTTCCTCCCACCTCAGCCTCCCAAGTAGCTAGGACTACAGGCATGCCACCACGGCTGGCTAGTTTATTTACTACTTTTTTTTAAGAGACAGGGTCTCACTATATTGCCCAGCTGGTCTCAAACTGCCAACCTCAAGCTTTGGCCTCCCAGAATGTTTGGATTACAGGTGTAAGCCACCATGCCTGGCCACCTATTTTTTTAAATAAAGAATATTTGTATTAGTTATCTATTGCCATGTAACAAATTGCCCCAATGTTTAGTGACTTCCAACAATGAACAGTTATTATTTTACAGTTTCTAAAGGTTATACATTTGGTAGGAGCTTAACTGGACGATACAGTCCAGAGGAAAGCTGGGCTGCAGTCATCAGAAGGCATGACTGAGGCCGGAGGATCAACTTCCAAGCTCACCCACGTGGCTATTAGCAGGAGGCTTTAGTTTCTTGCTGGCTGTTGGCTGGAGGCCTCAGTTTCTCAACACATAGGCCTCTCCGCATGATGTGGCAGCCGGTTTCCCTCAGAACAAGTGTTGTGAGGGCAGAAGGATGGATGGAGGAAGGGGGAGAGAGAGAGAGAGAATGAGCGTGCGAGAGAGAGCGCAAGCACAAGAGAGAACAGGAAGCCACAGTGCCTTGTATGTCTTAGTCTCTGAAGTCACACAATGTCACTTTTGCTTTATTCTATCCATTAGAAGTGAGTCACTAAATCCAGTCCATACCCAAGGGGAGGGCAATTAGACTCTACCTCTTAAAGGGAGTGCCAAAAAATTTGTGAACAATTTAAACCACCACAGCATTCAAAACTGCCCACTTCCTGTGTGCCAAAGTACAAAACTAGGATATATCAGCAACAAAATGGGGATTCCTTGCATGATGGAGTTGAAAGTCTAGTGGGTACATGAACATGAAAATAATCCATTGCAGTACACTAAGATAGAGGTCCTAGTTTTCTCTCATGTGACATGGGGGACAGTAGGTGCCTGAGGGCACAGGAGTCAATACAAAAATGCTTTTGCATAAGTGTAATTTAGCAAAGGGGATCAAGACCTGAGATGTAAGAGCCAGAATCCCAGCTCTGCCACTTACTGGCAATGTGACCATGGGCCAGTAACTCTTCCTCTCTGTACCTCAGTTTCCTCATCAGTAAGATGGGAGAATAACAGTATTTATCTGATAGAGTCTTTGTGAGAATTAAATGAGTTAGCATATGTAAAAGGCTAAACATGTGTCTGGATCATAGCAGGTGTTAGTTATCAATTGTAAACTGCAAGCCACTTCAGAAATGGCAGTATTATTATTCTAATTTTGAAACTAGGTACATGTCCTTTTCCCTGTCTTATTGAAAATGGAATTAACTTTCTTCCTAATTTAATTATTTTTCATTTCCAGTAAGTTTCCCGATGTAATTTAATTTTTAATGATACATTTGTACTTTTTTCTTTTTAAGCATGTAACATATGTCATAAAATGTAAATGTCACTCTTTACCTCCACC
Organism: Gorilla gorilla gorilla; assembly: GCF_029281585.2. Classification (NCBI taxonomy): domain Eukaryota; kingdom Metazoa; phylum Chordata; class Mammalia; order Primates; family Hominidae; genus Gorilla; species Gorilla gorilla. Next base: position 174,975,674 of record NC_073224.2, read on the forward strand.
CCCACCTGCTCATCAATTCCACTTCCTTCCCCAGAGGAAACCACTTTAGCAGTTTCATGAATGTTCTTTTAGAAATGTTTCTGCCTATTTAAAAGCTATGCATTTTTGAAATATTTTAACATAAATGGAATCAAACTATGCATATCATTCTACTTGATTTTTTCTGTAATTAACAGATCTTTTCATCTTAGTGATTATAGCTTTACATCATTCCTTTTAATTCAATTTAATACTAAATTCTGTAGGATGGCTATACCATAGATGCTTTAACCATTCTTCTATCGGTGGACATTCCGGTTGTTTCTGATATTTTATTATAAACAACTGTGTAGTGAACATAAGCATTTAAATATATTTCCTAACCTTCAAAGACTTTGTGAATATATTTTCAATTAAGACTTGTTACAAGGGCCATGTGCAGTGGCTCACGCCTGTAATACCAGCACTTCTGGAGGCCAAGACAGGTTTGCTTGAGCCCAGGAGTTCGAGACTGGCCTGGGCAACATAGGGAGACCCCTGTCTCTACAAAAAATTTAAAAATTAGCCAGGCATGTGGCATGCACCTGTAGCCCCAGCTACTTGAGAGGCTGAGTTGGGAGGATTACTTGAGCCCAGGCAGGTTGAGGCTGCAATGAGCTGTGATCATGCCACTGCACTCCAGCCAGGGCAACTGAGTGAGACCCTGTCATAAAAAAGAAGGAGAAGGAGAAAGAGAAGGAGAAGGGGAAGGGAAAGGGGAAGGGGAAGGGGAAGGGGAAGGGGAAGGGGAACAGGACTTGTTATATGAACCTGTACAGCTGTAAGGAAAAGTCAGTGGGGCATGCTGGCTCATGCCTGTAATTTCAAACTTTGGGAGGCCATAGTGGGAGGATCACTTGAGGCCAGGATTTTAAGACCACCCTGAGAAACATAGTGAGACTCTGTCTCTTAAAGAAAAAAAAAGAAGTTCATAGAAAATTTAAACCTTTTAGTTTGACATTCAGGAATTTCTCTAATGTGACCTCAAACTATTTCTCCAATTTAATCTCTTAGTACTTTTGCATAAATTCCATATGTATCAAGCTGCAAATTGCCCTACTCAATGTTACTAGGACACACCATACACATTTCTGCCTTCAGGCTTTTGCCTGGGCTTTTCTCCTTGCTTTCCTGCTCCCCTGGGCTTTTCTATCCTACACTTCCGTAGCGGGTGATCATTGGGTGGTCTGTCCATCCCATAGGGGTGGCTTCCTGGATTCCTACCCTAATCACAATTGGTTGGATCAGGGGTTGTCACCAAAGTCAAGCTGTGCTAATCACAATCTAAATTCCCTGGGAACTTAGAAATAAGAAATAAGAGGCCAGGCATGGTGGCTCACACCTGTAATCCCAACAGTTTGGGAGGCCAAGGCAGGCGGATCACCTGAGGTCAGGAGTTCGAGACCAGCCTGTACAACATGGTAAAACCTGTCTCTACTAAAAATACAAAAATTAGCTGAGTGTGGTGGTGTGTACCTGTAGCCCCACTTACTCAGGAGGCTGAGGCAGGAGAATCACTTGAACCCAGGTGGTGGAGGTTGCAGTGAGCCAAGATCATGCTGTTGCACTTCAGCCTGGACAACAGAGCAAAACGCTATCTCAGAAAGAAAAAAAAAACATACCTATAATCCCAGCACTTTAGGAGGCCGAGGTGGGTGGATCACCTGAGGTCAGGAATTCGAGACTAGCCTGACCAACATGGAGAAACCCTGTCTCTACTAAAAATACAGAAAAATTAGCTGGGCGTGGTGGCATGAGCCTGTAGTCCCAGTTACTTGGGAGGCTGAGGCAAGGGAATTGCTTGAACGTGGGAGGTGGAGGTTGCGGTGAGCTGAGATTGCACCATTGCACTCCAGCCTGGGCAACAAGAGCGTGAAACTCCATCTCAAAAAACAAAACAAAACAAAACAAAAAACAAGAAAGAAAGAAATAAGAGTAGGGATCAGCCTCTCTCCAGGTGACCAGACTCGGGTCACCACAGGAGTGATGTGGTGGTTATCTGATCCATGGGATCCAGACACACAGCCAAAGTTGCCTGACAAAGAACAAGAATAAGACAGACCTACAGAGAGAAGACAAGAGACCAAGTCTGGATATTTCTCCAGTATGGCACCTGGATCTTCTTCCTTTCGGGAACCCACCTACAGGCCTGCCTTGGGTTCTGTCAGATACTGGGCTTCCTGAAGCTGTCTTTGTCCTATTTACATTCATAAAAGTGAGTCTGATTGTGTCTTCCTTTAAGCGCTTATCCAGTTACTTTTGATCTGTGAAGGCTTCCTTGACCACCCAAGCCCCAGGCTAAACTTGTGTGCTTGGCTATTAGGTCCACTCAGTTGGAACTTAAACTACTCATTTACATCACTTTGTTTCAAAATCATGATTATCTGACATTACTGGGCAAACAGGAACTGTAGATAAGATAAGGATTAACATTTTTTTCCTTTTAAAAATGTTAATCATCTTAGATGGAACTTTTTAAGGCAGATGACAAAACTTACTTAGCTTATTAAATTGAGTGCATTACTATTTAATAATGTCTGGATGAATCAAGGTAAATATTATGAAGATCAAATATTTTATATACAAGGCATAATTCAGTGAATCTACAGGTTCAGCTAATATGGTAAGTACCTGCTACTGAAACAACAAAATAAGACCCCTGTTTGAGAAAGGGAAATATGAAATCAGATATATGAGTTCCCCTTTAAGAATGGAAACTGGGCTGGGTGTGGTGGTTTATACCTGTAATCCCAGTGCTTTGGGAGGCCAAGACAGGAGGATTATTTGAGGCCAGGTGTTCAAGTTCAGCCTGGACAACACAGCAAGACCCCATCTCTACAAAAAATAAACGAATTAGCCATGCATTGTGGCAAGCACCTGTAGTCCTACCTACTCAGGAGGCTGAGGCAGGAGGATCCCTTGAACCCAGGAGCTCAAGGTTACAGTAAGCTATGAGAGTACCACTGCACTCCAGCCTGGGCAAAAGAGTAAGACCACATCTTTAAAAAATAAAAAAGAAGAAACAATAGAAGTCATTTTAATTAAAGAAAAGCCATGAAGCAAATCACCTAGACCTAAAGATATTTTCAAATTCAGATACTGTCCTGTAAAATATTTCAGTCTGTGTGGATGGAAAAGCTAAGTTTATGACATAGTGAACTATTCAAAAAACCTTAAGAGATTCATCAGTTTACCAAATACAATCTGAGTTTACCAAACTCAACTCTCCATTATAAGGAACAGATACTTCTATATTATTTCTTCACACTTATGTGAAGAGATAAAATCTCTCTTGCTTAGAAAGCCCATATTTATTGTTTACTTCTATATTAGCGTAGACCTCAAGGTTAGTGAAACATTTAATTGTGAGATGTCCTAAAATGGGTGTGACTGGTGTCTGAGCATGAGAGTTCACAAATTATATTTATCTTAATTATTATGACTTTTAAAATTTTAATATCTGGAATGGCAACTTATTCTTCTGCAAGATCATCTTGGCTAATTTTGGCCCTTTGCACTTCCATATACATTTTATAATTAAGTTGTCAAGTTCCATCAAAAAGTCTGCTGGGATTTTAATTGGAATTGCAATCAAATCTATAGGTCAATTGGAGATAACTCACATATTTTTAAAGAATTAATTGATTTTCCCTCTTATTTCTAGTTGACATAGTACATATTTATTGGATACAATGATATTTCAGTACATGTGTACAATGTGCAATGATCAAATCTGGGTAATTAGCATATCCATCACCTTGAACGTATATCATTTATTTGTGTTGTGAACATTCAAAATTCTCTCTTCTAGCTTCTTGGAAAAAAATACATTAAATTATTGTTACCCGTATGCACCCTATAGTGCTATAGAACACTAGAACTTATTCCTTTCATCCAGCTGTAAATTTGTATTTGTTATGTAACCTCTCATCATCTTCCCCTCCCACTACCCTTCCCAGCCTCTAATAACCACAGAAAATTCACTTTTCTTTTTTTTTGAGATGGCGTTTTGCTCTTGTTGCCCAAGCTAGATAGAGAGCAATGGCGTGATCTCGGCTTACTGCAACCTCCACCTCCTGGGTTCAAGTGATTCTTCTGCCTCAGCCTCCCCAGTAGCTGGGATTACAGGTGCGTGCCACCATGCCCTGCTAATTTTTGTATTTTTAGTAGAGATGGGGCTTCATCATGTTGGCCAGGCTGGTCTTACAGTTTTCGTTTGATAAAATGCTTTTTGTTTGTTTGTTTGTTTCTTGAGTTCAGATTCAGTAGCCTGGTATAATGACAAACTAGAAATCACAGTATGGGAAAAATATAGGAGATGATGCTTTGATTTCAGGAATATTGTGGATTATCGAACTAAAATTAGCAGATTCTATTTAGCCTCCTAGAATTTCAAAAAATTTTAGACATTAGTATACATCCCCACCTTCACGATATCAGAAATAAAGGGTAGTGAAGATAGCAGAGTGAAATATGAGAATTGTCTCCATTTCAGAAGGTATTTGGCTGAAATGAGACATTTCACAATTTGGTCTTCTGGTCTGCTCATCACTGGAAGTCCCAGCTTCTTCCTGGATAAGAACTTGTACTTGGATTATATTATTATAACCACATTGTAATTATTATTGTGGAAACACCACAGACAACACATAGAAGAATTTTTACTCATAATCCCTACTTATAGTCTTGATTCCTTTGATCTTCACATCTACTTGTTTTGCAATTTTGGTCCCTAAATCAGACATTTGGTATAGTTGGTCAGCCTAGAAACATCAAAGACAAAAGCTGTCTAGCTATTTGTAAGATTGTCATTGAAGTCCCTTGTGTTTGCACAGATTGCATCTGTCTATTCTGAAAGATGAGCAACAAATCCAGTCAAAGCCTGAGTGAAATAACTGACAATCATAGATCAACCCTGATGGTCACTCACGAGTCCAGCAGTTTCTATGCGGAGCACCAAACACCTTACTTACAAAAGTAAGGTTAGTGGGAGCTTGGTATTTTCCATATCATCTTGGAGAAGCACTGTTTTGCTTATTCTGTTTTTCCTCCTCCTCCTCTTCCTCCTTTTCTTTACATATTTTGTGTGAATAAGAAAGTACTATTGGCTAGGCAGGTTGGCTCATGCCTGTAATCCCAGCACTTTGGGAGGCTGAGGCGGGTGGATCACCTGAGGTCAGGAGTTTGAAACCAGCCTGGCCAACATGGTGAAACCCCGTCTCTACTAAAATACAAAAATTAGCCAGGCATGGTGGTGCACACTTGTAATCCCAGCTACTCGGGAGGCTGAGGCAGGAGAGTCAGTTGATCCCAAGAGGCAGAGGTTGCAATGAGCTGAGATCGCGCCGCTGCACTCCAGCCTGGGCGACAGAGCGAGAATACGTCTCAAAAAACAAAACAAAAAAGTGTTATTTATAGGAATAAGAACTAAAATGCCTTGTTAATATATTGTTTTGGCATTGCCAAATTTAGCCTATTTGAGTGCATGGATTGCATTTGGGGATTGCTGTTTTCTTTTGTGTTTTGTATGTTTGCTTTAGATGCGTAGACAGAGGGAGTGGAGTAAGGCTTTACAGAGATTACTACAGAAGGCATTTTTTTTTTTCATAAAGAGGGGAAAACGCACCTATCTCATAACAAGAATTTGGAGTCAAAACGAGACAGATTCCATTCCTGCCTTCCACATTAATTAGCTAGGTGACTTTGGGCAAATCACTTAACCTCGAGGTTTTCTCATCAGCAGAATGAAAGCGTTGGCCTATAGACACCCATTTAAATCCCTCCTCCAAATACTCATTCGTTCGATATTTTCACAGTGTCTACTAAGCACAATCATTGTTAATAAACACTATGATTCTTGGAGAGCTCCAAATCGTGTCTCTGCCTTTAAGCATCATTCCCCTTCCTCCTTTAAAACCAGCGCCTGACTTCTCCCCCAAACAAATCGAAACACTTTTACCGTCTGAAAATGTACATGGGAAAAGAAACGCGTTTCCTTGCAGTCACCCAGCGCCAACCTAGACCTGGCGGGCCAGCGAGCTCGTGAGATTTTATTTCTTTCTGAAGGACAATCTCCACATTTTAAAGGGCAACCCAGTTACCCGAAGAAATACAACTTAAAGGGCGCCTGGAGCCAGGCCGGGACACCCACCCACGCTTTTCTAGGCTGAGGAAACCTGGGAAACTTTTGGGCTCCCGCCGAGTCACGCGGCTGTTCCACGGTAAGAATTGTGCAATGGGGCGAGTCAGGCGGGCGTCCTAGTGGGGAAGAAGCGGGGGAGGCTGCTACGGTGCCAATGCTTTAAAAAAAAAAAAAAAAAAAAAAAGCTAGGTTGTCCACGCCGTGCGAGGCGCGACGGCGCGGCCGGACAGCCCGGTTCCCGCTGGCCCCAAGCCCGGGCCAAGAAAGCATCGCTTCCCCGCCGGGACCTGGAAGGAGCAGCGCGTGCGTGCGTCCCCTCCCGGGGGCAGAGACTGCCCGCCCGCCACGGCGCTTTCCCGGGACTCTGCGAGGGGCCGGGGTGCGAGCGGGAACTGCGGCAGGCGCAGACTGGCCACATCGATCGCGGCGGGGAAGTCCGGGCTCGCGCTTTCGGTAAGAGCGCCCGGGCTTCCAACTGCGCGGTGCCCCCGCCTCCGCCGCCGCCGCCGCCGGCCAGGCTCGCACTTTCGGATGGTGACGCATCCAGCTGGCTCCGCGGAAGCCTGCGCTGAAACCTGGAGCCCTCCGGGGCGGCCTACTCCTCAGCGCTGCGTTACTGAGCGCTCCCTGGGTGCAGGCTTGGTGCTCCAAGTTTGGTCACAGTCATCACTTATGTCACTATCCTTGTGACGTACATACTATTATTAGCGTCACTTAGAAGTGAGGAAACAGGCTCCAAAAGCTTGTTACTTGCTTGTAGTCAAACAGAAGGCAGAGCTGCGAATCAAATCCAGGTTTGTCTCGACATGCCACTAGCTCATACTTCCCTTGGATCAGCCACTAAATGGCTTTCACTCCAGTGAGCAGCGACCAGGTAACACATAGGACGGGTGCGTGGCGGTCCCGAGCCCACTGCCCAGGGGCAGCGGGGGCGCTTGCTTCTGGCTGGGGCTCACTCATTTGTCCAAATGGGCTGTAAAATATATACATACACACCCATATATGTGCATATATACACATACGTATATACACACAAACATACATATATACGTGTGTGTGTGTGTGTGTGTGTATACATACATATTGGAAAGCATTCCGCAGACTCTGAGCCTCAGTTTTCAATCTTGTATTGGGATCGGGGCACCTATTGTAAGGAGTAGTTGGAAGATGAAATAAGATAGTTTTAACATAGATGCCAGCATCTCGGGGACGCCTGATATATGCCATTTCGCTCTTTTTGCAGCACTCCTGGGGACATCAGGGCACTCATGCTCCTTAACACTGGACAGGAGACCTGCACAGTCATTCTAGGTCAACACCCTCTCTGACAGACTAGGAATGTAATCCACTCAACGGGAAAATCACTTACCTGCATCACCATCTAGTTACTGACAGACACCGAGCTAGGGTTCCTGCTACCCCTCAAACACACATACCACACGCACACACACTTGCTGCCTTTCAGGCACACATACCCCCCCCCCCCTCCACACACACACTTTCTACCTCTCAAACACGCATATCACGCACACAAACACACTTGCTACCTCTTAGACATACAACACACACACTACCACACACACACGCACACGCACACATGCACCCCCTCTTTTCCTCCTGGAAGGTTCAGACCAGCTCTGGGGCCTGAACGTGACTTCCTCTGAGCGTTGTCAGTGGCGTGGGTGGGGACCTCCGGGAAGGCGAGCAGAGGAAATCAGTCACTGCACTCGCCGCCAGCCAGCGCACAGGGAGAGGAGGACCCAGCCCAGAGGTCCGCCCCCCCCCGCCCCCGTTCCCCCCTCTCCAGCTCCGCAGGAGGCCTCTGCTGGCGGAGGCTGGGCCCCTTTTGGTAACAAGGGGAATCACTGCAGCCCAGTGAAAGATAAACGCGTGGGTCGGGCTGTGGAATGTCCAAAACTATGAAGATTAAGGAAATAGGCTTTAGGATTCACTTGAAAAGTGAAATCGGCGAATGAAAGTTTTCTAACATGATGAGATCTTGGAAATTGTCCACTCCATTTTTGGGGGGGGGTTAATAATCACTGCCCAACTAGAACAGCTGTTTTTCCCCTTCCAAGGCCCCATTTTGTGAATTGAGGCTGAAATAACTGGCCAGGTCTTTCCTTTGGGCACCCTGGAATGTTGGGAATATGAATGGCCTCTTAGTAGAGTTGGAGCTCCAAAGGAAAGGACCCTTTAGAAACAAAAACTTCCATGGCGACACCGCACTCCAGCCTGGGCCACAGAGTGAGACCCCATCTCAAAAACAAAACAAAACAAAAATCCAACCGCCCCCCCACCAAAAAAAAAACCCTCCTTTTTAAAAATCACAAAAATAATTATTATTCATTGCAGAAAAATCATATTTTTTCCAGAATCAGAAAATAAATGGAAATCCCACCACCCAGAAAACCACTGTTAACAATCTGATGTATAGCATTATATGTAATCACATCGAACACAATACTTTGTCACCTTTTTCCTTTGAATCAAATATCATGGAAAAATATTTTCCATACATGTTTTTAAATCACTACTTCGTATTCCATTGTACATTTATTTAACCAAAGCCCTATTGAGTAACTTAAAAATTGTGTCCAGAAGTATTGCTATTTAAACAGGACTGGAGTGTGCAGCTTTGTAGTTATTTTTTTTTTTTTTTTTAAGAGATGGGGTCTCTCTCACCCAAGCTGTAGTGCAGTGGCAGAATCATGGCTCACTGCAGCCTTGACCTCCTGGACTCAGGTGATCCTCCCACCTCAGCCTCCCAAGTATCTGGGATTACAGGCAGGACTCATCTTGCCTGGCTGTAAGTATACCTGAACACATTCTCAATTATTTGCAAGGGTAGATTTCCTGGAAGTGGTATTGCTGGGTTCAGGAATAAGGATTGCCCTACAATGATCTTTTAAGACTTATGATGGCCAAGGTGGGCGGATCATGAGGTCAGGAGATCAAGACCATCCTGCCCAACATGGTAAAACCTGTCTCTACTGAAAATACAAAATTAGCTGGGCATGGTGACACGTGCCTGTAATCCCAGCTACTCGGGAGGCTGAGGGAGGAGAATCGCTTGAACCAGGGAGTCAGAGGTTGCAGTGACCCAAGATCGTGCCACTGCACTCCAGCCTGTTGACAGAGTGAGACTCCGTCTTAAAAAAAAAAAAAAGACTTATGATTCTCTCCCCCAACCCCCCAGTATTTTCCCAGACTTTCTATAATGTTTATTTACCAAAAATTGCTTGAGTGCCCATCACATGCCAGACATGCCAGAATATAGAGATGGATACATTATAGCACAGACCTGAAAAAAATACACTGTAGTTCAAGGTGCCGTAGATACTGTTAGAGAAAGCTTTGGGCAGCCAGGTGCCCACCCAGTTTGGGGAGGATCCTGAAGAACCAGTAGACCTTTTTTTTTTTTTTTTTTTTTTTTTTTAAAGACAGGGTCTCACTCTGTTGCCCAGTCTGGAGTGCAATGGTGTGATCATGGCTCACTGCAGCCTTGACCTCCCTGGCTTAAGTGATCCTCCTGCTTCAGCCTCCCAAGAAGCTGGGACCACAGGCATGTGCCACCACACCCAGTTAATTTAAATTTTTTTCTATTGTAGAGATGGAGTCTCCCTATGTTGCCCAGGCTGGTCTCGAGCTCCTGGGCTCAAGCAATCCTCCCACTTTGGCCTCCTAAAGTGCTAGGATTACAGCCATGAGCCTTTGCACCCAGCCTGACTTTCTTGAGACCAACAGATTGAGAAGTGAGAGGAAGTTAATGGGGAGTACTGAGGAAGGATGAGAAAGGCAAAGAGAGAGCCAAGGGGAATGTCCTATACAGAAACAAGGTGCCCAGGTATGTGTTCAAATAAATGAACACATGTGAGTTATCTTATGTGCTTGCACTGAGAGTAGAGCTGAGAAGGAGGGCAGTGACATATGGCAAAGAAACAGCCTATTATGTCATGCTGAGAAGGTTTGGACTTTGTTCACATAGCAACAGGAGAAAATGATTTATGGAGCCTTCAAGGTCATGATGAAATTAGATCTCATCACTTAACCCAGTGAAGGGCACTGTCTTCTGTGGACCCCAAAAATCATTCCTGAGGAGAGAAAACAAAGGATAGGAAGATTTACAAGGGAAATATCCCAAACGAGTATTGAAATGAAAACTGCAGAAAAATGAATCAAATTTACTACCATGTTCATCATACTTAAGTGCTGTAGTTGTTGTTAGTTAAGTTTGGTCCTAAACATCTGTACTAGTCCATTTTCACATGGCTGATAAAGACATACCTGAAACTGGGCAATTTACAAAGGGAAGAGGTTTTAGTTGGTCTCAAAGTTCCACATGGCTGGGGAGGCCTCACAATCATGGTGGAAGGCAAGGAGGAACAAGTCACATCTTACATGGATGGCAGCAGGCAAAGAGAGAGCTTGTGCAGGGAAACTCCCATTTTTAAAACCATCAGATCTCCTGAGACTTATTCACTATCACAAGAATAGCATGGAAAAGACCCGCCCCCATGATTTAATTATCACTGGGTTCCTCCCATGACACGTGAGAATTCAAGATGAGATTTGGGTGGGGACACAGCCAAACCATATCAACATCCTCTTCTCTTTTTCCACTTAAAAGAGAATGGCTTTAATACTAATCTTACGGCCAGAGATTACTTCAGTTTCCTGTTGTAATAGGAAAACAAATCCAAGACTTTCAATGAGTCTAAAAACATGTTACATAGATTTTAATATGTGAAAGCCCTTTGTAAACTATAAAGTAGTACTCAATGAAAGACATTTTTCTGGACGGTAGCTTAAGAAAAACTTGTACAAAGGGTTAAAAACTCAAATGCCTGCTGTGACCATGTAAGTATAGTAATTACTTTCAACAATGCTTGGAAATTCCCAGCTGTTATCTCTTTTACTATTTCCTCTCCCTCATTTTCTCTATCTCTTTGGAGAATTGTGATTACATGTGTATTAGACATTCTAATATATAATCCAAGTCTTGTAATCTCTCTTTCATATTTTGCATCTCTTCATACTCTTTGGACTGCATTTAGGACAGTTTTTTAGGATCTGACTTCCAGTTCATGAGTTTTTTCTCCAGCTGTATCCAATCTTCTTTTTAACTTGACTTTTTAATTTCTATCTTTTTGTTCTATTTCTAGAAGTTCTATTTCAGATCTGTTTGGAAAAGTTTGTATAGTCATTTGTTTCTTCACCATATTTACAGGCTTTTATTTCTTGAAACAAAAGTTTTAAAGATAAGATGAGAGGCTCTCTCGTGGCTCTGGGCTTCCATCAGCAGGAAACGAGAGGGATCCCTGGGGTAACCTGTGCCTTGGAGAAGAACATTCCTTCTCTATCCTTCACATAAGCATTGTCAAGAATGAAGAGGGAGGCCCAGGACTCTGTATGTTCTGGAGAAGAGACTCCTCCCCACAACAGTCCCAGACAGCCCCACACTCCCACACTCATACCACCATTCTCTGCAACCATTATAAACCCATTATGCCGTTGTCCTTGTTTATATGTCAGTCACACAGAAAGTCCAGGACTCCTAGGTTATCTCTCATACCCAAAGCTAATCCCCACGTGGCTCTAAGGACAGTGAAATATCCTATATTATAATACTCTGTATCTCTCTTCTAGACTTTTTTTTAACCACCTACCATCCTACATCTTTTATTAAGTAATTTGTCACCCCTTCTTAAAATGTAACCTTCTTTAAAGCAAGGGTGTTTATTTTGTTAGCCACTTTATCCTTCAGGCTTAGAACAATACCTGGCAAATAGAAGGTATTCAAATAATATTTGTCATGTGAGTTAATATTAAACATTCTTATTTTATATTCTATGTCTTGTCTTTCTACATTTGAAGACTGCAGGTATGATTTTTACCATCTCCTCCTTCTGGTTTTTACCCATTGTGCCGTTTACTTTTATGTTTTGTGGATTTTGACTCTGGGTTTATATTCCCTGGATTTTATCCGTAGAAATTACTTGAGGCATAGATTGATGTTGCCTTCATTCAGAGATTATTTGTGTTTACTTTTACTAGTTGCCTGGGGTTAACTACTTACTCAGGACCAAATTAATCTCTCTCCTTGATTTTTTGTTTGTTTTTGTTTTTAACTATGTAAGTGGGTGAATTGACCTGCAAACCCATGTGTATGAGAGTATCAACTTTGGATATAAATTATTGAAAGAGGAAATATATATATTTCCTCTACCAAATGCCAAGGTACAGATGGGCAAGTTTCCTTGCTCCTTTCTGTGCAGCAGGTTTCTTTCCTGTTCATCATTGCACTGGAAGTGCAGCGCCTTTGGGGTTTGCAGCTTTGTTAGATTTTCCCGTCTTAGGTGAGCTTCATCTTGAGCTGATCTCTAAAAATCCGGTGTTCTTCAGATTTCTCAAGTGTAGCCTGATTTTTATGTGAAATCAGCAATTTTTAAGCGTTGGCAAACAGTTTAAAAAATGTTTTAATGTGCTGGGAAAAAATCACCGCAGGTCATATTTGATCTTTATAAGTTTACAATCCCTCTTCTAAACAGACTAAGCAATTAACCCATCAATCAACCCATGTGTATTGTATTTATATGATGCAGAATGCATTTTGTTAGAATGCATCTGTTAGATACAATAACCACAAATGTGGAAGGAAAAGTCCAATTTTAGATTTGTTTCTTTTTCTCTACAAATGTAATTATCAGATTATGTGTCTACATTTTTAATTCGGGAAATATCACTGTATCTATAATATGGGGAAATATAGGACATAGTTCCTGCTCTCAAAAATTTTACATTCTATGCATTACAGAATGTGCACACTGGATTGAAGTGTCAAGAGATTTAAAGAAGAGCAACTAGGAAGTAATTGGCTCAGTCTGAGTCTGCTTTAAAGGAGCCTTAACTAGGGTGGGCATGATGGCACTAGAAGGAAAAGGGCAGATATCAAGTATTTAAAAGATGATGTGATAGGAGTTGATAATGCATGTGGGGTAAGAATAAGGGAGAAATTATATTTTGTGCTTATGTGGTTGGGAAAATTTTAACCAAGCATTATGTTTTGACTGTCTAAAGAGTATCTTCAATGATTATTTTGAAGGAAAGAAAAAAAAAAGAGCCCAATGTTAGCCAGGCGCAGTGGCTCAGGCCTATAATCCCAGCATTTTCAATGGCCGAAATGGGTGGGTGGATTGCCTGAGCCAAGGAGTTCAAGGCCAGCCTATACAATATGGCAAAACCTCATCTCCACAAAAAATATAAAAATTAGCTGGGTGGGGTGGTGCACAGCTGTAGTCCCGGCTACTCAGGAGGCTGAGGTGGGAGGATCACCTGAGAGTAGGGAGGTTGAGGCTGCAGTAAGCCATGATCATGCCACTGCACTCCAGCCTGAGTGACAGAGAGAGACCCCTGTTTCAAAAACAAAACAAAACAAAAGGCCAATATCATTTTTCTTTTGATTTCTTCATTTCTTGTAAACTGAAGGCAATGTGAATGATTTTGTAATCTGTATAAGGCTCAACTGATCACTTTTTATATAACAAAAAGCTCAAGTATTAGGGGAAATAGTTTGTCTGATACAGTCGTGTAAATTATCCTCTTTCAGTATTTTTGCATTATTAAAGGATTACCTTCCTCCTTAAGTAAACAAACAAGCAAAAAACGTGCACAGGCATGTCAAGATTTTGAAATACCTACAGGCTTATTGTGTTGGAAAGCCTCACTGAAATAGACTGTTAATATTCTCCTAATTCAATGCTATTAGTTCCATTTAGGGCATTTCAGTGGCGTCTGATTGTTTGAAGGGGCTATAGGGAAACTGATGACATTAAGCAAGATAGATTATAGATCTCATTCAACTCTCATCTCTCGATGGGCCTAATGGGCATAGTTCCCATTACTGCTAATGGGAGTTTTGAGCATAAGCCTTTATGCTAAAAATCTATCAATCTCCTAATCCTGGCAGTAGGTTGCAAATGGGCTTTAACTTTAAGTGTAATTGGTTAATTGGTTGAGTCAATGATCTGATTGTAAATGATTAGCAGCCAACAGGTTTTATCTGCCTTTATTCTGCCTTTTTATAGCACCAGAATTATGGAACATTTATCAACAGCCTAAAATAAAGACAACACGAGGAGAATTTGGTTGCTTATATAGATTCAAGGTACAATCCTGCTGGATTCTGGGTAGGTTTTTTTTTTTTTTTTTTTTTTTTTTTTTTTTGCAGTTTAGGAATTACCAAATACTTTCACATGTATGGTGTCACGTCTTACTGTAATTCTTCCTGAAAGTGGGTAGGGCAGCCCTATTATCCTAATTTAGAGACTGATTATGAGAGTTGCCTTGAAGTTTCTTGTCCAGTGTCACAAAGCCCACCCATATGAAAACCAAGACTAGAACTTCAATCTTTTAATGACAAATCCAGTGCTTTATCCTGGGCTCCAAATCACTTCTCGGCCATTCAATTAAAATGTGTTCTGTTGCGGTTTGAATGTGTGCCCCAAAAAAGCATGTGTTGAAAATGTAATCCTGAATGAGGCAGTGTTGGGAAATGGAGCCTAATCAGAGGTGTTTGGGTCAAGAGAGCTCCACCCTCAAGAATAGATTAATACTGACTGTAAAAGGGCTGAGACTGTGCTTTTCATCTCTTATGCATGCTGTCTTGCCCTTCCACTTTCTGTCATGGTAAGATGCAGCAGAAGAGCCCTCGACACTGACATCCCAGCCTCCAGAACTGTATGAAATAAATCTCTGTTCTTTGTAAATTATCCAGTCTCAGGTATTTTATTTATAGCCACATAAAACTAAGATATGTTCCTTCAGGGCTCATTACATGTGTGGCTGCATCAGGCGCTGGGGGCTGCAACAGTGCACAACATTGCCACTACTCTCAAATGACTTAATGTTTATTTGATGAAAGTTTGTGTACAATATAAAATGGCTGCAGGTCAGGTGCAGTGGCTTATGACTGCAATCCCAGCACTTTGGAAGGCCAAGGAAGGCAGATTGCTTGAGCCCAAGAGTTTGAGACCAGCCTGGGCAACATGGCCAAAACCTGTCTCTACAAAAAATACAAAAATTAGCTGGGCGTGGTGGTGTGTGTCTCTAGTCTCAGCTACTCAGAAGGCTGAGGTGGGAGGATCGCCTGAGCCTAGGAGGTTGAGGCTGTAGTAAACTGTGATTACACCACTGCACTCCAGTCTGGGCACCAGAGAGAGACCTTGTCTCAAAAAAATAAGGTGCCAGGTGCGGTGGCACATGCTTATAATCCCAGCACTTTGGGAGGCCGAAGTGGGTGGATCACCTGAGGCCAGGAGTTCAAGACCAGCCTGGCCAACATGGCGAAACCCCATCTCTACTAAAAAATACAAAAATTAGCCGGGCGTGATGGTGGGCGCCTGTAATCCCAGCTACTTGGGAGGCTGAGGCAGGAGAATCGCTTGAACCTGGGAGGTAGAGATTGCAGTGAACCGAGATCACACCACTGCACTCTAGCCTGGGCGACAGAGCCAGACTCCTCTCAAAATAAATGAATACATAAATAAATAAAAATAAAAATAAAAATAAAAATAAAATAAAATGGCTACAGCATGAGTTGTATTTTCATCAAGGATTACAGGACTGTAGACAAAAGAGAAATCATCATGGACTGTTCACTGGACAAAATTTCATGGAGAAGACCTTTGGCGGTTCATGGATGTTCTATAATAAGTTAGGTAACTAACAGGCTAACTTTCTTGAGCACCTACACTGTGTAGGGCACTGTACTGGTACTTCTCATACCTTCTCTCATTCATATAATCCTCTGAGGTAGGTGTTATCCTCTCTACAGCAGGGAAAATCAATACCCAGAGAAGGGGAGAGACGTCCATGGCACACAGGAGAGGACAGAGCCAAGAATGAATATAGGACACCAGTGCCCCAACTCTTAACCACTACCATACACGGTTTTATAAAGTAAATTTTAAAAGTCGACTTTAAAACATGTATGCAACATTGTGTCCAGTCTCCCAAAACAAAAGAACAAAGAGCGTTCCCTTTTCCCTTGATGTGTGGGCAGGTCTGTAGAGTAGTACAAGGAGAAGAGATTATGTTCTGCATTCTCACTTCAACAAGAAAGTCCTGGTTCACAAATAATACCTTTAAGCTTCAGGATAATTGTGAAAAGGCCAGCTAGTTAATCAAACATTTTCCCAAACTTAAGAAAAACACCAAGAAGGAATATAAGTACAGGGGACATTAGAGGATAAGCTCATAAGGGCTGGACTAAATCTTTTTTTTTTTTTTGAGACAAAATCTCGGAATCTCGCTCTGTCGCCCAGGCTGGAGTGCAGTGGTGCAATCTCGGCTCACTGCAAGCTCCACCTCCTGGGTTCATGCCATTCTCCTGCCTCAGCCTCCCCAGTAGCTGGGACTACACGCGCCTGCCACCATGGTGGGCCAATTTTTTGTGTTTTTAGTAGAGATGGGGTTTCACCATGTCAGCCAGAATGGTCTCGATCTCCTGACCTCATGATCCGCCCGCCTCGGCCTCCCAACGTGCTGGGATTACAGGCGTGAGCCACCGCGCCTGGCCTAAATCTTTTAAGGAGACTCAGTCTTTGTGGCCTGACACTTGGGGAACAGTCAGCTTCAGGAAGTTGGGATGCCACACCTTTGTTTCTTGAACCATTTAGGGAGGTGTTTCTTGAACTATTTTGAAATCAGAAGTGTGAGTCCTCCAGCCTTGACTTTTTTTTCAAGATTGTTTTGGCTATTTCAGGTCCCTTGCAATCCCATATGAATTTTTTATTTTTTATTTTTTGAGACCGACTCTCACTCTGTTGCCCAGGCTGGAGTGCGGTTGCATGATCTCAGCTCACTGCAAGCTCCACCTCCCGGGTTCAAGTGATTCTTGTGCCTCAGCCTCCTGAGTAGCTTGGACTACAGACGTGAGCCACCATGTCCAGCTAATTCTTGTATTTTTAGTAGAGGCGGGCTTTCACAACGTTGGCCAGGCTGATCTCGAACTCCTGACCTCAGGGGATACACCCGCCTCGGCCTCCCAAAGTGCTGGGATTTTGGTGTGAACCAATGCGCCTGGCCACAATCACATATGAATTTGAGGATGTGCTTTTTCCATTGTGCAAAAAAGCTATTGGGATTTTTATAGGGATTGTGTTGAATCTGTACATTGTTTTGGGTATTGTCATCTTAACAATACTAAGTCTTCCAATTTATGAATGTGGGTAACTTCTAATTTATTTATATCTTCATTAATCTCTTTCAGCAATGTTTTTACAGTTTTCAGTGTATAATATTTACTTCTTTGGATAAATTTATTCCTAAGTATCTTATACTTTTTGATGCAATTGTAATGCAAATAGAATTGCTTTATTTCCTTTTCAAATATCCACTGCTGATGTATAGACAACTGATTTTTGTGTGTTGATTTTATAACCTGCAACTTTGTTGAATTCATTTATTAGTTCAGGTAGGTTTCTTGTAGATTCTTTGGTCATAGAGATACAGTTTTACTTCTTTCTTTCCCATTTGGATGCCCTTTCTTTCTGCTTCCTGTCAACTTGCTCTGGCTAGAATTTTCAGTAGGATGTTGAATAGCAGTTTTGAAAGCAGGCATCTGCATTCCTGGTGATCAAACTAATTAAATTAAAATACATGTAATTATTTAGTTTGAGACGATTAGATTTAAATGGCTAGGTTAGGGCCTTAATCCAATATGATTGGTGTCTGTATAAGAAGAAGAAATATCACAGTGTGCATGCACAGAAGTATGACCATGTGAAGAGGTAGCAAGAGAGCAGCAATCTACAAGCCAAGGAAAGAGGCCACAGAGGAAACCAACCCTGACAGTACCTTGATCTTGGACTTCCAGCTTCCAGAACTGTGAGAAAATATATTTTTGTTGTTCAAGCCACTCAGTCTGTTATATTTTGTTATGATAGCCCTAGCAAACTAATACAAACCCCTCTAGTGGTTTTTACATTTCAGTTATTCTACTACTTTTCTGCCCCAAAACTTCTGTTTGGTTCCTTTTCATAATTTCTATCTTTGTATTGGTGTTCTCATTTTGTTCATACACTATTTTCCTGATTTTCTTTAGTTTTATGTCCACATTTTCCTTTAGTTCTTTGAGCATATTTAAGAGCATTGTTTTAAAGTTTTTGTCTAATAAGTTCAATATCTGGGCTTCCTCACACGTGGTTTTTGTCAGCTTCTTTTCTTTTATTTTTTTCTTTTTTTTTTGAGACGGAGTCTCGCTCTGTCTCCCAGGCTGGAATGCAGTGGTGCAATCTCAGGTCACTGCAACCCTGCCTCCCAGGTTCAAGCAATTCTCCTGCCTCACGCTCCCAAGTAGCTGGGACTACAGGCACATGCCACCACTCCCGGCTAATTTTTTGTATTTTAGTAGAGATGGGGTTTTACCATGTTGCCCAGGCTGATTTCAAACTCCTGATCTCAGGCAATCCGCCTGCCTCTGCCTGCCAAAGTGCTGGGATTACAGGCGTGAGCGACCGTGCCTGGCCCATATTTTCTTTTATTGAAGTATACTTTCCTGTTTCTTTGTGTACCTTCTTGTGATTTTTTGTTGTTGTTGTTTTTGAAAACTGGACTTTTGAATAGTATATTGTGGCAACTCTGAAAATAAGATTCTTCTCCTTTGGGGTTTACTGTTTTATTTTATTTATTTATTTATTTTTGTGTGGTTGTTTTTCTTTTCATTGTTGAGACCTGTAATAGTCTTGTTCTAGTAACTTTTCCTATTTTTGCAGAGACTTTTCTTTGTCATGTGTGGTTGCTGAAGTCTCTGTCCCTTAGCTTGTATTCAGTGAGTGGGGTTTTTTTGTTTGTTTGTTTGTTTGTTTTTGAGACAGAGTTTTTGCTCTGTTGCCCAGGCTGGAGTGAACTGGCCTGATGTCAGCTCACTGCGATCTCCCAGGTTCAAGCAATTCTCCTGCCTCAGCCTCCTGTGTAGCTAAGATTGCAGGCACATGCCACCACACCCAGCTAAATTTTGTATTTTTAGTAGAGATGGGGTTTCACCATGTTGTCCGGGCTGGCCTCGAACTCCTGACCGCAAGTGATCTGCCTGCCTCAGCCTCCCAAAGTACTGGGATTATAAGAGTGAGCCACCATGCCTGGCCTTCAGTGAGTGCTTTGACAGAATTTTACCTGAATATCAAGAGCTAAAAAACAAAACAAACAAACAAACAAAAATACTTTTCTCAGTTTTTGCCAATTGGGCCTGTACTGGGGCCCTCCTTCAACACCTAGCCAGGCTTTCACTGAGCTTAGGAATCAGCTGTGATGAAACCTGAAGTTTTTAATCACATCTTTTCTGAGCAAGCATCTTGCCCTGGGCACATGCATGGCTGTCTAAATTCCCTGCATTCACATGTGCTTCTGATTGTCCTAACTTCCCAAAGAAACTCTGTTCTCAAATTTTTTGCCCAAGCCTTAGGTGGTTTATTGCATGTCTCAACTGTGACCTTTTGCCTCAGGCCTTGTTCTTCTACTTTATGATGATTCAAGCAATGCCTGCTGCTTTTCCAATCTGGGTTAGTTCAGAGTTAGGCCAACAGAGGTGAGCATTTTGTGCCAGTCCTTCACGTACAGACAGGTTAAAACTGATCTACACAATAATTTGCAAATAAGGTCTGCTTTGCTCCCTCTAGAACCAGGGACCGCACTCCCATGCCGACAGTATGGGCTGCTGTCTTCAGGACCATTGCAAGGTAAGGTGTGGAATAAGAGCAAATAAAAATGTCACAAAACTTTCCTACCGTTTTTGAGTTTATTTTATTTATTTATTTATTTATTTATTTATTTATTTATTTATTTATTTATTTATTTGAGATGGAGTCTCTCTTTGTCGCCCAGGCTGGAGTGCAGTGGCATGATCTTGGCTCACTGCAACCTCTGCCTCCCAGGTTCAAACAATTCTCCTGCCTCAGCCTCTGGAGTAGCTGGGATTACAGGCACGTGCCACCACACCCAGCAAATTTTTGTATTTTTAGTAGAGATGGGGTTTGACCATGTTGGCCAGGCTGGTCTTGAACTCCTGACCTCATGATCCACCCACCTTGGCCTCCCAAAGTGCTGGGATTACAGGCGTGAGCCACCATGCCCAGCCTTATCTCTATATTATATATATATATACACACACACACACACACACACACACACACACATATATATACATACATACATATATATACACATACATATATATATACATACATACATACATATATATATATGTATTTTTAAATTTTATTTATTTTAGTTAGGGGCTCAGTCTTTCACCCAGGCTTCAGTGCAGTGTCAAGATCATAGTTCACTGCAGCCTTGACTTCCCAGGCTCAAATGATCCTCCCACTTCAGCCTCCCCAGTAGTTGGGACTACAGGCATGCACCACCAGGCCTGGCTGATTTTTATTTTTTTATTTTTTTATTTTTTATAGAAGCAGGGTCTCACTGTGTTTCCCAGGCTAGTCTGAAAGTCCTGGGCTCAAGAGATCCTCTTGTCTTGACCTCCCAAAATGCTGGGATTACAGGCATGAGCCACCACTGCAACTGGCCCATTTTTTATTTTTCTTAATTCAGCATCCACTGGGTGGCTGTAAGCCTCTGACTTTTTTCCAGAGTCTGAAGAAGTTAATTCTGACAGATTCTGCTTGTTTTTTGAGTTTCTATGCGGGGGACAGGAGCTTGGGGCTGCCTACTTTGCCATTTTGCTGACCTAAGTAGAGTTTGAAATCTTAAAATAATTAAATGGTTAAATGCATGAACTTTGGAGACAGATGGTCTGAATTTTAATCCTGCCTTTGCCACCAAAAAGTTTGTAATAAGTGAATTATTTAATCTCTAAACTTCAATTTCTCATCTGTAAAGTAGGAATATGGGAAGGGCTAATTAGGATCATTTATTGTAAAATCAGTAGTGTGCAGTAAATGTTTGACAAGCAGCTCTCAGAAGGGATGGGACTGAAAACCCTGATTTTTAGTGTTTGCCAGTTTCCATGGTGTAAATATTCCTCATATGGCCGAATTTAAGATGCCAGTGTAAAATCTTCTAATGCAGGCTTGAGAAAACACACACATAATTGACTCTCATGAGCCAGGGAAGGCCAACTCTAGCATATCACTTTCTTAAAAAGTGTGAGGTACACAATAAGTGATCAATCAATAAATATTATCATCTTCAATTGCTTTGAACAAAATGAATAAAATAAGAATGGTTTCTGAAAAGTCAAGATACAGCATCTCCCTCTATATTGCCCTATGTTATAAAATACTTTATACTCTAGGTACTTGGAAATGTTATCTACAGACAGTCCATCTTCTGTGAGAACAACATTTCACATCTCCTTTCTATCTTTAGATCTTGCATCATTGTTTACAGTGAACACAATCACAGAGAGAATAGTCATTGTCCACAAGTCTGCCTGAAACTGACCACGCTTTAAAGGACTTGCTTCTAATTGACTAATCTATTAACTTTTCAGGCTGCAGGAAGACTTAGAGGCATCATCCTGCCTTGGCTTCTGGTTGCCAAGGTGTTCTGCCTGATACCAACTTTGTCAGCAGTCACCAACTAGCCATGCTTTTCCCTTGAAGGCACATGTAGATTGCCTAACCATCCACACCAGGCAAACAATTCTTCAAATGTCATGCCCTTTGCATTTCTGTTCAGATCCAGCCTTAGGGAAGCTTGTGAAGCAATGACTGTTTTAATTGGTCTCCTGGGTACCCAGGCCTAATCCTTTACCAAGTCACTAGTTATCCCATGTTCCTTATCTGTCTGTCTATCCATCCATCCTTCCATCCTCATCCAATACTTACAGAATGCCTGTGGCTGCAAATACAAGGATGACTGCTTGATTCCTGCTGTCCATAAACTCACAGCCTGGGATAAGGTAGGGTAGAGTGAATAGATACGCAAGCAAAACAGAATGGAGTGTGATAAGGGAAAGTAGAAAAGTACATGCAAAGTACTCTGGGAAACTAAAGAAGGAATTCTGCCTACCTTGAGGAACTAAGGAAGTTTTCAGGGAGTGCGTGCAGGTAACCGTAGGGTAAGATTGGCTGGAAGCCAAATTGTGCTAGACCTTGTGCACCTGACTGTGGCATTGGCTTCTTCAGCAACAGGGAGCCTTTCTTTCCTTTTGTTATTTCCCTGCGTCTTACAACGTTAAGGCCTTAGTCCCTGCTAATAATAAAATAATAACCAACTTTATAAAGAGCTTACAATATGCCAGATACTGTACTAAGTGCTTTATATTCTTTTTTTTGGTGGGGGGGTGGCTGTTGGGCAGTGTCTCACTCTGTCACCCAGGCTGGAGGGCAGTGGCACAATCATGGCTCACTGCAGCCTTGACCTCCTGGGCTCAAGCCTCCCACCTCAGCCTCCCGAGTAGCTGGGACTACAGGCATGCAACGCCATGCCTGGCTAATTATTTTTTGTAGAGACGGTCTCTCTATGTTTCCCAGGCTGGTCTTGAATAACACCTGGGCTCAAGTGATCTTCTTGCCTCAGCCCTCCAAAGTGCTGGGATTACAGACATGAGCCACTGCACCCAGCTTATTATTTAACTTAATCTTCACAACAACTTTAGAAGATAGAAAATAGGAGATGCTGTAATGGTGAGAGTTTTAGAGCATTCCTGAGGACCTGGAGAAAACTTGCTGCCGAGAAGGAAATTTTGAAGGTTTCATTGGTTGAAAAAGGTGTCTCTGGAATCACACTCCTAGATCTTTCTTAAAGACTTGAAAAGAATTAGATTAGGGGCCAGGTACAGTGGCTCACACCTGTAATCCCAGCACTTTGGGATGCCGAGGTGGGTGAGTCACCTGAAGTCAAGAGTTCGAGACCAGCCTGGCCAACATCGTGAAACCCCATCTCTACTAAAAATACAAAAAATTAACAGGGTGTGGTGGTGCACACCTATAATGCCAGCTATCTGGGAGGCTGAGGCAAGAGAATCGCTTGAACCCGGGAGGCAGAGGTTGCAGTGAGCTGAGATCGCACCATTGCACTCCAGGCTGAGCAACAAGAGCGAAACTCTGTCCAAAAAAAAAAAAAAAAAAAAACAGTTAGATTAAGGCCATGGGGGACATAGAAGGTCACCCCATCTCTGATCTTCGCCATCACAATTGCTACAATCGGCTCTTTCCAATTTGGCTACAACACTGGGGTCATCAATGCTCCTGAGATGATCGTAAGGGAATTTATCAACACTTTGATGGACAAGGCAAATACCCCTCCCTCTGAGATGTTGCGCTTGTCCCTTTGGTGCTTGTCTATGGCCATATTCTCCATTGGTTGTATGACTGGCTTCTTTTCTGTTGGACTGTTTGTCAACAGCTTTGACAGGCATAATTCAATGCTTACGGTCAACCTGTTGGCTGTCACTGGTGGCTGCCTTATGGGATTGTGTAAAGTAGCTGAGTTGGTTGAAATACTGATCCTGGCCTACTTGGTTATTGGCCTCTTCTGCAGACTCTGCACAGGTTTTGTGCCCACGTACATCGGAGACATCTCACCTATTGCCCTGCAAGGTGTCTTTGGCACTCTCAACCAGCTGGGCATTGTTATTGGAATTCTGGTGGCCCAGATCTTTGATCTGGAATTCATCCTGGGGTCCGAAGACCTATGGCCTGTGCTATTAGGCTTTCCCATCTCTCCTGCTATGCTACAAAGTGCAGCCCTTCCTTTTTGTCCTGAAAGTCCCAGATTCTTGCTCATTAACAGAAAAGAAGAGGAGAATGCTAAGGAGATCCTCCAGTGGTTGTGGGGCACCCAGGATGTATCCCAAGACATCCAGGAGATGAAAGATGAGAGTGCAAGGATGGCACAAGAAAAGCAAGTCACTGTGCTGGAGCTCTTTAGAGTATCCAGCTACCGACAGCCCATCATCATTTCCATCATGCTCCAGCTCTCTCAGCAGCTCTCTGGAATCAATACTGTGTTCTATTACTCAACAGGAATCTTTAAGGGTACAGGTGTTCAAGAGCCCATCTGTGTCACCATTGGTGCGGGTGTGGTTAATACTGTCTTCACTATAGTTTCCCTATTTCTAGTGGAAAGGGAAGTAAGAAGGACTCTACATATGATAGGCCTTGGAGGGATGGCTTTTTGTTCTATCCTCATGACTGTTTGTTTGTTATTGAAGGATGAGTGTAATGGGATAAGCTTTGTCTGTATTGGGGCTATCTTGGTCTTTGTGGTCTTCTTTGAAATTGGGCCAGACCACATTCCCTGGTTTATTGTGGCTGAACTCTTCAGCCAGGGCCCTGGCCCAGCTGTGATGGCAGTGGCCGGCTGTTTCAACTGGACCTCCAACTTCCTAGTCAGATTGCTTTTCCCTTCTGCTGCTTACTATTTAGGAGCCTACGTTTTTATTATCTTCACCGACTTCCTCATTACCTTCTTGATCTTTACCTTCTTCAAAGTCCCTGAGATGTGTTACAGGACTTTCGAAGATATCACACAGGCCTTTGAGGGGCAGGCACACGATGCAAATAGATCTGGAAGTCCTGCGTCATGGAGATGAACAGTATCCAGCCTGCTAAGGAGACCACCACCAATGTCTAAATCATGCCTCCTTCCACCTCCCTCCCAGCAAGGGAAAGCCACCTCCCTGAATGAGGGAGAGACCTCATAAAGATGAACCCAGGGCTGCTTCTGAATGCTGCTACTTGATTCCTTTCTCCCTCAACAAGACTGGAGCTTGTTGAATTTTCAATGGCTTTTAAAATATTTCATTTCTTGGACATTCTCTTCTGCGTAGGAGAGACCAAGTGAACCTACCTTCATTTCAGGAGGGATTGACCACTTGGGATATGACAACTTTGCCAGCTCTTCTCCCTTGGGTTCTAATATTGCCCTCTAGGGGATATAGGGGAGGAAAAGTAAGGTGCAGTTCCCCCAACAGCAGACTTACCAGGAAGCAGATACACACACACTGTGGGAAGACAGACAGGGTTTATGTAAGAGCACCTTCCTCACTTCCATACAGCTGTACACAGCAAATTAACTTGAGTTTTATTTATTTTTACCTTCTGGTTTAATTACATAAATATTATGTTTTAAGTGTAATTTTGCCAAATAATGAAAACATAAGGAAATTGAGGTTAAAAGGAGGTGTTTAAAAGAGGTTATAGAGTAGAAGATTTGATGCTGGAGCGGTTAAGGTGCAATAAGAAGAATTTAGGGAGAAATGTAGTTAATTATTGGAGGGTAAATGATGTGGTGCCTGAGGTCTGCACATTACCTCTTAACAATTTCTGTCCTTCAGATGGAAACTCTTAAGTTTAATTTCTCAGAAAAGTCATATGCCTATATAATAAAGCTACTGATTTCTTTTGGAACTTTTTTCTTTAAAATTATAGTTTATATGTAGTATTATTTGAAGTCCAGGATTATTAACCAAGATGGGCATTGTAGTTAATGGCAGTTGATGAGTTCTAATTTTGGATGGAGTCCCGGGCAGGGAAAGTTATTTCTAGAAAGCCTGTTCCTTCTCACTGGACCAAACAACTCCTTCCCCTTGTAGTAGACTCATTACTTTTTAAGTAACCCCACCACCCTTCTGGTGGAGAGCCATCCAAATGAGAAACCTAAAATAATTGGTTCTTGGTAGAGGTTCGTTATTTCTGCATTTTGTTCTTTAGGAGATTTTAGGTGTTGATTTTTGTTTTACTTTGACCCATATCTTTAAAAGAATTCCAAAAAGAATGTTTATAGCTGACTTAGAATTTGTAACCTCAGCTCTGGGAGAAGTTTTTTTCTGAACGATTATTATCTAACGTGTGTTGTTGCTTCAGGGTCACGGCATGCTTGTCTATGTCTGTTACCATGACCACCGTGGTCCTGTGCCGAGTGCCCTTACGGGGATTGAATCTTTCCAATAGGCCATGTTGGAGATAGTATGAGTCAGTGTGCAGTGTAGCCCATACTTGAGAGTATGAATGTATGTGCACTGTCACTTTGCTCTGGGTGGAAGTAGGTTATTGTTGACTTATTTCCTCTGTGTTTATTCCCACAGCTCCGTTTTTCATATGTTGCTCGATCTCCCTTTCCCTTCTTGGTGCTTACACATCTCAGACCCTTTAGCTGAATGCTTGCCAATAACAGTATTTTGGTTCTCAGTTCTCACTGTTCCCTCTGGTTGTTGAGGCATCGAATAAAAATGCACATAGCAGTGGGGTTTAGCTGGAAAAGGTGACCTTCGTCCAACTTCACCTCTACTTCTGGCTCCTCAAACAGTGGGTGGACAGTAAGGCAGGGAAGTTGTTTTCTCATTTCTCACTGACCAGACTGTGAATATTTCCATATGGATTTTCTCTTATTAATGTTACTCTGGTGGTTCTTTGTTTTAAGATAAAAATTCTGAATGTACACATGAAAAAAAAAGACAGAAAATATTATCACTCCCATTTTACAGATTAAAAAACTGAGATTTAAAGTAGTAATGTACTACTCACAGCCACACAACTAGGATGAAGCAGAGCTAAAACTCAGCTCTCATTCACTGCCGAGCCTGTGGTCTTAGAGACATAAGCCAGCAGGACTTGGTGTCATTAAGGGACTGGGGAGAGTGGTTCCATTCCCCGAAATCCTCCCCCAGAGAACTTCCTCGTATTTTATAATGGTCATACCTTCAACCCTTTTACCTCCTACCTGGGCTGATTGCAATAATCTGAAAGGTCCCTGTTTGAGGGGCAATGGTAGTTACTGTGGAGAATGGCTTCAAAGAATATGGATGGTGGTGCCAATTTACCTCCCGGACTGTGGCTGCTGCTGTGTGATGTTGGGGTAATGGTTAATCTGCTCTTGTGTGAGTCAGCTAATGCCCCTCCCAAATCATGTAATGCGTTAACTCAGTTAAAAGACACCTGCCCAACTCATCTGAATGTCAGACCTGAGTGTCAGCTCCCATTTTACACTCTGTAAAAGGAAGGAGGATTTTAACTTAACACTCGAAATCTTCAAAGAATACAGTTGATCTTTTTCAGCCAACAGAAAGACTGCTTCCCTGGTTGTGTGTGTGTGTGTGTGTGTGTGTGTGTGTGTGTGTTATTTAACTTAGTGTTGACATCAACTCTGTAGAATTGTATATGTACAGATAAGTAACTGGAAGCTCGGAAAGGTGAAGCCACTTGTTCAAGTTCATGGAGTCAACTTTCTTTTTACATCTCCAGGACACTAACTGTTGGGATGGTTTGTTTAGTTTGCATCCTAGTGGATAACTGCTCTTCTTAGTGATGATGAAAATTTGAATATCTCTAAAGGGGCATTATTATCCTGGAGTGTGAGACAGTGAAAAGAACAGGAGCTTTGAAGCTAGGTGTGCCCTGTTAAAACTTCAGTTCCTGCTGTGTAATAGTGTAAACACTGGCAAATCACCTAATCTCACCTCAAAAGGTGATTTTGAGAATGAAAGCAGATGGCTGGGAGGTAAGGGTACTTAAATACATGTTAGTCCTTTCCAGGTCCTCATTGCTGGAATTTGAGTGGACATCTCCAGCCATCTCAAGCAAATTGATTAAATACTCAGTGCATTCTTAGAGATATTTTAATTTATTTTAATTGAAACAAACACCTGCCATGTGGCATTTTTAGGAAAATTTAGGGAAGGTCTTGTGAAACTAGGCAAATCATAAAGCTCCCACAGGTTGAGGCTCAACAGACCAATCAGTGAGGCCCATTTTACCCTGGAGGCACTGGGCCAGGTGCCACGAGCGTTCCAGGGGTGAAGGGAAAAGCCTGCCGTACTGGAACTGCAAAACATCTGGTCAGGGAGATAAAGCACCAACAGAAGGAAAGACAAACAGCAATAGAAGGCATTAAAAGACACGTTTCCAAGGAATGATGTAGGCAATAAATACTGTGTGAATTCAGGACAGAGAGAGAGATCACTTAGAAAGGTCCAAAAAACCCTTCCTGACTCATTTCCTGTACTTTCTCTTTCTGTCCCTTCATAGCCCTGTGGGTTTCTCTTAGAGTTACCAGGGCACTTATCTCTGTGTAACAAGGTGGAGACAATATCGCCATTGTTTTACAGCTGGTGCCAGATTTCTTCCTGAAAATAGAAGCATCTAGGCTTGGAAAAAATTAGTTGAGAAATTAGGTGTAATAGAATAAATAAGTTGGAAAATGCTTGAGGTAGAAAATTGATGTCCAACAATGATAGACTGGATTAAGAAAATGTGGCACATATACACCATGGAATACTATGCAGCCATAAAAAATGATGAGTTCATGTCCTTTGTAGGGGCATGGATGAAGCTGGAAACCATCATTCTCAGCAAACTATCGCAAGGACAAAAAACCAAACACCGCATGTTCTCACTCCATAGGTGGGAACTGAACAATGAGAACTCTCGGACACAGGAAGGGGAACATCACACACCAGGGCCTGTCGTGGGGTAGGGGGAGGAGGGTGGGATAGCATTAGGAGGTATACCTAATGTAAATGACGAGTTAATGGGTGCAGCACACCAACATGGCACATGTATACATACGTGACAAACCGGCACGTTGTGCACATGTACCCTAAAACTTAAAGTATATATATATATAAAAAAAAAGAGTTAAAAAAAAAAAAAGAAAATTGAGACCAAGGATCCAGCTGTTAGAGGAGGGTCAACTTGCTGTGCATACTGCAGGGAGGTTTTGGAAATTTTGGGGGGCAATCTGCAATGGAGAACGCGAGGGCAAAAGGAGGGAGGGCAGAGGGAAAATGGAGAAAGCAGCCACCAGGGCAGCAGAGCTGTGATTCCTACCTACCTACATCTTCAGGGATGGCTGCCAAACCCAGGGAGCTTTGTGTGAGTGCCTTCATTGTAACATGGTGCAAAACAGAGTGGAATGAGGAGGTGGAAGTGTCCCTCCAGAAGTTACCTCACTCTTGAAAGGGCTTTACACTTCCACAGTCCAGGCAACGTGTTGAGAGTTCAAACCAAGTTTACCCAGATTTTTCAGCAACAAACGGGTCTCATCTGACTTCTGAGTTTTATCTCCAAGTCTTTTCTCTTTCCTTCTTGACCTTTCCCTCCCCTCCAAAGCTTACTTAGTACAGTGTCTGACGTATAGTAGATGCTCTATAAATATCTGTCATGCTGAATCAATACAAATATTGTATTATACATGGTTTCTGCTGTCGTGGTACCTAAAATTGAGGGAAGACAATACACGTGCATTTCAGACACAAAAATAAACCTAATCTTAACAATTCTGGGAAGGATATAAATGCCAATTAAATAAGTCTGACACTTTCCTGCCTTTTTCCTGGACTTTTTCAGTGTCCTTCACGGTTCGGTTCACATTTCACAAGCCCCAGGAAGTCTATCTGGATTTTCGGCAATGTTTCCTGTCTCTGAAATCTTATGACATTTATGTCTGTATCAGCCATTTGACGCTTGATTATCTATTTTTCAGATGGATGTCTTGCCTTTTCCTCTACACACTACAGGAAGAGTGGCCACCCCTGCCAAGGGCCTAGTATAGTACCCTATACATGTAGCTGATCAGTTGATTGTTACTGATCATATGTATCCTGCATCATGTTATAAAAAATTAACACAGTGCTTGGCACATACTTGTACTGAGTAAGTATTTGCTGAATTGACTTAAAGTGTTGGATGCCATAGACCTCTGAGAATATGTAATTTCTATGTATCACTCTCCTAGCAGAATAAGAGAAAATTAGAACTTGGGAAGAAGTCACATCTAATTCTTTTCTATTTTTATTTCATTTTATTTCTTTTTTTTAAGAAGTGAGGTCTCACTCTGTCACCCATTCTGGGGTGCAATGGCATGAGCATAGCTCACTACAGCCTCGAACTCCTGGGGTCAAGCAATCCTCCCACCTCAGCTTCCAAGTAGTTGCAGCTATAGCTGCACAGCATTGTACATGGCTAATTTTTATTTATTCATTTTTTTTTTATAGAGAGGAGGTCTCACTATGTTGCCCAGGCTGGTCTTAAACTCCTCAAGTGATCCTCCTGCCTTGGCCTCCCAAAGTGCTGGGATTACCGGCAGGAGCCACTGTGCCTGGCCAGTTCTTGTTCAGCTACAATTTATTTTCCTATTGCTTTTTGGAATGTAATTTAAACTTTACACTTCAGTTATCCCACTTGTCAAATGCATACATGATTTTGTGGCCAATAACCTGTACGTGGACACAGTAAAGTTAAAACAATAAAGATGCACAGAATTTTGATGCTGATAGGTATCATAAAATAATGTGATCCAAACTAAGGAGATATCTGAGCTCAGAGACATTAAAAAGACTACCCTAAGTTTTTTTTTTTTAATCTATCAAAGAGCTCATCCAGCATGCAAGTGTCCTGCTTTCTGATCCAGCAGCCTTTCTAGCACCCCAGCCTTGGTTGTCAGAATAGCATTTGCTTATAAGGTTTTTAAATTATTAATACAGTATACTAAATCCCAGGAGTAGAATACGCCTTGTTATTATGGCTAGTAAGTCAGCCCAAAGCAATCTGTTATTCCTGTAAAACTGAATGGATTTTGAAGTAAAGCATCCTTGGGCTCACTGGCCTCAGAGGAGGCCATCAACTCATTTACCTATTTAAGAAAAACCCCATAAAAGAGTGTTCTATATGGACATTCATTATGTCTTAAGCTTTATTGATTCTGTTATGTTGCCGTTAGGAACCACGAAAGCCTTCAATTAGATTAAAGCCATAATAAATAAGATTAGTAACACTTATTCTGCTCTGTATGTTAAGTGTTTTTATAATAAACTAATGTTTACCTTTCTTGACATTACTACATTGACATCCTATACAATAATTAAATCAGATATTTTGAGTTGTTTTAGGCAAAAAGATTTGAGTGCTTTTTTGTTTGTTTGTTTTATTTTTGAGATGTAGTCTTGCTCTGTTGCCCAGGCTGGAGTGCAGTGGTGTGATCTCGTCTCACTGCAACCTGTGCCTCTTGAGTTCAAGCAATTCTCCTGCCTCAGCCTCTTGAGTAGCTGGGACTACAGGCGCGCACCACCACGCCCAGCTAATTTTTGTATTTTTAGTAGAGACGGGGTTTCACCACGTTGGCCAGGATGGTCTCAATCTCTTGACCTCATGATCTGCCTGCCTCAGCCTCCCAAAGTGTTGGGGTTACAGGCGTGAGCCACTGCATCCAGCCAAGTATATTTTAATAACTACTGACATTAACTACCATCGTTAATCCTCATTATAATTCTACAAAGTGGACATTAGTATCATCCTTACTTACCGATGACGATGAAATTAAAGCTTATGGAAATCAGTATCTTGCTCAAGATCCCACAGTAGGGAAGCCAGGATTAAATGAGATAACACATATGTACTTAGCACAGTGCTGGGCAGATAGTGTGTTCAACAAATGCAAGTAAGAGATTCAGTATGAAGTGAAAATAAGTTGAAAATAAGTTAAAAATTAGGGTCAGGCGCGGTGGCTCACGCCTGTAATCCCAGCACTTTGGGAGGCCAAGACGTGTAGATCATGAGGTCAGGAGATCAAGACCATCCTTGCTAACACGGTGAAACCCCCGTCTCTATTAAAAACGCAAAAAATTAGCCGAGCATGGTGGTGGATGCCTGTAGTCCCACCTAGTCGGGAGGCTGAGGCAGGAGAATGGCATGAACCCAGGAGGCAGAGCTTGCAATGAGCCAAGATTGCTCCACAGAGCAAGACTCCATCTAAAAAAAAAAAAAAAAAAAGATGGCTGGGTGCAGTGGCTCATGCCTGTAATCCCAGTACTTTGGGATGCTGAGACAGGAGGACTGCTTGAGCCCAGGGGTTCGAGACCAGCCTGGGCAACATAGCAAGACCTCATCTCTACAAAAAATAAAACAAAATTTAGCTGGGTGTGGTGGCATGCACTTGCAGTCATAGCTACTTGGGAGGCTGAGGTGGGAGGATGGCCTGAGCCAGAAGGTCAAGGCTGGAGTGAGCTGTGGTTGTGCCATTACACTCCAGCTTGGGCGACAGAGGGAGATCCTGTCTCAAAAAACAAACAAACAAACAAACAAACAAACAAACAAAAAAGATGAAGCTGTTGTGAGGACAATATAGAAAGTACATGTTATAAGTTTCTATATATCTGTATCCTGTATATGTAACAGATGTATGATTAAAATTTGATTCTGAACTTCTTAACAATCAGATCAAAGGGAGAAATACAATCAGCTATGTAAGTGATAAGGAACATTGCCCAAGAGAAGTATAGCTATTTCTGGAGCTCAGACTTAAGGGCACTCTTTCAAGACACACGATCTAATACCCCAGCAAGGACCCTAGAGAATGAGGGTAAACTTATCGTGGGGTGGCTCTTAGAAGCCTGGAAAAGGTGGTTGCTAAACCTGGGTAAAGTGGAGAAGCCCAAGTTGCCCTGGCAGAAGGTATAGGAAGGATTAAAAGGCTGAAGGAAGGGGCATGTTAGGATGGAAATATCATGTAAGACCAGAAGACCCACTGAGGATTATGTTCCATGTGAGGCCCAAAGAACACACTATTCACTAAGACCATTAAGAATACACTGTTGAGAGAGACATTGGCGTCACTAAGAAGTATAATAATAATAGCCTCCTCTGCAGGGCATTGCTGAAAGTAGGAGAGTGATCCCAGAGCTGAGCTCCTTAACAGCCATGTGTATGATGGGGACTCTGGCCAAGGAATGGAGACCAATTGGAAGTGTGTAACTCCCAGAAGCCATGAGGTCACAATTACCATAACAACCAACAAGGTCAGAGGAGCAGCCAAGGTGGCTTGATCTGCAGGAATTGCAAAGACGGTTAATAGTGCATAGTGTTCTTTAGAGGCAAATATGTAGCCAAAAAAGATGCTACATAAAATCTCGAAATGCGTGGGTCCATGACTGTGGATTCCACAGGTCATACATAACACTACCCAGAGGAGCTGACTTCACAGAGTGTGGAAATGGCCTTGGAAAAGCACACCTGCAGCGATAGGAGGCAACCCTCTAATAGGCTGGGATGACATTCTACAGGATATGCATTGAATCAGAGACCTCTATATGGCACTGTGTCCACAATAAAAAGAATAAATGGATCTAGGAACAAAGGGGTCAAAGTAGGTGGGTCCCACTTACCATCACTCCCAGTGACCCAATGGGAACTGTCCTTCCAGTCCCCAAAACTGTGTTAATCAAGTGGTAAAGATCCTGGTCCCCAAACTCAGTGTACTCTTGCCAGGGGACACAATAAAGGTCCCATTGAATTACAAATTACTGCTGCCACCAGGGCACTTTGAATTCCTTGTCTCCAGGGACCAGCAGGAGAAAAGAGTCACCATCGTGACAGGGGGAATCCATCCTCATCAGCCCGAGGAAGTGGATGGCGTTAGGGAGGAAGATGTGTGGAACCCAGATCTCCTTGGGCGTTTCCTGGTACTCCCTTGACTCATTGGAATTAGGGTTGGGTGTGTATAGTGCTCCTTGCCTGAGAAGGGTATGACTGCAAAGGGCTCAGATCCACAAGGAATGAAGATTTGGGTCACGTCACCACATAACATCTCTCAAAAAGCCATCAGGACTTGCTGAGGTGATAGCTGAGGGTGAGGGAAATGGGCCATGCAAAAGGGACAGGATGTGAACCAGGTTGGGCCTGAGAACTGGCCATAGTTTGTCCTATTAACCTATCACTTCTAAGCTTCCCTTCAGGAAGAGCGGTCCATGGATTTGTGGAGAGGCTGCTCCCTGAGCATGCATGTAGAGGTGGATCTGTGCAGTCCAGTGTGTGAAATGTGGCCGCCATGAAAGTGCACTGCTCAGATCTCCTGCTGTGGGAGCATGACTGACTGACAGCCCCAGCTGTTGCCTCTGTGCACACACCACCATGTTTGCACAGAGCTGGGCTTTCCATACCAATGACAGAGCATGGCAGGTATATGAAAGCTGGTCAGTTCTTTTGGGGTACAGTGGTGCATGCCTATAGTCCTAGCTACAGAGGAGGCTAAGGCTGATCACCTGAGGCCAGGAGTTCAAGGCTGTAGTATACTATGATCACTCCTGTGAATAGCCACTCCACTCCAGCCCGGGCAATGTAGTGAGATCCCTGATTCTAAAAGAAAAAAAAAACTATACAAAATTAGCTGGGCATGGTGGCACATGCCTGTAATCCCAGCTACTTGTGAGACTGAGGCAGGAGAATTGCTTGAACCTGGGAGGCAGAGGTTGCAGTAGGCCGAGATTGCATCATTGCACTCCAGCCTGGGCAATAAGGGTGAAACTCCATCTCAAAAAACAAAAAACAAAAAACAAAACAAACAAACAAACAAAAACAAAACAAAACAAAAAAAGAAAGAAAAGAGAATGCTGGCTAATGCCCGTGAGCAGTGGCCACTTTGGCTCAAGGACTCTGATTGGCCTAACCAGGGCTTTTTTGGAACTGTGCTATATAGTCTTTGACTCTCTATCCCCATCGTCTCTTTTTCCCTCTCTTCTTCCACAGATGTCAGAGCTGCAGCATGATCTGGAGGCTTTCCTCGCTTTCTTCTGCTTCCCCTCCCTTGATCCTTCACAGGCATTTTCCTCAATACATCTCTTGCCTGGCTAATCCTGTCTGATGAGTTTCCAGATGGACCTGAATTAAGTATGTTCTCCAGCTAGCTGCTAGCTAGTTAAAGGCAGATCCATGTGCCATACTATGGTAGGGATGGTTAGTTTATATATACCTTCTTACCTAACTTTCATAATCATTTACTGAGGTAAATGGGCTGGGTAGTATGATTGCAATTTTATGTATAAGGAAACAGGATTAATTTAGGAACTTGCCTGGGATATACACTAGTAAGTGGCAGAGCTGAGCTGAAATTTAAACTTAAGTTGGTATTACTCCAAAGTTACCTTAACTACTCATCTGTGGGGCAGTTAGACTGAGAGTGAAGTTGACATCTTATGAGAGTTGAAGTATCTGAGGAAGATAAACTTGATGTTCTACAGAAGTCGGGGAGGAAGTTCTCCAAATCAGAATCAAGTTTTTTTCTCAAGCAATGATTTTAGGACAATACCAAATGTGTGATACCCATACCAAATGTGTGATACCTATGTATTGAATTTATGACAGAGTTACCAACGTTCTACTTTGGACAATTACCTGAAAATTTTCAGTCTAAAAAGATAATGTGGACATTTATAATTATATATACATACATGATTCATTTGCTTTTCATCTTTTTTCTTTACTGAATTATAGCTTTAGCAAATATCTATTGAATTTTTATTATATGTCATGCATGATACCTTTAAGGAAAAATATATATATTCCCTTTCCTTCCCATTACATTTAATCCGATTGTTTTCTTACTTTCTGTCATTATGAATAAGTATTTTAGACAGCCTACTGTTTGCATGGTACTAAGCAACAGAAAAGGGCCTCCTTCCTGTAAGTCTAATCACACCCCACCTTAGATGGAAGCTGATTCAATGGGTTAGTGAGCATGTAGAGAAAGATCTGCTCAGTCAGTGTCAAAGTTTATTTCAGCTGTAGGTTGTAAGAGGTTCAACATTTGATTTTCCTTTTCCTTTTTTTTTTTTTTGCAAACTGAGACGAGGGAAGGGATTGTTAAACAAAAGGTGAACATTTACTTATACTATATTTTCAATAGAAAATGACAGTTTGATTTTAAAAAATAGCAATTTTGACACTTCAGAACATCCATTGAAATCTTATATGGTTTAAATACTGAATGTGTAAAATATTTAGCTGTATAAAATATAATAGAATAAAAAAATAGAATGTTTATGCCCTCCTCCCCAATATTTATATTCCTTAAATCTTTCTTTTCTTTTCTTTTGTTCTCTTCCTTTCCCTTCCCTTCCCCTCCCCTCCCCTCCTTCCCTCCCTTCCTTCCTTTCTCTCTCTCTCTCCCTTTCTTTCCTTCCTTCCTTTCTTTCCTTTCTTTCTTTCTTTCTTTCTCTCTCTCTCTTTCTTTCTTTCTCTTTTTCTTTCTTTCTTTTTGACATAATCTTGTTCTGTTGCCCAGGCTGGAGTGCAGTGGCACAATCATGGCTCACTGTGGCCTCTACCTTCTGGGCTCAAGTAATCCTCTTGCCTCAGCCTCCTCAGTAGCTAGGACTACAGATGCATGCCACCATG
Source organism: Gorilla gorilla gorilla (assembly GCF_029281585.2). Lineage (NCBI taxonomy): Eukaryota > Metazoa > Chordata > Mammalia > Primates > Hominidae > Gorilla > Gorilla gorilla. The sequence goes on from NC_073224.2 coordinate 175,011,965, forward strand.
CCCAGCCAGTTTTTAAATTTTTTATAGAGACCAGGGTCTCCCTATGTTGCCCAGGCTGGTCTTGAACTCCTGGCCTCAAGCATTCCTCCCACCTTAGCCTCCAAAAGTGCTGGAGTTACAGGCGTGAGCCACCACCCAGCCTACGCAAATAATTTTTAAACAATAAATATTAAATGGTTTTGTTTCTTTTGGAGACAGGGTCTCACTCTATCACTCAGGCTGGAGTGCGGTGGTAGGATCGTGGCTCACGGCAGCTTCAACCTCACAGGCTCAAGCGATCCTCCCACCTCAGCCTACTGAGTAGCTGGGACTACAGGCACAAGCCACCACACCTGGATAATTTTTGTATTTTTTGCAGAGATGGAGTTTTGTCATGTTGCTCAGGCTGGTCTCAAACTCCTGAGCTCGAGTGATCCATCCGCCTTGACCTCCCAAAGTGCTGGGATTACCGGCATGAGCCACTGCATGCAGCCTAAACTGTATATTAAAACAACTGCTTTAGAACACAGTCACAGAAATGGGATTGAGTCAAATGGACTGTATAATTTTAGATTAATTCATAGATGAGTATTGGCAAGTTACTTTCTATTCAGTTTCCACAAATCTACACTGCCCTGAAAAACATACACCCTATCAGGGTCTAAAACAGTGCACATTATAATTTTTCAAATAGTTTGTACCTTTAATGTTTTAAAAATGTATCTTGTAGCTTTAATTTGAATTTTTACATTTATTAAAGAAGTTAATGATTTTCTATATGCTTTCTCACTAGTTTCTATTTTTCTTTTAACATATCAATGTGCATGTGGAAGAGTAGGTAGGGGGAATATTATCTGTTTTTGTTCTTTGCCTACCATCTACTAGGGTCATTGTATCTTCTGTCAATTCGTAATAATGAGATCTTTAATAAAGATAGCAATATTGTATCTGTCACACTTTTTTCTTTTTTTTTGAGACAAGGTCTTGTTCTGTTGCCCAGGCTGCAGTACAGTGTTTGCAAACAAACAAAAATCCACAACAACTCAACATATTTGAGTGCAAGAAAATGGAAAACTTCTTCAAGTATAGTTTTTTAGGGCAAATAACATGCCGTAAAATGCATATCAAAAGTATGATAGATAAGGCCGAGCACGGTGGCTTACGCCTGTAATCTCAGCACTTTGGAAGGCCGAGGTGGGTGGATCACTTGAGGTCAGGAGTTTGAGACCAGCCTGGCCAACATAGCGAAACCCCGTCTCTACTAAAAATACAAAAATTAGCTAGGCATGTTGGCACGTGCCTGTAATCCCAGCTACTTGGGAGGTTGAGGCAGAAGAATCGCTTGAACTCGGGAGGCAGAGGCTGCAGTGAGCCGAGATCACGCCACTGTACTCGAGCCTGGGCGACAGACAGAGTGAAACTCCATCTCAAAAAAAAAAAAAAAAAGTATGACAGAGAAATCTAGGCAACATGATGAAACCGCGTCTCTGCAAAAAGCAGCCAAGTGTGATGGCACGCACCTGTAGTCCCTGCTACTCAGGAGGCTGAGGCAGGAGGATCGATTGAGGCTGGGAGGTCAAGACTGCAGTGACCTGTGATTGTGCCACTGCACTCCAAAGCAAGACTCTGACTCAAAAAAAAATTATTTGCATGAAAAAGTTCATTTGTTATGAAGACTTGTATGGAAACATTGAAATACACTTATGAATTACAATTAAGTTTAAGGAACAGTTTACAAAGTGACATGTATGCCATGACTATATTTATATGAAAAATATGCCCTGTGGAAAAAGATAATGGGAAGAAAATATATAATATGGTGACTGATTTATATCAGGTTTGCAAGATTACAGCCAATTTTTTCTCCAGATTCCAATTTTTGGAAAAAAATTTCATGATTTGTACAATGGGGATTTAGTTTAGTTTAGTGTTGTTGAAAAAACATCATTGTTTGCATCTAACATATTTTCCCATTGTTATCTAAGCAATAGCTTTTGCAGAGGAAGACTGATGGGGACATGTTCTTTTGATGAAGATTTATGTGTGAAACTGTGTGTATGATTGATGGTTGGGTGGTTATTATTAATTTTCTAATAAGAGGCTTCTACACTGCATTTGGTTTAATTAAATTTAGATGTATGTCATGGATTGCATGTTAGAAGGAAATATTCGTATTCTTTTGTTTTACACTATTATGTCTCTCCTATATATCATATATTCTACTGAGTGGCTTTTTTTTTTTTTTTTTTTTTGAGACAGAGTCTGTCGCCTAGGCTGGAGTGCAGTGGTGTGCTCTAGGCTCACTGCAACCTCTGCCTCCCAGGTTCAAGCGGTTCTCGTGCCTCAGCCTCTTGAGTAGCTGGGACTACAGGTGCATGCCACCACGCCTGGCTAATTTTTGTATTTTTAGTAGAGACAGTTTTGCCATGTTGGCCAGGCTGGTCTTGAACTCCTGACATCAGGTGATCCACCTACCTTGGCCTCCCAAAGTGCTGGGATTGCAGGATTACAGGCATGAACCACTGCACCCGGCCCTTTTTGTTTTGTTTTGTTTTTTTGAGATGGAATTATTCTCTTGTTGCCCAGGCTGGAGTGCAGTGGTGTCATCTTGGCTCACTGCAACCTCTGCCTTCCGGGTTCAAGCTATTTTCCTGCCTCAGCCTCCCGAGAAGCTGGAATTACAGGTGCCCACCACCATGCCCAACTAATTTTTTGTATTTTTAGTAGAGATGGGGTTTCACCATGTTGGCCAGGCTGGTTTTGAACTCCTGGCCTCAAGCAATCCACCCCGTCTTGGCCTCCTAAAGTGCTAGGATTACAGGTGTGAGCCACCGCGCCCGGCCTGTTTTTTTTTTTTTTTGAGACAGGGTCTCACTCTGTTTCCCAGGCTTGAGTGCAGTGGCACCATCCTAGCTTACTGCAGCCTTGATCTCCTGGGCTCAAGTGATCCTTCCACCTCGACTCCTGAGTAGCTGGGACCACAGGCATGTGCCACCACACTCAGTTATTTTTTGTATTTTTTGTAGATACAGGGTTTTGCCATGTTGCGCAAGCTGGTCTCATTTTGAACTCCTGAACCCATTTTGAACTCCTGAACTCCCAAAATGCTGGGATTACAGGTTTAAGCCACCACGGCTGGCTCAGTGACTGTTTAAAACTTTCCTCTTCTCAAACATAAAACTGAATTTCTTATCCTGTTTAGTCGGTGGCATCCAGTCGGTGGCATCCTTGGTCAGCTTATCAACCAATTCAGAAAATTTGGGAGTCATGCGAGATTCCTCTCTCTGCCTCAGTAGCCACATCTAATCAGTCACCAAGCACTGTCCATTCTATCTCCTCAGGCTTTTTGCATCTTCCTCAGTATCCTTCCCCAGTCCACTGCCTTAGATAGGCTCTCATCTCTCGCAGCTTGCAGTTTTACAATGACATGTAATTAATCTCCTTGCCCTCCAATTCATCTTCCACATTATCCCTAGACTAGTGGTTATCGGTGGGGTGTGATTTTGCACCCCAGGGGACATTTGGCAACGTCTGAAGACACTTTTGGAAGTCACAGCTGGGAAAGGAGGAGGGTGGGGAGTTGCGGGGGGGTGTGATGGGGGAACAAGAGGACTTGCTACTAGCACCTAGTAGTCAGAGGTCAGAGATGCTGCTAAACATCCTACAATGCACAGGACACCCACACTACAACAAGAATTTTCCAGCCCACAATGTCAATAGTGCTGAGGTTGAGAGCCCTTGCCCTAGGGTGATTCTTCTAAAACAAAAACCTTAAATCTCTCAAAAAAAAAAAAACCCACTATTTTATTTTAGGCAAAAATTTTTGCATGGGGTTCAACTTTTCTCATTCCCCAGTCACACAGCATATACTTATTTTTTTTTTTAAGAGAAGGGGTCTCACTCTGTTGCCCAGGCTAAAGTGCAGTGGTGTGATCCTAGCTCACTGCAGCCTCAAACTTCTGGGCTCAAGTGATCCTCCAGCATCAGCCTCCCAAGTAGCCGGAAATACAGGCATGTGCCACCATGCCCAGCTAGTTTACCTTTTTTTTTTTTTTTTTTGAGAGGGAGTCTCGCTCTGTCGCCCAGGCTGGAGTGCAGTGGCACAATCTCAGCTCACTGCAAACTCTGCCTCCCGGCTTCAAGTGATTCTCGTGCCTCAGTCTCCCAAGTAGCTGAGATTACAGGCTCCCGCCACCATGTCCAGCTAATTTTTGTATTTTTAGTAGAGATGGGGTTTCGCCATGTTGGCCAGGCTGGTCTCAAACTCCTGACCTCAAGTGATTGGCCCACCTCAGCCTCCCAAAGTGCTGGGATTACAGGCGTGAGCCACTGCACCTGGCCTTTTTTTGTTTGTTTTTATTTTAGAGACAGGGTCTTGCTGTGTTGCCCAGGTTGGTCTCAAACTCCTGGCCTCAAGCAGTCCTCCTGCCTCAGCCTCCCAAAGTGCTGAGATTACAGGCATGAGCCGCCACACCCAGCCAGCATATACTATTATTGCCTGAATATGCCGCTACCTCCTGACTCCTGCCTCCTGTCGGCTACTTGAAGCTTCTTCTGACTTCCTCAGACTCGGCTGGGTGACTGTCTTCTGTGATCACCATTACGGGACCGGGAATCACTGAATTGTTACTTGCCTGTCTCTCTGACTGCATTGAGCATTCAGAGGTCAGGAACCTAGTCTATTTTTTTTTCCCTCTGAATCTTCATCACCTAGCACAATGTCTGTTATAGACGAACAGATCTAAACTGAATCCAGGCCCTCTCCCCTGATTCCACCCTGTGAACAGCCAGATTCGTTCGTGGGCACAATGGGTTCACTGCTGCCTTCCTGACTTTCCTTTTTCTTTACATAAATGCTGTTCTTTCACGTCTCTGTCTCCCTTCATGTCACTCTCACCTGTTCTGTATGGTCCAGCTCAATAAAAACCCCTACCACTTCCTGAGCCCATGCCATGTGGGCTATATTATCATAGTTCACCTTCAGCAAAACCCCTTTAAGGAAGGCATTATCCCTATTTAACAGGTGAAGAAAATGATGCGAACAGCCCTGAGGTGTTGTTCAGAGTGTGGCAGGTGAGACAAGACTTGCACACAAACACCCACAGTGCAGGCAACCCGGGTTGCCTCCCTGTCTGCTTATCTCCGGTCTTCTTTGGTCCTCTTTTCTGTACTTCTGGAAGGCACTTTGGAGATCCTTTTGTCTGCTGCTCCACTGAGAATTGAGTCAACTGAGAATTGTTTAGGGCAACACAGGTGATTACTGGTGGAGGCCAAACCTCAAATTCAGTAGTCTAATTCGGATGCTTGACTTTATTCCACACCCAGAATATCTTGCTCAGTTTCAGTTGCAGTAACTCAAGTGATCAGGAACTGTCCAGCAGGGTTAGTGAAGTCAGCACAGGTGGGGCAGCCTCTGTCCACAGCCCTGAAGCTGCAGAATTCTGACCGTGCACGGCCTCGGAGGATTTTCATCCAGGGATTGTCAGGAGGAAGTCGCTGGAGTGTTTTAAGCATGGGAGTGTGTGGAACAGATTTGAATTTTTAGAAGTTCATTGTAGAGAATTAATTGGGGGCTGGAGTGAATGGAGTGACGATTTAAGAGATGTTCGTGGTCCCTTCAGGTGAGAGATGGTGGCAGCTCGGACCGTGTTGCCGGAACATAGACAAGTGAACTGACTGGAGAGATACCTAAGGAAATAAAATTGTTAGGATTTGTCCGTGGACTGCCTACGAAGTATGAGTCTTGGCTACAGTGTGACCTTGATTAAGATACTAAAGACTTAATTTGTTCCTCATGGATAAAATGATACTACTACTTTGAGAGGTTATTAGTAAAAAATGAAAAGCGCTGTACATGCATTAGGTATCAGTGAATGTAGTTCTAATTCCTATTATGCATACGCTTTTTTTTTTTTCGTAGAGCTTTTAAAATACGGAATGGGTTGGATCTGCAGTAGCTTGTCCAAGCTGGGGGCTGTATTCTTAAGTTCTTTTTAGTCTAGTGCTCCACTAGCTCCCCTCCTACTCAGCTGGGGTAAGAAGCGGAGCGTATACGGAGGAGGCGGGATGCATTTCTGCATCGAGCGCACAAAGGTGTGGCGGAGGGGGCTCCAGAGCCGGGAGGCGTCAATCTACGGACGAATCCTGGCAATTTTACTCCCCGCGCTAGATGACCTCGCGTCCTAGATGAGTTTCTAGATTCTAGAATCTAGAGGACGCGGTGAACAGAGACGAGTGAGGGCGGCTTCGCGAGCGAAGCCGGATGGGGGCGGGGCGGGTAGGCCGGAGGCGCAGAGTCTCCGCCGGGACCGCGACCCCGCCCCGCTTTCCGGGGCTGCCGCTGGTGACGTCGCGAGGGGGTGGGCCCGGCGGCCACGGGGGTGGGGCCGGTCGCGGGGCGGGGTGGGGCCGGCCGCGGGGTGGGGCCGGCCGCGGGGCGGGGCGGGGCGGGGCGGGACGGGAGGCGGTGCGTCGCTGAGCGCAGGCCGCGGCGGCCGCGGAGTATCCTGGAGCTGCACACAGTGCGGGCCTGCGCCCAGTCCCGGTTGTCCTCGCCGCGACCCCTCCTCAGCCCTGGGCGCGCGCACGCTGGGGCCCCGCGGGGCTGGCCGCCTAGCGAGCCGGCCGGTCGACCCCAGCCAGCGCAGCGACGCGGCGCCGCCTGGCCCAGGCGCACACGGAAGTGGTGAGTGTCACCGGGGGAGGTGGAGGAGCCGGGGCGGCCGCGGTCCGCAGGCGAGGGGCGCGCAGCCCGGACTGGCTGGAGGCGCGGCCACCGCTCTTGGTCGGTCCTTAGGCTGCGCGGCCCGGGCTGCTCCTGAGCGCAGCTCAGGACCCTGCGGCTCGGGCGGGGAAGGCGGGGATTTCCAGCCCCGCGGAGCCGGCGGGCGGCGAGGAGGTCGCCGGGCGGGGGCCCCCGGCCGGGAGGAGAGCGGTTAAGCCAGGCCGCCCCCTCCCCCAGCGCGCACGGCAAGTTTTCATAAACAAGCCCGGAGCGCGCTGTCTGACATCCTGTTTATACCACCCCGAGATACAGGCGCGGCTGGAGGGCTGACGTCCCTAGCTCCTTGCACCGCGAACTTGACCGCCAGCTCCCGGCCGGGATGGCAGCGCAGAAAGGTTTTCTTCTTCGGCCCCAGGAAGGAGGCTGAGGGTCTTAGCTTTTTTCCTTCCTTGCGGTCTCAGCGAGGGAAAGTTTTTGGGATTTGGAGCTGGGTGTGGGGCGTCCGCGAACTCGGGAAACGCCCCCTCCCCTCTTAGGTTCTGTTAGGAACCAGGCCTCAGGTAGCCGGCGAGAAGTGGGAAAGGTGACCCTGGGCGAGAGGACCAGGGAAGGGGAACAGTGGGAGAGAACTACCCGGGGAATTGCGAATCTCACTGGAAAGGGACTGATTAACCGAAACTGGGGCTGGTCTCTGGCTCCCTCACTCCAACTCCATCCGCGCATCGTCGGCGACCAGGAGCATCGGAGGACTAATAGACACTCCTCCAAAGTCACTCCCCAGGGTCCCTGGGATGTGGGCTCCTTGGATGTGTGTTTACTACGGAACTTCTAGATAAAAGATGCGATGTTTGCCAGGTGTTTGTGCACACGTTTTTTGGAGGGTTTGCACTCCATGATTTCCTGTGTGTTCCTGGGGAAGGGGACCCCGTCCTTCCTGCCACTCTTCTTACTACGTGGCTGTGAACTGCCTTCTGCCCCTGGTTGAGTACATCGCTATACATGTCATTGACACTTTTCCCCCCAAGTCATAGGGTTTTTCTCTCACTGGCAGGAATTTACAGTGGTATAAAATTGTCATTACTTCTTTCAGGGAGTAAAACATGGGTAGTTAAGTGATGAGAATAATGCAGAGAGAGATGTAAATCAGGGCGTGTTTGGTTTTGGCTATTTTTTTATTTTTTGAAGAAAAGATTTGAGTTAAATATGGGTATAGGCACAGTAGATTTTGTTTAAGATGAGCAATTCGTATTGATTGAATCTTTGTTCTTCCCTTTCCAAAACCCCATTATGTGTTGTTTCTTGATTTTGCTTTTGGTGACTCTGATGTTTTCCAAGACCAGGGGATTATTTTCATTGAAGGATCAATGTGTTCTTTTGTACTTTGTGGTGAAGATTAATGGAGACCACCAGGGTTCCAGACATTTCTGGTACAATATGCTTTGTAATGTGGAGAAAATGTCTCCCCTGTATAGATCCAGATCACATTTAAAGATGTGAAGACATCATACTGGAATGACTTTGGACATTATAAATAGGAATAATCATAACCTCTTTTTAATTCTGTATATCATATTAACTAAGCGCTTTGACCGAGTCTTAGTTTCTGCAAATAGATACAAAACTATGTTTTTTTACTGCTAGGATTGCAGTGTGATACTCCACACTGAATACAGCCAGTTTAAATGGTTTCCTCCATTTCATACTATACTAATTATTTACTACCATTGGGAAATGATTGTAGAGAATGCATAAATTAGATATAGGTAAAATAATTCAAACATTTCCTAAAATATAACTACATTTCAGTTGTAATTTAGGATCTTAACATGAGCTTGGCTAAAGCCATATACTTCCGACTGAAACAAGCATTGGGAACGTGTAGGTTGATACTCATTTGTGTAGAGAGAACAAGAGAACACTAAGGTATAACTGCATAGCAAAGACCATGATCTGTGTTTTCTAATTCTCAGATTCCTCTGGTGTTTTTTTCCCCTCAAACACACATCCCATTTTGTATGTCCTTATGTCCTGATAAGATAATAGCATGCTGTTAGAAGATTATTGTCTGAGATGTGAATATTCATACAAATAAATTTTTCTTGTTCATTTTCACATTTAAAACCATTATTTTAAGTGGATGGGGAATTGGCTTATTAATGGAATCTCGCTGAAGAAGGAACATTGGATGTTCTGTGATTTATTGTGGCTCAGTGGTATATGGAACCTTGTCATTGAACAGGAGTGTTGGAAGGAACTTTCAGATTTTTTTAGACTAGTAGGGGTATGATTTTGCATCCAATGAGATATTTGCAGTTTCTGGAGACATTTTTGGTTGTTACAACTTGGGGGAAGGGAGCGGTGCTACTGGTAGGCATCTAGTGGTTAGAGGCTAGGGATGCTACTAAACATCCTATAACGCACAAGGCAGCCCCCCATCCCAAACAAAGAATTATCCATCTCAGTAGTGCCCAGGTTGAGAAGTCCTGCTTTGGAATACTGAGTAAGGAGCAAGAAGATCTGGGCTCTTGTGGCAAATTTTTTCACTTCAGGGCACCTATTTTCTTCATTTGCAAAATGGAGATAAAAATATTCTCCCTGGTCATCTCGCAGAGTTTTGGGGGGAAGTCAGGTAAATAATGCATGGAAACTGTGACGTGCTATGCAAATCATAACTAATATGAAGAGTATTTTTCATAAGTGAATCATTAGATTTACCGGTAGTTGAGGGAACCAGGGTTAAGGCAATATGTTGAGTAAAAAGCCGCCTGTGGATGGTTTGATATTATCGAATTCTTTGTTATTCATTTTTTGGGGTAAAGGTTTTTTTAGTGTACTTAGTTTTCTTATTGTCAGAACATGTACTTTTTAGCTCTATAATTTCTTTAAGCAAAGGTTATTTTTCCCATCATAACAGTAAGGAGAATTCACTATAGAAAAATTAGAAAATATAGGAAAGTAGAAAATAGAGGGAACAAGTCATTCATGCTCTACTCGCTTGTCCATTTAAGCACACTCACATCCTTGCCAATTTCTTTTCTATAAGAGCAGTTAGGATTCAGAGAATGATGAGAGAGAGTAGCTGGTGACCAAGGAAGGTGTTCCTTGTTTCTGTGCCCTTCATTTCTTTCTTTTTTAATAATTACGATGTAAAGGTAAATTACATTATAGTAGGCATCAGAGACATCGGTTCATTGTTTTTATTATTATTTTTATTTTTCGAGATGGTGTCTCACTCTGTCGCCCAGGCTGGAATGCAGTGGCACAGTTTAGGCTCACTGCAACCTCTGCCTCCCAGGTTCAAGTGATTCTTGTGCCTCAGCCTCCCGAGTAGCTGGGATTACAGGCACGTTCCACCATGCCTGGGTAATTTTTGTGTTGTTTTTTAGTAGAGATGGGGTTTCACCACGTTGGCCAGGCTGGTCTCGAACTTCTGATCTCAAGTGATCCGCCTGCCTTGGCCTCCCACAGTGCTGGGATTACAGGCGTGAGCCACCGCGCCTGGCCTGGTTCATTGTTTTTATACTTTCCTTGCTGCCTCCAAGCCATGTTCTCATTCAGCTTGTTTCCTCTCTGCTTCTTACTCTCCCCCCGTGCTCAGCTAGGTGTGCCACTGTTGCTTCCTGTCTCAGAAACCCTCTGGTTACATGGGATTTCAAACAGCTGTCATGTTGAAATGACTGGGTTTCAGGGACCGGAAACTAATTCCTGTGAGTATTCTTTCCTCTGAGGTGCACCAGCCTTCTTGGCAGTTTAAGGCGACAGGAAAGCATAAAACATTAAGCTCATTTCCGTGATACCTCCACTTCTGAGGGTTTATGATCCGTGATTCTTTGTAGTTGGCAGTGGGCACACATTCTTCCTTGGTGCTCTGCGGATAAACTGCCCAGTCCTGAGGCAAGACCTGCTTTAGAAGCAAAAGGATAATTTCTTTTAAGTCTACTCTGGCCAGAAGATAGAGCTGGCGTTTGTTGGGATATTTTTAATCTGCGGTAACTGAATTTACTTAACAGTACTATTCACACTAGCATTTTGTACATTCTTTTATTCATTTAGCAAATACTTGTTGAGCTCTTGCAGTGAATCTCAGAGAGTGAATAGACAGACAACAAAACAGGTACAAATCTGTCCTCGTGTGGAATTTACAGTCTAGTGGAAGACCCTGAGGGCATGTTCAGTTTTACAGTTGCAGACTATATGCATGTAAAAGAGTAAATCTTTGTGATTGTAGAATGTTTCCTAGAACCCTTCATGGCACTCCTTTGAAGTTTGAGGACTAGGAAGTAGCTTCCCCTTGTTATCTTTCTTGTTTTAATGTTACAGATTAATTCATTCTTTGTATGCACAGACATCTCTTTGGTACCTATTAAGTGCCTGGCAGAAGGATAAGACACAGTTTATATGGAAATAAACTTGGTATACATAGCTGTAACACATTGTGGGTGATGCTGTAGTAGCAGTCGGAATTAAGAGCTCCAGGACCCTGAAGAGAGCTAATCCCTGCGTGGAGCCCTTGTCAAATGCTTTTTTGAAGAGGCTTCATTTGAGTTGGGCCTTCAGGAGTGAGTAGGAGTTCCTTTGTTTTAGGGTGGGAAGGAAATCTAGGCAGAGATACAGTGTGAGCAAAGACATAAAAGTGGGCATGTACGTGGTGTCAGTGGCAGACTTGGAAGTGGCCACTAGATTAGAGCAAAGACTGCTTGGGAGGGAGCAGAAGGAGGTAGGGCAGGACATGCAGGTTGGGTCCAGATTGTGAAGACCGTAGCTCTTTCCACAAATTTGTGAGCAGTGTTAGGTTAGGGACTGAGGCCTCTGTTGAACGAATGAGTGGGGAAGATGAGAAGCCATTTGAATTTGAAGTTTCCAAGCTCAAGAATAACATCGTTAGCAAATGGAAGACCTGAAGCACTGAGAGTTCTATGAAGCTTCATCTGACCATTGTGCAACTCTCTCCTCCCCGTCCCAGAAAACGCCTTTTATTATATCTGCCATTTATCAACTATCCAGAAGACTACTAGGAAACAAGAAAGGCTTCGAGCCAAGCAAGATGTCATGAAGTTCATCCATGCTTTTCTTACAGTGGAATAAAACCTACTTTGATTTGCTTTTAATTTATAAAGAATTTTTTTGACAGTTTATCTAACTGGTTTTTAAGCCATTAGAAAATTAAATACAAGAAACCTAAGAGGCAAGAGTTGTTAAGTGGATGAATACAGGAAGACATGTTCTCAGAGGCAAGCAGTGTTAATTTTTATCTTAGAAGTGAATAAGGAGTTTCTACTGGTTTGTGACAAGGAGAACCAAAACTCAAAAGTGAAACAGTCTGGGGCATTTAGTGGAGGGCAAACACCATTGTCAACATGCTAGCAATTTGAGGTTGCATTGTTAATCACAGCACAGTATGGTGTTTGGTATTGGTAATGGTCATCAAGCCATGAAGAAGAGGTCAAGTTGTTGAGCATAAATGAAGTGAAAGTTCACATCTCTAGCAGAAAAGGGCAACTTCAGATGTCTCATTTAGGGGTTAGGAGGTATGTAAGAGGGTCTGGGGACAATATAAGAAGCTGCTTTCAGAGAATTTCTGTAGACAAATTCAAAGAAGAGGTTTTCTTCAGGGTGAAACACCAGTGAGGAATCTTTGCTTTAACTCAGGGAAGATTACTTAAGAGTGATCTGCGAGAGAAGGTTGACTGTGAAACCTAGGAAGAGGAGCTGCGGCTGTCTGCATAGAAGATAGTAATAACTCGAAGCCGGCTGTAGGAGACTAAATCACATCAATTTATGGTACCGCTGAGTAGAAAACAGACTGATTGATTGTCTTTTAGCCTTGTTTTGTTTTTTGATTCTGATAGTCTGTTTTTGGAGGCTCTGGATCTACACTGTATGGTTTGATCCTAGCTGTGAGTTTGCAAGCAAGTTACGCCTGTTTCCTTATCCATAGAATGACAATAAAGACAGTACCTACCTCTGAGGTTGTTTTGAGGGTTGAATGACTATGCTTAAGATTTTGAAATGATGCCAGCATGAGCTGAAAATGTGCTAGCTATTTTTACATTTTATTTTATTTTGAGACAAGGTCTCGCGCTGTGACCCAGGCTGAAGTGCAGTGGTGTGGTCATAACTCAAGTCAGCGTTGACCTTCTGGGCTCAAGCAATCCTCCCCATCTCAGCCTTCTGAGTAGCAGGAACCACAGACATGTGCCACAATACCCAGCTAATTTTTAAATTGTTTTGTTGAGAGAGGTTTCATTCTGTTATTCAGGCTGGTCTCGAACTCCTGGGCTCAAGCAATCCTCCTGCCTTGGCCTCCCAAAGTTTTGGGATAATAGGCATGAACCACCATGCCTGGCTTATTTTATTTTAATGATTGATAAATAGGATGTGTATTTAAAAAAAAACCCTCAAATTATATTCAGAATGTTTAACATAGTAGGGAAGATGCCACCAGTAGATACAAAACAAAGACTAACAGATATATTGTGTTAGATTTCAGTTAGCAATGAGTAAATCAAAAAAGGCAGTTTCTCAAATCTAGAAGGGTTTATTACATAGACAGTGCCAAAGGTGCTAGGTAAATTAGGTTTTACTCTTATTTTTAAGGAAAAATGACTAACAAAGGTGCTTTTATTTAATTTAAAGTGCCATCCAAGGTATATAATTTGGTAGGAATGTATCTGACTTTCTGGGAAAGTTAATGTGAAGATACTGTGTTGACCTCACTGATTCAGTTTACTTAGCAAGTTGTGGGCTATTGGCAGAGGCATCATGTATACCTGTTTGTAAAACGGTGTCTTCAGAGTTGTGTGGAAATTAAATATCTTGTAAATCAGATAATACTCCAGGGAGTTTTGCTGGTAAGGAATTATAAGAGTTTAAAGGGACTCTCAAATATGTATTCAGTTTCTACGGAATGCCCTTTTACAGTTTCTGTTTCCATAAACATATTTTGCTTTCCTAAAGCAAGATTTACCCAAAATGTAAAAGTGTGCAAAGAGTTGGCCCTTCCTCCTAATCATAGATGTGTGTTTTAAAATATTTTAAATGTATTTCCTTCTTGGTGATGTATATGTTGGACTGGTTTCTTGGGTCTGGGCATTATTTATACTCAAGAACAGTTGTTGCCACGTGATTGGAAAAAAGCTATTGATGTCATTCTCATCCCATATGCTTTGACAGCAAAGGAGTTAGCTGTATCTTCCCTTGTCTTCCCACTCTAGAATGAGAAAGACAATAAAGCTCCCTAATTTGATTTGTATGGAGGGGGAGTGGGTAGGAAAGTCCACTTCAGCTGAAAAGGCTGACCTGTAGGTATTTAAAACATAAATTTAGGTCTGTTATTTTCACATACACTTGGTAACTCAGACTGGTCTGAATATAAAGTAGAAATAGCTAAGAACCATTTGTAATGAATGCAACTCTTATTTGTTTTTAATGGTGTTTTAAGGACTTAAGGGTATTAGAACTGACAACAGTTTATTCAGTTAAGCACAATTATATCTGGAGGCTTGCTTGCACAGTTAATTTGATCAGGTTGTAGTAAGGCTATATAACAATTTTTTTCAATTATGATTTAAAATAATGTTTATATTGTACTAAGAGAAAAGATAACAGAAAACAACTCAAGGAAAAAATAATCTGCCAAATATGTGTCTTTCCAGATAAAAATCTTGTTATTAAACTAGTTTGGTGGATCACACACAGGGATGCGGACAGATTATAAAGAAAGAGGTACAATGGCTTTTTGCCAGGTGTACCTGCAAACCCATTTTAGCACTAATTCACATAACATAGACTAAAAAGTAATATGCATAATGTCTTAATTTAATATTCTGACTGATTTTGTTCAGTTAAAACCATTCTGTAAAACTTAAGGCAAGTCCACGAATCACAGTATATGGGTTATCTTTTTGGGAAAATCATTTGATGTATGGTGGTAACTCCAAGGAACCTCATGTTTTTACTTGTGTAGAACGACCATTCACTTGGGTTGGTTGGAAGTAGGAGGAAGTCAGAGGAGGTCATATTGGCCCAAACATAAATTGTAAGCCCACCTGATGTGATTTAGGAAGCAGGCCACCTACCATCTACAAGCTGGCTGAAATACAAATGCTCTTAGGTTTTCATGTTTGTTCCTTTATTCAGCAACTCTCTGTAGATCTCACTGTATGTGAGAACAAGATGGGCTTGGCTCCTGCCCTTAGAAAAGTTCCTTGCTAGTTGAAAAAACAATTCAGCAATTATATTACTGTTTGTTACAATGATGCTGAGTACCGGGAGAGATGTCAGAGGTGGGTTGTAAGAAAAGGGAGTCTCTGCAGTACACTTTTTTTTTTTTTTTTTTTTTTTTTTTTTGAGACGGAGTCTCACTCTTTTGCCCAGGCCGGGCTGCAGTGGCGCTATCTCGGCTCACTGCAACCTCTGCCTCCCGGGTTCACGCCATTCTCCTGCCTCAGCCTCCCAAGTGGCTGGGATTACAGGCTCCCGCCACCGCGCCCGGCTAATTTTTTGTATTTTTAGTAGAGACGGGGTTTCACCGTGTTAGCCAGGATGGTCTCGATCTCCTGACCTCGTGATCCGCCTGCCTCGGCCTCCCAAAGTGCTGGGATTACAGGCATGAGCCACTGCACCCGGCCTGCAGTACACTTTTATACATGGAAATCTGAAGTGTGAAAGAGCTGTGCTAAGAGAATGAGGAGGATTTCCAGTGAGAGGCAACAATATGTGCCAAGGACCTATGGTGGGACCAACACCCTGCAGCTGGTGCAGAGAGAACAAAGGTGGAGGCTGGTGAGGCAGGAAGGAACCTGGTCAAGCAGGGCCTTATGTGCTTTATTACTTTTGGGCCTTATAATGCATTAGGGGAAGTTGAAGTTTTTAAGCAGGGTAGTAACATGATGAGATTTGTGTCCCATGAAAAAACGGAAGGATCCCATCCACTCACTGCTGCCCCTAGAGCACCTCTCCTCTCTTTCCTCTTTCCCTTCATTCTGCTGCCAAATACCTTGAAAACCTTCACTTCCTCCCACCCACTCATTCTTTAACCCTTTGCAAACTGACTGCCACCTCCACACTCATGAGACTGCTTCCTTGAGGTCACCAGTGACCTTCTTGCTGTCACATTTTAACATCTTTTTTCTGCCCTAGTTATCTAAAACAGTTCATGCTGCTGAAAACCTCCTTCCTGGCAGATGTCCCTCAACCCTACTGGTGCCTGGCTTCTGAGACACAGTAAGGACTTCCTTTCTCTGTATGTCTCTGTTCTCTTTTTGAGTATCGTCTCTTTCTCTCACTTCTCCTCCTCCCCCAATGAGGATGTTTCTAAAGGTTCTGTGAATGGTAGATTTATATGTTGCGAAAACTGTGTAGATGACCCACTTTTGCCTGAGCTCCAGTTGTCCCTTTTTATTTATTTTCCTTCCTCTCTGCTCCTTACCTCCCCCAAATACTGGTTGCACAGTTTCAGACACTATTCAAGGCACTGGGGACACTGGGAAACAAGAGAGGAAAGGTCCCTGTCCTTAAGTAGCCAACAGTCTAAGATGTTAAACACATTGATAAACAAGATAATTTCAGGTGGTGATAAGTGCAATAGAGAAAGTTAGCAAGGTAAGGGTAGTGAATGCTTAGGTTGGGGGGTTGGGAGAAGGGCTCCTGGTCTGAGAAAGTGACATTTAAATTCAGCCCTGAAGGATGAGTAATGAGTAGGAGCCAGGCAGTGCAATGATCTGTAAGGAAAATGTACTAGGCAGAGGGGATAGCCAGTGCCGCGCCCCTTCAGTGGGATGAGCTTTCCATTTCACACTGGGCTGCCTTGCTGTGTGTCCTTTGACACCTCCCATTTAACTGCTCCAAGATTGATACCATCTTTCTTTCTGACCCATCATCATAATAATGGATGATTTCTCTGTTTCGGTTAATACCGTCTCTATCCACCACCCTGAAAACCCTAGGCCAGCAGTCTGAAAACTTTTTGTGAGGGGAAAGACAGTAAACATTTTCAGCTTTGAGCACAGTATAGTCTGTCACAAGTACTGAATCTGCTATTGTAGCACCAATGTAGACATAGACAGTATGTAAACCAGTGAGTGTGGCTGTGCTCCAATACAACTTTATGTATGGACACTGACATTTCCATTTTCACTTGTAACAAAATATTTTTCTTTTTTTTCCAACCATTTAAAAATGCGTCAGCTTATTGGTGTTCAAAATGGGCAGCGGCAGGCCAGATTTGGCTCGCAGGCCAGGATCTGCTGCCCCCTGCCTTAGACTAACCCTGATCTCTCCCTTTGCTTTTGCCCCACCCCACCTCCTCCCTAGGCCCTCTCAGGGCTCCCTCCCTGGTATTCGTATTCAGCACCTTTGCCACTCACTGTCCCCACTGCTGCAGCCTTCCTTTGGCTTTCTTTACCTGGGTGATCTATCATTGCGCACTCTATGTCCATGTGCAGACATTATTTAGCTCCCACTTATAAGTGAGCACATGCTGTATTTATCTTTCCGTGTCTGACTACTGATCACAAGCCTTTAGAAGCCCCTATTGCCTATAGAAAACAATCCAAACTCCACCTTAGTCTGATAGTAAAGGTTCCTTATGCTAAAACCTCAGTTTAACTTTCTAGCATACTCTCCTATTTCTCTCCTTCTACACTGTCCCAAAATAGATTATTCATTATTTTGCTTTCAATGTTTCCCATGCTTTTCTGTGTTCTTGTTCATTTAATGCACTTTTCCCGTGCTTCATGCTCTCCATCTATCAGAATTCCATAGCTTTCAAGGCCCCTTCAAATGTCCCTGGTCTCTTCCTCTGCCCCTCCCTACCCCAACAAGCCGTGTGTATACACATAGTCCCCTGGTGGTGTGTGATCCTCTGTTCCAGTACGTCGTGTTCTGGTCTGTGCTTCTGTTCTTTTGCAGACACACCTCCACTATGCAGTCACGAGGCCCTTGAGGACAGGAACCATCTCTTTCTTCGTAATGTCACCTTTCCCAGTAGGCACACGGCTGTTTATTGAATAAACATAAATCCTGTGTACACTTGCTCAAATTGTACAAAATTTGCAGGAGATTCAAAGTGGAAACATTTTACTGAAGGGAATTTGGTCAAATGACATCCTTGATTCTTGTATAGGTGGTACAGTTTTGTAAAGGATCATCAAGTATTTTGGAAGACTCATTGGCTCTGCCAGTGGCTTAGATAAATAAATTCGGGCAAGTTATTGATCTCTCTCCTGAGAGAAAAAAATTGATATGTTTTCTTTTATATAAAGAGAAAAAGAAAAAGAAAAAATGTGAGCTGTAACTCATTATGTTTCCTTGCTAGAAAGCTCAAAGATATGTTATTTGCCTGTTTTTAGTTGCTATCCAATTTTCTTACAATAATCTCTCTGCCTCAGTCTCCTCATCGGATTACTTGTCACATGTGTTAAATCCTTCTTTTAATTGATGGTTCTGTTGTTTATATCTTTTATATTTATATAGGTAGCCTCAACTGTCCTTTTTTTGGAGAGTGGTAATAGAAATATAAATAATAAATAGTGGCCCTTTGGTTTCCCCAACCTGTGGTGACAACAAGATAATAAAACAGATACTTATCCTATATAAAACAGGCAAAAAGGCTTTGGGACAATATGGGAATCATGATGTGGGTTTGGTGGAAAACGAGCAAAGCACCTTGTAAGGATCTTGTAGTCTGAAGATTAAGGTGTGCTTGGGGTAGGTCATGTCCTCCCAGGTCTGTGGGATTTGTAGCACATCATCCCACGTGGGGAGGAGAGTGGGCACGGGCATGAGACTATTTATTAGCTTTTACTGTGTCAGTTGATGGGTTATGTATTTTTGCATTTGATATTTAATTTAATCTTTGTAATAGCCAGAGACTTGGATCTTATTGGCATCATTTTCCAGATGAGCAGAGCTAATAAATGGCAGACCTAGAATTCAAATCTGAGGCTCTCTGGCATTGAAAACAACAACAAAACATGTTTCTACTCTTCAAAGAGACTTTTTTCTCCTGGATTGTCACTTGTCCTTTTCTTTCTCTTTCTCTCCTGACATTGGTATTTAAAATGAGAACCTAGGAAACTTGTTTCTTCTAACCTAATGTTTTTGAAGCAGTTTTAGGTCCTTGGAGATGTGCTTTGATGTGTCTATACAATATAGTATTTGGTATTGTTAGATATAAAGAAGACCTGAGGCCGAATGCGGTGGCTCATGCCTATAATCCCAGCACATTGGGAGGCCAAGGCAGGCAGATCACTTGAGGTCAGGAGTTCAAGACCAGCCTGGCCAACACAGTGAAACCCCATCTCTTCTAAAAATATGAAAAAAAGAAATTAGCCGGGCGTGGCAGCATGCACCTGTAATCCCAGCTACTCAGGAGGCTGAGGCGGGAGAATTGCATGAACCTGGAAGGCAGAGGTTGCAGTGAGCTGAGATGATGCCACTTCACTCTGGCCTGGGGGACAGAGCAAGACTCTGTCTCAAAAAAATAAAAAAAAAATTTTTGTGTTTTAGGTTTTGGGGCAGGGCAGTTGGGTTCATTTAGCTGTCCTAAAGAAAGTTTGGTATATTTTTGTGAAATATTTAGTTTAAAAGTTGTATTGCTGTTTTTGACATTTTAAGTCAGACGAGATTTACTGTTGCTTTATATTACCTGACTGTTATATAACACGTCCTGTGTTTACCTGTGTGGGTCTGAGCATACCAGATGTGGTGTTATGAAAAGCGTGCTGGACTTGGAACCAGGACGAGCCGATGTGAGGCTGTCCTCTGCCACTTACTAGCTCTGTGACTTTGGGCTCATAATTGAGCCTTATTTTTTCTCAATTGTAAATGGACTGTGTAGTACCTGTCACAGAGGAAGTTTTGTGAAGCTTAAATGAGGTAGAACCTACAAAATAGCTTCAGACAGTGCCTGGGATCCAGCAGCATTTAACGAAAGTTACCCACTGCTACCCCAAATACTGAATATTGCCAAAAAATCTGTAAATGATTACATAATGTTTACACCTTTATAAGTGGTAACTTTGTAGGTAAATATTATTCAAGTTATGAACCTCTGATTTAGGAAACCTCCTTATGCAAATGGTTGGCTTCCCACTACAGAAACATCAGTAATAAGATAGTGGTTTAGACTCCCAAATCTGCAACCAGTCTGTATGTTTGAATCATGGCTTATGATCAATCATAGCTGAGTGATCTT
Organism: Gorilla gorilla gorilla; assembly: GCF_029281585.2. Taxonomy (NCBI): domain Eukaryota; kingdom Metazoa; phylum Chordata; class Mammalia; order Primates; family Hominidae; genus Gorilla; species Gorilla gorilla. The sequence goes on from NC_073224.2 coordinate 175,031,866, forward strand.
GGGCAAGTTATTCAACCTCTTTGTGCCTCAGTTTCCTCATCTGTAAAAGGATAATAGGATAATAATGGCTCCTACCTTATGGGATTGTGAAAATTAAATGAGAATGTGTGTTTATGTATGTGTGTGTTTGTCTGTATTTGTACCAATACTCTGTTGGAGTTTACCACTATTATTTACTGTTCCTCTTCTCTTTTCCTCCCTGTGTAAACAGCCCATAAGTTATCTGGAAGTTCCTTAGTATCTCCCTCTTATCTTCTGTTACTGGAAGACTCCTTTTTTTTCTGTCTTTGGTCCTGTGTTAGTTGCTTCATTTTAATTGAGGCTATCTTGTTCTAGTGTGCAATACATTCTCATCGATCCCTTCCCTATACATTTCTTGCCTAGACACTTCGAAAAAGTGTTTTTGTTTTGGGTGGAAACTGAACATTTTCTAATAATGACTCATAAACCCAGCCAGGTGCTAAGGATACTCCTATATCAAGGAAAATGAAAGCTATACAGTCTCAAGCAAATGAAAAAACTATATAAAATGCCTAATTGTTTATTGAATGTTTATGCCAGAAATTCAGACCAATAAACTGAGCCTTAGAATGGTTGATGTTTAAAGGTACCCGGCTTTTAAGTGGAGGAACCTAGATTTGATCAAAGCCAGACCAACCTGGCCCTTGGTTTCACAATCCCTAAGCTCACTTGCCTTAATAAGGCCTCTAGGCACCACCTCAAGACTCCCATCTGCACCCCTTATGAACCTACACTCTGCTTTCCCTCACACTCCTGCTTTTGAGATGGCAAAATCACTTATGGTTCTTTTTGGCTGCAGTAATGTTTCCTGCTATTTTGGCAGGGCAAATGTATAGCGTTTCAGATACTTTATGTGTTAAATTGGCCTTTTGTGTGTTGGCTTGGAAACTTAACCACATTTACTGCAGTGTATCTGGGGGAAATGTGCGCCAAGTTTCAAACAACCAACTGGGAATGAATTCTTTAAAAGGCAGAACTTGTGCCTGGCGCGGTGGCTCACGCCTGTAATCCCAGCACTTTGGGAGGCCGAGGCGGGCGGATCACGAGGTCAGGAGATCGAGACCATCCTAGCTAACACGGTGAAACCCTGTCTCTACTAAAAATACAAAAAATTAGCTGGGCGTGGTGGCGGGCGCCTGTAGTCCCAGCTACTCGGGAGGCTGAGGCAGGAGAATGGCGTGAACCCGGGAGGTGGAGCTTGCAGTGAGCAGAGATCGAGCTACTGCACTCCAGCCTGGGTGACAGAGCAAGACTACGTCTCAAAAAAAAAAAAAAAAAAAAAAGGCAGAACTTGTTTATAGCTAAGGGCTGCTGGTGTATTTATTTGAGTGTGTTACCTGCATTGGTATGCTTTAAGGGCTTCTGTGTCATGCCTGAAGCGACATATTCTGGAATGTATACATTATTGCATTTCCTTAGTTAACTGTCCTCACTGTTGCTGACCTTTGTACACTGAACCACTGCCATTGTGTTTGGCACGTAGTAGGAACCCTCATTGTGTTTGGCACGTAGTAGGAACCCTGCGAAGAGACTTATTTAGTCCTCTTTAAAGATCAATGGTTCTTTATACTCTTCTGTATGCTTGATATATTTCAATTTAAAAAAATCAGTGGAGTAAGGAAGGATCAGGCAACATTGAAAGAGGAATATTGCCACACAGTTGCCAATCTGATGAAAATACTGCTTATGCTAGGTCGAATTGAGACTCTGAAAGGTATTTGGGAGCCAGACACTTATGAGAATACATATTGCTTTGAATATTGGAAGAAAGCAAAGCAGTCAAACGAATTTCTTCTTGGCTTGGAGTTTTGTTTACTTTTCTCAGGTTAGAATTGATAGTTCTAATGGTTTTAAGAAGTCACGGAGAGCAGGCCCACCATGAACCTGAATATTTGGTTCTGAGTTTATAGCCATTGTCTAGTAAATACTGTTTAAGGGTTATTAGCACACAATGGTCATAAAATCTTGTAATACTTTTAAGAGGTGTAAGAAATTGAAGTCACCTGAGAATACCTCCTTCTGATTTTACAGTGGAGAAATAAAGGAATCAGAGTGTTTAAGTGACTTGCCTAAGACCTGTCTGGGCCACCACTTTAGGGATTGTTTTTTAATCCATCATCATGCTGGATTTGTTACTGAGCGGTAAAATGGTACAGAAGGTAGTCACATAGAGAATTTAGGAAATAAAATACTCATTTGTTCAAATACTTCTCAGGAGGTTGAGATATATCTATGGGTAGAAGATTTAGAGGTTATTTAAGAGAAATTAGGATTGTCTAGGGTCCACCCCTTACCGTGGGGATTCTGAAGGGCAGTGTCTTATGAGAGAAGAGAGATCAAGTTACTTGGTGAGTGAGATGTTCTAGGTGCTCAGTCCCAGGGCTGGCTGGATGGCTAGCACTGAACTTGTGTGGATGTTTGTTCAAACTAATCAGCCTACGATTGGTTTGTTCCTAAGAATGATAAAACTTTGTTCTAGTTTTTTAAATTGTAATAATAATTCTGTAAGCATTTAAGAAGAATGCTTTCTTTAATGTTGACTTTTTTTTTTTTTTTTTTTGAGACAGAGTCTTGCTCTGTCTCCCGGGCTGGAGTGCAGTGGCACGATCTCAGCTCACTGCAACCTCTGCCTCTGGGTTGAAGTGATTCTGCTGCCTCAGCCTCCAGAGTAGCTGAGACTACAGGCGCCCGCCACCACGCCAGGCTAATTTTTGTATCTTTAGTAGAGATGGGGTTTCACCATGTTGGCCAGGATGGTCTCGATCTCCTGACCTTGTGATCCGCCCGCCTTGGCCCGCCAAAGTGCTGGGATTGCAGGTGTAAGCCACTGTGCCCGGCCTAATGTTGACATTTTTTACTCCTACACGAAGCTTTTATGTTTTTACTTATTCTTTTCTAGTCTTTATTGATAATGTGTAAATATGTACTGTATTATGTAATTTTAATTGCTGGATACATATACCTGTCTTCTTTTCTTAAACTTTTTTATTCTATTGTAGCAGAGTCTTTGTAATAATCATTTTTGAATGTAGTATTTAGTTGTGTTAATTTATTTTATTTCTCTTAAGTAATCTATGATAGAATATTTAAGCTATTTCTGTTTTTACAGAATATTGTAGGGAACCTTTAAAAACACACAATTAGCATTTTTCTGCTGCTAATTGCTTTATTAGGATGAATGCATAGATTTACCGTGTCAAAGGTTATAACCAATTTTATGACCTTTAGTATGTAATTCTGGAAAATTAAACAGAAACTTAAGTCACAAATGGCCTTAAACATTGGCAGGAAGCTGCTGATTTCCTGACTGTTGTACAGGCAACCCACTGGCAAGTAACATGTCAAATACGGACCATTATAATTCCTTATCATAAAGGCAGATACAGTTTTCTTCAAAGGACATGAAAATAATTTATTTGCTTTTGATGCTTTTTCTCATTGGGAAATGATATTCTGTAAGTGCAGAATGTGCACTTGATTGTGAAGTTGTAGTGAGGATTTTTATTTTTATTTTTGTACAACTGAGTTATAATAAAGGAAACAAACTTTATGTCACTTCTAGGCTGATGAAATACCCTAGTAAATGCAGTACATTTTTGCATGACTAATAGGAGTAGGGGCGGGGCTTTGACTTTTACATCAGTCAGGTTAAAATCACCTGTTTGCTGGTTTCCCTAAGACAGTGATGTATTGCCCTTTGCTTAACTTTTTGTTAGTTGGGAAATGTATTCTACTTTGATGACTGGTGTTCTTCTGCTTAGTGGGGATATTTTCTGTGAAGCCAGGATAAACAGTTCTATAATGCAAATCTGAACACATCACTGCCTTGCTTAAAATCTTTCACTAGCTGCCCTTTGCTGTTAGGATTAAGTCTATCCAAACTCCTTAGCATGGTATAAAGAGCCTCTCATGGTCACAGCCTTCCTTTCCTTCCATTTCCATTCTTGCAGTCAGCACTCCAGCCCTTCTGACCGTTTTTCTTAAATATGTTGTGATCTCTCTTACTTCTAGGACAGTAAGTTCTGTAGATTCCTTGGTGAATATACAGCCTTAGAGACTGCAAGAATTCTGAGCAGTATTTCTAAGGTTTAGATTTCCCTCCAAGTACCATTAACATTCTGGGCTGCCACATTTCAAGATTTACTCTGGAGATGTGAGGTGGAAGCCATGTTAAATGGCTGGAAGATAATCCTGTGGGAGAGATAAGCTTTGTCATTTTATTTTTACCAGGTGTGTTGCAGTGAGTGTTGAAAAGCCTTCCACAAAAAATAGAGTCTTCTTTTTTCCCCTGTTATGATTAAATTACTGGCTGCTAATCTTTCATGATGAAGAGAGAAGCCCAAAAGCAATTTCAGAACATGCGTCTCATGCTGATTAGTGGTTATAATGATTTCACATGGATAGTATTCCTTGTGTTTGAAAGTTATTTTATTGGTGAGATCTGCGAAATCAACAAGGCTAGTTTATCTTTGCAAAAACTTGTGACAAGCTTATAGCTACACTCCTTGGGGAACACAGTTCACATTTAAGATTTTGCCTCAGGCACCTCTGTTCCGCTTTATGCCGTGTCTTTCAGATTCTAGATATGAAACTGGTTTGACATTAATACCTAGCATGATAGCTTTTTAGATACACTCTTTGCTTGCATTAAGTCAGACAAAATCTGCAGAGCCTAGCACCATGCTCAGTATATGAGCTGCTTTCTCTGTCTTGGTTCATACGAGAGTCAGTATACCTAGGCAGTCAGTAAACAGTCATTGATTAGATTTGGATTTAATAAATTTAAGCCTGGCCAATAATTAGTGGGAACCAAACCAAGGCAACCTATAGTAAATGGAGCATTGCATCGAAGACCTCAGTTCTTCAAATAAGGCACAGATAAAGGATCTCTATGTATTACCCTCCTGTTCTTGGATTTAATTGTTCAAATGTTTCACCCAAAAGCTCAATTTCAGGCTAATATTTAGGCATTCTCTTCTATGTTATACCTCAGGTAATTTGGAAACATTTGTATTTCTAAATCTATTTCTGTATAAACTTTCTATGAATTGTATATCTCTCCCTCTCTATATTATATAGTATAGATTTAAATTGAAAAATTTATTGTTCTCTTCAGAGGTATAAGAGTATTCTGGCCCAGCTGGAAATGTTATGTTAAATTTGAAATTCTACTACCTAAATTTTGGACTTGTGTACTACTGTTTTAGTAGAGCTATATGATACTGCAGATAAAGTTCCAAAACAATCTGTGGTGAAAAAATTCTTGTTCAGAGACCTGTTGTTCAGTGAAACTGCTTTTCTATTGGGTACCTGTATTCTTTTTTGGTTAAGTTAAAAAAAAAAAAGGATTTATTGGCCTATGTCTTAAGGGGGTTGGGGGAGGACCCATGGTTCATGGACTCCAAGGATATAAAGGCATTCCCCTTCTCAGTAAGAATCCTGCTATTTCTGCTTCCTGTTCATTGGTCTTATTTTCTGCCACAATGAGGTTTTATCCACATGATTTGAATAGAGAACAGTTGGCTGCCCCAAGATGATGTCTGTTTATCAAATCTCCCTGAAAGACTTGTGTTTGTGTCACCCTTGGTCTGGAAGGTGGACAGTGCAGGCATGGATGGGTGTCAGGTGGGACACTGTGATCTGTAGTGTTAACAGAATCACCTGGTATGAGAAGTTTCTAGAGAGATAAAAACAGATGTCAGCTGTAATATCTTGAACTGGCAGTTAAAATTTTTTTTTAAGTTGTGGAAAATAAACAACATAAAATTTACCATGTGAGCCATTTTTAAGCTTACAGTTCAGTAGTGTTAAGTACATTCACGTTGTTTTACATCTAATCTCCAGAACTCTTTTCATCTTGCAAAACTGAAACTCTGTACCCATTAGATAATAACTACCCATTGCTTTTTCCTGCTAGCTCCTGCCAACCACCATTCTACTTTTTCTATCTATGGATTTGACTACTCTGGCTACTTCTTATAAGTGGAATTGTCCATAATGTCCTTTTTCACTGGCATATTTTACTTAGCATAATGTCCTCAAGGTTTATCCATGTTTTTGCATATGATGGAATTTCCTTCCTTTTAAAGGCTGAATAATATTCCATTGTATGTATATACAACATTTTGTTTATCCATCTATGTTGTTGGATGCTTGGGTGGCTTCTACCTTTTGACTGTTGTGAATGATATTTCTATGAACATGGGTTTGCAAATATCTCGTTGAGACCCTGCTTTCAGTTGTTTTGTGAACTGCCACTTTTTTGGATAACTCTCATTTGAAACTATGTTCATCTTTTTTTCCTTAAAAACTGCCCGTAATTAACTCTTTTTGGTGCCCAGTAAGTGGAAAATTTAGAACAGCAAAATGTTTGCTTTATTCAACAAGCACCTTCTCAAAATCTAGAAAACAAAGAACATTAGAGAACACTGTGGAAGTAAGTATGATTATGGATAGCTGGCTGACGTAGAAGATTTTAATTTTTACTATGATGCATAAATATGTACCTTTGCAAGTTTTAGCAGACAAGAGCATGAGGTCCGATCATAGACCTATGACTTTGGGGAAGTTACCTAAAGCCTTGCCAGCCACCATTTACTTATTTGCAGAGAGGGGGTTGGTTATACCTGCTAGGGTTAATTAGACTGTTAAATGAGGTAACATGTGCAGAACACATAGCCAGTGGTAGGTGGTGAGTAAGTGGTTTCCTCTCTCCTTCCAGGGGAATAGAAGAGGACCACTGTGTGAGGATCCCTGTATTGTTCAGCTCTGGTGCTCCTCCTACTGTGGGTGGTAGATCTCCCTCTTAACAAGGCTTTCTTGGCAAGCATTTTTAAACTTTACATTTTCTTATTTTTTTTATTATTGATATTTTGTTTGGCATAGGTACTGTATTGACATGGTTCAGAAAGCAAACCAGGGCCAGGTGCCGTGGCTCATGCCTGTAATCCCAGCACACTGGAAGGCCGAGGTGGGTGGATCACTTGAGGTCAGGAGTTAAAGACCAGCTGGCCAACATGGTGAAACCTTATCCCTACTAAAAATACAAAAATTAGCTGGGCGTGGTGGCAGGCGCCTGTACTCAGGAGTATCCCAGCTACTCAGGAGGCTGAGGCCAGAGGATGGCTTGAACCCTGGAGGTGGAGGTTGTAGTGAGCTGAGATCACACCACTGCACTCCAGCCTGGGCGACAGAGCAAGACTCTGTGTCAAAGAAAAAAAAAAAAAGAAAGAAAGCAAACCAGTATAACAGGGTACAAATTGAGAAGGTTTGCTCCCATTTTTGTTTGTCCATCAACTTCGTTCCCTGTTTCCTTAAGTGCTCTTCTCATCTCCAGGACCTATTAATGTAAGTATATATTTGTATTCTTTTTTTTATTGTACATAAGGTAAATACTCTATATACTATATACTATTCCACACTTTGCTTTTTTCATTTTACCCTATATCCTCCTCTCTTTCCTTATTAGTACATCAAGTATTTTCTCGTGTGAATAGACCATGACTTATTTAACCAGTCCCCATGTAAGGGACATTTTGTTTGCTTCTGCACTTTTGCTGTTATAAATAGTGCTATTTGTGTAACTTTGTATGTAGAAGGTCAGATAAATTCCCAGAAGTGGAATTGCTGGGTTAAAAGATAATTGCATTAATAATTTTTATTAATATTCTCAATTGCTCCCCATGGGGTTAGTACCTTTTTCCATGCCCTGAAATTTACATATTTTTGTGCATTGCAGACACCTCTCACCCCTTGCTGTATACCTTCTTTTGAACTGCCATCTTGTTAACATGGAGAGAACTGGCAAGTTCAGGCGATTCCTTCTTGTGTTTCGTAAGGGCTAGTGGACTGTTGGAGTGCTTTCCAAGCAGGTGCCAGGGTTTGAGATTGTAGTGTGATATGCGACTAGGGGTTCTGCCCATCCCGATGTGCTCCTGTTCCCGTCTCAGGACCTGAGGATGGAATGGCTGAGTGTGTTGTGAGCCCAAGGTGCCAAGTGCTTCTCGGGGGAGAATCAGTTGCTCTGTGCATTAAAGCAGTATTGGCTGCTGCCTCCCTTCCTTGGAAGTTTTTGTTCTGTTTTTTTAATTTCATAACTTTTTACAAAAGTTATTCCTATTTATTGAAGACTTAGAATCCAGAGAAAAGACAAAAATCACTTGGAGTCTCACAACCTTTGTTAATATTTTCACGAATATCCTCTCAATTGTGTGTGTATCCCCAACATAAATGGTGATTATATACTGCATAATGTTTCATAACCTTTTTTTCCATTTGCTAGTGTATCATGACTATTGTAACATCTTTCAGTAATGATATCCCCCTGCCCCCAACACATGCACATGTTTTGTGTAGATTTCTATTGGGTGGCTTCACCATGATTCTGTGTTCCTGGATGAACATTTATGTTTGTCTTGTTAGTCAACAACCCTACGATGAAAATCCTTCTGGCTAAATCTTGTATGTTATTATTGTTTGCTTAGAATACATTTCTAGAATTAGCAAAAATAATAACATACAGGAATTAGAACTTCTGGGTCAAAAGACATGTACACATTGCTCTCCAAAAGTGACATATTATTTATATTCCTAAATGAGAGTACCACTGTCATCATACTCAGTTTGTGGATATAATAATTTTTTAAAAATTTCTAATTTATTAGTAAAAAGTGATAAATCTATCTTTCACTCTGTAGATATTTAATTACTGGTACATTTAAACTTTTTTTTTTTTTTTTTTTTTTTTTGAGACAGAGTCTGGCACTGTTGCCCAGGCTGGAGTGCAATGGTGCGATCTCGGCTCACTGCAAGCTCCGCCTCCTGGGTTCACGCCATTCTCCTGCCTCAGCCTCCCAAGTAGCTGGGACTACAGGCACCTGCCACCACACCCGGCTAATTTTTTGTACTTTTAGTAGAGATGGGATTTCACTGTGTTAGCCAGGATGGTCTCGATCTCCTGACCTCGTGATCCGCCTACCTCGGCCTCCCAAAGTGCTGGGATTACAGGCGTGAGCCACTGCGCCTGGCCTAAACTTTTTTTTTTCAAGTTTGAGAACTCATTTTTTTGATGTGGATTGCCTAGTCAAGCCCTTCGCTCATTTTATTACTGGCGTGTTTGTCTTTTTTTTTTATTTATTAAAGCTACATATGTTAAGGATATTAGCTTTCTGTCACATATGGTACAAATATTTTTCCTCAAGTTTACTTATATATTAAGAACCTTTTGTTATAGAAGTTTTGTATTTTCATGCACTCAAATCAATCACACATTTCTTTATAAAGGCTTCTGCTTTTGATGTCATGTTTGAGAGACCTTTTGATGCCTCTAATTCTACAAATATTTAACTCTTAGACTTAATATTTGGTATATTTGTCATTTGAAATGATAGGATGTTTATTTTAGTCTATGATGTAAGATGGATTCTAATTTTATTATTTTCTCTGACTATCCAGTTATCCTACCACAAAAAATCATCTCCCCACTAACTTGAAATCCATGTTTTTACAAATTGCTTTTTTTTTTTTTAACACATTCGAAAATTTACACTAAAACTCTATAAAAAGGGCATTAGAGTCACAAGGTCCTATCCCTGGACTGTTTTCAGGCAGTTGATGCCAGTGAGACATTGAAGAGGTGGTCTAACCTCTTCTTAGACTTGGTTTCTTCTGGGGATTCACACCTGACCACCAATCAGGGTGTTATGGTCATCTGATGAGGTAATAGGTATCAATTCTGAACAATTATATGGGAAGTAATCTTTATAGTGCTGCTAATTAGGAGAGCCCAGGTATTCCTGAGGAACTATAACATCATAGTCAAAATTTGATATAATAAAGTTTAGTTATTGTCTTTTGGAAGAATTAGGAAAACTAAAGAAATAACTTCTCTGACTTTTGAGTTATTTCCCATTAGCCAAATAGGGCCTAATTGTAAATAATAAAAATGGGCCTGTTTTAATTATTTATCTTGACATGGATTAAATACAGTATTTAATTTCCTTAATGATTAAATATAGACAGCAAATGTAATGCTGTACTTTTCACATGATGCAATTCATTTGGCCTTTTTCTTTTTTTAAAAAATTAAGACAGTTACTTTATTTAGAACAGGAAAGTGGTGTAAGCAACTGAGAGTGTGCCCTGTAATATGAGAGGTTCTTCCCTCGTTCTACTTCCCACGTTAAAATATAATTTTAGGAGAAAAAAGTATCTTATATTTGGTTAATTATGTTATCTATGATTACACCTTTTGCTAAGGCAGGCATGGCATTTGCTGATATTTGGCTTGAAGTCTAAGAATATTGTCCAGATAGAACATGCTAAATTGTTACATTTGAGTTAATGTTGAATACTTGAACTAACATAGGGATGCCAGACCACTACTCTTGATTTAATTAGAGATTTGTACACATTTTCAGTTTTTTCCATGTAAGATCAGTTTTATTGTTTCTTTAAAAATATTCTGATGAAATAATCTTGCAAAGGAAAGATAACCTAGCATCAAGTCTGCGATATAAAAACAAAAAGAAAATGATTTTCTGATCAGTTATCATGTTTATTACCTTTACAAATAGTGTATTAGTCCTTTAGAGAGCCCCACTGTGCTGCCTGTGCCAAAAGTGTCATGTATTGTCCTTGAGTATCAAAGTGGTTCATACCGGTTATCTAGCAAAGGGCCAGATTGCCTCTGCATAGTACTTTTCATCCAGAGTGAAATGATGAATTCCCACACGAAGTATATGTTTATCTTTTTCTCCCTGGCAATTCAGATCCATGTGTCCTCTATATCTTTTATGTCAAAATACCTACTTCCATCCAAGATATATCGAATTTCATCATTCAAATGTAGATGTTTCTCATAAGACATCATCATCTTTTCCTCTAATTTGGTAATTTATCTTTGCATATTGTTATTATGTTCATCCAGGAGTAGTTTCTCTCTCTTTGGATTTTTATATAATTCTGGATCGTTCTTGTATTTGTCAGGAACAACCAAGCTGACACAGTTGCTCCAGGCCGACTGGGCTGCAGTCGGTAGGGCTTTCTCTAGGGCTTTCTCTGGGGATCTGTAGTGTAAACCACACCTGCCTAATCTTCCCTGCTTCTCCTAGAGAACACTGGAAAGTCCCAGGGGATACTGGCCTGACCTCAGGCTTTTCCTTTGGTCTTTAGATTCAGACATTTCCACTAAACTTAGAGAGTCAAGTACCTGGATTCATGTTGAAAATCTGATAGTAGTTGACTTTGAGACCCAGGTTTAGTCATGTCATGTGCTGAGCTTTGGTTTCTTCATTTTCAAAATGTAGGCCGTTTGTGGGAGTTTGAATGTAACATCACAGCTCTGAGGCTCCCTTTCCATCCCCAGTTTCTCTGATAGAGCAGAGGACTCTGAAAGGAGGCCAGTTTTTTTTATTCTAACCATGGGAAATTTGAAATAATTGTTGACTTCTTTTGCTTATTTTTTTTGGTCCCTAAAATATTTGATTGGTCAAGATAAATCATCTTTGTTTTATTTTTCATTTCTGATAATTATCAGAATAATAACTGGATAAGTCCCAGTGAAAGCCCCAACTGAAAGAATTTGTAGTCATGTTGTCACATTTTATATTTAAAAGTGTTTCTCTAGAGTTAAGGAATGAATTTTTTTTTTCCCAGATGTGGATGCAAGTTACAATAAATTCTTGGCCCTTTTGAACCATTAGGGATTAATCATTTTGGGTTAACCATTTTCTAGATGGTGAGAATTTATTCTTATAATAACCACAAAACTTCAACTACTTTATTTTATTTTTATTATTTTTGAGTTGGAGTCCATAGCCCAGGCTGGAGTGCAGTGGCACGATCTTTGGCTCCCTGCAACCCCTGCCTTGCATGTTCAGGTGATTCTCCTGCCTCAGCCTTCCAAGTAGCTGGCAGGTATGTGCCACCACGCCTGGCTAATTTTGTATTTTTAGTAGAGACAGGGTTTCGCCATGTTGCTCAAGTGTGTCTTGAACTCCTGACCTCAGGTTGTCCACCCATCTCAGCCTCCCAAAATGCTGGGATTACAAGCGTGAGTGACTGACTGCGCCTGGCCAAAACTTTAACTACTTTAATGAAAAAATCCGAAAATATATTTTTTCTGTTCTTGAACTGAAGCGACTGAATACAGTTTATTTTCTCCTTATTAATCATGTTCAGTTACAAATGTAATTTGTGTTGAGCACTGTGTTTATGGGGCATAGCATAAATTGGAGTAGAAAGACCTGGGTTTAAATTTCACCACCTACTGACTCTTGCCTACGAACAGTAAACCCGTCTTAACCTCATTTTCTTCATTTTTTAAGAAATTGAAACTGAGCCAGGTGCAGTGGCTTATGCCTGTAACCCCAGCAGTTCGGGAGGCCGAGGTGGGCGGATCACTTGAGCCCCAGAGTTGGAGACCAGCCTGGCCAACATGGTGAAACTCCATCTCTACTAAAAATACAAAAATTAGCCAGGTGTGGTGGCACACACCTGTAATCCCAGCTAATCGGGAGGCTGAGGCAAAAGAATCGGTTGAACCTGAGAGGCAGAGGTTGCAGTGAGTGGAGATTGTGCCACTGCACTCCAGCCTGGGCAACAGAGTGAGACTATCTCAAAAAAAAAAAAAAAAAAAAAAAAAAAAAAAGAAATTGAAATTGGTATAAGCTAGGTCTTCTGTAAATGATGACTCTTACAATAGGGATTCCCTGCAGGTCTGTTGAGTTATGTGTATTTGCATGCACACGTACACACACGGTGTATTTGTTCCATAGTAACTAGCTTTGGACTTCCTGTTGTGCCTTCTATTGTTTTTCTGTCAACTTACCGGTTTTCTCTCCTTGAAGCTATCAGTATGCCTGTGTGTAGTGCCTGCTCTCATAGGATTTATAGGTTTGTTGACATCTAGTTACTTGTATTTTATACACAGCTCTAAGTGAGAAGGCTTGGCAATATGTAATGTTTGTGAATATTTGTATGAAATTTAGCAGCATTTACTTTGGGGAACTCATATTTTATGTGTGCTCCAAAACAATGAAACTTAGCACTATTACGACACAGGAGTATATTTGCATCCTGGTCTTTATTTATAAAGGAATAGTATTGAGCCACCCAGTTGGGGGATACACAGTCTAAGTAGTTATTCTCTTATTTTGTCTCTGGTTCCCACTTTTATTGACTTATATAGCACACATACACTAGTGGCATAATACCAGCTGGATTTCAGAGTGCAGAATGAAACCATGTGGTTTTCTGTGAGATTTTTTAGGCCTTATATAGGAATTATATGCATGACTAGGACCTTATAAATTATGTATCTACTATGTGCCCAGCTCCTAGTATATACCTAATTTAATCCTTGAACAACTCTTGCGTTACGTGGTATTATCCCTGTTTAAAGATGAAGAAACCAATATTTGGATAAATTAAATACCTTATTTTATAAATGAGTAAGTCTTTTCTGACTTCAGAGTTCATGCATTTTACCAGTAAGCCATGCTTTCCGCTTACTGCAAACTAGTGACTCCAAACTTCTGCAAACTGTGAAACTATTGTGAACTTGTGTGAATGTATTGGAGTTGGCACGGATTAGATGTTTGAACTTCTTTCCTTGTCCTGTGTTATGCATGGTAATCTGCCATTTGCTGTTCCTAGCTGTATGGTCACCCTTAGAGGTGTGAGTTGTGCTTATATGCATACGTTCATGCCTAGATCTGTTGCTCACAGAATTATCTGACATCCCCATTTCGTTGAATCTAGGCAGCAGGGTTCATGGCAGCCAGAAAAGTGTGCCCTGGGGGCAAGAATGTCTTTAGGGAAAAATATGTTATTGTCTTTCAGATAGTAGTTCTCCAAACAGTTGCTCCAACAGTTCCTATGAAAAGATTGCTTGAGCCCAGGAGTTCAAGGCAGCAGTGAGCCATGGTCATGCCATTGCACTACAGCCTGGACAACAAAGTGAGACCCTGTCTCAAGAGAAAAGAAAAGAAAAGACTGCTAGGTGGATCTTCAGTTTAGTTCAGTTAATTAAGTATTTTAATTATTAACTATTAATTATAACATTAAGAATGCCAGGGGAGGGTAGAGACCCGTGATTCTGTTTTGGGGGGCACTAGAAAACAGATCCTGAGACACTGGTGCTGCCATCTACCTCTACCCACATCATATCCTTATGTAGACATAAAATATTAAGAGAGACTTCATGAGGAGGCGTTTCTCAGTTTCTTTTGTAATGAACTCTACTTTTAGTTGAGAAACATGAAAGTGTATGGTTTGGTGTTGGAGAACGAGTTTACTTACTAGTTTGATTTACAGTGAATACTGTTCTTGGGATTTATAAATGGTTTTAGTATTGAGAAGTAGAGGAGATAAATAGTTCTGGTGTCAAGGGAAGCGGAGCAATAAAATGAAGCTGAAACGTGACCATTAAGCCCAAGCCAATCAGATCATCTGTGTGCCTTAATAGAAGGCTGATGATCTTGGTTCAGGTCTTCACTTAGTTCATGTAATAACATGGAATCAAGAGTTCAGACAAGTATAAATGCTTCTGGGTCTTGTTTCCTAACTAGGCTTAGTTTATAGGCCAGAAAGATTCTGCTACTATCCTGTTATTACTGGGGCAGTCATTGAAAAGAGCCTTTCTATTATAGTGGACTGAAGACATAAAATCACACAGTACATCTAAAAGGTTTCATCAAAGTTGTTCTTTATGAAAGAGTATTTTTTTATATCTTTGTATAATTGAACTTTTTTTTAAAAAAACTTTTTTTTTCAGCCATGAAATTATATTCTTTCTTAGCATTAAAGACTTTGACATTCTCCTTTGGGAGGCCGAGGTGGGCAGATCACGAGGTCAGGAGATCGAGACCATCCTGGCTAACACAGTGAAACCCCGTCTCTACTGAAAAATACAAAAAATTAGCCAGGTGTGGTGGCGGGCACCTGTAGTCATAGCTACTTGGGAGGCTGAGGCAGGAGAATGGCATGAACCCGGGAGGCAGATGTTGCACTGAGCCGAGATCACGCCACTGCACTCGAGCCTGGGCGACAGAGTGAGACTCCCTCTCAAAAAAAAAAAGAAGATTTTGACATTCTCTGTTCAAGAAACTTTTACAGTGAGAGTAATTTAGTGTATCTCAGACAATGTTGGAGTGATCGATGGATGGGTTTCCTTGTTCCAAGGTAGAATATCAAATGTTCAGTTGAATTGTTGATGGATCAGTTTGACCTAGCTTTAAGGATGTGTCTGAAAAACTGAAATAATGAGGTCAACATTTTCCAGGTTTTTTTTTGTCATTCTGTGATCAACTAAGTCTGCTTTGGTTTTCAGTTACTAATCAATGTTCCACTAATGCCTATTTAGAAACTTTATTTTGAAATAATTATAGATTGACAAGAAGTTGTAACAGAGGGCCTGTGTTGTATAATTGAACTTTAACAGTGATACGCTCCTTTCTTTCTAGAAAGGCTTTCAATTTATGGAAAAATTAGCAAAGGTAAAAGATGCTTGGCGTTGGACCTTTGAAACTTCTTTCGGAACTAGTATTTTGAATGACTCCATACAACTAGAATAATGGCTGAAATTTCTATGGTGCTGGTCAGGACTGTGACTGTGGCCTGAGCATGAGATGATTTTCCTGGAAACCAAAAGTACTACTAGAAGGAGAAGAATGCTGTGGAGCTCTCTGGGGTTTGGAGCTTATGCCTCTGGAGACTTTGAGTTTTCTGTGGGTGTAAGTTTTGCAAATGGTCCTAGTAGCCCTGAAGCTAGAGTTGTCAAAGTAACAGGTGGTGGCTGGGAGCCAGCTTGGCAGTGGATCAGCTACCCAAATAGCCAAAGTTGCTCAATCTACATGAGGTCCTGTAGACCAAACTGGGGGTGGGGAGGATTAGCCCCATACAAATAGTTGATCCTTTTTTTTTTTTTTTAAACAGTCATTTGAAATATTTTCTGTAAAAGGCCTAAGCTTTAGACATTTAGGATGATTTTAAATGCACTGCTTTGTATTCTTTTTCACATATATTTGATTTATTAATATAAAATTGCCATTTTTGTACATAAAAACGGTCAAATATTGGCAGTTTCATATGGTACAACCTACTGTTTTCTGCTATCACATTGGAAATTCTCACCAACGTGGGATACCATGTTTCAAAGAAACATTGGCTTAGCCTCTTCATTTATGGAAGAAATATAGCACTTATGGTGTTCTAAGTAGATTAACTAACTTAATCTTTTTACAAGTAAATGAGGTAGGTAGGTCCTAGTGTTTTCCTGCTTTTTAGGATCACAGAGCTAGTAAGTGGTGGAGCTGGGCTTACACCCTGGCTACTGGTCACAGGGCTGTGCTGTTTCTCAGCTCTTGTGTTTGGCCTCACCTCTCCAGTCATACTTGTGAAAGTCCTGGGTGTCTAGACAGGTGATGGGTGAGTGACATAAGGTACCTGTCTTTGTCTTCATGGGAGAAATAACTGGATTTCCCCAAGAATGAATTAATTCTTCCACAATACAAGAGTCTTAGAGGTTTAACAAGGATACTTCTTTCAAGGTGCCCACCAATTCCTACCTTGCGTTGGAGGGTGCACTGTGTCAAATTTGTATTTTTATCTTAAATACCAAATACTCTTAGAGTCCATCCATGGGCCTGTGGAGTTGAGGGTAAATGTAGAGGCTTATTTGGCCTAATAATGAAAGTATGGATAGTTATTGCCATGGAGGAGGAGGGTGAATGTTTTGTAGAGTCCATTCCAACCTTGAAATCCTGATTCTCTGATAAACTTCCACCTCTCCTCTGTTGCTTAATCTTTGATCTTGAGCCTGGAAGGAGAGGAGGCAACTCAGTCAATGAAGGAGTTTTATTTAGTAATTGCACATTGGCCTCTTCCTGCTGGATCCCATATTGACACTGGAGTAAGGCTAGAGGCTGGGAGACAAGGCCCCATGGGAGCTTTGTGAAATGGGGAGGGGCAAGGGTGTGTCCCTGGACCGTCTGTTTCTGGGGCAGCTGTCCTAGGTGTTGAGACACACACCGGTCTGTTCTAAGATGTTCCTACTGGATCCCGTCAGTTCGCCCTCCAGCATTCCTGGATTTATTGTGCACCATTTATGGCTCCACAGTCCACTAGATGAAATTGTAAAGACTCAATATGGTGGCTCTCCAGGGACTTTCCCTTTTCTTCTCCCTTAGCATCAGAGATGACCCGTCAGCGTTGCAAGCAGTTCTGTGGTAGCACATCAAGTATTCTGTCACAGCAGGAAAGGCTGGATAAACATCAAGGGACTGCCAAGACCAGACTTCTCATTCAGTCTGAGTAGGAGGAAAGAGGACAGGTTGTTGGAGAGTTGGTTTAAAGATGAATTATGGGCTGGGCGCAGTGGCTCACGCCTGTAATCTCAGCACTTTGGGAGGCCGAGGCAGGCAGATCACGAGGTCAGGAGTTCGAGACCAGCCTGATCAACATGGCGAAACCCCATCTCTACTAAAAAATACAAAAATTAGCTGGGCATGGTGGCACACGCCTGTAATCCCAGCTACTCAGGAGGCTGAGGCAGGAGAATCGCTTGAACCCGGGAGGCGGAGGTTGCAGTGAGCCCTGATCACGCCATTGCACTCTAGCCTGGGCAACAAGAGTGAAACTCTGTCTCAAACAAACAAAAAAAAGAGTTATGATTGGTCTTTCTCATTTCATCTGCTGATGGGTAGAGGAGGGAAAGGGTCAGAAATATTTCTTTTAATACCCTCTCAGTATGAATGAGTGATTTTGACCTAGTTTAGGTTTTGGTCTGGTGGATGTGAGATTGGAATATAATTTGTTTGTCAGGGTCATCCCCAAGGATGTCTGATGCATCTGCATTCTTGTTCCCATGGCTAGAATGGAATCAAGGGAGAAGCTTCCTCATTCCTATTTCAGAGGGAGCAGGGAGAGTAGTGGTGCATATCCCCACAGCTAGAAATAGATTGGTCCTCAAGTAAATTGGTTTTATAAGTTGATTATGAATCTTCCTGAAAACTGCTGTGGCCTTAGGAACTCTGGAGGGTCCTACTAGTGGACCCTCATCATTCATCTGATGAGCACTTACTATGTTCTAGGCACCGACTGTGAGAAATACAAATGAGGAAAATATAATCATAGCCCCCAGGATAGTCTGGTGGGTGACATTTACAATACAATGTAAGCTAAGGTTGTAATTAATGTGTTTAACAAAGTACTGTGGCAGCACAGAGAAGAGAGTGACTACGTTTGGAGTCCACAGGACTTCACCGGAAAGATGAGGCATCTGACTGGACTTTGAGAGGATGAACCAGAACTCTGTAAGTCCAGTAGATGGAAGGTTTTCAAAGAATGCGGGCAGACAGAGCCTTGGGAACAGTCAAGGTTGAGGGGGCACTCTTGTGGGTCCACAACCCGAGCTTCTCGCCCCTCTCATTTCGTAATGGCTGCCAAGCTCTTCCTTCACTGTTGTTTTTCTTTACTGCTCTGTGGATTCATCCTGATGAGTCACGACAACCTCTGCTTGCAGTGATGCCACGTCTCCCAGTTAGGAAACGACCCTGCTCTTCGCTGCCTGGTTCCTTGGTGTGGCTGCCTCCAGCCTTCAGTCTCCCCTTCTCAGAGCTGTGACAAGAGGTTCTTACAGCCTTAAAAATAAAAAGCAGCTTCATATGTTGTGCCTTTGTGTTATTTATTGCATCATTTGTTGAGCAAGTTTCCCAGGACTGGAGCCGGAGGTCATTTGAGAGATGTCTCCTGGGATTCCACTGAAACTCTTTTCCACTGATCCCAATTGGTGACCAGGAACAGGAGTTGCTTTTGGTCCTTTTACATCTCTCCATGTTTTCCAGCTTCCTAAGATACCCTGTCCCCTCCTGCATTTTGGTCAGCACTTACCTTTCCTTCTGCTTTGTGCTTCTAGTGGTTCTGGGTCACTTTCTGTCAGCTCCCAAATTCCAGAGGTGGACCTGGGTTAGGCCATTGGCTGTATGTCTTTTAGTGTGTATTGCTTGAGAATGCTCATATTTATGTAGTATATTCCGTAGTGCCTGAAAATTCTAAGGACCACAGCGATTTTGAATGATTCAAAGTTAGTCACTTCAGTATGAAACAATGTGAATTTAAAGGCAAACCCAGGATTCTTTGAAAGCAAAAACTTTCTTTAGAGCAGCAGCGTGCTTGGTGAGGCAAATAGATTGCATTTTGTGGTGCCAGAAATAGACAATTCCCTTTTTATACGCTACATCTTTGTCATGTAGTCAGAGACATGCAGATCCTTTGAAGTGAATTCTGGCACCACAATTTTGTAGAGACAGTCAGTGTAGTACAGCATGAGAAGGGCATCCGATGTGTCATTTGAATAACTTCTGTTGAAGAGCAGGCGTCAGCCCATGGCAGAGATTGCTGAGGGGATGGTGCAGACGAGAGGCAGGTAGTATTGGGGCATTGTGAAAACATGCGTGAAAGGCCTTTTGGAATCCTGCTTTTTGGCAGTGTTGTGCAAGTCCCTCAGAAATTTTGTCACTTCCCTTGGAAACATGTACAACAGGGATACGTCACTTAGGCAGAGACTACTCAAGGGCTGAAAAATGCTGCACTCATGAATAGTTTCGCTGAGCTGGAGATTGGTCACATCTGATGTCTGGATGGTGGCCATTGTTGTTAAAAATAGCTTAGAAGTTCAAAACAGGGGGGTAGGAGCCTTGTGTTCTTTTTTCTTCCCTGGAAAGGGAAGTGTTTTTGAGCTGTGGAACTTTGAGTAAAACCTAACTTCTTTGTACCTTGTTTTGCTCATCTGTAAATGGGGATAACGGTGGTACCCACCTTATGGGATGTTCAGGATTCAATGAATATAAACCATTTGGCGTGATGCCTGGCACGTATAGCTAACACTGGTGTAGTGTTTAATTATATTTATTGTTTTTTCTCATTGTTACTGTTCTTTTCTATTTGAGATTTCTCGGAGGTTCTGTACTTGTTTTAAAAGTATAATTCTTTCCATGGCTTTACTTCCCGTTAGCAGTGGCTTAATTCTAACTGGGAGAAAAAACCTTTGATTTGTGGTAATTTTCTTGATTCCCTTGTCTTACCTTTGGGATGGTGGAGTTGGGAGGGCAGTGCAGAGTCAGATGTCAGTGGGGAACAGAGATTGTGGGCAGTCCCAGGCAGAGGCAGGTGCCAGCTGGGACTGTCTAGTGCCCTCTCAATTATTTGATGGTGGAATGGATGATTATTGCAGTTTGTCAATAAAAAAAAACAAACCATAGCGTTAGTGTTAGGAGTAGCTGAGTGAAAGTATATGGGAATTCTGTGTACTATCTTTGCAGGTCTTGAGTAAATCTAAAATTATTTCAAAATGAAAATTAAAGCCCCAGCAACAAAGCAGGATGTAGCACTATGCCGACACTAGTAAATGCTTAATAAACGTTTGTTGGATGCAAGAGTGAGTGAGTGAGTTAGGTTTGAACCCAACCTCGACACTTATTAGCTAGATTACCTTTGGTTAATTACTGCTTTTATGAATCTCAGATTTCTTATTTATTTATTTAATTATTTTTTTGAGACAGAGTCTCGCTCTGTCGCCAGGCTGTAGTACAGTGGTGCGATCTCGGCTCACTGCAACCTCCGACTCCCTGGTTCAAGTGATTCTCCTGCCTCAGCCTCCCGAGTAGCTGGGATTACAGGCATGCGCCACCACACCCAGCTAATTTTTGTAATTTTAGTAGAGACGGGGTTTCACCATGTTGGCCAGGCTGGTCTCAATCTCCTGAACTCGTGATCCCGCCACCTCGGCCCCCCAAAGTTCTGGGATTACAGGCGTGAGCAA
Source organism: Gorilla gorilla gorilla (assembly GCF_029281585.2). Taxonomy (NCBI): domain Eukaryota; kingdom Metazoa; phylum Chordata; class Mammalia; order Primates; family Hominidae; genus Gorilla; species Gorilla gorilla. The sequence continues at coordinate 175,052,708 of NC_073224.2, forward strand.
CCACACCTGGCCCAGATTTCTTATTTATAAAGTGCCATGATATCTACCTCATAGTGTTGGTATGAGCGTTAAATGAGATGTAAAGAACCTGATCAGAGGATCCAGTTATATGGTAAGTAGTCTAAAGTGTAGGTATTATTATTGTTAAAGATATTGTGGGCACTTTGTTGATTGACTATCCCCCCCCCTCCTTTTTTAGAGCCAAAATCCATTTAAAAAATATATTTAGGTTTCTTGCAGTTTTTTGCTGTTATAAACAACACTTCGATTAATAGGACTAATAGCCGTATAGCTAGATCTCTGTGTGTGTACATTATGTATTCTTAGGATACATTTCTGAGAGTCACATGGGTTCCTATTTTTTGGCTCTTTTTATTCCCTTACCAGAGTGCCTCCCGATAGTTTGTAATTTTGTAACAATTTACCATTAAAGAACAGAGTTTTGATAGGAAGAGATGGGAGAGTAGGAGAGAGGGAGTAGCCTGTACACAAAAGGATTGCCTCCTTTACCCCAAAGGTTGAGGCCTCTGAATGCTGGGCTGAGCTCCTAGGGATGATGCCCCTGGAGCATAGTAATTGCCTAGGATACAACTACTCAGCCTCGTGCCACCATGGTAGGACACCCACCATGCTGGGTGTCCTACTGCCATGGTTGGGGAGGGCTGAATGTTTTCACCCTGTTGCTGGGGGAGGTGGGGACTTGGATGAGTGACACCCGGCGTGGACAGCTACCACCTGCCCATGGTAGATGAAACCTTACTTTCGATGGGAATGGCCCTCCCTTCTTATGGGAATTGTAGTCTGCGTGGAGTGCGGTTGAACAAGGATGAGCAGGTATTCCAGGTGTACTTAGAATTTGCTTCCTCTGAATATTAGAACGTGAAGAGGACTTTGAGGGAATCCAGCATGGTGGTTTTGACTCTTTGAAAATCGAGGAACCCTATTTCATATCAAGTCCGATGTGGAATCTCAGTGTACTAAAGAGTTTTTTTTTTTTATTATTATACGTTAAGTTCTGGGATACATGTGCAGAACGTGCAGGTTTGTTACATAGGTATACACGTGCCATGGTGGTTTGCTGCACCCATCAACCTGTCATCTACATTAGGTATTTCTCCTAATGCCATCCCACCCCTAGTCCCCCACCCCCTGACTGGCCCTGGTGTGTGATGTTCCCCTCCCTGCATCCATGTGTTCTCATTGTTCAACTCCCACTTATGAGTGAGAACATGCAGTGTTTGGTTTTTGGTTCCTGTGTTAGTTTGCTGAGAATGATGGCTTCCAGCTTCATCCATGTCCCTGCAAAAGACATGAACTCATCCTTTTTTATGGCTGCATAGTATTCCATGGTGTATATGTGCCACATTTTCTATATCCAATCTATCATTATGGGCATTTGGGTTGGAACCAAGTATTTGCTATTGTGAACAGTGCTGCAATAAACATATATGTGCATGTGTCTTTATAGTAGAATGATTTATAATCATTTGGGTATATACCCAGTAATGGGATTGCTGGGTCAAATGGTATTTCTGGTTCTAGATCCTTGAGGAATTGCCACACTGTCTTCCACAATGGTTGAACTAATTTACACTCCCACCAACAGCGTAAAGTGTTCCTATTTCTCACATCCTTTCCAGCATCTGTTGTCTCCTGACTTTTTAATGATCGCCATTCTGACTGGCATGAGATGGTATCTCATCGTGGTTTTGATTTGCGTTTCTCTAATGAACAGTGATGATGAGCTTTTTTCCCTATGTTTGTTGGCCACATAAATGTCTTCTTTTGAGAAATGTCTGTTCATTTCCTTTGCCCGCTGTTTGATGGGGTTGTTTTTTTCTTATAAATTTGTTTAAGTTTTTTGTAGATTCTGGATATTAGCCCTTTGTCAGATGGATAGATTGCAAAATTTTTCTCCCATTCTGTAGATTGCCTCTTCACTCTGATGATAGTTTCTTTTGCTGTGCAGAAGCTCTTTAGTTTAATTAGATCCCATTTGTCAATTTTGGCTTTTGTTGCCATTGCTTTTGGTGTTATAATCATGAAGTCCTTGCCCATGCCTGTGTCCTGATTATGGTTTTAGGTCTTAACGTTTAAGTCTTTAATCCCTCTTGAGTTAATTTTTGTATAAGGTGTAAGGAAGGTGTCCAGTTTGAGTTTTCTGCATATGGCTAGCCAGTTTTCCCAACACCATTTATTAAATAGGGAATCCTTTCCCCATTGCTTGTTTAGGTCAGATTCGTCAAAGATCAGATGGTTGTAGATGTGTGGTGTTATTTCTGAGGCCTTTGTTCTGTTCCACTTGTCTATATGTCTGTTTTAGTACTAGTACCATGCTGTTTTGGTTACTGTATCCTTGTAGTATAGTTTGAAGTCAGGTAGTGTGATGCCTCCAGCTTTGTTCTTTTTGCAAGAGATTAATCTTATAAGTTCAGACTTGTAGGTGTCATAACTTATAAGAATCATCCATTTACTTACCCTAAATAAATGGATTTACAAGAGATTAATTTTATACGTTCAGACTTGTAGGTATCATAACTTACAAGAATCATCCATTTACTTATGGTAAAGTCAAGAGAACAATGAAGCTGCTGTAGTGAGCACTGAATTTTAACTTGGGTTCTGAGTGGCAGTCCCAGTCAAATGCCAGTTTCATTACCCAGGTTCCATCTGGATTTAATTTTGTTTACAGTATAGAAAAGTCTGATTTGCATGGATAAGTAATTGCAGATAAGAATAGTTTGCTAATACCTTGCAATTTCAGGATACTCTTTAATTAAATTGATCCAGAAGCCTGAAAGATGAATAGGGGGAACTTTGGTCTCCAAGGAGAATCACACTGTTTAACAAATACTTTGATTCTTTATTACAAACTGCAAGACAGATGATAATGTATGCTCACTCTTTTTATTACAGTGCAGCCTGTTATGAATTCATTTGCTTTTGCATAACTGACTATTCCCCCGTGATAAGAGCATGAGCCAGCAGATGTGCCTGAGATTTACCTGGCATTTAACTGAACATACTGTAGGTGTGCTATAGCAGTATACTTGCTTGAACAATTTTAAGGCACCAGACAAGTACAGGCCTGAAATTTTTAAAAAGAGAATTCCAGTTTCCTTCAGAATCAGTGACGTATTTACAAGATACTAATATAAGCTTAGAATTGGCAAGAGCAGCTTTATTCTGAGGTCTACAGGAAGATAATGTGAACACATTTGTCATCATCAGTGTGCTAAAATTTCCAATAAAATTTGAATCCGTGGGAGTTTATTATAATCTCTAAAATCATTAATATATTACCTTAAAAATAAAATTGAATAAATTTTTTTGCAGAGTTTTATAGCATTCAGAACCTTTTGGTTGCTCAGAACATAGCTTGAAAATCCTGATCTTTCACATATTGCAGCCTCATAAATGATGAGATTCAGGTCTTGGGGGTGAAGTGACTTTCCAAATGTAATTCCAGAAGTTACTGGGAAAGCCAAGAGGAAGAGTTCTTGGGTCTCTTTATGCTCCTCTAAGCTATTTTTCTCTGCTGAGCAGTTAGGACTTCTGGAGGGGGCAGGAAGCTGTGCGCTCAAGTGACATCCTTTCTTTAGTTTTGTGTGTGCATATTTGTGTAGGCAGATGAATGCACTCTTGTATACCTACTAGGTGCAGTGAGAGCTGGCTTCAGGGAGAAAGGGAAATGCGTGATTTTGGGGTCCCCAGCCTACTTTTCCTCGCAGTATTCTTTGTTCTGGAATCTTTCTCATCACCTTTTATTGCATGGAAACTTAATCTATTCAGGTCCCAACTTTCAGGCTTCTCTGCTCTGACAAGTACTAGAGGCCAATATGATAGACTAGTCTGAGTTAAAAGGTGGCAGTGAAGGAACCAGCTACCCCTCCCTGTTTTTGTATTATCATAAGCACCTCATGGCATAGAATGCTTTCACCCCAAGTGGCTGTTTCAGGGGCACTGGCAGGTTTGGAGGGGCATTGTGTTTTGAATAGTCAGTGCCTTTTGTGCCATTAAACTCCCATGGTAGAGAGACCCAGCCTTAAGAAATAATGACCCTCCGTAGGGCTGCTGCTAGTCTATATATTGTCTTTGTGAAAATTAGAAAACAGCACCTTGTCTGAGTGGGGTAGCCCTGCACCAGAGAGTGTGGCCTGGCTAGTAAAAGGCAGATTGGATTTCAGCCATCACTTTCTTACCTCAGTTGGGCATTCTTGGCAGTGCCCAACCTGCCCAACCATATGCTGTAGTCCTGATTCTACCTGCTATCTTCCAGCCAAATACAGGGGCTTTGTATTCTTTTGCATTATACAGTTGTGTTCATTGTGGCTGCTTAATAGACGTTTGAGTTGATCGATATTCATCGTTGACCAAATAGAGAGAATGGCACTTTGCAGGGTGTTTATTTCCTGCTGTCCCCATAGCAGCAGCAACCATCAGCAACCTGTTACCTTAAGGATTCTATAGTTCATTCATTTATTAATTCAACAGCTACTTCTTAAATACCTATAATGTAAAAGGAGACAGGGTACCAAGCTACAAAGAGCACCATCTTTGGAGTCAAATCTGGGTTTGAAGTTTGTCTTTTCTGTTGATTGTCTGTGTAATATTTGGCAAATTATTAAACTTTCCGAGCCTCATTTATTCGTTCATTTGCCCACTTATTCAACAGATATTTATTGAGCATTTCCCTTGGCTGGATGAAGATGAAGAAAAAGGAAGACAGACGCAGTTCTTTCCCTCATCTCTAGTGAGGATGTGGACACAAAACAAATACATGGATCAACACATAACAATTCTAGGCTGTCATAAGTGCCCTGAGGAAAAGAAACAAGGATGTGTTAAAATCAATAGGACCTGGGGAGTGGGGGGAGGGGACACGGGAGACCGTGCCAGAGAGACAGAGCTCTTTCTTAAAAGGGTTGTCAGGGTACGCCCATCAGAGGTGAGCACATAAGCAGACCCAAAGAATGGTGAGGACCTGGCCTGCAGAGAGCAGTCAGGGCTGAAGAGTCAGCTTGGACAAAGGTGGGAAGTAGTTGGTGTATTTGAGGACATAAAAATATGGACTTGGGGCATAATGGAAGACAAGGTTGGAAACAGTGATGATGATAACAGTAGCAAGCACTTGTTTAGTTCCCGCTATGTCCAGACACTGTGCTGAGTGCCTTCACATACATTAACTCTTCTAATGCTGACCAAAATACTACGGAGCATGTGTTACGATCATTGTTTTACAGATGAAGAAATTGAGGCACAGATGGGATAAATAACTTACCCAGGATTTCCCAGCTGGCACATGGTAGAGCTGGGATTCAAACACATGTGTTCTGGTTCCAGACCGTGCTTATATCTGCTATGCTGTAGTGCCAGTGAAGGCTGGGTCATGCCAGACCTCAGTTTCTTCATCAGTAAAATGGAACTAATATGTGGATTAAACAAAATGTGTATAGAATGGCAGCCACATCAAGTCATAAGCATTCATCAGGTGGACTGTGTATCTAGTGGTGGTGGTGGTTGTGGTCAGCATTGTAGGAAAATACAGGGGTGCATTAGGAACTAACCCTCTAGGGAAGGGCCGTGTATACTGATGATCGTTAATGTAAGGAGGACAGGGGTAAGGGCCCTGAGGAAAGTGTGTGCATGAACAGTGCTGCGATGGTTCTGAAGTGGGTCAGTTTGTTCCACCTGGGCAGTGTGGAGCCACTTGGGGGTGGGGGGGAGGGGATCCTGCTGTTGAGTCTGGAGAAGTGGGCAGGAGTCACATATACTGAGCAGGTAGGAGGAGCATTTCCTCTGCACCATCAGGTGAGCAAAGATCTAGTGTGTACTCAGAGTTGGAAAGTGGGGTCTGGAGACAATAGCACTGGCCATAGGAGAGAGGCAGGAACTGGAGTGAAGATAGGTTAGAGCCAGCACTCACTGGGGCTTGATGCCATTGCGAAGCTTTCAGTTTATGCATCAGGGAATGTGTGGTCCTGGGGTCCACAGCTTGGTTTAAAGATCTAATTTGGGTGTCTTCCCAGCTTTCTGTGACTCTGGCTGAGCAGCAGAGAGGAATTTTGTTTTGGCTTTTATTTGATATGCTATCTGTCATCTACCTAAAGGGGCCTGCCCACCTCCTGGGTTCATACAGAGGAGAGGTACCACTATAGTGGGAAGCTTTATGACCCCACTCCTCCAGACAGGTGGTTTTATAGGTGATTGCAAATAACTGGCACAGGCTTGGAGCTAGACAGATCTGGGCTGTATAATCTGGGCTTTAACAGCATTTGACCTTGGGTCTTGTGTTTGGGCCTCATTTAGTTCCCTGTAAAGTAGGGATTTATACCATGTCTCATTGTTATATAAAGGTCAAATAAGTGCATGACACTATGTGCCTGAAGAACATGGTAAATGCTCAGATGATGGTAGTCGGAATTACTAGATTGCATGGTGTGGAAGGCCCAGTTACCCACAGGAAGTCAGTTTGAACCGACTAATTGTCTTCTCCCATATTTTTGAGGTCAGGAAGCCTAATCAGTTGGCAGGACTCATTGGAGCCACATTGAGATGGATTTTAAAGTCATTCCCAGGCTCTGTGGGACATCAGGCCATGATGTATACACAGTTTTCTTCTTGTTTTTTATTTTTCCTTAAGGCTTTATTTTCTTAAAGCAGTTTCAGGTTTAGAGCAAATTTTTTTTTTTTTTTGAGACAGTTTCCCTCTTGTCTCCCAGGCTGGTGTGCAATGGTGCAATCTTGGCTCACTGCAACCTCCACCTCCTGGGTTCAAGCGATTCTTCTGCCTCAGACTCCTAAGTAGCTGGCATTACAGGTGTGCGCCACCACACCCTGCTAACTTTTTGTATTTTTTTTTTTAGTAGAGACGGGGTTTCACTGTGTTAATCAGGCTGGTCTTGAACTCTTGACCTCAGGTGATCCGCCCGCCTCAGCCTCCCAAAGTGCTGGGATTACAGGCATGAGCCACTGCGCCCAGCCTAGAGCAAAATTAAGAGGAAGGTACAGATCTCACACTTGCATAACCTCCCTCATAACCAACATTTCCCACCAGAATGGTACATTTGTTGCACTTGATGAACCTGCACTGACATCATTATCACCCGAAGTCCATAGTTTAGATTAGGGTCCACTCTTGGAGTTGTGCATTCTATGGGTTTGGGCAAATGTATGATGACATGTACCCACCATCATTGTATCACACAGAGTATTTTCACTGCCCTAAAAATCCTCTGTGCTTTGCCTGTTCAGCCCCTGCCCACCATGTGTATTTGCTGTCCTGGTTTTAGATCATCATTATGGGGTTGGAAAAATAGCATCCTATAAAGGTGTTTGTGGCTTTAAGTGAATGTCAGCAGTTCTACAGTCCTGTCCAGTAGATGCCATCTTTCAATTTGCCGAAGATACTGATTCTGTTTTTCTGCTACTTCAGAACAAACAGAGGAATTTTAGAAGAACTACCACCCACTTCCTCAGACTTACTGAACACCTGCTTAGGAACCACACATAGTTCTAAGGTCGATGCATGACATACAAAGACAACAAGACCCTACTTGGCCTCATAGCAGAGCACAGCTGGGGCAGTGGACCCTTGTTGTTTGTCTCTTTGATGCCGGGCTGGGTACCTTTGTCATTTAGGAGGTCATGGCTAGGAATACTAGGAATCCTATAATGTGCACAGCGATAGTCCTGTGGATAGAAGAATTTTTCTATAGCCTGCATGACTTTCAAATGTCTCCCCAGACATTCTTGCAGGGAAAAAGCCTGTTCATAATTTTCTGAACCTAGAACCTGTAATTCCATTTTATGTAAAGGACTTTTTGCATTGTTTTGATATACCCTTAATTTTCTAGGAATGCCACTACTTTGTAAATTGATACGATATACTATATAAGATACTACACTATTTTGTTTGTAACTTTGCCAAAAGCTGTTTACCATTTTTATAAATCACTTGCCAATGTTGGTGTGCATGTATTTGTGTCATCAAGAATAATATGCAAGTATCTGACTGCATTTATAGTTATTGCATTCAGAGTTGTTCTGTTGTTGTATTAGACTACTTCATTATGTCTTCTGATGTACTCGTGACAGAGCAATTACTATTGAAATATATATTCTTACAGATATCTTTAAATTCTTTATTTATAGTTAGGACATTATATTATGTTGAAATTGTATATAGTTTATATTATTTTTGATTTTCATTTCAGGGTAGTAAAGGGAGAGCATTATGACATAAATGTTTTAAAAAGCAGCAAGAGTTGGGGTGGGAGGCATTGGGAACCGTTGGTCTGATGCATTGGAACGATATCAGTAAGACCTGGCAAAGTGCAGAGAAGTCTGTGGCGGAAAGAGTTTAAGCTTCATTTTGTTTTAAGTCATGGCATGTGTGGCCTTGATTCTAAACTCTGTGTTTGAATAAAGTTGTTTTTGGCTGGTGGTTTTGAAGTTTTAGAAAATGGGAGTGTATGAGTAGATGTGAAGTGGTTACAGTGGTTTAGTCACAGCACCCTGGGCCTGAGAATCTTAGCCAGAGGGACTCTAATTTGTGACATAGTCACCACAGCAACCAATGGAAATGTCCCCATGTGATCTGAACCAAAGTGGTTTTGGAGTGTTAAAAAATGTGTGTTTAATAAGCTAAAATTATCTGTTAACTGTTCCAAGGGTGATTTTTGTATTTTCAAGCATGCACAATTCTAATTAAATGGCATTGCGTAATCACTTGTGGTCTCAGTGTAGTTTATAATGAGTTAGAATAATGACGGGGTAGTGAGACTGGAAGTTAGAGACACAGAGAGCCTTTCTGCTTAAGGTATCCTTAAACAGATAGGTGTTAGGACCAGCAAATAGTGATCCCAGAAACACAATAAAATGTTTAATGAAGTGCTAATTATGTTGCGTGTCAGTCATTGTAGGCTGCAATTGATGGAGCTAGGGGGTGGAGGAGGAGGAGGTTGGATTGGGATGGGCCTTGAAGGGTGGTAAGTAGAATGTTAATGGAAAGAACCTGCAATTGTTTCCTACCCCAACTTTCCACGTTATTATTATCCACAGAGTCACATTGGCTTGTATTCCAAATTTACATTTATAGTAGCTAATAAGTGTCTTTTTTATTTAGTACCTAACGTATGATTTCCACTGTGGTTGGTCCTTGACAACAGTTAGATGAGAGCGAATTGATACTAGAGATGCAGAAATTTAAGGCTTAGAAGCTCAAGTGTCCAGGACCACACAGAGCTCATAAGTGGCAGAGCCAGGATTTAAACTCAGGTTTGACTGATGTCAAAGCCACTCCTTATGGTCTTTTGATATTTTTGCTCTAGAGATGGTGTTCATGATTAGCTTGTTTACTTACCAACCATTTTCTATTCAGATTATCAAGCAGATCTCATTTGGCCGAAGACTTGGAGATTTAAGTTTTTGATATGTAATCTATGATTGAATTTAAATGAGGTATGGTTAGAAAGTTCCAGCCCAGTTAGTAATTTAGCACCTTAAAGCATTCAACAAGCATGGTTAACCAAAAACCTAAATCATACTAAATGTTTGAAGTGGTGAACAGGAGGGAATATTTTTATATTGTTACTAGTCAGCTTTAAAAAAAAATGTGTTTATAAACTGAGAAGTCTAGGTACGTGACATTTATACTCCTGATGTTTGACTGGCTTTGGAAATTCCCACGTTGTGACTTCTTGTAAGCTTGGCTGAATGAACTGACAGGGGATTCCAGCCCTTATTGTATAATTAAAGATACAGAATGCATCTCCCTACCTCCAACTATTGTGTAGTTAGTTGTAGCTACCAATGAAATTATCAGGTCAATGCAAAAAAAACCTTGTTTTTATTTATACAGGGTACAGGGATGGTCTGATTAGTTGTTCTCAAGTAACTAACTGGGGGGTGGGGGGCATTTAGTAGTGTTGTTGTTGTGGTTTTTTTTTTCCATAAGAACAATCAAATGAGGAAACTAATAGCACTGTGGGCTGCTTAGGGAATTTTTGTCACTGAAGGAACTGCTGCAAGCCCTGTGTCTCAGGAAGGGTGATGGAATGTCTAAATGTCCATCTGTAGGGAGAAGATTGAAGTCCCTATGCCGATCTACTCTGCTTGTGCAACTTTGTGATTTGCAGCTAGTTACTTAATCTCTCTTTACTGTTGTTGACTCAAGTCATGCTATAGCTGGTATTTCATATTACAAGGACAGAGTTCAAGAATTACCTTCTTGGTTGGAAATGGAAAGGAGGTATATCTGGAGTCAAGTCCAAATGGGTAAGCCATCTCACTCTAGAAACTCACTGTACAAAGGGACTAAGAAGGGAATAGAGAAGCTGCCGTGTTTATAAAAGGTTGATCCACTCCCAATAGTATAATCACAACAATTTCTAAAAGGTTTTATTTCAACCACTTATTTTCTTATCCCTAGGTTACACATCAGTTTGGTGAGAAGAGCTCAGTTTTTGGTTTTAGATGAGCTGAGTGCTTGTCTCAGTTCAGCCACTTGCTAGCTACATAGCCTTATGCAAGTCACTTAAATTCTCTGAATCTCTGTTTCTTTATCTGTAAAATGATTTCCAGTGACCTACTATACACTCTAGTAGGTCACTGGAAATCAGTTAAGTTAATAGATGTGAGAGTGCTTTGTACACTTCAAAGGGCTGTCTAAATGTCTGTATGAGCCTGAAGGATAGTTGTTATGCTTTCAGTTATCAGTAGTCTAGGTGGCTGTGCAGAAAGGGACAGGCGAGGGAGTCATATTTTTGACAACTAACTTGGGGTCCTATGATCGAAAGCCCAGAAATCCTCACTTAGATTTTTTCCCTAATGCAGCAGTCTTATGCTGGATTTTGGAGTGTGGTAGAAACATATGCTACACTTATTAAAGGGGTTTGGCACTCTGTAATGTGGGATTACTGGCATAGAAGATGAAATGATAAAGGAACATCTCATCATATTCAGATGTGTGAGTCATGCACGCTTATGAGTTACTCTGAAAAATGGAATTATAATAGAAATGGGCATGAGTTCAACTTATATTATTTTCCTTGGCTTTAGCAGTTTTCAGGTTAAAAGTCACTGGATACATTTAACTGTCTTAAAGCATAGCATTTATAAAAAGCTTTTAGAACTTAGACTGTACAAAAGCACCTGAATTGGAAACTGTGTCTCTTATTTTTTCTATCAGTAGGATATTAGGGACAGTTTTGCACTGGACCTGTTCCTGTGTACTGCCTTGATACTTAACTCAGTCAGTGAATCAGTAAGCAGGAATATATGGACTCCTATAACCCTATTGGCCTTCAGGGAGCTTCATGGTCATTTATTCTGCCTGCCTGTTTTACAGTGGGGAAAACTGAGGGCCAGAAGGGTTCCTTGAATTATCCAAAGCCCAAGGTTAGATTCTGGCAGAGGCAGGGTTAGAACTCATTCAGTCCACACCATGCTGTCTCCAGTGTATATGTGCTGGATGAGAAATTTTCTACTGCCAGCATTAATTTAATTTAATTTAATTTAATTTAATTTTAGTTTGGTCTAGTGTAGTCTAGTCTTAGATTAGTTTAAGACAGAGTCTTGCTGTGTCGCCCAGGCAGGAGTGCGGTGGCATGATCTCGACTCGTTCCAATCTCTGCTTCCTAGGCTTAAGCAATTCTCGTGTAGTTCTCAGCCTCCCAAGTAGCTGGGACTACAGGTACGTGCCACCACACCCAGCTAATTTTTATGTTTTATGTAGAGATGAGGTCTTGCCATGTTGCCCAGGCTGGTCTTGAATTCCTGGGCTCAAGTGATCCACCTGCCTTGGCCTCCCAAAGTGCTAGGATGACACATGTACCACCACACTTGTCCTGTTTATTCCATTTAAATTACAGTTCATTTTGTGTAAGCCACTTTTCCCTGTTTCCATCAATTTCAGATTTGGAAATACTTTTCAAGGATTATCCTTAATACTACATCTCCTCTTTATGCTTAAAAATTTTGTTTGATTCATTTAACCAGAAATGATCATAGTGATTTTTAACTTTCAATAGGGAGCTACTTTTTCATTAATTACTTGGGTCATATTTGTCGCTTGATTCTTAGCACTTTTTTCTTTTGATGTCGTTTATTATTTATTGAGAAACATTTGAGTTCTTACTCTGTGCTTAGCAGGTGCTGGAGGTGAGAAGGCACTAAGTGATGGAAGGACCTCATCCAAGAACCTGACTCTGTCCTGAGAGGATCTAGGGTGTCCGTCAGGCCCCACCCCATTTGACTTAGGACCATTATTGTTTTTATAGTAGCTAGTAGCTACTTGAAAGACTCATTAGGAAAAGTCATGCTTTTGTTCATTTCTGTTTTCAACCTAGCTAAGGAGACATATATTACAAGTAAATAATGGCACAAATTGGCAAATGATGAAAGTCCAGGGGATTATTGCCTAGGTAGAATTTTAGAAAGATGATGTGGAGAAATAGGAACACTTTTACACTGTTGGTGAGACTGTAAACTAGTTCAACCATCGTGGAAGACAGTGTGGCGATTCCTCAAGGATCTAGAACTAGAAATACCATTTGACCTAGCCATCCCATTACTGGGTATATACCCAAAGGGTTATAAATCATGCTACTATAAAGACACATGCACACGTATGTTTATAGCGGCACTATTCACAATAGCAAAGACTTGGAACCAACCCAAATGTCCATCAATTATAGACTGGATTAAGAAAATGTGGCACATATACACCATGGAATACTATGCAGCCATAAAAAACGATGAGTTCATGTCCTTTGTAGGGACATGGATGAAGCTGGAAACCGTCACTCTCAGCAAACTGTCGCAAGGACAAAAAACCAAACACCGCATGTTCTGACTCATAGGTGGGAATTGAACAATGAGAACACTTGAACACAGGAAGAGCAACATCACACACCAGGGCCTGTTGTGGGGTGGGGGAAGGGGGGAGGGATAGCATTAGGAGATATACTTAATGTAAACGACAAGTTAACAGGTGCAGCACACCAACATGGCACATATATACCTATGTGACCTGCACGTTGTGCACATGTACCCTAGAACTTAAAGTATAATAAAAAAAAAAAGTAAAAGGAACCAGGTGAAATTAATATCCTATTTCAACATGTAATCAATATGAGAATTGTTTATGAGATACTTATAAATTTTTCTTCTTCGAAAAGTTGCTGCCATTCAAGATGGTCTTTAAAGAAGCATAGTATTTGATTACTGGAGAGGATAAGGTAATTGATTTTTTTTCAAGTTTCAGTTATTTATTAATGTAATCTCCAACACATTATATCAACATGATTTCATGTATCTAAAGGAGAAATATTTCCTAGTTAAGTGGAAAATTGTGCAGCTAGCTTCTGGAAGATCTTCATTCTAAGCAGCTTTATAGTGAAACATTTCATTTAGAAATCTGGACCATCTTTCTTCAGTTTACTGTAATCCACATTCACTGAGTAGAACTTGTATTGCTCATTGGAACCCAGTTTATTCCAGGGCCCTGGGTCATTCTTTCTGGCCCAACTGACATCTGGATTGAAATGCCAGATGCAAGACATACAGTGCTGCTCTGGTACCTCTAGCTCCATTAAATACAAAGAGGGGGATCAAACTCAGCTCCTTGGCCTGACCAAGGACCTGGTGGAGCATGTTTTCAGCAAGGGCATCTGATTTAAAAGGAGAGAACTAGCTTAGCTGCCAGGCCCTTGACTAAGTAGTATCTCAGAATAAAGTAATTGAAAATTAATGAGTATCTACTTAGGGTTTCTAAATATATTTAATTTTCTATGGAGGGAACTTTTTAAATTGAAAAATGTATCAACATAGAGAAGACTATGTAAACAGTATGTGTATAGTTAGAGAAAAATACCTATGTATCCACCATTCAGGTTAAGAAAGAGAACATTACTGGTATCTTAGAAATCACCTGGTACTCCCCTCCACTGCACTTCCCTCAGAGGTAACAGTCACCCCCACTTTAGTATTAATCATGCCCTTTCTACCAGTGTATATGTCCCCAAAGCAAGCATAAACCTAGGTGTATAAGGAAAGGGCAGTGATGCCATCTCTAGATGAAGGCTCCCAGGAGAAGAGCTTCATGGTCTCTGGTTGAATTCATTACCCCTGTATCTGAACAGAAACTCTGGGTCAAGTCTGGATCCAGAGTTGAGAGGTTGCAGGGACCCTTTTGGGAAAGTCAGTGGAAAAGATCATGAATGAGTTGTGGGAAACAGGGCTTCTCATAGTTGGGGATACCTAGAAGACTGCAGTGGGCCCAGCTGTTGGGAGCCTGGGAGGAGTGGAGTCAAGAGGAATGGGCTGTTCCACCCTGGCTTATGTCCAGCTCTCAGGAATAGGCCAAATGGAATACTTCTGCGGGGTGAAATAGTCTTCTGCTGATTCAGGCAGCAGGACACAGCAGGGGAACAGGAATTTCATCAGTGCATGATTAAGAAAAACCAAATTCCGTTAGGAATTTGGTCCAGGCTCACCCAGGCATTCTACCCTCAATGCAGTCTACGGGGATCTTGCCAGTGACTGCCCTTAACATAAGTATCCCTCAAGTTGCCCTGCTCACAGGGGATTGGTCATCCTCTGAGGCTGGCCACAGCTTTTGTGTTGAGACCACTCTGTTCTGTGCCCCTGGGAGTTCCCTTCACTTCCTCTTTGTTTAATCTTTATTTCCTGTGTTGGAGCCTGTCTCCTGTTATTTTCAGAAGGATGCATAGCAGTATGTTTTTTGAGATCTTTGATGTCTAACTGTATCTTGATTCTTCCTTCATACTTCGTTGATAATTTGGCTGGTTATAGACTTCTGGGTTGGAAGTTGTTTCCCTTCAGAATTTTGCAGGCATTGGGTGGCTGTCTCTTTCCTTGGTGCAGCTGTTAAAAAGCCTGAGAATATTCTCAATCCTTGATCTTTTGAATGTAGCCTGTTTTATTCTCTTTTGGAAGCTTATAGACCCTTGTTTCCAATGTTCTGAAATTTCCCAGGAATGCCCCAAACAGGTCTTTTTCTCCATTGTTTTGATGGGCCTTTCCAACCTGGCAACTGGTAGCCTTTGGTTCTGGGAAATCTTTCTCAAATGGTTTTGCTGATGATTTTCTCCCCTCCACTTTCTTTGTCTTTTCTTTAGGAATTCAGACATGTGACTGTCTGGATTGCCCCCTTTAATTTTCTTATCTCTTTTCTCCTATTTTCAAACTGTTCTTTTCTAACCTATTTCCTAAACTTTTTTTTTTTTTTGAGAAAGGGTCTCACTCTGTCACCCAGGCTGGATGGAGTTCAGCGGCAGAATCTCGGCTCACTGCAACCTCTGCCTCCCGGTTCAAGCGATTCTCCCACCTCAGCCTCCTCAGTAGCTGGGACTACAGATGCATGCCACCACACCTGGCTAATTTTTGTATTTTTAGCAGAGACAGCGTTTCACCATGTTGGTCAGGGTGATCTTGAACTCCAGACCTCAAGAGATCCCCCTGCCTCAGCCTCCCAAAATGCTGGGATTATAGTCATGAGCCACTGCACCTGGCCTTTTCCTAAACATTATCTTCCAACCTTTTTAGCTTTTGAAAATTAAGATATTATTTACCTACAGCAAAGCGTATCAATGCTAAGTGTTCCTTTGGCTGTTTTGACAATCATATAGGCTTGTGCAGTTACCACCCTAAACAAAATATAGAACATTTCTATCAACCTAGAAGTTCCGTAGGGGCCTTTCCCAGCTGTGTTTTCATTTCTGTTATTATCTTTTTAATATTCGAGAGCTCCTTTTTTCTCTGAAATATTACTTTAAAAAAGAAACATTTTATTCTTGATTCACAAATAAAGGGTATTCTTTTATCTTTCTGAAGACATTAATTTTTAAAGTTTTCTCTCTGTGTAATGTTTTCTCTCAGTTGCTTTTTTCTGTCTCCATGTCTGCATTAGAGGCTTTCCTCAGACATATGTTTACCTTGGCTGTTTGTTTATGATTAAACTTGGAGGAAGGCTGAGCATGTGCCTCGGGCTTGTGAACTTTGAACGTCACTAAGAGTGAGCCATTCATTGGGGAACTCCCAGCCTCTGTGTCTTTAGGTCAGTCCTGGTGAGATGGTCACATTCCTCAGAAGATAGTATTCCAGTCTCTCACCTGGAGGGCTAGGGACTGGCTGCCAGCATTTCTGGAGCTGCAGGGAAGAGGGTGAAGGGTGTAGCATCCTGGCCCCCAGCACTCAGCATGTGTGCAGATGCTGTCTTTCTGCGTGCCCAGAGGTTCCCATGCTTCACCTGACATCTCTAGTTACAGGACCCTTTGTCTTATCCTTTCCAGAAACTAAACCTCTAGATATGTGTTTCCTTATAATAAAATAGTCACTAGCCACATGGTAGCCACTTAAATTTAAATTAACATTTAATAAAATTAAGAAATCGGTTTCTCAGTTACAGTAGCCATCTTTTAAATGCCTGGTAGCCACATGTGACTGGCTGCCGTACTGGACACAGCACAGATACAGAACGTTTCCGTTATTGTGGACCGTTTTACTGGACAGTGCTGGTCTAGACTTTTGCTGGGGCAGAGGAGTGACCAACGGGATTCTTTTTCTCAAACACCTTTCTCTGGCCCTCTTTCTTCACCCCAGTTACTGGTGCTTCCTTCCAGTTCCTGTGACTTTGGAGACTTCTGTGGTATACGTTGATTTGGTTATCAGCTTTTGCCATTGTCAGCTTGGGATTCAGTATTTGTGGATTATCGAAGTCAATTTTTTTTTACATATCCAACTACTTTCCAGTTTCCAAAGTTGTAGTTTTCTCCTCTTCTTTTCCCCTTACATATTTGTGAATTTGGTCTTAAACAGAAAAGCCATGCTGTATTTATTATACTACTTTATATATTTTAAAAATATGTACTATATTTTAGTGGAGTTTCAGAAGGGAGTGAAATTGGGTATTTGTGTTCAGTCTGCCATTTTAGCTGGGAATCCTGCCTCATTTACCGTCACAATCCTATAAGGTATATATGTGGTTATTCTCATTTTATAGTGAAGAGAGGCAGGTAAAATAATTGACTCAAGGTCACATAGCTAGTAAGTGGGATTTGAAGTTGGATCAGACTTAAAAAATCAGAGAACTTTTTTTATTAAATGGTGTTGTGCCTTATCTTGTATTGAGGAAAGACCCACCCATCACACGTTCCCCAAGTTGCAATACTATAGTTATAGTTGTGTTTTAAATACCATGTGTTTGGCTGGGCACAGTGGCTCATGCCTGTAATCCTAGCACTTTGGGAGGCAGAGATGGGTGGATCACTTGAGGTCAGGAGTTCAAGACCAGCCTGGCCAACATGGTGAAACCCCATCTCTACTAAAAATACAAAAATTAGCCGGGCATGGTGGTGCACACCTGTAATCCCAGCTACTCAGGAGACTGAGGCAAGAGAATCACTTGAACCCCAGAGGCAGAGGTTGCAGTGAGCTGAGATCACGCCACTGTGCTCCAGCCTGGGTGACAGATGAGACTCTGTCTCAAAAAAACAAAACCAAACCATGTATTTGCCCAGATACTTCCCAGTTATCCTTACAACCACTTAATAAAAGAGGTCAGCCTTGGATAGTTCTGTCTCAGAAAGGTTCTTTTCTCCTCAGCTGTTTATTTCGTTGTTTTGGGACTTTACAACTTCTAAACTTTGTGTTAGCTTTCTCTTTAGCAGTTCTCAAAGTGTTTAGAGTCAGAAGCATTCCATTGTTTAACTTAAACCTTTTATTTGAAGCATCTGTGGTCATTGTCTTATATTAAAATTGTTCCCTCTTCATTTAACCTCACTTTCCATAAGGCAGCGAGTAGATCGTGTTTATTTTTGAATCCCTAGTGCCTGGCCCCTTGTCTGAGGTAGGGGATTCATAGTGTTTGGTTCAACATCATCTTTTATTTGGACCATTGCAGTTGCTTCCAAACTGCTGGTCTCTGCCTTCTGTCAGCTGCTCTCAAAATGACCTGACATTGGTCTTTCTCAAAATCAACATTCACTGGCCTCCTCTAACCTGCATTGTGGAGTCTTGGCTACTCAGCATGGTCTAGAGGGTTGACCACGCCTGCCTCTGTCCACTGCTGTAGCCCCATGTCTGGCCACTCACCCCACAACGCACCCTCCAGTGCACCAATGTGCACTTTGTGAAAGGACCACTACATGCTCTCAAACTTGTGCCCTTACACATGCTCTTATTTCTGCCAGAAATGTGCTATCTCCAGTCCCACCTGTTTCTGTTATTTAATATCTATTTTTCTGCAAATCCCAGCCCCAGGACATTCTCTGTGAAACCTCGTCTGATCCACCCTTATATGGAGTTAGAAGATTATTTTTGCTCCCACACACTTCCTTTCAATTCCTCCCTCCCTCCCTTCCTTCCTTCCTTCTTTCCTTCCTTCCTTCCTTCCTTCCTTCCTCCCTCCCTCCCTCCCTCCCTCCCTCCCTCCCTCCCTCCCTCCCTTCCTTCCTTCCTTCCTTCCTTCCTTTCTTCCTTCCTTCCTTGTTTGCTTCTTTCCTTCCTTCCTCCCTTCCTCCCTCCCTCTCTCCCAAATGGAATCTTGCCATATGTATTATTCTGCAGTTTGATTTTTCTCCTTAATACGAACCTTATCATGTTGTAACTGTTGAATGATTAGTCAGTTCTATTAGTGTCTGGTTCATAGGAATTATTATCATTGTATGACCAATTTCTAGCACAGAGGCTGGCACATTGTAGGCACACAAAAATTATTTATTGAGTGAAATTGAGCCATGGTGTTGAGTGAGTCCATGGCAGTTCACTTGCCATTTATTGTCTTTGAATTCTGCTGTCAGTAGGGTGGTCATATGTTCCAGTATATGCCTATTCCTATTTTCCCAGCATAGTTATGAATAGTTCCTGATATTTTAATATCTCCTAGTTGGTACAGTAAATTATATGGACACCCCAGCCTGGGCAATAAGGCGAGACCCTGTCTCTACAAAAAAATAGAAAAATTAGCCAGGCGTGATGGTGTGCACGCCTGTAGTCTCGGCTATTCTGGACGTTGAGGTGGGAGGATTCAGCATTGAGCCTGGGAGGCCAAGATTGCAGTGAGCCAAGATTGTGCCACTGCACTTCAGCTTGGGTGACAGAGTGAGACCTGTCTCAAAAAAAACTTATATATAATTTTTATATG